>NC_090704.1:30382250-31011796 GCF_040954835.1 Lepisosteus oculatus
CACACCTGCTTAGCTTCAGGGGGTTGCCAGTTGTGAGTTGCAGAGTGATATGGCTGCTGTCTAAAGTGTAGAGGCGGAGTCCTGGATTGAAGGCGACGTGTTGCCTTAGCAACCACAGCTGCCCTGGCTAATTTTGGATGAGCCGTAGCTGTGGAGGCCTTTTTAAGACACACAGCCCTTCCCCGGAGAGCCGCGTAGGCAGGACTCTAATCTTGATACCCCTACAAGGGGGAAGAATATTCCAGCTGCAGTCCTGGAGGGAATTGAGGCTGCGTTTTTGTTTCTTTTTAATGTCTTTTTCTTTTCTGCTATCCTGCTGGATTGATTCACTGGAGCGGTTGAGTTTTTCTTTTGTTTTTCGCCTCGCTCCTTTTCTTCTAGTCCAGACGCCGCTAAATAGGTTTAGTCCAGCGTGGCTGCCGGTGGGCCAGGTGGCTTCTATTTCTCTCAGACTGGACCCCGTTAGATACTGACAGTCCAGCCTGGAGGCCACTGTGCACAGCAGTGTTTTGTTTGGGCTTTTGCTAACCTCACACCGTGTCTCCGCCCACTGAACGGGGGCATTGACTTTTACCGGTGCTGGCCTTGGCTCCTCACTGTTACACGATGTAAACAGGAGAACAGTTACACATAAGAGAAGGCCATTCAGCCCATCCAGCCTGTTGGGTGGCTAGTAATTAATTGATCCAATAATCTCATCCAGATATCTCATAACCAAGTTATGGGCTTCAGCTAGACGGCTTGGTAGCTTGTTCCGTACTCCATCACTTTGTCACTTTGCTTTTGATTTCCTGATTACCCTTGTATGGGTCCGGGGGTTATCACCATGAACCCAAATCCAAAGAATTACTTGGAGTTGCAAATATTAAATAAAAACTGTTTAAGCCACATATGAAGGCTGACATTATTGAAACAAGCTTATGTTTTTCTAAATGTCTAATATGCACACCATTTAAAAGAGGACAAGCATGCATTTAACAAGTCAAATTTGTTTCAGTGTCTCCTGACACTTACTTGATACATGCTAGTGCTGTTGCTTAAAGGACATTGTAGAATGTGTCTTCTCTCCAGATCCTTTCATCTTCCAGAAAAAGGGGCAATTACGCACATAACAGACAAACAGGTCCAAGGTCTTGCTCTCTCTGATGAGATTTAAGCTTAACGACATTAAGCCTAGCACAGTTAAATAACCGTTCCTCAGTTAAACAAGGTTTTCTTGTTGTGACAACCATGACAGCACAAGAAGCATTCTTTGAGGCTTCACTGCATCACGACTGATCTGGACAGAATGTTTGAACATCTTGACCGAAGTATATAATATATTTCTTTCTTTTGTGCCCTTTGAGTTATTCACACTGCCAGGTTTTTATTTTTCTCAGTACACAATGACTTTTGAAGTTGGCAGAACCAGGAAGGGTCTACTCTCCGAGAGCCCACGAAAGCTGTGAAATAAATTTCACGCTATGTGTCGTGTCTGTGTACTGCGATGGACTCGCACTTCATGTCACACCTCGTAATATTCAGGATGGATTCCAGGTTGTTGCCACCTTTACTTGGGAGATGATCAGATTCTCTGATGACAGAGAGATGTGCCATAATTCACAACAACATCTGCTTGCTCTTTAAAGACACTTTTAACATTGTTCATTTCAGCAAAATATTTTGAAATGATTACTGAAAAAACACGATATAAGGAAACCCAAAGGAAATGTATGAATTTGGAATCAATTATATATTTACATTTCCGAAGTCTGAGTTAAACTAATGGCACTGTGTCCATATGTAAGGTGATTTCAGACAAAACTCTGCCCGTCTCTCACAACATTTTTCTGGGCCCTATTATAAGGTAGGCTTTTTACATCTGCACTGTTGCTATTTGACATTCAGAACAGATCCTTCTATTTTCTGTTAAAAAGTGTTTTATCTGCTGAAGTCCTGTATGTTTCCACAAACCAGAAGAGATATAAGAACTGTATCTTTTCCCTCACCCTTGACTATAAAGGTCAGAGGTTCAAGAAGTTAATTCGGTGTCTTATTATTTGTGTCTTTGGCTTTATTTGTCACATTGCATCCTACAGTATTGTCCTATATACAATAAACCACTGGTGAGTTATTAAATGCACAGTGCACATTCTTCTCAGGCTTGTTTAACTAGAAATATCTTTGAATTGACCTTTACCTGATTAAAACAAGGAGTATGGCTGAACAGCCACAAAGTGACACAAATCGTAGAGATATGTGTGTTTGACTTGGAAACTAAGAAAAATTCCATAACCGTTACTTTTCCTTCACAAAACAGTCCAGCTAGAATGCTTATCTGAGGACAAATTGTTAAGCAAAAATGTATTATAGATAGTGTAGTCAACAAACAACCGACTAAATAATTAAGATATAATATATCTGAGGTCTGAAATTCCATTCATCAAAGAATTCAGTGACAGAAAGGGCAAGGTAAAATCCGGTTCTTTGAATGTAATAAAATATGCTTGGGCTCTGTTGATTACTCTTAGGAATGAAAATAAATAATAGGAGGCAGTAAGGCTTACCTTGTTTGTTTAATTGCTAGTAGTTTCATATTTTAAAAAAATCATCTACGTTTTTTGGACACCTCAAAGTTAACTTCAGCCGTATAATAAATTTAATAACACCCATCTGGGATCTGAAATGTACATTCTTGATTCTAGCATGAAGTACTTCACACTTATCCTCCTTAAATATATAAAGAGATCTTCTATTTTTATACAGTCACTGGTGTTTTTTTATTATTATTTTCATTTGTATCTATTCTTTATCTTTAAAGGAGTTTTTGGCTATTGGAAACACATCTATCTATCTATCTATCTATCAATTTCTATCAGAAATTGCATCAACACTAGTGATGATGCTGCTACTCATGCCTGCATATTCTCAAGTCAGAATACGTTCTATATCATAGCATGAGTCACAAGGAGTTTTGTTATAAATACACGCTTCACATTTTTGGAAGTCTGATATATAGTATGTCGTTAAGACATATAATGAGCCACAAGCACAGGTAAAATAAAAGATTAGAAAGGCCAGTAGAGAGAACAGCAAAAGATGAAGAAAACTGTTTCAGAGATAATGGGGAATGTTTAGATGATGAATGGGAAATGGCTGATTTATTAAATGCACATTTATTCTAGGTGTTTGCCAAGGTAGAAATTGGCAATATTCCTCGGGCTGAAAAAGAACAAAGTTCTGTACTAAATAAGAGAAGAGCCAGATGTGTTACAGGAACCAGAAGCACATAAGATAAGCAAATCTCCAGGGTCTGAAAGTACTGTCAATTGTACTTAAGACAAACAACTACACTCTCAAGCCACTAATGTAACACATCTGGCACTAAGTCAGGACGAGGGTAATATCCATTGATTGAAAAATTGCTAGAACCCATCCATTGACAAAACTGAAGCAAGTAATTATAGACCAATAATTCTGACTCCTGTTGCATATAAAGTAATGGATGTGATAATTAGGCTTGATCTAGAAGATCATGTGAATGACAGTCGTATTCTTGGGGATATTTTACATGGATTTATGTTAGAAAATGTAAGTCTTGCATAACTAATTTGCTGGAATTAATTTGAAATAACAACAGTAATGCATCCAGCATACAATATAATATGTCTAGTAGATTTAACATACATAAATAGTAAAATTAACAGTCTTTGGTAGGAAGGTACAAGATTCCTGTTTTAAAACATACAACTTTAACCTTTTGAATGTTTATTATTCTTCAGAATGGTTTAACAGTGCCATGAATAATGAATAGATTTAACAGTGTATCAGTGTCCTTTCTGCCTTTCTTCTATTAAAAAGGGTGTGAGTTATCTTTAGCTTTTAGTCCTCCTTTTCAATACTGTTGTTCTCTGCAGTTTTAAATCCGTGGTCTCATTTTGTGGTGATGGTACTGAATGCTAAATATAAGTTTAGAAGGCAGATCACTGCTTCTGTCTGTGGAATATACACAGTTTTTTCTCTGTAGTGGATCTCTATTTGAAGAGCAGATTAGTTTTTGAGCACATTACAGATTTTAGGCTTGGCTTGCTGGAATAACAATTACACCAAGAGGAAACTGCACCTTGAAATGCTTTTTCTGCATTGTTTAAATGCATACTGTATGTGCAGTGGTAAAGTGTTTCAGGCTGTTCTTTGAGGAGATGGTCATTGCAGTTGATCTGGCACCAGAGGTCCTTAAGGTGGTGTTAATTAGTTAATTAATTAGGTAACTGGTGAAGAGACGACAATATAATCAATTCATAACAAATAGTATGTTTTGTATTGGTTAGATAGAATGGGATCATTTAAACAGAATAGAATACAATATGGTAATTTAACAAAATAGAAGATGTTTTAGTTTATTTTCCATAAAATATCATAAGAAAATGAGAGACAAAAATGGCTGTCATTTACAAATACTGAAACAACAAAATCAACCCAGACTGCTATTTCAGAACCAATATATGGTAAAATATGAAAATTCTCATGCTCACAACTTCTTCCAGTCACTGCGTCCAAGAATTGATAACGTACACAGTATCATGTGTTCTACAAGCACACACACTTTATAAAGTACAAACCATGTTCACAAATGCTGAAATGGTGCCATAGTCATTCACTTTTAATAAACCTTACTTACTGTAACCCTAAAGTTTATTTTGTATCTGTGTTTAAGTATAACGTTGTTATCTTTGAATTTCCTTTCTGTACTAAACATTTTAATTATATGTCAGTTATCATTACTTTACTGTGGTTCTTCAATTTTTGAGATTGCTGTTTATAGCTGCATAATGTATTAATTGAATGATGCCTGCAAGACGTTAGTCATATAAGAGCTAATGCACTTATCTCTGTGAAATCATTCAAATATGAGTGTTACTTCTGACCGATGCCTGTTTAAATCAAAGTCTTCGGACATTTGGTTGGATGCTAAGAGTTTTTCATAAGTTTTAATAAACTGTAAAAGTAACTTTTTTTTTCCTGGGATCAAGACATATTTTATTAAAAATAATAAAATTCTGAAAGGCAACAGTACATGATATGATATTTTATCAGAAATCAATTTATGTTGCCATAAAGTAAGCCTTTTATAGTTCCTGTCTCCTGTCTCAAGCTGTTTTCATGCAGGGAATTAAGGTTATGCCTTAAAAGACAGAAAGCCTGAAAGGTCTGAAATTGAATAGGGACATTTTGAAATAAAATGTTTATTAGAAATTACACTGTCCTTTAGAAAATGTTGTCTGCAGCAAAATTGATCTGCTCACATTTTCAACTCTAGTAAAATACGAAGGAAAAGGATTAATTTATAATTCATGCAAATAATCAGTTTTACTTCCATGATTCCTTTGAAGAAACATCACTGTTTTAGTAATTAATAAGCATGTTATTTTCAATAAAAACATAACATTTTTAAATAACATAATTAATCACAGTGTATTGAACAGTCAGTAATGATAACAGAAAATAAATTGCCTCCTAGTTTTTAGACTACAGTCCCAACCCTGATAAAAAATGTATGCTATTGTTCAAACCCTGTTTCATTAATAGCAATAACAATATATTATTCCATACTTCATAAAACTTAACAACGAGGAGTTTCATTTCCATCACTTAATGGATCATCACCTTACTGAAGATGCTTTAAGATTATATCCTGCTACATTGCCTTGAATTCTGTACATATGTGACTGGAAAGGATTCACATTAAAATACTTTGAGTCTTATTTGTCAAACTGGGGACAATTTGTTGCCAGTAACAATTCTGAGTAAAAAATTGTCCCACTCTCTTCAGGTGTCCCCCAAGCCTGTTTCACTGACTATTGTGCTTTTAATCTATTAACTCCCATTTGACAATCTGATTGGCAGAAAGCTTTCATTTTTACACTGACAACATTTAACTTTATATCTTTCTTACATCTATCTTGCTGCGACTCTGAGATTTGTGAACTCTTTTACAGTTTTTAAATCTAGACTTAACCAGGCTCTTAATGTTTTTTTCTCCTTTTCACATTTTGTTTTTGTCTCTATCTTTATTTAGTTCATTTCTGTTTAGTGTTACCGATACTTTTAATTTATTTTGCTCTTTTGTTGTGTGTTTTTGTTTTGACCAAGTAAAGTGCCCCAAACACTGTCGGTATACATGGGCACTGAAATAAATCCTTAAAACAAAATCAGGACAAATAATACCGCAACAACATTTATGTCAGGGAGAAGATGCAATTACTCCCAAACCTCAGTACCCAAACAGTCAGTTCTGTAATTCAGATAATCTGATGATCTGATGTTCAGTCCCTCTTGCTTTTGTTTTGACCTCACTTAATGAGATATAATGAGATACAAGTGAGCAGTAAAAGGAAGATATTATCCAGTTCTGCTAACATAAAGGCTGAGTTTCAAAATACCCATATTTCAGCCTTTATTAAGCACATTAATGAAAAATGTTCATTCAAATGTATTCATATTTTTAAAAATTAATTTAACCTATGCATTACATCTCCAAGACTCTATACAGCTAAAAGGAAACGGTTTAATTTGGATCATGGACTGTATACCAAAGTATGTCTGAAGTGTATTTAAATATGAATACATACTGTATAATATATCCAACTTACTCCTTTGACAGGGGTTTATACCCATTGACACTTTGCAGTTCAAAAGAAAAATAGGGGTGTCAGAAGCTTTAGCACTGGTAAAGTCAGGTCTTCTTACTTTGTGATGTAACAGTGAAATCAATGTTTTGATGTATTTCCGTGATAATTTGATAAGTTCATGACATCCTCCTCAATTGTGATATCCCCGGTGACCCTTTTGAAAGCAGAGGTTTCAATGCAGGAGAATGGCACATCTGGGCATGAGGGCACATCTGTCCTGCAATGGGCAAAAACGGGTATGTTGCTGTAGCAAATAATGGCATGACGCAACACACACCTTACAGGCACGTTTGCCCCATTACAGTAAAACTGGGGGCTGTTTTTGGAATTTTCTTTATTAAAAAAACAAGAAAGCTACATCCTGACCATGACTGGGACATGTCATAAGCCTTCAACCATCTACACATAAAACAGCTTATTCCTGGTCGTGGTCATTGCAACATGTAGCCTATTCCTTGCATTTGGGTAAGGTAACACAGCACCCTGGATGGGAAGGGAACACACTTACAAACACACAGCAACAATTTAGCCACCCACAGAAAACCCACGTGACCATGGGGGGAGGACATGCAAACTCCACGCAGAAGGTGCCCCATCTGGAATCAAATCTAGAAGGCAAGAGCTGTGAGGTAAACAGTCTAATGACCATGCCTCCCACACGTGTGTGACAAGTGTGTCCCACATATTCTGGACCAGGAGAGAGCCAGATGGGTGGCTTCTCTCCTCAGCCAGCTGTATTTGCCAGCTTCATCATTCATGCCTCTATTGTTTCTTCTCACGGGTCTTGTTCCAAAAGAGCCCTAGGCCAGTTAGTTTTATCAGTCACTCTAAATCATTTGTTTTTTAAAGAAAATTAGGTATTAGGAGCAGCTATAAGTTATTGATCATTTAAGCAAGTAATTTACTCACTCAAAGGAACACTTTGAGGATGGAAGAGACTTTGCATTTTGTTCCAAATGATCTTGAAGTTGTTTGCTTTATATACATGTGTTATATTTTCTCACAGTTACCTTTGGCTGCCATTAAAACGTGAATGTATACAAAAACTACCATACGTTTGGTTTCCTATGTACTTTTGTGTCAAGTTTCTCAAAAAAGAAAAGAAACTGTACAGTTTAAACCATATGAACAGTTAAAAACATATGGGATTCATTATAGAATAAAGCAATAAAGATTGCAGTAGACCATTCATCACGACTACCTCTGTCCTTTGGGCATACAAAGCAGCACCAAATACATTAATTAATCAAAAATATTTTCCCTTTTTTATAGCCCTTAGGGGCATATAAAATGTATAGTAATTTCCTAATGAGTGATAGTATTCATAGAAAAAAATTAAGCAACCTTCAAGTGGCCTTGAAGTGTTCAATTTTTACTAATTGTAACTCCACACTTAAGAGTTTTCACAAAACCCTTCTTACAGTTGTTAAAAAAGCTTTACAAGGTCAAAAGTAAAACAAAATGTCAATTTTTTGTTAGCCAACAATGTGCATTCGTAATGTTATATAAATTATTAATAAAGTTCCTATCAGATCACAATGGCCTATGATCAATGGTCCTTCTCACCAGACTCTCTGATTGTTTTCTCCTGTCAGGCTAGTCTAAGTATCCTCTTTAGAGCTTGATGATTTCTTTATCAGTAACTGTAGATACCCTAGATGTTATCTGCATCTAGACTCCCCTGCGATACCACTCCACATTATTTGTCAAATTCTGTCTTTGCTAAAGAATGTACATTCAGCCATTAAATGATCAGTATCATTACTAGTTCATTTAGGAAATGAGAAACAGTGTATCATTATAATGCTAATGGTACAATATAGTTATTAAAATAAACTTTACTGTATGGTGCTCATGAGGCAACAATCATTCTTTTTCCTTATTTAAGCATGATTTTGGAATACCAGTACTACTATAAAAGTAAATTTCCATGTAAGCTTTTCATTTACTATCCTGTGCATTGAACAATGGAGGGTCTGAGAGCCCTAATAAAACATTTTAAACTCTTATATTTGGTTTTCCTTTAAAGAGCTAAAGATACAAATTGCTTAATGTAAACGAAGACGTAAAATGAGATAAACAGCACATTGATCTGGTGCAACTAAAAAACTATATTTTCACAAGTGAAAACTGAAAGGGGATTTGTGGTTGTACATGCATCCCAACTGGGTGATGAAGCTTTAGATCCATTTCAGGACTAATCAGTCAAACATGATGGACGGTTGGTTTGTCTTCTCCTCCTTGCAGCTCTCCTTTGCTAAATCAGGTCTGCAGGCATGTTATGTTAGTTCCAAATAATGTAGTCTTGTAATATAATAAGCTCCAGGAAAACACAAGAACCATACAGCAATGGTAATAAGTGATAAAAGTAACTCAAGAAGCAAGTAATAAGCACACTTCATGTGGAGAGAAAAGATCAGTTCAGCGGGAGCAGACATTTTATAAAGGCTGTGGGCTGAAATGAAATCTTCCTGAAGTGCAGGACCTGATTCTTACTGTAGTCCATTGGAAACGTTCTTTGTAACTTGCATACCTAATTAAATGCAATGGTTACATTATTTCATTATATTTCGATTGTTATAATTCTATTTTTAAAATTTCAGTATGGAGGCAAAAGTATACAATTCCTACACAGGCTATCTACATAGTTTTTGCTATACTGCTAGTATAGCCTGAAAATAAACAATATTCTCCATTGTTCTCCTCTTGTCTTTGACTTTTATCATTCACCCTAAAGCCCAGTACTATTTCTTTTTAAACTGAAATCCCACCTGTTCCAAATTAGAACCGAGAGCCTTGGAAAGCCAGTGGGATAAATCTTATTTTTTCCATCTTGTTTGCTCAGTTCTCTATGTGGTACCAGCAGCTTTCTAGAGAAGAACACTACAGAGATTCTTCTAAACATAATCACTCACTTGAATTACCAACAGAACCAAAGATGAATCCTTATAATTCTCTGGCATGTTAATTTTCAAAGGTAATACATTCATGACATTTTCACAAAACATTTAGATCATCCATAATTTCAAGCCATTAATCTTAAATTGTTCTAATTTCTCATTTGACCATCAAGTGTTACTCTGACGAAGGTGAAACTCATTCACGATGATTTGCCTGATTGGTTTAGGTCTTCATGGTTAGTGAAACACCTTAAATAATATACAAAGTACTGTAGAATCAATACTCTAGAAGGACTTTCCTCCTTGTTGATAAAATGCTGCAATACAAGATAGATTGCAAATATCTTTGAGTATGGTATGGTCAAGATTTAAAAGCCTTCAAAGGTGTAACAGAGCATCATAAAATGATTGGATGAATGGATTTAAGGGAATGAATTTAAGGGGAAAATCCAGTTTGATATCTGACTTTGTCAGAATCTTATTTTCTGAGATCCAATGTCCAAATTTCATTGCCCGGAGAGCTGAAAGTCACATGATAACACATTAAGGATTGTAGCAAATATAATGAGAATGGAAGAATGATTCATCGAGTGGTGGAAATGGCGATTATTCATGTTACGGTTTTCTGGCAATCTGGATTCTATCCTTAAGTCATAGAGTTTAATGATGTCTTTGATTCCAGTCCACACACAGGGATAGAAGGACATTTTCCTTTTATATATGAATATCTTCATTGGACTGATATGAATATGTTTTACATTCACTGAAAACGTTAAATTAAAATTAAAATATGAGAAAGAACAGAATTGCATTAAAAGATATTCAGTTTGAGCTTTTCAGAGTGGTCTTGAAACACTGAGAAGTTTCTAAGGAGCTCAGAAACCACTGCAGGACCACTCTGGGGACTACTGAATTAAAGATGCATGGATTAAACTGTTTACTCAGCTGTTGTTAATACTGCATTCCTCCAGAATATTGCTTAGCCTTGAACTGCTCTGGACAACTAGTGCTCTGCCACTTGTTTAGTAGAATTGAATTTAATGAAAATATCAAATTTTGCTTTAGTGGTGAAATTAAAACTAATACCAATGATCTGAACAGAATCCATATAAAATAGATGTCTAAGTGTTCTTTTTGAAGATGTAGGAAGATTTTAAAGTAGAGTGAAAGTGTCTCAATATTAGGAATGGAATTCATTAATTAATTAAATAGTACCTAGGAACTGCAATACTTTTGTTTTCTACTGTAGGGCAAGGATCAGCAGTGATTTTGGTTGAAATAATTAATCTCAATGGGAATGCAGAGCAAAAGAAAATTTCAGCAGTAATGCAAACTGATCTGTTTGCAAACACATATACATACGCAATTAATGACAGACATGTCTGGGCAATTGAACCAACAAACTACAGCTTTGTAAAGGTAAAAAGGAATTGCTATTATTTATTGTTCGATTGAAAAATAAATTAGAGATTTGATTTTAGAAAACAGCAATACATGCATGATGGAACAAACACAAAAGAACAGGGGTCATGTTGTCTACCTATTGGTTTGGAAGAGCAATCATTCAATCAGACAATGTGATGATTCTGAAGCATTTTATTGTCCAAAACAGCACTTTACATACAGTATTTAAAGAAAAACAAAATAAAATTTCCTGAAAGTTCAATTTACATAGTTTACTATTGTTTCACATGGTTGCTACATCTTTACAGAGCTCTTTTGATCAATCTTTAATTTTTAATTCCAGCTCTAGGTATTTTTAACATTTTCCACAACTATTTAAGGATGTGACTTTGCTCATTCTTTTTATACGAATACAACCCAATGTGAATTTAAAAGTTGCAGTCGTAATATACTGTAAGAAAATTGAAATCCAGGATCTCATACAGACGTATCTTCAAGAATACCAGACTATCGGCTCCAGACAACGTCTTCAGCTCCTTGACTTGGGTCAACTTCGGTCCTGTTGCCCACTTTTGTCTTTAAAGCTACCAATTAATAACGGTGCTCAGTGGTCAGTCATTTAAAACAATTCTGAATACAGACAACATTTTTGACAAGTGTTTTAAATTTTGTAATCTCTGTTTCTTTTTGACATGAATAGACTGGTTATACTAACCTGTGTTGTTCTATGTTTTTGTAACAATTTCTTTATCAGCACATAAACAACAACGAATAAAGATGAAAATATTTTAGAAACGGTATTTAATTATTTGAAAGAAAAGGGTTAGATGTATAAACAGAGTTTGTCAGCAACTCCCAGGGCTATTTGACTACATTGAACTGCTCATTTAAGAATCAATGCTGCCCTTTCTGAATGACCGCAAGCTAATTAGCCTTTACCATTGTCACAGAATGTTGATATTTGAAGTTCTTAGCATTGTAGCTCTTCTGAGCATATGAAACAAGGCTAATTAGCATAACATTAGTGTATTACGATTTTCTAGTTTGTTAGCCCGTGACTAAGATTGATAGAGTATACAATTCATGAAGTCATGTTATATAATTTACCAAACCACTTTATACCATACGGTGTCGCAGCCTACCAGACAAGCAACAAGCGCAGGGCAGGGTACACCAGTCAATCACAGGGCAAGTGCAAGCCAATCATACATGGGGACAATTTGGAGGCCACAGTTAAGGCCAAAGGGGGAAATGTGGCCCGGACGGCGGTATAACTCCCTAATCTTATCGAGAAATGCCCGGGGATCTTTAATGACCACTGAGAGTCAGGACCTCGTTTTAACATCTCTTCCAAAAATCGGTGCCTACTACAGTATAATGTCCCCATTCTTATACTGGGGCATTAGGACCCACACAGACCGCAGGGTGAGCGCCTCCCGCTGGTCCCACCAACACCACTTCCAGCAGCAACCATAGATTCCCAGGAGGTCTCCCATCCAGGTACTGTCCAGGCTGAGCTTCACTGGGCTGGCAGTTGTGAGTTGCAGGGTGATATTGCTGCTGGCAATTCCTTAAGTATCATTAAGTATTCCCTCGGTTTTAATGACCAAATAGTGCAAAACATTTTCCAGCCTGATTATTTACTATTATTATTAGAAGTGTCAATGACAATGTCAGTTGTTTCCTCATTTTCCTAAAGGGCTGCAAATTCCTGCTTGCTGCTTAAAGAGTGGTATCACAAAACACATTTCATTCATTAAGATGAGAACAGTCTCTCTCAAGTTTTTCTTTTTACTTTGATTGATTGTTACTTTAAATGTGGATTCCATAATTTATTCATACTGCTAGGAAGTGTTAATGTGCTCCAAACAGATCCTAAATCCTAATATATAGTAATTATTACAATAATTAACACTGTCACAATAAATGTCACTATTTAATCAATATTATAAACATGCTAGAATATTAATATTAATGCCAGCATGTACCTGTATATACTGTACACAGGAACAAGTAATAGGTTTATTCCATGCTGAAAAAAAAGAAGAAAGAGAACACAATGTTGTGTTCTCTTTCTTCTTTTTTTTCAGCATGGAATAAACCTATTACTTGTTCCTTTGTGGCTGACGCAGCTACGCACCTGAACTATACTGTACACAGCCTACACTATATTTTCTCACATATTTCACCAAGATGCCTCTTATTGGACACAAATAAGCACGGTGAAGTGAGAAATATTAACACCTTCAATTAGTTGGAATATATTCTTGAGATTTATTAAACCAAAACCATGCAAACGAAAGAAGCTGAAATCATAAACTACCTTTACTTAATTTTTATAGAATTATAAGAATTAAAGCCCTGGATACTGCAAACTCTCATTGAACAAAGAGTCTGGGACAGTAACTTAAACATTAACGCAATCCAATGTTTAATTGCTATAGGGGATTTTCTTTTGCATAGAGTAAATTAGTCGCAGAATTAATTTCTGAAATTTTCTAATGCCTAAGCAACACTGTCGCCCCCTAGCGACCTACAGTATACCTCTTCCCCACTCCCGGCTGTTGCTCTGATGTCCTTCTTCCTCTCAGGCAATGAAGTCAAACTTCCAGATATTTTTCAAGGGATACACGCTTCCTTGTCCTGATAACCATGTCTACGATAGACTGGCAAGTGCTTTTGTTAGCTATTGTTAAATTAAGACCTCTTTTTGTAGTGAAAATTGAATTTCATACAAAATTAATCTAAAATGCTTCAATCTAAAAAGGATTAGCAATTTATCCTATAATATAAAAATATGAATACACTATCCAGATATTTTGTGATCTATACTGTATATAGGTTTGTATTCTGCATGCTTGTATCACTTTACAGTAAGAGTAGTAGTTGTTTATATTGTACATTTTAAATAGACAAACTGGATTACATTTTGGTTACTGTTCATCATCTGAAGTGGGAACTAATGAATGTTCAGGGGTGAGGGGCTTAATTTAGTACACACAGCCCATTGAATATTTATTGCATTCTCCTCATGTAATACTTCAACCAAATCAAGTTTAATTTCTATAAAGGATCTCCTATCTATTCTTTCAATAAAGAACTTTCCCAGACCATAATTATGAATGAATATTTTTTTGTCATGGCTCACAGAAGTCTCATCTTCATCTGTTACTTAAAAAACAACCACAATACACTGAGGTTTGAAATCCACACTTCTCTAACTAGATTTGGGCTTAAATGAGTTTGGTTTTGCCTGGTGCAGAGCTTGCCTGTTGTGTACCTGGTGCAGGCAACATTACATAGGTCTCGTACACTGTTGCCAAGAGACAAAAGCACTGTTGATATGGAAACAAGAAACACATTGATCCACTCATGTGCGTTCTTTTCATTAGAAGGACAGATTTTTCATTAGAAGTACATCTGCACGTTGTTTTTTTTTTCCTGCTTCTGGAAATAAACAAGAGTTACTCATTGTCCGTCAGCACCTGGGCAGAGATGTACTGTACAAGTATACTTTTTGTCAAAGGATGCAGCCCATTATGAGTAAATCTCCACCTGCCCGGAAGAACAGAAATTGTGGTTGCAGTTAAATCCTCTAGTAATTAATCCTCTAGATGACATGCCTGAAGATAATGGTAACATAGTAACCAAGGTTGACCATAAGCATCAAAGCAGTCACACCAGTCACATATAAAAAAGCACTATTAAAGGGTACTCCAAAGACGGTATATGTGATTGTGCAAATAGAAATAAAGAGAATACAATGAACAGTAGATAGCTGTTTGTAAGCAGGCGCCAGTGACAGCCTGAATGTATCAGTGATAGAGAGAATCAGAATCAATCATCAGCTAAAACTGTGATTTATCTAGCTCTGTATCCTATATAAACAAAACTGGGAATGGGCTGTATTCAGCTGTGACAGAAGCCTTTTATAGACTAGACTCCTTGTAGTGGTTAGTAAACAATAACATAATCCGCTGGATGAATAGGTATTGTAAATGAGTAGGAGAAGCACTGCCCCATCCACAGAGGGTGACTATGACCATAGTGGATTCCACTAGATCCAGAAATACCTGTACGCCTGGCCAACAACAATGCTACTGAGAGATAGAACATGTCTTTATAACATAAGAAATGTAGCCAAGTGATGTTTAGCTGTCTTATACTTTATTTAAATCCTGTTGAATTTAATTAGCTGTTTCTACAGTGCTTGCTGACACTGATACCCTAATGTGGGATAATCATCAATATTGAATAGTTCGTTAACTATACCAAGGTTTAAATAGTATATTAACAACAGCCGTGGTCCTCCTACAGATTCCTGTGGCACTTCATATCACATCACATCACCTTCAACTACTGCGTATGCAGGTCAGGGTCATGACAGCCCCAAGCCTGTTCTGGGAACCATTGGGCACAAGGCAGCGTACATCTTGGACTGGATACTAGTCCATCACACAAGGCACACACACATACAAACACTCACACACTCAGACCAGAGCCACTTTTGCAAGACGCCAATGAACCTACTAGTATCTCTTTGAACTGTGGGTGGAAACTGGAGCACCCAGAGGAACACAGGGAGAAACTACAATGCAATACATGCAAACTCCATACAGATAGACCCCCAGCACATCACTCTAGGTTGAGAATTCATCCTTTTCTGCACTCTCTGCTTTCTGCTTATTAAGCAGTTCTTCATCCAAACATGTTTCCGTGAATGCCTACCAACTGTAATTCATGTTTTTTGAGGAACTTCACCAAAACCTTTCCGAAAATATCAATTTAAATAAAAAATTATAAAACTCTAACAAGTTGCTGAAGCAGAGCCTACTTTTTATAAATCTTGGCTGACTGTTCCCTAATATCTGATTTTCACATAGGTGATCCTCAAATTTAGTTTTTATATACGTTTCCATATTTCTATTATTTACTAGTAATAGAAGTCAGACTTGGTCTACAATTACTTGGTTTAGTTCTGTTACCTTTATAATGGATGGGCACCACATTAGCAAATCTCCAGTCCATGGACACTAGACCTGTAGGCCAAGGCAGAAAGTCAAATTGGTTTATTTAAAGGAGAACCGCAGTCACAATTTCTCAGACTGGTTACTAAATCTCAGTAATAAAATACATTTATTGATAGTACTGAAAAGTTTGACAAATTCCAAACTACGCACAACATTCTGAGCTCTGTGAAAGTACTGTATACTTGCCATATTGTAGCAAACCCCTGGCCTTGGTATTGAAGTGAATTGTGACGTGAAGTGACCCTTCCTGCTCTGTAACGTAACTGTAACTGTAATTAGTCACTGTAATGACTAATGCAATGTGATGTGCAAGTGAAAAAGTACAGGTTGTGCCGCAGACATTTCACCACAGATACAGTATGTTTTAATGTGATCTACATGCAGGTTTAATAAGTAAGTTGTAGTTGTCAGCACAACCATCAAAGTTGAAATCAATATTTCTATTGGATTAGAAGAGCTGTATTCCCAAGCCTTCTTGTTTACAGTGTAATAGGGCCTCTTCACCTCACCGGAAGTCTTGTAGTGTCATTCTGAACTGCAGAAAATGACAACAATATTTCACTGCGCACATCTGAAAATGTAATAATCTATTTTGTGATGTAAATTAGAGGCTTTACAGATTACCATGTATATTTTACTTTCATTGTGGTTTCAAATACACATATCAATGCCAATTCTTTCTGGAAGCCCAAATTATAAAGACACTGACCAAAAATCTGTGCAAAAATGATTTGTCTACTTGAAGTACTCTGTGCAAAAAAAACCCTATTTACATAAAAAAGATATTTAAAAACATTAAACTACTGTCATTCAAGGAAGATTCCCACTAGCAGTTTTAAAGATTTATTAAACCCCAGGCTGTGTTACTCACACAGACAAGGTATAATAGACATGCCACTCTTAATCAAAGACTAGCTTGCCAAGTCCTTGAGTGACAGGTTAAATGTGCTAAGCTCCGCCCCTGGCTCCAATTGATGGACAGGAAGCCTCCATTTAACCCAGGGGTGAGAAAGGCTCTGTAACTCTGAAATGGTGGAAAACAACAGATGAGCACATGATTCTACCACAGGTAAGACTGATACACAACCAGTACCTAGATTAATAGATGAAAACAGTTTAAATGAATGACTATAAGACCAAAGGTAAGGCAATTGATTTCAGGAAGAAACCTCAGTCATCCATTCAACCTGCATCAGGAAAGAATTGGTAGAAATTGCATATAAACTGAGAATAAAGGGACTGTTCTAGACTGCAAGTTTAATTTTGAGGCAAAAGTTTGACAATTTAAGGTTTGTAATTTTTGTTGATCATGTTTTATTGAATCTTTTATTTAATCTGCTTTAACTTTTGCATTGATCTTCTAGTTTGGGAATCTTTATCTGAGGAGTAAGAACAAACTGGGGAGTCTTGTCAAACTACGTCAGAAGGTCATTGGTGGTGATCTTTTGGCCCTTTCTATCAGTTATGAGTCTTGCGTAAAACTTATTCCTAGAGAACCCTTCACACCTTTTGTTTAATTCATTCCAATGACTCCCCTCAGAATGCAGATACAGATTTTCCAATTATGTAAAACAGATTTAAGTTGTCATTTATACCTGCAGCCCTAACCCTGCTCAACAGATCAATCCTTTGGGGTTGTGTATTGTTTATTTGTGTTTTTCTTTATATTGTCTGCTGCCGTAAAACAAATTGCCCCTTGGAAAATAAAGACTCTCTGTACTCTGTTTTACAACGATAATTACACCAAAATAAAAGCACAAACAAAAGTAGGTGTTACAATAAATAACAATAAGTTGTGAGCAAGTGAAGAAAAGCTTGTGATAGTCCTCAGCAGTGCTCGTGTGATGAGGTGGTGCACCAGTCAGTACATTGTAAGAGTTCTTGGCACTATTGATGGCTAGTTGAATTTTTTGCCTGTTAACCTTCCATTTAATTTGTTTCACAAATTTGTTTCTTCTCTAGTAACAATTACAAGGTTTAAATTCTTTAAGCTTGTAAAAATAAGACATTCCTTTGTGCCTGGGGATGTATCTAATCGCTCTTTTCTAAACCCGATCCTGAAGCAGTAACATCTCTTTTTGTGTGGTGACCAAAATTATACACAGTATGAGATCTTACTATGTTACAATATTAACAAAGCACGTATACGTCATTCAGAACTTTTAATTATGTTGTAGTATTCTGTTGGCCTTTTTATTACTTCTTTCTACTTGCCTGATATCCAATGCCCTTATAACATATTGGTATAGTAATGTATTAAGTAATTGATTTTTCCATAAAAAGCTGCTAATCTATAGTGCATGATTTGCACTGTAGATCCACTGTCTTGTATTTCCACAATCATTTTAAATACTATATACATATTTATATGGAAGACATGAATGTATGCATGTATTCTTTTTAAGGGCCTCCAGTTATCTTTTCTTAATACACCAGAATATTTGTGTGGAGAAAGAAATCAATGCAAATGATTTCAAATGAAATCAAATGTCTGGAATAATAGGATATTATTATGAGTATATATTATATATAGTATATATAGAATATATTAGACATACAGTATCTGTTTATTCCCCTCCCCCCATGTTTAGTTTGCTGTGGAAGTGATAACTCATTAAATTGTAACATTGTTTAGCCTTAGCTAATGTCTAACTTAATCCAGTAAAAAGATAATATTGTACGAAAAGGTATGTGAAAGTAATGTTTTGTTATAATGCCTTGATTTTGTCATGTTTTCCAAAAGCTAGAATGTTTTCAATAGAGTTACTGGTGTAGTTCAGTGTACTCTGTACTAACAAATATGTAGTTATTTTTATTGATGTTGTTCATTCGTTTGTATGTTTGTTATGATCTGTAAACAGGCTGTATTAAAGTCTGAATAGAAAGAAACTACAATGTGACACAATCCAGTCTCGACCCAACAGATAGTATATGATCATTGACCGTGAAGTTCAAGGAACATTTGAAGAACGCAAACCTATCATTAATTCTATTTTAGCGCAGTTTCTTATGTTATCATAATCACAGGCTTTACAGCATGATACCTTGAACAGCAAATACTTCCAAAGTAATTCATAACTGATTTATCTAATCCAGAATCAAAACACTTTGCAATGCTTTATCTTTACAAAGAAAAAAAATGATTTTCTTCATTATTTTCCCTTTCTCTGGTGTTTGTTTAGTCATCAGCCAGTTATACTGCTGCTTATCTCCAGTGGAGTAATGTGTGCATAGATAATTCAGAGCAGTTATCTTAAAAGCTGGTTAAAAGAAGTCTTAATGTGTTGTACCTAGTGCCTGCTGTTTTAATTGCTTAGCTCTTTCCACTGTTTATAGTATGATAAAACTATGAAAGAACAGGATTGAAATTGCTGTAAATTTGTGAGAGAAAACAAATGTGCCTTTATACAAACAGTCTCAAATGACACCAAATTAGCTATTAGCCAGCTGCTCTGTTCCTTTAAAACCAAATGCTTATATGGAAACCAAGGTTAATGGACCACAGTTTGGAAACGTATGCGATTTGAATAAATAAAAAGTTTAAAGGTGTACGGACAGTGTCTTGTTTGAGGCTGTCTCAACCAAAACCCTTCTCCCTTTTTCTCAGTATATCTGATTTCCACCTCTCATACCATATGTATATATGCTGCAGTCCGAACTCTCTGCTGAACCTCATACAGCCAAGGCATTAGAGGGGGTTGATCAGGTCAGCCCAGCCCAACACTGGAGTACAGCTCCCCTCTATTGTGGACATTTTTACAACTCGCTGGTCATCTTGGTTTCTCACGTTTCTCCCCCCTTCCCCCTGGTAAGCATTATGGGAGCATAAAGGCATCAACCTCCAGATTCAGAGACAGCTTTTCATTGCACTTGTGCATATGACAAATAAAGTGAACAAAAAAACATCTGCCTACAAATGGCTCTGTGCTGCAGCCCTGACCAGGAACAGCTGACCGAATATGAGCAGACAGAACAATGGTGTTTCCTGTTCTGTAACAATGTTCCTCAAAATGCTAACTTACTCCTTTGTGTCGAGAAATCCTGATGATTAATTTGTCCTCAAAAACATGTCACGCGATGTGTCAATGGGGTTTAGGTACTTGCCTTCTTTAATGAAAGGCACTACATAGATTCATGATTATAGGCAGCATGGTGGTATCAATAGGTGCTGCTGTCTCAAAGCTGCTGGGTCCTGTTTTCAGTTTCGGCCTGCTCCACCTTCTGTGAGGAGTTTGCATGCCCTCCCCATGTTTCTGTTGGTTTTTGTCCGGGTGTTGCAGCTTCTTCCCATGGACATATTGGTTCGGTTTGCTCTTCTAAATTGTCCCTTTCCCTGTGGCCCTACTAAGGATCAGCATCTCATCCAAGGCAAGAAGTCCTGTGCTGAATCCTGAAGTGCTTTTGATATAGGTGAGCCCTCAATTCATCCAACTCTGAAGTGCAGAACCCCCTTGATAACCCCACTTCCTATCAGGGGAATAAGTGAGAAATTGTTTGCTCAATTGAGTTTAAAGATGACTGCACAATCCTGGAGTGGAACATGACCTGAACAGTGGAGTAAACACCCTTACCCTTATGGAAAATGCCATTGGACCTTTACTGACCAAACACTTAGGACCTTAGTTTGACATCTCCTACAAAGGATGGAAAGGGTCAGAGATACAGTTTGATACAACCATTATCAGGGCTTGGAGCTTTCTGTTAATGGGTGGATGAATGGAGTTGTTCATAATTAGAGGGGGGGTAGTTTAGTTACAGTTTGGTGTAGTGATGATTTTTCATAACATTAATTTAGAGCGATTTACACGATGCCACCTGATCTGGGTGAATTTAACACACTTTAGCATGTCAGACAATCAAAATTCACCCTATCATCTGATTACTTTAAAGAGTCATTGACAGATAATTGTTAAAATGAGAAAAAGATCTCTCTGTGCAGAGGAGAACAGAATCAATGATATGTTATTTCTTTTGATTTTTATGTAGAGGGCAAAGGTTACTCCCTTTTGCTGTCTATCTCAAAATCAGCCTCTTTTCTTTTGGAAAATAAGTGTACACACCAGATGCTCACAAATTACTTTCACCACTGGGGTCAGGATCAGATCCCAAGACTGTCATCACACCAGAAAGCATTGCTCTGCCTTAGTCTCTGAGGTGTGCTAAAGGTCATCAAATGCAAATAGTTTTTCTTATACCTGACAAATTACCAGATGTTCTGTAAAGTGGAATAATTTTTAAGGGTTTTTGTGGATTTATGGATTATTATTGACTATGCATCTATGATATTCCTTTTTCACTACATCACTTTAAATATCTACTGTATACTGTACATACTGTAGGCATATTATACTCATATTACTGCTCTTGAATAATTGAATAATTTATTTTCCTGTTAAATTGATGTGCTGTAATTATAAAGATGTCTTGATCAAAATATGTCTTTCAGATATCAGCCTTTTAACTTTAAATGTTGCTACAGGTCTAGAATAATATTTGTAAAATTTACAGAGTAAAATGAGAGGCAAATCATATCTTCATAATATGGTCAAGAATAGTGGTGAGTCATGATAATTAAATATTTGCTAACATGCTTTTCTGATAATTCCTTTTTGGGAATCAAAAAATTATGAGGCAAAAGAGCTAATCTTTCAGGATGTTTTTTTTATCTGTTTATAAAATACATTAACATTACACTTAAGAATGTTACTGTAGTGGTACAGTAAATGCTTCATAAACATGGACCTTTGTCTTGTACAACCCTCTATTTATATATTCCAGGATATTTTGGGGATATTGTTTCCCAGAAATCAGAAAATCTACAACATCCGGTATAATCATTTCCATTTCAGTGAACCTAGCACTAATACTTATGTCTACCTCATATCCTTAATATTTTTAGTTTTTTTTGCCAAAATAGTCATGAATATTAGTCCTGAAAACCATGAAAGCCTAACAAAGAACTAAGAGCATAGGACATGAACTTACATGTAAAACTTGTTAGAAAATATGATTTCGAAACTCTTTAGAACAGTGACATATTCTATACCATATTTATACACTATGCAGTGCTTACTGTGTAGCCTGTTAAAATAAATTAGCAGAAGCTGTGAAATGTATCTTTTTGTACTTCTTGTTACTGCAATATTAAACAGTTGCATAATAAGATGTGTGCTCGTAAATGCATAGGTGATGTCTGCATGGATTAAAGGCTCTGAGGTTCATTAGTTTTAGGCCCACTGCCATTGCTCAGTCTTTAATAACGTTCAGCCTGTCCTGCTATGTTCTGCTATGGCAGAACTCTAATAGCTCTGCTACACAACAGCTTTCAAGACTCATCAATCTACCAGCAGCAAGCTCTAGCAGTGCCAACAACTGACACGAGGCACCTGTGATCAGCACAGACCCACTCAACTGACAGAACCATCAAGATCTGGAAGGACTACCTACTCTTTCTTGATTAATACATCTTAAAAAGCCCATAAACTCAATTACACTCACAAGGCGCCCCTACAGTGGTTATAACCAATTGCTGTAAATGATGCTAAAACTAATCTCATGACCTCTTTTGCACACAATATGTAATTTGTACATGTCCCTGTAGAGCATTATGCCTGCTTCCTGCGTAGCAGTTATGAAGGGATTATGGAGCCATTATGCAGCAACATTCAAATTAACCGGTACCAGATCATTTTAACCTTTGGGCATTCTATCTGTTTTCACCACACCACTGCTGGTACCCACAAGGCAAAGGAAACTCATACAATTTCACATCCATCTGGGATCAATGCCGTGCATGTCTAAAATCAATTACTCACCTGCTGTTGTCTAACGTCTCTGCTTGTCATACTCCACACTCTTACCATGTTTGTGTTTCAGCCAATGATGGCCACACCACACGTTGTAGCTTCTTAGAGCTTCCAGCATCAGAATGAGTCAAATTAAACATTAACTCCAGAAATAAGCTTTAACAGTGTAATTGTAGCCAAAGGCATTGCCATTATTCAATACATGCTTTATGGCTGCTGTCATAAAACAGAAATGTAGAAACAGGAATGGTTGTTGTGCTCTACATGGTCAATCTCACATCCAGTATACTTAAATAAAGCCATTTATCACTGAATCAGCATTAGGCAACATGTATTCAATAGCTTTTGCACAAAATTGATCATACTCTGGGCTCCTTACTCTTTTTCTTTACATTTCATAGAAAAATAAAGCTTCTAGGTTTTCTGACTATTAGAGTGTACAATGCGTGACTTCACAACACTTTTATTGAAAAAGTGGATTATAAAGTTACAGCAAAGAAAAATGATTTGGAAATGTTCTCCTGGGCCTTTTTTTATTTATTTATTTTTGTATGGCTCTTTTTTGTTCTGTGGTTTTTGTTTTTCATAAATATTTGACGAGCCGTGAATTGGGCTGGTGTCCTGTCCAGGGTGTACCCTGCCTTGTGCCCATTGCCTGCTGGGATAGGCTCCGGCCCTCCCGTGACTGTACTGGATAAAATGGTTAGAAAATGTATGGATTGATAATACTAGATGTTGTTTTTTTCAGACTTGTTACAGCCTTTGGCCGGATTGAGAAGCAAGGCTGTTCTTCGTTAAAAAAACAAATCTGTGTCTGCTTGCTCTCGATCCCCATTCAGCTCTCCCATATGGAGATGGTGCATTTCTATAGAAACCAATGAGTCATTTCTAAAGTCTCACTGAAACCTGCATGTACATCAGTCCACCAAGTGTCCTGTGCAGCTAATCCCAGCTCTCTGAGGGGATGGGCCTTTTAATTTCTGCTATTTGTCAGCCTAGCACTTCCAGTCTGTGACGGAGCCAATGGCAGCCAGAAAGATTTCTTTCCAGCTCCACTGACTGCTCGCTGCGGATGCGATTTTAGATTTTTTTGTTCTCCCCCAAAGAAAACAATATTGTCTCTTCAGAACTAGAATTACAGTTAGATCCTTTTGTGTCTTTTATGTTAATATCAAAAATATCATCCATACGCCTTCAACCTTTCAAAGTTTTCTTTGCGAGTTAAAAATCATTCCTTTTTCCTTTGTAGAAGTTACTTTTGTTTGTCATTGTATGTAGGTGACCCTTGAATTGTGTATTTGTAACACACCTTAAATATCCTGATGATTTTAAATAATCCTAAAAAACACAGGGAGAACATACAAACTCCACACACGTAGCACCCCAGGAAGTAAACCCAGGGCCCCTGAAATGAGGCCGCAGTGCTAACAGCAGGTCTACTATTTAAATATTCTGTACTTATAATTTGGTTAGGAAAAGCTCTTAAGTGGCATTTTTACTTGAAAAAGAACAGTATAATTTTTTCAAGTGCTTAAAAACATCAGGGGTTCATTTTAGTATTGATTAACCAATGTCCGGGAAGACTAACCATGTTTTTCCTACCAATCATTTGTTAAAACAGTATTTTTAGTGAAATAAGGATGAGTCAAACTTTGCTTCCCTGCTGTTCCTGCTCAGCAGTCTCTCTCTCACCTTCCCATTCGCACTGCCACTGTTGGAACACTGCGGCTCACAGACCTTAGGGCAAGCAGCAAGTTTATTCTTAAAAGCGGTTGTAGACGGTATGTCCAAACTTTTCTACACTATTCATAATGTATAACAATGTACCAGTTTTCATATTTGTCTCTTAATTCTTATTTTCTTAAATAACATAGCAGATATCAGGTTTTTGTTTTCCAATTGTTGAAGTCCGTTGAGGATGTCTTTAGAACAAAGTGATAGGAAAAGCTCCATCTCTTCTGTGAGCTACAGTGGATCCTCTGAGTTTTGTTTTAGGCCCTTAAATCCAAAAATCCAAAGTTACACATTTCAAAAAATGGAAAAAAAAAAGTTTCTTAAGAGAACAAACTCTATCCAACAGTGAAAATGCTCATCGAGCTGCAGGATCTTTCTCACAATGCCTTTAAATTTTCCCTTGTGTAGTTATCACCATAGATTAAGACTAAAATAAGCAGATTGCTACTAAAAATGTAATGATCTATTTCCTCTATGTAGTCTTATTGAATGTAAAGTAACAAAAAAATCTGTGGGCTTCAATTGGAAAGCACGCTTATACTGTGTTTGCTTGAATCACCCCTAATGTATTGTTTCTGTACTCAACACTCTCAGATATTCAATTTACTTCGGTACTTTGCTAAGTCGTGTTATAATGGTTTGCTATGGGATAGTCCAAATCACCTGCCTTAGTGAAATTTCTCCTCAACAAATTTCTCTTTTAGTTTGCCTTTTGTTCTACCAAACAAGTCTGCAACATTTTGCTATGAAAAATATCAAAAATATGTAACCTGCCACACACGTTCCCAATGATTAAACTATCCATTGTGATATTTTGTAGTCCAGAGGCCTTTTTTTCTCCCAGTAAATATGAACTATTTGTCTTCAATGGTGGGCTTCAAATTTCATCACAGTAGGATCAGGGAAAGCTCTTGATATTGGAACACTGTGCAGTATTTGTCTGTTATTATGTAAACAGTTGCACAGTTGTGGTGATTCCTGGGTTTTTACAACTAACAAAAGCTGTTTATCTTCCCTTACCTGTTTTCTGGTGCAAAAAAATTAATTCAGTTCAATCATTTTGCTCTTTAATATGCCCTAGCAACTGAATGGAGTGCACCATCTGTCTATATATAACTGTCATAATCACAGCCTCTGTATCAAAATATTTATAATGTCAAAAGAAATCATGCACTCCTTGGTTATAAAAGCTGACTAAATTTATGAGATGTGTTAACCATTTTCAAAACATCTTTATTAAGTTATGGTCCAGAAAAGTGTGGAATATAAACGGGTGAAGTAAATTATTGCCAATTATTCTGGCTTCTACATTCGAAAATGTTTAAGGCTGGTTTCCCTTCCTTTGGTTCAGTGACCTGCACAGTGTGAGACTGGCTGCAAACTGTATTCCTTGGCCTCAGAGCTTCAAGACTACTGTATTTACTTTGCCTACTTCCTCCAGGAGAAACTGCAGCACACAAACTCTGTCCACTCATGTTTGATATATGTTGCCTGAAGAGCTCCAGAAAAGTGGTAATTGCGAGTTATTAGAGTAAAAGCTGGCACAGTGTAATGTAAAAAGTCATTACTTGTCTCCCGGATCATGGCCTGTCAGTTCTGGATTTTCTTTGTCTGTAATGTCTTGTCAGGTTGGAAATTGCTGGAGATCAGTAAAAGTGTGCTCATCAGCATAACGATGACAATAAGATGCCGTCTTGATAAACCAGTCATATTGGTTTCACCAAGCTTGACAAATCGTAGGTTAAATCACCTCATCACTTACTCCCAATCAACTCTGACAAATGAGATGCCTTTAGTGTTTTTGCAACAAAGTCACAAAAGTAATCTGTGTTCATCATGGCCAGTCACTAATGAACAGTAAAGCATAATTGCCAAAGCATTGAATCAATATACAAATGCTTATACAAAAAAACAAACACTCATAAATAGCGCTAAGTTTCTTTTCATGCATTGTATGGTTGTCGATGTGAATTGTTACTCAAGGGATGTTAAGTTACAATTTTCTAAATAAGTAAGTTACATGTCCTGTGATATTATTGTTACATCCAACTCAAAAGGCTTGTAACCTGCTTGGACAGTGGGTAGCCTCATGGCTTTAAGAGCATGAGGCTCAAACCCCTTTCAGGGATGGGGGGCAACTACAGGGTGGAAATGGGGTGGAGGAGGGACGCTTGAGACTGAAATGTGCACGGAGGCATTTGAGTTCGGTTCATGTAGCTAGTTTCCGTAATGATGGCGATCAGGTACAGCTGTGTGTGACTGACTTATCCCTCCCGAACTTCAGTGGATCACTTCCATTTAGTGTACAATGCCCATTCTTTCTGGCAAATAACAAAGGGTCAAAAAGGGAAATAGTAAAAAGAGGAAAAAAGTTACATACAGAGTAGTTGTATGCACGTAATCTCTCATTTAAATTACTTTTCTATGTGAAAAACGTCTGTTGTTTCACTATTAGACTATCAGTGTTCCTGTTTGTTTTTTGCTTCCTGTGTTTTTTATTTTGCTGTCATTTAGTCTAGTTTGGAAAAAACATCTTTCTGTTTATGTCATGTTTATGTCCTTGTTCTGGCGTTCATCTCTACATTAAATACAATAACACCATGAGCAGATTGGCTCATGCTAGCTGTTCAGCTTTCAATGTACAATAAAAAGTGTAACAATGGCACTTCCTTCTGTCTTAATAAAGGAGCATTTCAACAGGTAATAAAAATGTAGCAACATTATGCTTTAGTTTTCCCCTAAGGCTACTCTATTCAAAAGGAGGCTTTGTGCTTTAGCTTTGAAAACACTGTAATGCTGAATAATTTAGGGGTACTCTCTAGTAAAATTAAATTAAAGGTGGGATTTTGGTAATGTTATATTTCTTTATTAGCCCTATACAATTTCTTGCATTAGGAATTTGTCTTTTCACATACCCCCGCTTTTTTCTCCATGGAGACACAAACACACAGACAGGGAGAGAAGCTTAGAGTCAGAGCGCAGAGTCTGCCTTTGTACGGCACCCCTGGAGCAGTTAGGGTTAAGGGCCTTGCTCAGGGGTCCAATGGAGTAGGATTCCTCTGCCAGCCACAGGATTTGAACCAGCAACCTCCCAGTCATAGGCACAGATCCTTAGCCACAGAACCACCGCTCTGCCCTATTTTGAGTGTTATATACACTAGGTGGGTTATATTGACGTTAGCAACTCGAACTATGAAATGTAGCGTGACAATGACTTAATAATTTATGCAACACATTATGAAAGATCAATTGCATATCAAAACCATCCCTGTGACACCAAAAGCATTTGTTTGTCACTTACCAGTCATGTATCAGTCTTGTTCCTAAACTATACAATACTCCCACAGGCTCTGACATTGACGTCCCCTCTGCTTGTAATTGGCACAGGCACTCCGCAGGGCCTTTCATTGTCATTGACCTCATTGACATACAGGGATCCAAACATTATCTTTCCCTCTATGACAATTTTCACCAACTACCAGAATACTATATTGAACAAAATAACTCCTTTGAATCAAGCCAGGGCAACGTCTTTTTCATCCTATATCCCCGTCAGTCCTCAGATTTTTCTGATTTAGACATAAATATATCTCCTCCACTTTCCAGCAAGGAGAATGTGGCTGTAATCATGAGCATAATCAAAGCAGCTTGTTCTTTATTGGATACAGTACAGGATGCCCATTTCTCTCCCAGCTCAGAACAGAGAAAAAATAATTTCTAATAATAATTAATAAGAGGAGGATTTCATTGACAATTTCAAAGTGACCTTAAGCTTATGGTGTATTGGCTGTGACTAGTTTGCACATTTATATTGGGAGCTTCAGTTGAAGGTTTTGAGGGCTTGATTGGGTTCCAGAACTTCGCTCACTTGCTGACCAGAGATACCTGGATCCTTTGGTTTTTGCTGCTAAATGCTGCATGGTCTCAGTTTAAATGGGTCCAAATATTACAAACTCATTTGATATGTGCAAGTAAACAGTTTTCTTGGTACTCCCCTAAAATATCACAAAGGAAACTTCATATTAGGTTTTTCTGTGCAGCAATATTTAAAATATTGTGAATAGGTCATATAGGTCACGCCCTGATGATAATGGCTTCTCTGCATGAAGAATCCGCACTATAATAATTATTGCTTACACATATATAGCGCTCTTCTGGACACTCCACTCAAAGCACTTTGATGGGGACTCACCTCCACCACCACCAATGTGCAGCCCCACCTGGATGATGCAATGGCAGCCATAGTGCGCCAGAACGCTCACCACACATCAGCTATTAGTTGAGAGGAGAACAGATGAAGCCAATTCATAGATGGGGATTATTAGGAGGCCATGATTAGTAAAGGCCAGTGGGAAAATTGGCCAGGGCGTTGGGGTTACACCCTGAGACTTTTCAAGAAACACCCTGGGATTTTTAGTGACCACAGAGAGTCAGGACCTCGGTTTTACCCAAAGGATGGCGCCTTTGTACGGTATAGTGTCCCAGTCACTATACTGGGGCATTAAGACCCATTTTCCCAGGAGGTCTCCCATTTAGGTACTGACCAGGCTCAACCCTGCTGAGCTTCAGTGGGTAGCCGTTGAGAGCTGTAGGGTGACATGGTTGCTGGCCATAAATATGTATTCAGCAATAAATTAGCAGGTTTTTGACAAGTAATATTGTTTGCACATTATATGCTGTTTGTCTGGAAGTGAATTTTAGCAACTAAAAAACAAAAAATTGAAAATTGTTTTAAAAAATTGAAGTTTTGGGGGAGAGTTTTTAAAATAGAAAACAACAAAAGTTACAAACCATAATAAACAGTTGGGACAATATTAATGCCTGATTCCTATTCTTCCTTTGCATAAGGGATACAACATTTTAAACAGTCAAATCAAGGTTGATTCCTACAATAGAATAGAACTACCAATAAAAAGAAAAATGAAATTTAAGCTTAAAAAGTTTAAATTATGATGAATTCATACTCTGGTATCTGCTTGCAATAGTTCTGGAAAATGTATTAATTCATGGTTATAAATATGAATTACTTGTGCTCAACCTTTACTATAAAGGAATTCCAAATTATGTTTGGAAATTGCGCACAGCACGTCTTAATTTAATGAAGAACTTACCTTCCTCCATTACACAGAGTAAATCTTTCCAAACTGTACAAATATGAAGGAATTCTATGATGACATTCTTTTCTCTGGCCATTTTGATGCTCACATCTACTTTTTAATGAGAAGGCGAGTTCAACAGAATCAAAAGCTTGCAATAGTGATTAAAAATGGCAACTGAGTGTAAACATATCTGTATTTTTTTGCAAGGCCACAGAGCTCATATGCACAACACTGTGAGGCTGATCCATTGGATGTGTCTTTATTTTAATGGTACATACAATTTCATGCAAAACATTAGCAATCAACACAATGGATACCGATCCTAATCTTACAAATATATTAAATGTCATCTCACTAAAAATACACATATTGAAGGAAAGTGTTCTGCATGCCTTCAAACAAAATAATTAAGTGCAAATCAATAATAGATGAAAGAACTGACATATACACATATGAAAGTTATAATTAAGGAAAGGGGTTCCCTGGTTTTATGGGCTACTAAAACCCACCTTGTTTCCTGTGTTGCACTTAGTGATCGGTGCTTTTTACTCTAGTTTTTAATGTAAGAGGATAACAAGGTACTCTAAATGAAAGAAAAATGCAAGAAAGCGAGAGAGGAGGAATAGAAGGAGTCTGCAGGATGAGGTGAGACTCTCAGCAGGGCTAGATCAATTATGACCTCCGCCGGTTAGGTAGCACAGCAAGACTCCTGAGGAGAGAGAGTCAGGCTGCATGATGCTTAGCGACATTTTGCGTGGCGTTCTTTGTCACAAAGTGCGAAACAACCCCCCCCCCCCTTCCTGAAAGTGATTTTAAAGGAATTAAAAATGTATTCAAGGAATTTATTTAATTATTAAAATAAGATTATACATGCTAAAACACCAAGCAAAGTCTCCAAACGTTATCAATGAAATGGAAGATAAAAGAAGCAGAGCGCAAAAAGTTGTTTGACATTGAAGACCTATGCTCTTACTGAAAAACAGGTGATTACCACACATAAAGTAGGTGTGGTATCACCTGGAAAAGTACAGGAAATCAGCTGGCTGAAAAGTGCAAATCCATCCTTATCAATAGTTATAGCTTGTATCTGAAGGACTTCTGCCTTCAAAACATTCGGTATGTATTAAACCTCAGCTGTTGGATAATATTGCTGGAGCTGAAAGGTGAGGTTTCTTTTGCAAGTATACTATCAGTTCAACTTGAGTCCAGCACATCATCTGTGTGCTTATAGTTGACAAAACTAAAATATTATTTGTGATCTATTTAGAGTATGAATACAATGACATACTGTTATTGAAGTGACAACAAGAAAATGGATAGTCTTGTATTTTTGCTTTAGATTGGACCTGATAATTTATTTAAGTCAAGAAACCATTAGATACAGTAAATCTGATCAAAATAGCAGAAGTGGTGAATGTTTATGTTCTAAAAACCTACAGTATTCTTATGAAGTGTAAATGATATCAGATAATGAATTAGCTTGATAATAGTATATAAAGCAAAGAAGAATAAATCAAGTAGGATTAAAAATATAGGCTTTGACATTTCATCAAGCCATTAGGAACACTTATTTTTCATTTTCCTGTTACAAAATGTAAGAATGTTCAATTTGTGTCTATATGAGTGGTTCTTCCCCGAGAAATATATAAAGTATGACACCCATTGCACTACAAAGCATAATCAAGTTACATCCTGTTTTCCATTCTGCTATATTGAGTCTCAAAGAATACATTTCATGCACTCTGGAACAACATGTTCAACATCATAAGCATTTCTGTCCACATGAATAAGAGCCCTGTAACTCACTCAATGGTGGCTGAGAAGCAAAGCTGATTTACTCTCAAGCGCTGAGTAAAACCTGTGGATGCAAGCCACATTTTAAACCTTTGGCTGTGACATTGTGGTCCCAGTGATTTATGGCATCTATTTGACACCATTTGACAGTTCAGTGAATGAACATATCCCAATACCCCTAGTCCAGAGATTTTTTATTCTCTTTGGTTTGTGTGCCAGTATAAATGTGTAGTGAGCAATGATTTTGTCTGCTTATCTGATTTCTGATTTTCTGGACAGCTCTGAAGCCAGCTGGGTACTCTGCTTTTGAAAAAAATCTCAATTTGTTCTTTTGTTTGTAGCTGTGCACTAAAACCTTGGATGAAGTGTTTGTTTCATTCCTTGTGTGCTACAAAAACATAATCCTCTGTCAGCCAGGGGGGTTGTTCAATTTTGTTACCTTCAGCTTTTTATGTATTTCATTCATGTTAAAGAGCACTTAATTCTTTGCCTTCAGTATAAACAATCTCGATGACATATGCTTGGTTCGGATTAGAGAATATGAATGCTTCTAAAGCTGCTTAAGGGCAGACTAGTCTGGTTCAATAAATCTGAGTGCAAAATGTTTGCATAAGTAAGTCAGGGATGGGATCAATACACCGCTGCACGAACTCCAGTGAGGGTTCTTTCTTCACGGCCAATTACATTTCTCTCAATTTTAAGTTGGATGTGTTTTAACAAGGCTTTAGCATTGTTGTCTTCTGCTTAGTCTGCGTTGCTCCTCTAGTAGTTTATCTTTCTAATAGAGATTCGAAAAAGCCATGAGACCTGAGTGAGGTTACTATGTTCTCACATTTGTATAATAACAATCACCATCACTATCATCACAAACAGCACCCTTCACACTGAGAATTTTCAGAGCATTTTATAATAGAAAAAAATCAAGATTATACTGTACATCAGAAATGGTCAAAAACTGTAGTTAATACATACTGTAAATACAAATATATGTCTGTAATAATTCATGGAAAACTGAACAATTCACAAAATACTACCCTTAAAATGTCCTTTTACAGGAATGATTTAAGATTATATTTGTGTTATGTAAGGTAGTCTGATGTTTGTCTACATAGTAGTGTTGTTATTAGTTCAAGTAGGGAGCTGTGTCAGGATGCGTCGGCAAAAAAGGGAACAGGTAAAGGTTTATTCCACGCTAAAATGGAAGGAAAAGAGACAAAACATTTTGGCTATGGAAATGTTTCAGTTGTGTCTTTTCTTTTCCTTTCAGCATGGAATAAGCTGTTACCTGTTCCTAACATATTGTCTGTCTATCCATCCTTCTAATCCCACACATTGCAAGTTAGATAGCTCATTGGGTGTCACCATGCCTTTTTTGTGTGTCCAAATAAGCACATTTCACTGCTGTTATAAGACTGTAGGTCACAATGTATTAAGTGTATGGATTGCAAAATGATTTTTTAGCTTTAGCTTGAATACTATCCATTTTAATATTCCAAGTTATAAAGCAACTATCTCAAACAAATTTCACTTCATTCATTATCACTTATTTGTGTAGTCAGGTAGTATCTGACAATGTGACAGGTAATCCAAATGTAATGATTTATAAATTACAGGACTGTTTATAAAAAACAGTGGTGCGGTGGCTTTGCAGCTAAGGATCTGCGCCTGTGGCTGGAAGTTTGCCTCTTCGTATCCCGTGGCCGGCAGAGGAATCCTACTCCGTTGGGCCCCTGAGCAAGCCCCTTAACCCCCACTGCTCCAGGGGCGCCGTATAAATGGCTGACCCTGCGCTCTGACCCCCAGCTTCTCTCCCTGTCTGTGTGTCTCATGGAGAGCAAGTTAGGGGTATGCGAAAAGACAAATTCCTAATGCCAGAAATTGTACATAGCTAAAAAAGTGATCTTATCTTATAAAAGCATGTTAATACATAAAAAAACATGGATATTTTGCTACACATTTCATTTTAATTTCTTACGTAGGCTTTATTGCAAATACACTAAAGATATTGAAGTACTACTAAACGGAAAGGAAGCAGCCATTGCTAAAAGTGGCCAATGGCCGCCATCATTGTGAGTTACACATGTAGTTCAGTACAAAGACCAGTAGGGGTCACATTTGGCTTGCGAGCCACACTTTTGGCACCGCCATCTTAGACCATTCACTGAGAGCAATGTAAGAATTCTGTTTTGTGCCCGTTTCAAGATTAGACAGCCGCAGTGGTGTCAGACTTGCAGAATGAAAACGGAAGGCGTAGCTGTAGCACAAGGTCCAGAACATGGGCCCTGGGGAAGCACAAGAAGGGCACGCACATCCTCCACCACCTCCAGAATAAATTGAAGCAGCTCCTGGAGGAGAAATCAAGCCAGCAAGCAGACATCCAGCTAGATAAAGTGGAGGAAAACGAGGAGCAGAGCTGATGGCACCCTAAGGGGACTCGTGGGTTTCTCCACAATCTGAAACATGTTGATTGACAAGTGTTTCACCATTCAATTACTGGCCGGAATCCCAGAACCCTTACTCTTACTGCTTTTGCTGTAATTAAGAGGCAGTTTATATCAACCGCTTATTTTTTGTTCTTCTAAGATGGTGCTCACAGTCAATGTAATGCTCGTCAGCACACGCGCAGGGCTCCATATTCAACCTTACTTAAAACGGTCGCTGTAAAAAAAATGACACCATCTGAAAAAATTATCATCTTCAGTGAGATAGTTTGTGTAGTTTTTGTTAGGAACAGCTTTGAAGGCTTCTTGGATAAGAAGCTGTATGACCTTTAACAGACCCACGCTAACAGGGCATGCAAGTAAGAAATCCATACGACTTAAACTATTACTTCAATATCTGGATGTGCAGCCCTTGAGAGCTGTTCGCAGCTGAGACTGCAGAGATTTACTTCCAAGAAGAGGGGTTAATAATTATTGCTTTTGCGGTTCATTTGTGCTGTACGAATCCCTAGCCACTATAACACCCAGTCAATTTCTACCTTCATCAAACGGTATATTGAGAAATATTTTCCACGGTCATTAAATCATAAACATTGTTAATGTACATGCAGCACTTTTCTCATTAGTTTCTTGATGTATTTTTTTCCTTGCTCATTCTCGTGGAGAAAAATCTTTTCTTTAATCAAGGTGTACTCTTGTGTAACAAGTGGTCTGTACTGCTGATTGAAACCATCTGTACAGCTCCTGTCCGTGTAAATAGCATGGTTTCTACGTGATGACATCAATAACGGAGTTAATAAACAGCACAAGTGGGAAATCATAACACTCTTTAGAGCGTATTCACAGTGCGACACAAAGAGTGTGGAATGATTTTGAAAATGAAACACGAGAGTGCCTTCTTTATCTTTGCTGTGGCGCACGCTGGGCTCGCAATACTGTTTTAAACTTCAAAGAGGTGGCTATGGTCATTACATCAATAGGCAAAGAAATGATACAGGCGATGCCATTAAAACAGGTTGGGAAGCCAGGTCAGCATGTAGATTCAGATGAGACAGACCGCAACAAGAGATGAAGCAAAGAAGTGTATGTCCTTGCACCAAAGCTCTTGCTCTTTGAGAGTCGCATGGAAGGATGAAACTGATATAAGCTTCAAACAGAGCTATGAGGACTCGACAGTTAAAATCCATTTAACACTGTCAGACAGACTTTCACTGATTATTCCTTATCCTTAATGGGACCTGAGCTCAAACATTGAACTACGTCAGACATGAAATACTCCTGCTAAATACAAAATTACCCTTGACAGCTTTACAGTCAGTGATCCCAGGTTACCAATACCGTGTGCAGGGCAGGTGTGTGAAAAGAGCTGTTCCAGCCAGGAGTCGTCATCTGTTACTTTGTTATAAGTGAAAGAGTGAGGGTGAAATAAAAATGAAGGGGGTTTTTGGGGTGGAAGCTGCAGGACTTGGGGAAAAAAATCACACTAGTGTATGTGGTTAGTATAAAGGAGTGCAAGATCTTTAAATGCAGGGAAAATAATTTCATATTTCAAAAGGGTGACAGATGTGAACTACTGTAGAAGAGGGAATATATGGGAAAGCTCTTGAGTTTATGCTGATTAATCACTTTTCTCAAATAGATGTTGTTCGGAAACTATAAAAACATCCAATAAAATGTCTGGATGTATTGCGATGACTGTAGAATTTAAATCAAGGGAAGCTGTGTTGGAAATATACAATGCATTAGTTAGATAACAGCAATAAAAGAATATGGGATACAAGTGAAAATTAAGTTAAGAGAAATCAGGAGACATCATACTTTACATAGGGGATTATGGGAGTCACATGGTTGATGATCCTGCATCATTAAGCTACTAGCAAAAAGGGTCAAATGGCCTCCTCTAAGTTGTAATGATATTCTCAAGGGTAAGGACAGTGGAAAGCATTTCTGACTTCTTGCAGAATACAAGCCCTCACTGTTCCCCTGTGCTACAATAAGATGACACAGTTCTGTTTACAGCTCAAACAACATACTTTAAGTACTTTTCTGGGAGAGTACTCTATCATATCTTTTTAATGGAGAGTAGAAAACAGAAATAAAACAAAATACAGACTGAAACAAACTGTGCCTTCCACTTAGAAGTCTGTATGGTGAAAGCAAATTGGTTTCATTCTGTCTGTCCTCCTGCACAGTACATAATGTCTATTTTTTTGTTATGCTGTTCACAATCAAATTATATTTTACAAAGGAAGGAACATTGTCTGATCCTTCTGTTCTAAAATTTTTTTAGATTTAAACCGTGTCATGACATACTCTTTCCTGGGTTTTAACATGCCTTTGTGGAGCTGCTTTTCCCAGAATTATTTTCATCTTTTTAGGTGCTATAGTGTAATGAACAGTAAGACTTTTATTTAAAGAGGATATTATTTGTAGATTGAGATCTTCAAGAGTATTCTCTGCAAACGTTTTCTATCATTTGTGTCTTCAGATTTGTCAGATTAAATTTGAGGCATTTCATGTTCATAAGAAGAGCATATTTTGCCCTTTTGCTGTTTTTCTATGCATCATGTGCTCTTATAAATGTATATTAATTTGGCTGCAGACTATTTCACCATCATCATAAAGTCAAACTTTTGTGTTTCCCACAGACTTCGGACTATACACTTCATGCCAGGTACTGCTGTCTTTTCTTGATATTTGAAGTGTCATGATTACAATTCGTCAGAAGTTAAAACTTGTATTTCAATCAAAAGAGAAATAAGAAGTACATTATAATAATGTTGTGAATTGGCATTTATGTATCCTCTATTAAAATGTTCCCAATAATACAATATTTTTATTGTAAAATACAATATTTTAACGTTAATATTAAACATGTTTATTAATTTATTTTAAATTAAAACAATGTTTTGTCTCAATGTCTCAGGCTGGCAGTATGGGTTGAATTTGCTAAATGCTAAAAGCTCGTTATATGCAAGTCAGATCTAGAAATTTTATTGTTATATGCTTTTCCGTTCATCATTATTATTGAAAAACGTTGACAACAGAATTTGTTGTCACTTTCAACAAAATGTACGTCCAGCTGTTTTTTTAGATTAGTGAGACATGGCACTGAGAGAAAGTCTACTGTAAGTCTGCAAAATAAGGCACGGCTGTTTTCAATGAACAATAAGCACTAGTGACATTCCATGCAAGAGAGAGGAGCACTTAGGACAGGCACTGTGTGGAATTAGTCACTCCTCTAGGCTCATTAAGAGGCTCATAAGACCAGCGAGGAGGAAAAGGCTTTTGGCTCCATATCTAGGCTCCAACCTGCAGTGAGCGAGAGCTCCATAGAGGGAACGCTCATTAATAATGGATTGGGCTGGCTTATGGGCCTGTGGGACTCAACGACTGAGGGATACTTAAGACAGTACCATCTTAGGCTGTACTGAGAGGAGTCACAGATCCTGGCAGGCAGGCTGTGAGGTAGTTTGCTTGCCAGTGGTTGGGGGTTTTGGTGATGTGTGCCGTCAGTAGCCACACCACCCCCTGTTGTCCATATACTGTAAACATAAAACATGTTGTGTCTTGAAGTAAAAGGCTTTCCAACAGAAGCTATGGTTGTCAAAATATTTACGAGGGATTTGAATTAGTAAATTTAGAATACAAACTCCATAAACATATTCTAAGGATCATACAGTTGTGATGTAGTAGTGGTATTCATTACTACAGTCCTGAGTATTTTGACTTAAAATCATCAGCCATAAAATTTTGCCACTGAAGTCCATAAAATAGCCAAGATGTGAACGTTTTCCGTATTGTTAATAATATACTGCATGTAGGCAATATGAGACATGCAGAAATCGTTTTTCTTTATTATAAAAGTACAATCATTTTTATTCTGTACAATATAGCATTAAAACTGAAATGTATCTTTAAAGAAGAAATTTATACAGTATATGTCATAGATTGATTCCAGAACACACAGAGACAAGGGTGCATTTGCCCTAAGCTGTCACTAGGGGGTGAAGAGAGTCAGTTTTGCAGCTGTCATACTGGGGTGGCATATGAGAGACCCTGGCTCTGGAATGTTAAATATTTGGATTCTCTGAAGATGAGAGGCTCCCTCTATAAGAAACAGCTCTACCACAGCGTAGTAGACCTTTTTATAGTAACAACGCACAGGTGTTGTGCTCCCTATGTACAGTAGATGTTAAATTATATAGGAAAACCTGTGGGTCTTCAAGATGAAATAATAGGTACGGCAATGGTTGGTGCAGGGTTTGAGGATTGCTAAGAGCACTAGCATATAGCATGGAGTGGGGGAAGAGCTGAAGTCAGAAGCATTAGGTCTCCAGACCTATCAATGAATTTTACAACCATTTTAGTGCAGGTACTAAATGTTGACATTGTAACAAAATTAATGGAAAATGAATGGATATACATGTAATATTTTGCTACAAATGAGATAATCTGACGGGGCAATCGATATTGATGTTATACCTGTAATGTCCTAGGTATACCTGGGACATTAATTGCTAAATTTTGCAGCACTAAACTTCTTATCCTCCTTCGTGGCACTAAAAAACAGTTCAATCACAGATCCTAGAGCCTCTCTCAATTGTTACTGCATCTAGCGTTCCTGCTGATTAAAGTGGACATTGCAGCATGGTGGAGTCTGTCCTCAGCAGCACTGCACTGGCTGCAATTCCAAAACACCCTGACAGATATCTTGCCAGTAATACAAGCCAGGAGGCAGTGTTATAAACATTTTCTCTTTCCGGTGAGAAGATGTGGACTCTGTCTGTGTCTGATGTACAGTATATAAGTGCAGAACAAAAGGCTTCCGGTATTTATTTAATGTGAAGCAGACATGTTTTTCTTAAAACAGTGGATGTCAGTCAATTATACTAGGCAGCTGGTAACTCTTACCAGCAGCATGCTAAATTCGTTTTCTATTTATTTGTCACTTAAGACACAGCAGTAAATTAAAGACACACAGGATCAAATTAAATTTACTGTTGCATAAAAGCATAATTAGAATATAACATTGTTTGTTTTTTACTTCTTTCCATTAGTTATAACTGAACAAAGATTAAGATGGGCATAGAGACCACAGCATGCTTACGACAGAAGCATGTTTTACATATAATGTGAATAAACTCCATTGGGAAAGGTAATGGTTATAATGCTGCAATCAATCAAAAGACAATTCGATTCTGCCCTGAGGCTAGTGCTCAGCTGGCAATGGACCAACCTCAGAAGTTGGCCCTAGCTCATTGCATACAATCCTTTCTCAAAATAACGATGTTGGGAGCTTTCACAAATTATTGCAGTATTCCAGCAATGCTTGTTCAAGTCTGATGAAATATAGCCATTTTAACAATTTACTTGTAGGTGTTCATCTTGTCTGATGGTTGGCATTTAAACATTTTTGTATAATAAGAGAAATATTAGCTTCTCTGCAGCAACCACAAATTCACCTTTCCTGCTATCTCACTATGAACAGCCAGGACACAAAGACATAAACCATCTTTTTAAATGTAGCTGAGAAAACCATATCAGGGTCATTTATTCATTTGCATCTATGCTCTAGTACAAGTCTCAACATTTTAAACAACATCAAAATGTTACCAGAAACATTTTTAAGTGTTAACCATTAGCTTGCAAACAGAGACTTGTAAAGATGTAAAAAAATGTCAGAACATAAGCAGGCATAGTTAGGCATACTTAACGAATGAGCAGATTAAGAGAAACCCTAGGGCAGGAATTGTATTCTATTGGAATTTTAATAACAAATAAAAGCATTGGGAAACTAAAATCACTGAGCAGGGATGTTAAAAATTCAGCCCTTAAGGTTCTGTAATTCAAAATGCCAATACTATCTTAGAAAATATGAATTGTCAACCCAATACATTATTTTCTTGAGCCATCAAGAAAACATTCTCCCTGAATTTTGATTCAGCACATTAATCTAGATTGAGCTATACCCAGTAATGGTTCAATTAATTATTTTGGTTTTTCTTTTCTCAATTGATCATTCAAGCATGCATTTTTCTGAAGTATTTGCTTAAACTTAGGTCACAAATAGCATTTGAACAAATGGAGTTCTTTAGCCACTTGACACGCCTGACCTGACCATCACAATGGATTTTGGAGAGATGTTATGACTAATAACGTGTGGGCAGGACAGAAGCTGCGGGTTGTGAGCTCCCCAGATGGTGACAGTGCTCTAATGTAGCTCAGCCACCGAAGCCATAAAGGCACTGGTCCTTACTGCTTTTTTCTTTGTTGTGACTGATGTTCAACAGCTTCCATCACTTCACCATCTCTGTCCAATCAGCTCTCTCAGGGATGAGGGGATTTAGTACATATGCAACACTTACTCAAGTGCACGAGGTTCAGTCAGGAATGATTGTTTTATCAGGATATCACCCTGCAGCTCACAAGTTTGAACCTGGTCAGTACCTGGATGGAAGACCTCCTGGGAAAACTAAGGTTGCTGCTGGGAGAGGTGTTAGTGGGGCCAGTAGGGGGTGCTCACTCTGCTGTCTGTGTGGGTCCTAATGCCCCAGTTACAGTGATGGGGACTCTATACCGTAAAAAGGCGTCATCCTTCGGGTGAGACGTAAAACCGAGGTCCTGACACTCTGTGGTCATTAAAAATCTCAGAGCATTTCTCGAAAAGAGTAGGCTGTTACCCCTCCATCCAGGCCAAATTTCCAATTGGCCCTTACCAATCATGGCCTCCTAATAATCCCCAACTATGAACTGGCTTCGTCACACTGTTCTCCTCCCCACTGAGAGCTGATATGTGGTGAATGTGCTGTTGCAATATGGCTGCCGTCGCATCATCCAGGTGGGGCTACACATTGGTGGCGGTAGAGGGGAGTCCACATTACTTGTAAAACCCTGAGTGGAGTGTCAGGGAAAAAAGCTTTATAGGTGTAAGGAATTATTATTACTAAAATAATTTAAAATAAATTTAATTGAAATCCCAAAACTATATTCCCTATTTTCATAAAAGCATAGGTGCATAGAGAGAGATGATTCTTCTCATGTTCAGGATTTTTTTCTAGTGTGGGTATTTCATGTAAAGCTTTGAAGAACTACTGATGAGCTGCTCCTGCTGATTGCAAACGTACAGTCTTCTAGAAGCTTCTCTACCCAGTGGTGGTTGTTGCAATTTTTGTCATTGTTCTTAGCTATGTTTTGAAGTATCTTGGGGACAATAATTATCTAGAGTTCTATCTTCAAGACATTTGGAAAAATGTTGGTCTGCAATATGTCTTCCTGTTGTAAAGAAGCACAAATTAAATATTGACCAAATACTGACATTGGTGGTGGTGGAGGGGAGACCCCATTACCTGTAAAGCGCTTTGAGTGGAGTGTCCAGAAAAGCGCTATATAAGTGTAAGCAATTATTATTATTATTATTATTATTAAATGACTCTTTGACAAAGTAAGATTGTCACTCAGCATTTCTGTTAATTTTTCACAGTGGTGACCTTGAGGTTAAAAAGAAGTGGTGTTCATGTTTAGCTTCTCTGTGATCAGTAAAAGACTCTTAATGCTTAACTTGTTTTTGCTCAAGATCAGTAAGTAAATTCTTCTTTGGAAATTAGTGGACAGGTAGAGGTAGAGAAGTTAATTTGGTATCTGGTAATTCATTCAACTAAAACGTTTCAAATTAAAGAAACCCATGAATATCTTTTTGTCTGCTGTTCAACCCAGTGTACTCTACAGAAAGGTATTCTGCATTAACAATAATAGGTTCAATTAAAATTCACAACTATTCCAAAACCAAAAAATCCTGTAAAAAATTGCTACATGAACCTTTATTGAAGAGATATACAGTATATGCCATTATGTGACACTTTTCAATCTAAATAATTTGCAACAGTATACCTCAAATTCTGTGATGTGTATTGTCAACTCTTTTACATTTCTAAGATTACCACTAATGAAATAATGTAATGATGAATTAATTGTATTAGTATTGCTAATGAATACCTTTCACCACAACTATACAACTACACATCATGGAAATAGGACAAAAGTATTTTTCCATGTCATGATCCCTGACTTTTGACATTTTATTTTAAATTGAATAGTTTTAGATACTTGGTAACTGTTTCTTCTGCTTTACTTAAGTAATCTTAGATCCTGTTCATACAATAGTCCCAGTAGAAATCAAGTTAATAGCTATTAATAGATAATCATTAAATTACTTGTACCATCATGAGATAATTAACAAGGACTAGTCATTTAAAAAAAAATTGATTAATTATTTTGCAGAAAATAAACTTGATATTTAGATCTTTAGAACAATTCACCAATAGATGATAATATTACAAATCTGTATTTAAACATTACATAGTCATTACATTACAAAAATGTCATTATTATCTTTAGAATTCAGTCAATATTGTTCTAACAGCACAGCTAGCAAACCACAATATTAGCCAAAACCCCATTACAGTGCAATTAGAAACAGAGGAGCTACTTAAATAGTGTACATCGATTATCGAACAGCTAAGGGTAAAAAAAAAAACAGCCCGTTAGCATTATTAATCACATGTACTGCATCTAGAAACTAGCCCTGTGGAATTTAATTGGAAGATGTGGTCACAAATTGTTATATAATTCCAGTTACATTATTGCAATCCACCCTCGGTTTGATCTGTAATTAGTCAACATTGACTGAGATTCCTGGAGTGTAACTGGCCAGGCACAGTCAAGGGCTAGGTGGGCTGTAATGAGGTCGTTAGCCAGGGTTATACCCCGAGCTGACTGACCAGGTCTGCCCAGGTTTGTCCGAGCATGCAGGGATCAACCAGACCTGGGTCACACAGAACTGTCAATCCTGTAGGATTTACTAGACACTTGTAAGCCTACAGTGCTCTCAGCAAAGAAGTGCATCACACATCCAACCAGCTCTCCTGTTAGGAATGTTGGAGCTTGCAGTGGGTTAAATAGAGAGAAGCTCACTGGTGGAGGATTTGGAGTAAACACATTACTATCCTTGCTAAACCTGTGGTAGTAGTGTTAGTACTGGGGTCATAGTGTTGAGTCAAAATGAACTGCAATGGTCTGTTCCAAATTAGGAGGGCATAAAAAAATCACTAGAAATTTTAATTAGTGCCATTTTTACCATCTCTCAACATATACAGTATGCATTCGAAAAAGGATATTTTCATTACATAGTTTGTTCAGTTTCCGTTTGCTGATCGGTACTAGAATATTATGCAGGACCTACACAGTCAGCTCTAGTGTTAGCTAGATACAGTAGGTCAAAAATCCCCTATTCACTACATAAAGACTCATCTCTTATCAGTTTCAGTGTAGCTTAGTTTCCACTTGGGATACCACATTCTCATTTTATTAGTGAGCTTAAGGTGACCTCAGGAGATAGTGATGGATCTTGAGTACTTGAATCAATTAATCTCTGTTCAAGACAAAGGCAATTCATTTCGTTTAACATCTCGGCATTCTTTTTAGAATCATAATAACACAAGTGCCAATTCCTTAATCTCTTTCCTTCATCTTTTTTTGTACGTTGGTGACAAAATAAATCACAGCATTCCAAAAGCATTAATACGTTTTCCATCTTTAAATCCTTTGATTTAATCTCAACACATTCACTGTATGTCCAAATGTTCTTTTTTTATTGCTTAACTGCACTGTCTTGATAAGGACAGTTACAAACCAGGTCACATCTTCCAAGTTCACAGCTACCCCTTTTACATTGATAATGTGCACTTTGCGTTCCCTTTGCTGTCTCCATACAGTACTGCCAGATGTTTGCTAGTCCATGTCTTAGTCTTTCCACCTAGTGTTTACTGTTAGTCTATTGATATACAGTACAGTAAGAACAGCAGTAGAACCTTAGTACTATAGTACTGTACTAACTCTCCTCATTGTTTATCAAGGAGAAAGTTTTTTGATAAAATCAACAGGATTTGTTTTTTAGAGCTTTATTTCCTAATCCTCAGGGACAGACAACCACTAGCTGCTCAGGGGTTTGTGGGGTTCCATCTTCTTTCTTGAGATGCTGTTTCATTTTGCAAAGGGATGATGGAAATTGTTCCATCACCCAGCACAACCTGCCATCCCAACAGTCTCTTTTACTGGTGGAGATCCTTAGCAGACCCCACTTAGTGCTTTTCTTGTACAATATATTGTACTGTACCATTGTATGTACTGTTCCAACATCAGTAGCTCAGACCTACAGTAGGTATTGCAGCAATCCAAATTTCCTGATCAAATCCCTGTTTTTGGTAATTTTATACTTTCAGAGGGGTTTAATAAACCAAAGCAAATCCAAAAGAACCTGTTAAAATCACAAAACTGCTGAGATTTCAGATCCATTGCTAACCTAAGAAGGATTTGTGTCAATAAATTAGGTGTATTTAATCATATCTGCCATTGCATGATACTGTAGACGTGGGAAAAGCAAGTGTTAACAATGGGAAAATAAATCCTATGCAGATAGCAATTAATTTTCAGCAACCGTATAAAGAGCATCATTTTAAACAAGTGACTCTAAGCCACAAAAATCATTAGCTTCACATCACACAGTTCCTTATCTCATGAACCTTCCTGAAGGCAGGAAGGCTGATGTTGTGAGCCGCCACTTGTGTAGGAACGATTTGACCATGTTCAATAGCAGCTAACTCCCTTATCATCAGTAAATATCTTGTGATTAATTGGGATGAAAAGGAACTGGAGAGATACTCATTGTGATAGGGTGATGAATGTTATGAGCTTTGAGGCTGTTGTTATTAGAATCATAACAAGTTACAAACAAGAACAGCTCATTTCACTCATCTACTGTAGTATTGGTTGATTATGAAGCATTCACCTCTGCTGCAATATGTACATTGGAATATACTGTAAATCATAGACTTGCATTTTCCAAAGCTTCAAATTATTTATATTTCAAACTTACTGCTTTATACATTAGTTAGTAGACAATCAGATAAGTGCACTGCACTCCATTTTTTTTGTCATACACTATCTTCGGTGATATACATGAAAAAGATCTTGAATCAAATTTCAGAAAGGGATACATTTTAATCTATGCTCTCTTTGCAAGCATAATATATTTTTAATGAGTATTCCATCTTCTTTTCACTCCCTGATAAATGTATCTTTAATAATTGTATGCAGGGATAAAATAAAATAATCTGTAGGCATATGGGCAACAAACAGAAGAACATCTTTGAACATAAAGTGATTTTGATTTTGCAAAAGTAATAGAAAAGCATTCACCAAAAAGAGAAAGTCATTATATACCCATTTGCCATAAAAAATACAATCAACAAGAGATGTTAGTGCTTCAAGCAACTGATGATTTCTTTCAATCCAAAAAGCATTAAGCCACATTGAAAGGTAATTTTTATTTGTTAATGTGTTCAAATGCTAAAGTCAATAATAATGCATTCTTAATAGCTGTATAATCTGAACATTTTTAAGCTCCTTTAACTGAATTAATGATGCCAAATCCCCTTACATATATTGTATGCTGATTTAAGTTAAGGAGCTTTAAAAAGGCTATGAACAATTCTGCCCAACATTTGAACTACATTAAAATCTCAATAAAGGTTATATGACTTCTAAAGACACAGCTATTCATCTGAAGTATAAGAAATTGTGAACCACACTCTTTTTTTCTCTCCAGACATGCATAAGAAAAAGCAAACCTTTCCTTTTTTAAAATATTTTCATTTACGATTCTAAATTTAATTTGTTTTTGTCAATCTTAATGTATCATTAAATTACTTGTACCATCATGAGATAATTAACAAGGACTAGTCATTTTTTTAGAAGTTTGATTTATTATTTTGCAGAAATAAACTTGATATTTAGATCTACAGTACAATTCACCAATAGATGATAATAATACAAATTTACTAATTCAATGATTACAATTACCCAAAATTAAACAAAAAAAACACTTTAACAGTGAATTCAGATGAAAATAGAGATAAAAAGTAAAAACTAAAAGCAAAGTAGTTGATTTCACCAAGAATTTAACAGGTTTGGCAAAGAAACTTATCACAACTGGAAACAATCAGTGTAAGTGGTACTGTACAACAGTACCTGGCCTTTAAAAGGGAGGCTGGTAAATTATTCACTAATTACCAAATCGTGCAACAATAATTTGATTCCCACTCATGCTCATAAATGTTTCTCCATTTCAGTCTTGAATTTGAAATACAATAAAATCATTCAGATTAATATATTTTATTAACCCCTATTAACTGAATATAAGTACACATGTCGCTTCTAATGTAAGGCACACTGTCATAGGACTGTGTAGATTCTTGACTTCACTTGCACACTTTACATTGGCTTTTTATGACTGCAGAATTCCTTGCCAATCTTAATGTTTCAGTCCAGGGTGCTGTTAAAATAAAAGCAACAACTATGTTCAAACTAAATACACTTAAACAGTTCATATTTGAAAACAATTCAGCCTTTTAAAAAAACATTTCATTTTCTCCATTATCCCAAAGACAAACTACAGGCTCAAATTGAATTTTACAAGTATGACCTTTATTTAATTGCAGAAGGCACAGCTAAGAAATATTTCCTAGGTTATGTTTTATTCTGTATCTTCAGGTGTGATCAGATGACTCTCTCACGCTTGGATAAGACCCTGCAGGGCTATGTTAGAGCTATATTTCCACACAAGAGACAGTTGGCAATTTACTGAAGTACAAATCCAATTTTAGAAGTAATCTGAGCGTAACCATGAGTATGTGTGTGAAGGCTTAAGGATTTACTGTGGCTGTTAAATGCTTCAGGAAATCCCAGCCAGTAATTAACCTAGGTGGACGTAAAATAATTAACCTTTCACCAGCTGTTGGAAAAAGCATTGCATTTGTTTTCTATATGATTAAATCTATACATGAGTTTAAAGAGTTTCTATACATTAGAAATGGTGTACCCTGTATATCTTTCTTATGTGGGATTGAAATGTAAAATAAATTTAATTATTAATGCCACATTCTAACATAGATACTGAATAAAATGAGTTACAGTTCTTCAACTCAATTTCCACATTTTGACAGGGCACTTTGTTAGGTTTATATTGTGAACCCAAAATCACCTATAAAGTAGTAATGGAATATGAATCTATTTTCTGACGACAGAAATACAGGATTTAAAAACACAAAATGCCTTGGAGGAAATAAGAGTGCAAACTTTATATACCGCAGTTCAGATGAATCTCCAGCACCCTTTCAGAATAAATGACCACCCAACACATTCTAACAGAGTCTACTGGTAGAAAATAACTTGGATGCTTTTGAAATTCGTTTTTAAAATTGGAAATCCTCAACAATACATTTAGTTGGCAGAGAACCCAGGAACGTGCTTCTATACATAAAAACAATTTTAATATCCCTTGGTCCTAACCCTATCACAGTATATTAATAGAAATTAGAAGGACACTAATACACATTGCAGCTTCAGCTGTTTTTGCCAATCTTCCAAAACCCACCTCTTACCTCACCTAAGAGAAATCTCTCACATTTTATAGGAAAGGTACTGTGCCTTCACTTCTCCTTTAGTTGCGCTCACCTTATAAAGATCTGAATAACAGTTGCCTATAGGATATGCCGTAATTAATAATAATTGATTTAGATGCAGAATGCTTCACAGTTACCAAATACTCCTGTCTGCTGGTTTTGGAGAATATAATTACATGCTTTTTATAAAATAAGAACTCTTTAGGAAAACATTCAGTTCCTTATATTTAGATTATTCAGATGTCGCTACTATTCTTACACCAAAAATTACATATACCCAGGGCATTACAAACACAACAAAATGAGTACTAGAACTAATAGTGTTTGTTGCATTTTTGATGGCTCTCAGTGCAATATCAAAACAAACTCTGTTACCTTAGAAATCCATGTCTAAGAGTAGACATGTTTTAATCTAAGAGCTCAGTGGTCTCCTGGTTCAATGCAATGATCCTAATCAGCCTAATAAAATACCTGTATTGCTAGTTTCACCACTAATCAACCATGACGAATACTTACAGCAGCATTCAGTGCCTGATTCAGGTCTTTAATAATATCGTCCTCATCCTCCAAACCCACCGACAATCGAATGAGTGTGTCACTAATGCCCAGCACCTCTCTCTCATTCTCAGGAACTGAGGCGTGAGTCATGATGGCACTAAATGCAAGCAAGCAAAAAGAGCAGGTCATGTGGGGAGTTACAGGATCCTGTTACATCTGTAAATTCATAAGGAAAAACATAAACAAACAAATACAGAAAAGCAATGATACATCTTACAATGATACAGAAGAACAGTTACTGTACGTCATATTCCCTGTAAGGGTATGCCTCTTTTTGCATTCAAGATTTTTGTTCCTTTTAAAATGAGTAGAAATGTATATATTGGCGTTAACATTTAATGGTCACGGATATTTAATGCATTGGTTTATTTCTATGATTTAAAATGGTTTTCATGCATTGTTAGAAGGATTTCCAGATAGGTCAGTACCTGAATCACTGGCACACCTAGAGTTACCAATCCTTCCAATTAAAACTCTTTCATTCCTTATTGAAGACATTAAAACCTTTTGCTCAGTTTTTAGTTTGCTTTTTAATCTATGTACTCAAATTTCACTCTCAATCTTTAACTTTTTAAAGGTGTTACACTTTTGATTTTAACTACAAGCGTGCCCTGAAGGTATTTCTCAATATTTAAGTTCTGAAATTCCTGTTACTTTCAGCAACTGCAAATCAATTATTGATTACAACATTTTTTTCCATTAAATGAATCATGATTGAGCATGTTCAATTTTTTGCTTCAAAGAAATTTATATCCTAAAGGTATAAGTTGTCACGCTTTCAGCAGAACCTTAGAATTCCTAACACGAATGTGTCTGAGTCGCCCTCTTGTGATAGCATACAGGTACTACAACTATATTAAAATGAACAAAACTGGAATACATCTTCAAAATATTGTACTTTACCCACATCACTATTATTAGGCAGTAGACAAGATACATAAGGAAGTTTTCTTACATAAGGTAGTTTTTGAAACTATTGCTCAAAGCCTTTTTTTGCCATTAAAATCAATTGCTGACTTACAACTCTCTTGAGATTTAAGAAGCAGTTTGTCAACTTAATAATAATAATAATAATAATAATAATTGCTTACACTTATATAGCGCTTTTCTGGACAGCCCACTCAAAGCGCTTTACAGGTAATGGGGACTCCCCTCCACCACCACTAATGTGCAGCATCCACCTGGATGATGGGACGGCAGCCATAGTGCGCCAGAACGCTCACCACACATCAGCGATCAGTGGGGAGGAGAGCAGAGTAATGAAGCCAATTTATAGAGGGGGATTGTTAGGAGGCCATGATTGATAAAGGCCAATGGGAAATTTGGCCAGGACGCCGGGGTACACCCCTACTCTTTTCGAGAAACGCCCTGGGATTTTTAATGACCACAGAGAGTCAGGACCTCGGTTTTACGTCTCATCCGAAGGACGGCGTCTGTTTACAATATAGTGTCCCCGCCACTACACTGGGGCATTAGGACCCACATGAGCCGCAGGGTGAGCGCCCCCTGCTGGCCCCACTAACACCTCTTCCAGCAGCAACCTTAGTTTTTCCCAGGAGGTCTCCCTCCTGGGAAAACATTTCTTACAGCATACATCAAATAAACACAAAGATTGATTAGTAAAATAAAAACAGTTTAACTCAGCCTTTAGACAGTATATATATAAGTTTGGATGATCTGATCAATAAAAGAAAAGCTCGTGTTTACAATATAAATGGACCTGCAAGTCAGAAAACACTTAATAGTACAGTAAATGTGTTTACTCTTACAAGAGTACATGGAGCAGCGTTAAGAGTTCTGTACTCATTACCACAGAGCCATTAGTTCAGGTCCTCATTGCTGTATTCTTGAGATAGGGTACTTTAACTTAACCATTCCACTCAGTTATGTAAATGAATAACTACATTGATGGGCATTTTCCCCACTGATGGACCAATAACCCATTCAAGAGTGATCTCCTGCTTTCTCTTAAAGCCACAGACTCCTGTGAGCCAGCAGAGTCGTGCAAGAGCAGTACCTTCTTTTCCAAACTGGTGTCTCTTCCATGAAATATTTTCAACTGCAACAATCTGCCCAATTTATAATTCCTGCATGAGGTCCAACTCAACGAGAAGATACTCTAAACCCAACACTAAAAGCCAACGTGTCTTTACTTAGTTTAGACTTTAGACTGTAGCACTTGATGGAAGAACAATGAAGTGAAAACATTTTCTGCAGCAAGTTGATTAATTGAATACTTACGGGTGCTCTGCAAGACTTTCGTAACCTCCTAAACTCTCTGCTAGTGCAAAAAGCTGAAAAACAGATTCCAAAAACAATACATTAACTTTGTAAATGTAGAGAGACATTTAATTCAATAATTTTATTGCTAAAGCCCAAATCCTCCGTTTCTTCACAAACTTTTATTTTTATTTCATTGACTACCAGATGCATACAATACCTTTAAAAATTCTTGAAGAAGATACCAATGAAAATGATTTAGGAGTTGGTGCTGGTAAATTATTTTCAACTTCTAGACAATACGTAAAAGCAAATAAAAAGCCCAGAAGTGTTCAGATATGCAGTCAAAAACACAACATTTTAGAGTAGTCTGCCAGGGCTCTTTCAGTGACACAGCAGACCTTTGTCTGTGGTCTTCCACAATTACATGGAAGGCTGAGTCCAGTGACTCACAATCATAAGGGGATTGTGTCCCTGTGGAATTCAGGAGCGACAATAACAAATCACCTTTAAATTGTTTAAGAAGGCACTGGCATGCTGCAGTTGCCCGTTGATGTAAAAACTGATCATTCCTGGACAGCCAGTGCACTGCCTTTTCACCAGCTCGTACTGAGGGTGCGAGGGCAGTCCTGCAGGTAGATCAAGAGTGAACAAAGTGTTAAGCAAAGCATCCATAGAACAAAAAAATCCATGTGGGTTCTTCATAATCTTTCAGCTAAAACTTTACTATGTAATTAACGGTATACTCTTAAACATATCTAGTTCTTTTGAACGCTTATTTGCACTTAATTTCAGAAAGAAAGATCACCCCATATGCTGCTCAACAGAAAAGAGCTCAGTTAATCAATGGTACATGTAAAAACCGTCATTATCAGTGTATTAACAGACAAGAGGGTCTGTGTTAATGCCAAGCTTTGATAGATTTCAATATCATTAAGTCTTAGACTTAACTTGGTGCTGGATCACTGAAGCATCTAATGACTATAATAAACACAGGCTACATTACAGAACTTGTGACTTCACTTTGTAATAACAGAGAATGTGTGAACTAGGGAATTGCCTCCCGATTGCAAATAAGATTCTGAAATCTCTTTGGCCGCTGCAAGAGTCATTAACCTGGGAAAATGACTTTTGTAACCCGAGGGTCAGCTTCCAGGAACCGGGCGACAGCCAGGGCATTGCTGAAGTGCTGTTTCATTCTCAGGGGAAGAGTCTTCAAGCCGCGGTTGCAGAGGTAGCAGTCGAATGGTGACGGCACGGCACCAATGGCTTGAGGGCAGAAGAAAACAGAAGCCAGCTTTCAGCATTGTTTCTAAGAGATTCATAAACTCCATCCCCAATGTAAATTACAAATGTAACACATTGTTAAAAAGAAAATCATATATACTGTAGTTTGATTTAAAAAAAACTAACCAACATGCCACCTTAATGTAATAGTTTATCAGCTTGGTAATGCTCTTAGATTAATTCCCATCCCTTCACTCTCAGGTTCTACAAGAAATTAAATTTATGACTTAGAAATCTGAACTACTGTAGAACACAATAGCACTCTAACTTTCCACTGAACGTTAATGCTATATGAATTGAAATAACATATCAATACCCTTGTTTAAAAACATGGTTTACTTTACAGTGATGAAGAAAAAAAAGGACTGGCATCATTGAGTGGCATCAGTGGCATCATGACTTTGACAAGAGACAATCTTAGCCTTCACAAAAGTTTATTCTTTCTATCTATAAACCAAGTGTTTGCCTGCATTGAATTTAATCAAAATGGTTTTGAATTTCATTTGCTGCTTCTACAGAATTAAGTAATTCTTCTGTTTTAGGTATCACCTATAATAATAATTCCTTACTCTTATATAGCACTTTTCTGGACACTCCACTCAAAGCACTTTACAGGCAATGGGGACTCCCCTCCACCACCACCAGTGTGCAGCATCCACCTGGATGATGCGATGGCAGCCATAGTGCACCAGAACGCTCACCACACATCAGCTATCAGTGGGGAGGAGAACAGAGTGATGAAGCCAATTCATAGATGGGGATTATTAGGAGGCCATGACTGGTAAAAGACAATGGTAAATTTGGCCAGGACACAGGGGTTACACCCCTACTCTTTTAGAAAAAATGCTTTGGGATTTTTAAAGACCATAGAGAGTCAGGACCTCAGTTTTCCGTCTCATCCGAAGGACAGCGCCTTTTTACAGTATAGTGTCCCCGTCACAATCTTGGAGCATTAGGACCCACATAGACCACAGGGTGAGAGCCCCCTGCTAACACATCTTCCACCAGCAACCTTAGTTTTTCCCAGGTCTCCCATCCAAGTATTGGACAGACTCACATGCAAGTTTGACTAGATAGATTACTAAACCAGAATCTAGATCACTTACATTATGAACTAAAAAGAGTCATAGTACAGATTTCTGTAGTGCTTCACTTATTGCATCACCCAACTGGAGTATTTATCCCTCACTGTTTCTTTCTGGGGTGGTGCAGTGATCAGCATTGCTGCCTCACAGTGCTGGGGCCCAGGGTTTGATTCCTGGGGTGCTACAGTATCCATATCTGTGTTTGTTTGGGTTTCTTCTGGTTCCTCCAGTTTCCTCACTCAAATTAAAGACATGCTGGTAGGTTAGTTGGCTGCTGGGAAGACTGTTCCTGGATGCGAGTGTGTGCATGCCTGCGTGCCCCACGATGCCCTATCACCTTGCTCAGAGGGTACCCTGCCTCGTGCCCGTTGCTCTGCCAGGATGGGCTCCACCCCCCCCCCCACAACCCTGGATGGCTGGAATGGTATTCTCTGTTTTCTATTAAACAATTCTCAATCCAAGCACACTGCATCTCCACTCCTAGTGCATGCATTTCCTGTCCTCTTTCCCTATACACGATATCGGGATATTGTTATAACGAAGAAAGGGACCATTTAGATTAGTCAATCTAACCTAGGCAGCATTTGTTTTAAATGGGAGTAAGCTGCAGAAAACACAGAGGCAAATGGGAGGAACATGCACATTCCTCACAGTAGGTGCCCCAAAAGCTGAGAGGCAGCAGTGTTAAAAGGCCAAGCCACTGCATCGCCCTTATCATATGGTATCAAGCAATAATCAAGCTTACCATTCTGCAAATACTTTAGTTGTTCATACAGGTCATCACGGTTTACAGAGACTAGGCCCATCACGACGTCACTGTGACCTATAATCCCAAAGTAACAGGTTTATTTATTCCTTTCTACAGACAAATGTTTTACAACACAAAAATGGTATTTTGCTTTCAGCATACAAGGTACAGTTAAAAATCATTATAGGAGGAAAATAGAATGAAGCAGACAACTGCATTAAGTACTCCAGTTTTTTTTTCTAGTGGTTTGTTTCAGAAATATACAATACAGTGGAGCTTAGATTCTTTTAAAATGTAAGGTCATGAACTCACTCAAACTTTGATAATCCAGAAAATCTGTTCTTTTTCCTCAAAAAGGTGGAATTGACTTTGAATTTATTTGACTTATTTGAATTACCAGTTTGTTAACTTGACTAAGTTTCAATCCAGGTGAAACACGGGTGTCCTCGAGCACATTTTCTCTGTGTCTGGCACCTTCTCTTTCATCTGGCACTGCTGGCGTTTCCTTCATCACAGTGATTATTTGGATTGTTAACTGTATATGAAAAACACCCTCTAGAGAGCTGTTTTTTAATGCATAAAATATACCAGACAAGGTACAAAAAATTGTGGGGTCAAGTAGCACACCTCCACAACACAATGAGATTGAGTTCTGTGCTTATGCTTAAGATATACTACAGTGTCATCACTAAAGACATACATACTGTAATAAGATTTCAAATAACTGGAGGTCATTGGCACACCCTGCTCATTTGTTGCTGCACTTTAGAGTCTATTTTTACTAGCACAAAGGTTTCTGATAACACAATTCCCAGACCACCTATCAGTTTATTCTTCAAATATCATGCATTTTTGTATCAGACTTACTTTCAAGCCTAGTTTTTCAAAGTCATTTCTAAAGAATTGATAAAAAAGGACTACTCATTGTCTATCATTTCAATTTCAATACTTTTTTTTTAAAGATGGAAACAGAAATACATTTAGAGTGCTCAATCCGGATTAGGTAGCTTGCCTTCTGTGCCTCATTACTGAGGAAACACCAGGAATTGAATTTGCACTCTTCAGATCATGTTCTGCTATAGCCCTTGTTAAATTAATCCCTGCAGTTATTGCTATATTACATTTTGCAAAATCTCTAGACCAGGAACAGCAGTCTTGAAGGCAGCTAAACAATCCTTGATGCTATATTTTGTGGTTACTCTCATTATATTTACATCATAACAAATTACATACAGAATAATATGCAACTGTAATTTTTATGACCAGTTCAACAACGGTTTAAGATGACTAATCCAATGACATCTTTTTCACCAGTTCCTAAAGTGGGTTTCTTATGCCTATTGTATCTCGCAGTGAAAGACGAAGCTTCAGGTTTGTAACTAAGCCCTGCAAGTTCACAAAGCACCTCGACAGGTGTGAAAACACAAAGTTGCTGATACAAAGGTTTTCTGTCTGAACTCACCATTCATGTACTTAGTTGCTGAGTACATACAAATGTCTGCTCCAAGGGCCAAAGGACGCTAAGATTGATGGGGGGGGGGGGGGGAGGGGAGATTAAAAAGATTATTAAAGGACTGTTGTGAAACAGAAAAGTTCTTGAAGATCACCTCAGTGGCAACAACTGATACTGTCGCTCCAGAGAGCCGCAAAGGTTCTCATACATGTTAGAAACTGAAAATATGGATGCAGCGTAAGCAGTAAGAGTCAACAACTGACATTATTAAGTCATAGATCCTCGATATTGCTACTGCAGTAGCACTAAGTCCTGATTTGAGGGGTTTTATTGCTAGCTGTGAAGTTGTTTTACATGTTCTTCATGTGAAAGACAAGTGATTATAACAATTTTCTGCTGACCTTCAAATAAAGTATACCCAGATTTATTTTTATAAGGTGTCACTAACTGAACTTGAAGAATAAATAACTATTTTCCATTTTAACATAGATTTGCATTGGAACATTTGTACCAATGTGTCGTCTGAGGAATGATATTTGTAAAATCTTCAATGTGAAAAGTGGTTCCAAACATTTCAATAGTATATATGGGGAATTAAAACCCTCTGTCTAACATTGCAGAATACCATTTGATTTTGTTATGACTAACCATGTTATCATTTGAATTTCAGCATATTTCATATACTGTACCTTTCAAAATATTCCATTTTAAACCCATACAGATTATTTATGTAATACCAATTGCAATTCATACAATGCCTTCCAGTTTAATTTTAACATAGTGCGAAGAGCATTGAGCCTTGTGGCATGAAAAGCACTTGTCAAAGTTTGTATTTGTAACATAACCACCCAGTACAGCAGTGTGTCTCTTGAAGCTGATGTTTCAAGGAGACACATCCACTGCCATACTGCCTAAATTCCACTCTGGATTTAACAATCTGCTTTACTGCAAGTCCTCCTTAAATGCTGAAGACATTTCTCTCTTCTTGCCCTGCAGCGCACTGGCACTCCCATCCCAGTAATCTAGCCTTGTCAGCTTCTGAGATTGGACACAATAAAACTTGTAATGTCCTCTGACATACCTTTTCTGTATTTTAAGTGTATTCCTCTGTGTTTTGAAAAGTTTTTTGTTGTAAAGATATTTGAGATGTTTTTAGTATGAAAGCGCTGTATGAAAAAAGTTTTAAAATGTGAATTATTTTTGTCAAAATAAGCCATGACAATGTCAGAGAAGTCAGGGATCTCAGGCCTGCATGTACGGTATTCATCACCTTCAAGGGACCTGAGCAACGTATATACCACCAGCTTCATAGCGGACAACAGAGATCATCATCAAACACAGATCTCTAATTCAGCAGTTAAAAAGGGAAACAAAAATATGAATATTGGGAAAAAAAAGATATGCTAAGACAGTCTGATCATACTCTGTCTGCTTTTACAGTAGTTTATATCAGGCCCCAGCTCAGCAAAAAGTTGCTTCCATCTAGAAATTGGAGAGACGATGCCCACCTAAGATGCTCACCTGAAAGTAAGCGGACATGAAGGTGTTGTCCACCACAACAATGATGTCTTTGTTGTACTTGTGGACAATATCTCCACAGCCTTTTATATCCACAACCTTCAGAGTAGGATTTGTAGGAGTTTCAACCCAGACCAGCTGCATTTACATGTAAAAACAAGGGAACAAAAATGACTGCAGCAGAAGTTAGAGAGAACAAACATTTTAGGCAGATTTAATGTATTCTAGGGTATTGAATCTCGAATACAGTTACAGGGTTACCTTAGTATTTGGTTTAATAGCTGCCTTCAATGCTTCAGGCTCTGTGAAATCCACAAACGTCACCTCCAAGCCCAGCTTAGAGGCTATTTTTGAGAAATACCGATTGGTGCCTATAAGAAAAAGCATAAGTAAAAGATGGGAAAGACCAATCCATTTCCTGACTGCTTCTTCCAATTCAGGTTTGCAGGGGAGCTGGAGCCTACCCTCGTTAGCAATAGGCAGGAGGCAGGGTACAGCCTAGCCTGGATGCCAGTCCATCGCAGCAACAGATGTCAATGATTAACGAGTGAAAGAAAATAGTAACATTTGTAAGTGACACCTGTATTAGAAAAGGTTTTTGAAACTGCTGCTGTTTACAGAAAGTTGGATCACAAGTTTCAAACAGGCTATAATTCTCCTGCTTCTCCATAAAACCCTTTAAGTTTTGAAACGTTCTTTAACATCTGACATGATTTCATTTTGGATGGAAGTAAAGTGCTGTGAGAATAAATGCTTAAAGCGATGCGATGATAAATATCAGATCTGCCATGATAGGACTGTAGACTATAGACGTTGTCATACACAAAACACAATATATAACTGGAAAGGGCAAAAGGTTTAGAGTGAAAGACTGGATAAGAACAAGAAAGAGTCCTTTTGGCAGTTCTTGCTTGTTGGGTTGCTACTAGCTAAATGACTCAAGAATTCCATCATTTCTTACAAGACCCTTCAAAGAGCCATTTTAAACAAAGTGGCTAAGGAGTTTGTCCCAGACCATAAACAAAAGCAGAGATGCCAATCCGACGAACCTTTTTGGGATCAAGTTTGCAGGAGTTAGCTGCACAAGCTTACCTCCATATACGTCATCCATACATATGATACCATCACCAGTTTTCAACAAGTGAGTGATGGTCATTGTAGCTGCTAGTCCAGACGCCAGTGCAATACCTATAGAAATTTTACAGTTAAAAAAATACCTGCAATAAATCCACGTTTTAGAAACGATACTTTACTATGACTACTTATGCATCTTATTTGAAAAATATGAGGAAACTCTTTACTTTGTCATGTAATTCCAACAGAAAAAAGGTTTTATCAACACTAAAATCCACTTTCTGCAATATTAACATGATACAGTTGTTACAGACAGCTCACAGATTGTTCTTTGAAAACCCACGAAGAAGAAAGATACTGTAGGCTGACTTACAGTATTTCGCTCCGTCCAGAACTGCAACAGCTTTCTCAAGGCAGTTCCGAGTTGGGTTTCCACTACGGCTGTACTCAAAGCCCTTTAAAAGAATTAAAGAAATGTAAGGAATTGCAATGTGTCCTGCTTCTCAGCTACCAAAATATTTAAAGAGCAGGCTGAGAAAGAAAAAAACATTTGTTGTAGGTGCTACCAAAAAAGGAAACTTTTTTATTTTGATAAATGTTAATTACAGTTAATTTTAAAGAAAGCTGAGTTTGGATTTTCTGGTTAGTTTTCTGGCTAAGTACACTTTTGAAAGCACATTTTTATTCAAATAGGGTCAAATAGGGTTAGAAACAGTTCATTTACCATGCAAATTAGGTAAAAGTGGTGCAAAGCGATAATGTGAAGTTTTACTGATGAGAGAGATCCGTACTGTATTTCAAAGCTATGCCCTACTATGGTGACTGGGAGCTCTACTGTAGGAAGTGCCTCAGACAAGATGATAAACCTGTCACGACTGTAGTCCCTCCTCCTCAAGGGCACTCCGGCTCTTTTCACTTTCGACTTAATTCTGTGCACCTGCCCCTTGTTCCAGCCTCCTCCCCATCCCCCTTAAAAGCCAGATACTCAGTCAGTTCCGGGCTCTGCATCCGATTTCCACATCGTGCGAGCCCAGGTCCGGATGAGTCTGGCTCTGTCATGTTTTTAAGTCCCTGTCCCTGTCCCTGTTCCCTCTGCCGGTTCCGACCCGGTTCCTGGTTTTAATCTCCTGGATGGATCGCCTGGCCATGGACTTACTGTATGCTTGTCTTTTTGGATTCCCCGTCTGGATTACCTTTGGATTGTTTGCCTTGGGCACACCTCCCCCGTGCACCAGCGCACTTTGGACACGCCCCCCTGTTTTCATCCCCGTATTCCTGCATGACCTTTTTCCCCAGTGTTTCCTCACTACTTCGGATTGTGTTGTCTGCATAGGGTCCGGAAAAAACTGTTCGTTACAAAACCGAGATCCCTATGACTAGGTTATTAAAAATCCCAGTGAGCTACAGTACTTGAAAGGGTGTTAACCCCCGTGCACAGACTTAATTTTACTCACAGTCTGAAAACTATACAGAATTCAAACAGGTGTGTTCAATTTTGAACTAACCCGACATTGTATTCTTCCGATTTTTTAATATGAACTACCTTTTATTGAAACTGTATGCATGCAGCAGGAATATATTTAAAATGACTGATTGTGATCCTTGTGTTAATTTTACTTTATGCTTTCATCTTTCAAGATATTGAAACATTTTGAAAATTAAATCAAGTAGCATAATGTTTACTAAATGGTGGCATTTTAGAGTGAAATCCTTTCCCTTTTAAAATAATGGGCCAAAAACATTTTTTTTTTTACGTGTTATAACTTCAAGGTTTACATTATGCAAGAGCTTGAAACCACATCAAATAAAATCATTTATAACATGTTATGACCCTGAAGCAATCCTAAATCTAAACATGCTAGAGCTTTATAGTAATGAACAATTAAGAAGTATAGTGCAAACAAGAAGTACAGTTTCCACATGTGAAGAAAATCTGTGTTGTAACAAACTTCTCTGCATTGCCGAGTCCACAGCTGGTTTTATGATGAGATTTCTAGGGCCCCCAAGAAGGCTGTGCATGTCTCTCAATGCAGTTCTCCTTGAACCACTGAGTTTCTTGATTTATTCTTTTCCTCATCTAGACAATTTTTAGGTTAAAATAAAAACACTAACAGAATGATCACATACATAGTAAAATATTAAGCTGCAAGTAAGGGATGTTACACAATCTATTCATATGACCTTATTTAGAATACTGCGGGCAGTCGTTAACATTGTTACAAAAGAGATATTGCTGTCATGGAAAGAGTTCAAATGGGTGAGTGGTTCCCAGGTTTAAAGGCAAATCATGCATGAAAAGATTAAAGGAGCCATTTGAGTCTATCACAGAGAAAGGGAATGGGATTTAAAACCCCAAAAAGAATGGCTTCCTCTCACATTCAGCTTTTGACCATCTTGCTCATTTGGTAATTTAGTAACTAAGTGGATCAAATTCTTTGTTCAGCCACTTTTTGTAGGAGCTCACAATAGTCCCTGGCCAGTGCTCACCTGAGTCCCATAACTATTGGCCTGGCTGGTCTCTACAACCTCCCTCTGCTGAATGCAATCTTCTTGTCCCTCTCAGACAATATGAACAGGTTGGTTTCCCTCAGGCCAGGCTGGGTGCTTCAGGAGCTCCAGGCGGACAATACACGGCTGCACGGATCGTGTACACTGCCTACCCAGAACTCGAACCAGACGATTCTCTTCCCCCCTTGCCCAATCATCAGCAGCCGAGTCATCCATCGGAGCTTAACCCCTGACCTGTGTCTTTCCACGGGCTCACTGGCCGATTCACTGGGAGGAAGACGGAGATTGCAGAGCCAGGGTTAACAAGGGTGAGCAGCCACTTGCCCCCAGTAGTATAAGAGATGAGCAGATTGGTCCCATTTTTGCTCTGACTTGCTCAAGCTATCCTTGCTCTCTGACATCGTCTTCTGCCACTTGCATTGACACTGGGTGTGCCCTCTTTTTCAACACCCCCAGAAGGGCTGGCCTCTTTGTTTTGGCAGGGCATGTTTGATTTCTGGTGCTTTAACTGTCCTCCCTGGTTTTCTAAGTCAATCAGATTTCATTTGTCAAGACTGCTTCATTCCTCTTTTCTCTCCCTACAGTTGGATCCAAACCGAAAGGCTCTGTTGAAGCTTCCTGATGTAAACTAAATCAGGGGTCCTGGTCTTGGTCTAATCATCTGCTAGTTTTAATTCCAGCAGTGTTTAATAACCTAATGGAAACCTTTATTGACAAATTGGTTGATTGGAACGTTTGCAAGTTTTCTTTTTCAATGCAAAATGCAATGCAAAAGCTTGCATAAATTTACTTATGAAATGCAATAGTTAAAAGGCAACCTCCCACATATTTCAAAGCTGAAAACAATTCAAATTAATCCTATTATTACATCAATCACGGGTTCAATTGTGCAATTGAGAGCTCAGCTGGAAGAAAACGAGCAGGAGCATGAGTCTCCATGACCAGAATTAGGAGCCTGTGGTCCAGGTGGTGTCATTCCTCTTTCAAGCTGCTTTCTTTCTGGTAGTCTGTGGTGGTAGTGCACAGGCATGTTGTACAACTGCTGGTCCGACTCTTTCACAAAAAGGGCTTGGGTCTCTGCACAGATCCAGGAAGGTCTGCAGGTCTGAAACCCATGCAGTCTATCATGGGGTGGTGTTATGTGGATGGATGGCCTGAGGAGTGCTCTTGAAAAGGGTGGTGAGATTTGTTTTCCTGGAGCTGCTGTAGGTTCTTTCTCAGGTGTGGCCATGTAGGGACTCTTGCCAGTTATTGCAACATCCTCCCACTATCTGACACCACTGCCGTGCTTTGAATGTGTCCGTGAGTTCAGAGGATTCTCCAGCAAACACATGCTCCAAACTGTCAAGAACAGCACAAAGTGTACAAACCGGTAAATCAAGAGACCTAAAACTGCAACAGGTTCAAGTAGGGACAAGCACCACGACATAGTTCACCCTAGACAGTAATACACCCAGCAGCTCTATAACCCTGCAACTCACAACTGGCAACCTCCTGAAGCTCAGCAGGAGTGAGCATGGCCAGTACCTGGATGGGAGACCTCCTGGGAAAGCTAAGGTTGCTGCTAGAAGAGGGGCCAATAGGGGGCGCTCACCAGTGGTCTGTGTGGGTCCTAATGCCCTGTATAGGCACTGTTTTTCAAATGAGACATAAAATGGAAATCCTGACTACCGTGATCATTAAAAAAAAACCAGGGCATTTCTCATAAAAGAGTAGGGTTGATAATCCCGGTGTCCTGGTCTCCCTTTACCAATCATTGTCTGTTCTTCTCTTCACTGATAGGTGATGTGTGATGAGTGAACTGGCGCACTTTATTGCATAATTGGTAGTGGTGGAGGGTAGTCCCCACTCACTACCTGTAAAGTGCTTCAAGTGAAGTGTCCAGAAAAGCACTATATAAGTGTAAGGAATTATTATTATCCAACTCTCCAAGCCAGCACAGTGGCTCCCATATTCATTCCCTAGCCCTTATGATATCACATTGATCATGACACTAGGCTAGAAGATTAATGACATATTGTCACTGGGGCCAGTCAGGTTGAATGGATGTCTACATGTATAGGATTGGTACACAGTGCTTATTTAAATACATAATTCTCATTGCTCATTGTTAGCTCATTGTTGGAGGACTGCTAGGGTGACATCGGTTCATACTCAAGCACCTTCTGTGCACTGGGTTCCTGAATTTGTCTGATTCACTGTGCCTAGAAACACTGGATACACTAGATACACTGTGTCTAGAACTAAGGAGAACTGCTAACCTAAATTTGCTTGAAACCCCCTGAGAGGCCACTAAAACTACTAGCTTCATGTTCATCAGAATATCATATTTTATATATTATATGGAAGAGTCTGGGGATAAAGAAATGGACAACCATTGGTCACTAAAACATTTACATTTTTTACTTTTCCTGGTCAAGGAGTTATTCATTAACATGAATTCATTTACATCCAGGCTTCAACAACTACATTGCAGAGTAACATTGCTCTGTGTCTAGTCATTGACCACCTGTCACTGTGGGCAGTGAAAAGCACTGTCATCACTATCTGCTGAATACCAAATGGAATACTTTTAAATATCACTACCCAGGTTTTAAAAAGATTAGCAGTTACAGCTATTACATGATAGTTTGAGGTCTTAATATAAAAAAGGTAAGGCACTAGATTTTAAGTTAAGCGCTTGCCCTAACAGCACGGTACGCCTTTGAAGACTCTACATATCATAAAGCTTATTAGGATTCCCAAAGATCTCCTTTTGTTCGACTAGTCCGATCGCCTAACGAAAAAACACGGTCCACAAAACTATGAAAGGACTATGAAATAGAAATACGAAGTCAAATGGGTCGTGCATTATAACGACGATCAAGAACACCATTTCAGCAAATTATTTTTTAAGTTGAAGGGAGGCCCATATACGGGCAAAATCTCTTTTTCTTTTCTCTTCTTTGAAATGCATTACAGTTCAATGTATAATATTAATTCTGCAACTTACTGCATGTTGACCAGGTCCATGCTGTTTAAACGTGGTTGAGAGTGAGATGGGCGGCACTACAGCCATGGACGTCCACTGCTCTGGCTCTTGCCCAACATGGATTGCCTGTGTTGCAAAGGATTTAAAGGCCTCCAGAAACCCAGAAGAGTCGTGCCGTGTGCGCGAGTCCATGACTAGATCTAATGCAGTAGCAACGTGTCACAATGTCCTGAGAGCTACACCAGCGTGCGGGCCCTTGACAAGAGAATGACAAGAGAGAGGGTAACATGAAATACGAAACGTCCGGTTTTTTAACCAATCAACGGAGAGTGCAGAGAGGGAGAAGTCGAGCTCTATTGGCTTGTCAACAGGAGGCGTTGTCAGACATGTGACTGCTTTACGAAAGTAATTGTTTCTGTAGTCGTGTCGTCATGATGCAACATGTCGTTGTTTTAGTTACATGAATAAAAAAAAGTTTTTTTTTCTGTGTGAATGGTTTTGAGATGGGAAAGCAGGTTTCCCCTTCCTTATGCAAGAAAGAGTTAAATAAATTAAGCTCTCACTGAGAATCAGCAGCGCCCAAACGGGCATGCAAATAAGTACAAAATAAGCAGGGTTACAAACGAGAGGCCATTGTCCCATCCAGCGCTTTTGATAGTTAATAATTGATCCGAGGATCTCATCCAACCGTTTATTGAAAGCAGCTTGCTCCACACTCCCACGGCCCTTTGTGTAACGAAGTGCCTCCTGTTCTCGGTTTTAAATGCTCTCCCAACCAGTTTCCATTTGTGCCCTCTGATTTATTCAGTCTTGAATATGCTCAGCATACGGATTTCAACTATTTGGACCGCGGCCAAATTCATCAAAGACCTACACAAATTATCTCTGACGGATTATGACGTTGGCGCTCAAATTGTATGACAATAACACTGAACATAATTGATTTTTAGAAGGGATTAATACAAATTTCATAATTCAGATTGTTTTGGATGGCCTCACTTACCAAACGTTTTAATATAGTGAAATAACACGGAGAAAGTTGTGTTCTCGTGTCCTCTAAATTAAAAACGTATTTTTGAAGACAAAATGTCTCTGAATAGTTGCATTTTTTATACTCGAATTGATCAAATGAGATTATTTTTTGCACGAAATCGATACGACAAAGAGCCTGGGTAACTAAAACTGAGTGTTTGGAGGCTGCGTTTTTTCATTTTGACCAATAGGGGGTGCCACTTGGCTGGGACGAGATTTAGATGAAGTTCAGGAAAGGTTCTCGTTACTGTTACTTCATGAGTTCTAAAAAAATGCGTAACCGCAACGATTCCGCAAATATGAGAGACCAAGTGGGCACATTGTCTTACAAATTAATAGAAATGGCACAATAACTGCGCACGGCTGTAACCACAACAGTCTTGAACTGCTATGGACTGTCGTCGTTCTTTTGCTGTCTTATATCGGATTTCTGCAGTTTATTCTAAATCATATAAATCAATCACAACTAGACTGACACCTTGGAGGAACACATCACAATGACCTCAGAATAGGTGGTATTAAGCAAATAGCCTTGTCCTCAACAGCAACGTAGATCTGAATCTGTATTTGTGATAGAATGAGACTTTTGCAACCCTCATTGTAATTCAATGCAGTTCACGGGATGAAAGAGACAGAAAATAGCAATTGGCACGATATAGACTTATTCTTAACATGAATGCCATGATTGTATTGCCAGAGACTGCAAGATTATCCTCCTGACTTTTTAATGTTTTTTTTTCATCAGTAACTATAGGTGTGTTCGCTGGTGAGTAACATCCGTATGACAAAGGTAGTATGCAAATCATTTGGAATTTGAGCTCTTCGGCTAAACTAAAAAATGTTCCTTATATTGGAAAAATTAATTCTAACGAGTTATAATAAATAAAAGGCAGCAAAAGGTCATTAAAAGTATCCACGGCTTATCCAATACAATACATTGTGTAGTCAGCGAAACTGTGTAAGTACATATGCTGTAACCAGTGTGCCGCCGTGCCACTCAAATTCTTTACGATATTTAGAAATGTATAAAGCTCGAAGATATGTTGTCGTTATATTTTTTACATTATTTTTGTAAGATGAGGGTGGTGCAGTAGTTAGCATTGCTGCCTCGCTGCGCTAGGGCCCCGGGTTCGATTTCAGACCATGGATGTTATACGTGTGGAGTTTGCACGGTCTCTTCATGTTTACGTGGGTTTCCTCCCACACTGCTATAACGTGGTAGTAATCTGGGGAAATTCGTCCTGATGTGTCAGCATGTCTGTCTGTGTGCAATGTGATGGACTGCCGTCCCGTCCAGAGTGTACACTCACTGCCTTGCGCCCGTTGCTTGCCGGGATGGTCTCCGGCGACTCAATTGGATAAATCGCATAGAAAATGGATGGATGTTATAACTATGTTGGTTTAAAGGTTATCTGCTTATAAAAACTGAGTCGCCCAGCACAAATACGAGACCTAAAACAAAAAAAAGATATACAGATAAAGTCAGATTATCATCGTAAGGATACAGAAACCTTATTTAATGGAAAAACACCAAAATGTTCCCCTTATCTGAATTACGCATGTACATCACTTCATAAATATATTACTTTCCGTTAAGACAACAAAATTGGGATTCGCTTTTAATGAAGATATTTTCTGCCATCTGTCATACCAACCGCAGTTTGCTACAGGTTTATTTTACCAAAAACATCTCCTGCATCCAAAACAGCGAATAATTATTTTCAAACCCTAACTGCAGTAACTCCATACAGGTTGAAAAAACAACCACACATCGCGATATCATCTAACATCCTGCTTGAGCCTTGGAAACCCACTTGGACACTCTCGCGAGATTAGAGGCGGAAGATGGCTGTTGGGTCTTCTCTGGAGTCGGAGGATATACCCTGCAGGAGTAGCCAGCATAGGGACGTTATAGTTTGAGGGAGCGGAGTGGAGCGGTTAGGGGATCCTCGGTTTTCTGTGTGTATGCGCGGCTTGTCAGTTTTCGTTACCGTATGTTACAGTTTGGGGATTTAGTGTTTTCATGTTGTGCGGACTGCTGCTTTTGTCTCGGCATTCCCCAGCCTATCTACCGCTGGCATCCTCGCCACCGCCAGCGACACTTTCCGCCTATCCCTCCATCCCTGGCATCAGCATCCCCCTCTGCGAGTTTTTCTGAGATTTAAAGAAAAATGACCGGCGAAAAGATACGATCCCTGCGCAAGGACCACAAGCCAAGCAAAGAGGAGGATTTACTGGAGCCCGACGAGGAAGCCGCCGCCGGGACGTTCACCTCCTCCACTACCCGGACTAGTAACAGAGGCAAAGCCAATAAGATTTTTAGCAATCACAAGCTGATCAAAGCGCCGGGGCCACAGCAGCTGCATCAGCAATCTCAGATCAATGCAAACGCGAACACTAACACGGCGACGGGGACTATCGATGACAACAACAAGAACCCCATAACCCGGACGACGGAGGGTTTCCCCGTCCACGAGTGCGTGTTCAAGGGGGACGTGCGTCGGCTGTCGTCCCTGATCAGGACCCAGAACATCGCTCAGAAGGATGTTCACGGTAAGCGAACCCACTCGGGTCGCCTTCTCAAGTCAGGCTGAAATGTACGAGAACTTTTTATGTCCGGCTGTGTGCTCGATATTGAGCTACGTGTCCGTGGCGTATTTAGACGCGGGGTTTGCCTGACGTTGTAATTGCGACTTCTACAGCGCAGACATGCACCGCTGCGATGACATTTGTGTTTGGGACAGCAGTGTTACTTGGAGACCAGCCAGGTACCCCCCTCCCCCGCTGTAAAAGATTTGTGGCTTGTGGAGCATCACCGAGATTTGCTTTCCACATCCCAGATGATTCACAGCCACTGAAGTTGACAGGCTGCATTGCAAAAAACGCGTGTCTCTGGTGGGACAACTGAAACCTGCCTTCTGTAGGCATATAGAGGGATTTGGTCTATTCCTATATAAGTTACAGTTCTGTATGCAGCTGTTTATGTGTTGTACCCGGGTTGCCTTTACTGTTTTTCAGTCGTTTCACTTTTAGTAGACTGAAGTTGTGTTAAATATACCCTCCAGAGTACAGACTCTTTTTTTCAATTGCGGTGTCCACAGTACAAATAAATCCAGTTTTATGTGAAAAATGTTTCCTGTTCAGTGTGCCTTCAGCTGTATTTGAAAAAGATTTTCTGCTTTCGGTTTGTTTCCACGTGAATGTGGTTATGCTGCGTTGGCGAGGGGCTGTTAAAACATGCAATAAAAAGCGTACAAATCTCAAATTCAGGCTTTGACGGTGGTTTTCCTGTCTTGTAAACGTTCTTTACGTGGAGAAGCATGGCCATCTTGTGAAATACGTCTTCTGCCCCCTTTTTTTAGAAAGCACGTTGGTAGACGACTCTCCTGGCTTCATAATGATCTTTTCTCTGAGCCTGGGTATGTGGGCAAATAAGAAGAGTGTTTAACAAGCGGTCTCTTTTTGACTTGTGGATATGCCTGCCAGTACTCTTCACTAAAACCTCCTCATATTGAATTGCTCTAAAATGTTATTTTCACAATCACGCGAGCGGCCTGCAGACACCTTTGTCTTGTAGAAAAGTGCAAATCATTAAATGATTGTTTAACAAGCTTGATATCTGGGAATATTTCGTCCTGAAAAAGATGTGCGTTGCAGTGATACTACAGTCCCAAGTGCTTTTGGTTTACATGCCGCAAGAAGAAACAGAATTGCTTGGATCAGAACATGGATTGATCAAGAACAAGCAGTCTTTAGTTTTTACAGCGTGGCATTAAAAGAAGCTTATTTTTTTTTTCTCCTTGTCCTGTTTTTGTCCTTGTTGTTTAGGATTAACCTCTCCATCTGAAAATCTCTTCCTGCATGCAACCCAACCATTATCTACAATGACTCTGACATTTGTCATTACTCTTATTTGAATCTCTTACTTAACCAGTAGTGTGAATCGAAAACAAGTTCTCATTTGCAAATGATGGCCTAGTGTGTACCAGTTTATATTTCAGAGCATTGCATCCCCGTGGATGAAGTACAGTACCTTAGTGAAGTGTACGAAAATAGCATCCAACCTGCCATAGAAGTCCTGTGGTTTGGAGTCCAGAGCTGCTGTCCTCAGAAACCGCATGTGCACCAGGATTTTGACAGGAAAGGTGTTAATTATAAATTCACCATCACACATCTCACTGTTGAGAGGATCTGTTCTCAATGCCTGTGCGAAAATGTGTAATACTGATCATCTGTTCACTTAATCTAACTAGAAATGGTGCTTGTGAACAAATCGGTAAAACTGTTCCGTTATTCAACACGGTCTGATCATTGGCAGGAATAATGAAGAGCTGCTGATCAGTGTTACACGTTTACTGCCAGTATCCATCTCGGCAGAGGCGCAGTGCCTCTCATCATCTCAGTTCATCTTTTTCGATCAGAATTAAAGCATGATTTAAGATGGAAAAATAATGATTTCTTCTTGGTGGAACTTCCACAAAACAAGTAGCTGGTTTGTGGATGGTGCTTTGGGAAAATATAAAAGGAGTTTTTTTTGTAAACTAACAGCTCTGTAAATACACATATCCTGACACATAGGAACAAGTGAAGGTTTATTCCATGCAGTAAAGAGAAGTAAAGAAAGAAAAGGTTTTGGCTCTGGAGCCTACTTCAGGGGTCAGGCACGCAGTTACCTACTTGAATATCTTGACACATGTATACTAATGAAGCTGCTATCTACAAAGCTTCCTATTAAGTATATGCCTGATGTTGATTACTAGTATTTATTTTATGGGGTGCAATACAGTAGATATGCTTTAGTGAATTAATTTGTTTTGATTTTTTTATATGAAAAACCTTGCAAGATACACAGCACATTTCTGTATTTGTTCCTGATGGTATCATTCATGCATCTATTCATATGAAGACAATTCAATAAAGGGCTCTACATTATCCCTTTTAGGTGAGAAAATATGTATGTATGTTGTGGATTAAGTCAAAGCAATTTTAAAAGGGGAGGAAGAATAGGGACTATTGATGAAAGAGGGTGGGGAATATTAATAATGATCCAGACGTGACATCTTGGGCTATCAAATGAAAGAAATGGATTTCTGTTTACTGTTCATTGGTAAGACAATAGAGAAAACCAAAGGGAAAAAAATAAAAACAAAATATGGAAATGAAAAAACATATCTGCCCCAACTCCTTAAAGAAGAAAAATAAAGGAAAATGAAGAAACCGCATCCCCAACACAACATCTTGACTTGCATGAACAATCCACATTGTGCTACAGGTTAAAGTGTTGCAGGTTCAAGACCAGTCCTCTGCATGTTACTTCACATAAAGCATCATCTGAGCACCAGGCTTCTTTAAATAACAGGTCTGAAGTATCAGAATTCCAGTTTAATCCTGCTTTCGACAGAAGAGGGTTTCAGTTGGAGGGGTAAAGCTAAGAGCAGACTTCAGTGAGGGGGAAAAGAGAAGAGGCTTGAATGAGCTCTGAAGGAAGCTATGAAATCTAAGACTTCATTAAAACTTAGTAAGAAATAAAGAGAGCCAGGAGTATTGACACGTCAACTATCTATACCATATATCCTGACTGATTCCACCAGTTATGGCATACGGGAGGGCTTCAAGATCTAAGGTTACAGCCAGAACATAACAGGACCAGGAACGATCACATGAAATAAAAAAAAAAAGTTGAACACAACACTAGAGGAAATGGAGAACGAAAAATAAATGTTTTTCAGCGGCAGGCAAATTAATAAGGAAGCACAAAACCAGGAAGGTTTATTCCTTCTTGTAGGCACGTGCAAAACTCTGTACTGCACTTATCGGATGTGGCAGCAGACAGATGTGACAACATAACTAGAGAAAAACAATCAGACCACATAGGAGGATCCTTTTGGACTCCCTGATCAGCCTACACACAGAATTCCTTCCAAAAAGACAAGCTTGTCATTCTTGTCACTGTACTATAAAGCCCTTTATTTAAAGTGCCCCGAATCACAGACCGCAAAACATTTTTGTGTCGGTTCCAAGCAAATGCAGCTCTGATGCTAAGAGGGTCTTTTAAATTCAGACATGCAATCGTGAGGGTTTGAAGACCGCTTTCATTTACTACATTGTTCTCTGCTGAGTCAAGCACGTTATCTTCAAATATGTTGGCGATCTGCAGACGGAGATGTTTTTAGACTCAAGATACGAGGCATGCAAAAGTGCTGTGAATACTGTTGCAGAGAGTTGAAGAAATAACACTCAAATATGTACCAGTCAGAGGAAGGAAAATGGTAACCCTTAAAGAAAGTATTTCTAAAATCATTTAAATGTTTGATAGAAAGCCGAAGAAACAACATGCACTCAGTGACCTGTCAATAGAAAAATACAGAATGTGTTGCAAGGCTGCAATCAGAGTACTGCAAAAGCTTCTGAGCAGCTATATCCATGATGACTACCTATCATAGTGCCCAGATGTTTTCTTGCTAAGGTGGAATGATTTATTCTGTCAGGGCTACTTGTTACTTTTGTAATGTGCACACTGCATTTAGTATTTTCCATGGGAAACAGATCTCCTTTGGGGGTATTCATTAGGACACTAGATGTGTTATACCTTCACCTGTTCTTGTTTCTTGTAGTATTTTTCTGTTGTCTTAATTAAATGATACTTACAAACTGTAATTTTAAAGATTTCCCAGCCTGAATGTGGTTTCAACTGTAGTGTGATTTTTCTATCATGAGAATTAGGCATGTTTTATTCCGTCAGCTGTATTGCATTCTGTGTAGCTCAGAAGTTATGAGGAAGCTGGAAAATGGGTTCAAATAATACGAGAATTCAAACATTTCATTTTCATTATGGATTTTTCCGCAGTGAGGCCTGAGCACATTCACCTTATGTTCATTGTATATTGTGAATGGTTTCACATTCTACATCTTTCAGTATCGCCTATGTGTTCATAAGTATTTCAATATTTACTAAAATGCTTAATTGGATCTTTGCAAATGATTAAAGATACTACTAATTAAGTACAATTCAATCACAAGTACCAAGAAAATATAATTTAAAAAGGAAGCTGTAGTTCAGACATTGTCTCATAATATCCTTTTTCATTTGTTTTGTTCAGTATACTGTATGTTGCCTCACTATCAAGTGCTGTTACTCTCCTGCAGTTTGTGACATTGTGTACCTTGATTCTCCATCTCGTTTTTTGACCATTTTGAAACATGGGCCTAATTTATGTTTTGTTTTGTCTTCAGGAAACACACCTCTACACCTTGCTGTAATGCTGGGACACAAAGGTGAGTAAAAATTGCGTGTTAACCTTTGATAAATCTTTCATTCAGTTAACCGTACATACATTTATCATTCGTATATTAAAAACTTTGGATTTTTTTAGTTTTGAAAGGAACAATTACTTTTCTTTGCTATTTATAAATAGCCTAAATGTTATAAGTATTATACCTATTGTATCTAACCTGTTTATAAATACTAAACACTGAATCGTCTAATTCTGAAATTGAAAACGAGAGCTTTCATACCCTGAGCAATGTTTTAGAGTAAGCAGACCTCTAAGCTTTTATCACTTTTAAAGCTTTATGATAAAACAGGTGAACTGCAGTTTTATCTGTGCAGTTCCACAAAAGGCTTTTGCAGTGCACTTTTCACTGTAACCATCTATTCAGGCTTTCAGAAAGATTGCACCCTGTGGTATGTCCTTGTTCAGCTTGTCAATTTGGCCTATGAAAGTGACAGAAATCTTTGATCAGTTTCTGTTATCATTGCAATTCAGGAATTTTTGTTCTTCTGTTTTGTTTGCTGTGCATGTAGACCAGTAATCCAATTTCAGCTTCACAAATAACCAGAGGCCAAGCTTTGCTATAAATAGTGGAACACCCTGCATTGCTGTGAATAAATACACTTTCAGGTGTAAAATTAGATCTGCATTACACTCAACTTGTATAACATGTGATACCAGTAAACAACTTTTATTTTCTTGACGAATCAATGGAACACTGATCATAGCTCCATCTTAGGTAAAAATGAGAACGCGAGAACTGTGATCGGTTTTGTAGGCTTCCAAGCAAGTCACGATCTGCTACCACTATACTGGGGCTTTAGGGGACACACGGCGAGTGCTTCCTACTGATTCCACTTACACCTCTTCCAGCAGCAACCTCAGCTTTCCCAGGAGGTCCCCCATCCAGGTACTGGCCAGGCTCACTCCTGCTCAGTTTCAGTGGGTTGCCAGTTGTGAGTTGCTAGTGTAGGCAGAGACTATTGCTATGTGTTGATAAGATCTCCATCCATTCATTTTGCATGTAGTTATATCACCCTGCAACTCACAGCTGTCACAGCTGTCCCTGACGGTGATGATTTTCTAAGTGTTTTGCAAAGCTGCTGTCTTGATTAATGCAAGACCTCCGTTTTTGTGCCCAGAACTTTATATTTTACGTCTTCACTGCTTAGTATGGAGGTGTTTAGCAGCCTGGTCTTCAAATACAAGCCTTTTTAAAAGTTGGAACAAAAAACCTGCTTCAAAATCACTCTAGGCGTCTTTGAAGTGTGATTAAACTGAAATTGGATTGTCCTTTCTTTGAAGTTAAATACTACTGCACAACAGTGCCTTAACACATTCAAGTTAATTGCTGTATTCTCTTCCTTTTCATATCGCTAAAAGCGAGTGTAGTTGTTTGCTCGCATTTTTCTGTAAGCTTTTGTGGATTAGCGTCAAGTACAGGTTTGTCAAGATCTTAAATGAAACAGCGACTGGTAGGATAGCTAACCAACCAGCCCATATATAAGGAAGCCTATGTCTGCTATACATGGGCGTTGGGCTGGTAATCCTTTGAGCTGTGGTTTTGGTAATATCTGGATGACCAGTGCACCATGTGTACATGGAATATTTTGAGCAAAACCAGAATATTTTCTATCCAAAAACTGTGGTATTTACAACATGAGTCAAAGCATTGATTTCCTCCACATCCCCATCTAAACCCTCAGAGTATGCCACTTTGTGTACATTTTCCCCCACCTGTTTTGAATACTTTGTATTGAAGCTAAAGTTTCAGAAACACCATCTACAGCTCCCATCCTACAAATTTTAAAGAAGCAACATCCCATTTTCTGCTCTGCGCTGCAACATATAGTAACTAATTTGGCTGGTGTACAGGTGTATTTATTCAAATCAACTTATACTTGCCCCAACTATACAGCTGGATATTTTACTGAAGTAGATGAGGTGAAGTATGTTGCTCAGCATATAAAAGCAGTGTCTCACCTGGGATTTGAGCCCGTAGCCCTCCAGTTAAAGAGTCCAGATCCCTAACCAGTGCTCCACACTGCTAAGTGTTGCTCTTACTGACTTGGGTATATAGCCCTTACAGATTTGTTAATCAGAGGACTAACCACAAGGGAACCGGGGTTGTGATGCTAACCTAACAACAATTTCTGACATCCTGGAGGTCACCCACCAATAACACAGAGCAAATTTCTAAAATCTTGTTTTAAGATTTGAATTTGTGATAGGATCTACAATGGCAAAACAAAAAATGCTAGTATTAAGTGTTTTTGCATTCAGTTAGAAAGGCACTACATCAGAGATTATCAGTTGTACTGAACAAATGTTTGATCTGATTGTTTGACTGAAGACGTGTTTTGTTAAAGCTGAGATTTGTGTTTTGTTTGCTTAAAGTAGGGAGTTCTGATACATCTGTTCAGGGCTGGCACTAGGTTTTGTTGGTGACCGATGCATTACTGAGTGGTGGGGGAGGCTGCCAAAGAGATTTGTGTCCAGAGAGGTGGTCCCCCTGCTCCATCTTGTGCCATTATGGGGGCAGGGAGACGCCAGAAATGCCTTTTTGTTAATGCATTCCCCCCACACTAGCACCAGGCCTGTTTCTATTACAGCTCTTAAACAAATGCACAAGGCAGCACTTAAAGGGCCACATGAAAATAGTAAAATAAAATATATTGTTTGCAGACATGGCCTTTTCCACTTGAGATGAATTATTTAGGGCGTGAAGCTTGCAGTTTCCTAAATTTTTTACGAGACACCTCTAGAGCAGTGAATGGAAAGTAATAAATATTATTTTAAATAAATATGAAATGCATTCAACTGTTAATATACCGCATGTTCTTTTGCAGAGGTATTTAATTGTCAGCTGCACCTCTGTTTTTCAGTGTTATGTTTATTTGCCAGATGCATAAAATTTGTTTAGCCTCTATGAATGTTTATACATCAAAATACATAATTTATAAAACAGAAATCATTTGTCTACAAATGATTAAATGATCGAAATAAGTAATTTGCAGGGAACTCCTATTTGCAACGGGGAACAACTTTTCAAATTATTATTTGGGGAAAATTATTCGCTTTTTACTGTGACATTTCCTAACTGTAATTTAGTCATCGAGCTAATCACTGGCAAACATAATTTTCATAAATGTTAATATTCAGTAATTTTATAAGTGTCATAAATATGGTTTATTAAGCTGTAGTTATTTCATTCTTATTTGTGCATTGAAAGCTTATTGATCCTATCCAGTTACAGTTAATATTTCTTGTAATTTAATGGCAGACTGGCTTTAAATAATCATCCTTCACGATTGCACAGTTGGTTCCAAAGTTTCTGTTTGTAGGTGAAAACATGTAAAAGCCACATATAATACCCATTAAAATAAAAGTAAATGTGTACAGTTCATTACAAGTGCTCTTAACTGGACAGAATCCAGTTTAGTTTGGGTACGTCTCTGATGTAGAGTTTAGCACCATAAATTAAGTGTTTGTTAACAACAAGTAGAATTTACCAATACTTCCTTTTTACATCAACGTTTCTGTTTAAATATATAAGGCAACAGATACAGTGTATGGGTAAATTAGCAAGATGTCTATAGTACACAGAACCAATTATCTTGACTTGAATTAATCAAAATTTATTCCCGAACAAATTGTTAGTTATCAAATCAAATCAAAGTTTATTTATCAAATGCACAACAGTACGGCGTGCAGCAGTAGTTGCTGCCAATGAAATGTCTTTTTCTGTGAGCTCACAAAATGACAAGAATCACAAGAATCACAAGAATCACAAGAATCACAAGAATCACAAGAATCACAAGAATCACAAGAATCACAAGAATCACACAAATTCACAAAAACACAAAAATCACAAAAATTGAGGTTACATTTTTGAAATTGAATAAAACTCAATGTGAGTAGAGCTGTTATGTGTCCATGGTGTATGCAATATACACATGTAGTGCAGTTATGCTGGATATAGTGAGAATTGTGTATCCATGTAGCCATTACAGGTGATTTGCTAAGGAGCTACAGGTTGGCTATTTAGCAGTCTTATTGCCTGGAGGTAGAAGCTGTTCCGTAGTCTGTTGGACTTGGACCGAATGCTTAGGTACCGTTTACCAGACGGTAGGAGGGAAAACAGGCCTTCTTCAGACATCTAGCTGAGTAACATCTAGCTGAGTAAATATATCTTGTGGAATCAAAGACGGAATAAAAGAGCATCACACTCTCTGGTGATGTATACTATGCTTTCTGAGTGTGCCTTAACAGAAGCAGAACAAAACCCTTAATTGTATAAAATTTCATAAATCAGCGTTATGCTCTTAAGACAGTTAAAACAGCTGCCAAGAGGAAGCGGAAAATGAAAAGAACAACAAGCTACTCCTTTGGAGTTAATCTTAACAAAAATAGGTTATAAATATTTATGTATCACTCGTTTTAGCAAGTATTTGTCAATAAAGCACTTGTTTAGCAATAGTGTATTTTCTTAACAATAGGGACGTTGTTATGTGATAAAAGATAATTGTAATATGTTGTGAAGTCAATTCTCTTTAAGTCCGGCAATACAAGATTCTCTTCTTGCCTTTAGGAGGTCACCACTGAGCAGTTTAATGAGGTTCTCTTCCAAAAGCACGTGGAACTCATTCCTGAGCTTGTGAACACCCTGTCCCACATCAGCCTCGATACCTCAGTGTAAAACCATGCAAGAGAGAGCGCTTCACTCCCATTTTAAAGCATGAAGTTTCTGCGTCTGCGGTTCATTAAGTCGCCCGTTATGAGATTGAGCTTTTTAATTTGTCCCTCCGTTATTGTGACAAGATCAGGGAGACTCCTCTGGGATTCCAGTGGCGACTGAAAGAGTGGTTTGAAATGTTGGGCCGATACTTGCCATCTGCCCAAGTTGTCATAAGTCCTCTGTTTCTGCCGTGGTTTGTAAAATTCTTCTTCAATTTGTCCTGTTTAGTTTCTATTTTTCACCTGCACAATCATGTACCTCTTCAAATATCAGATTGCATTTGATGGAAAAGTTAGGCAACACAACATCCAATGCATTTTCATACGCATCTCCTATTTTATATCGGTACTCTTGTGTAGCAAGATCTGTAACTTACTCTTGATGATAAGATGGCATTCTAAGTCTCTGCATTATCACATACTTACTGAAAAAGGGTGTCCTTTAGAGACATTCTGTAACCATCTGCTTTATAAATGGATATTCCCATTTTCTATGTATATTTTTTAAAACTATCAGGGGAATGCAATGTTTACATTACAGAGAGAGACTGGGATGAAATAAAATCTCGGAGCATAGTGTTTGTTGCTAGTTGTAAAAACATAGTTTTAGTTCGCTACATACAACAGGAGGCATTTTTGTCTTTCTCCTTGGTAAAGACCTCCACTAAAACACGTGCTTTTGACCTGTGCAATATCTGCAGTCACTGCACATCCAGCAGCAAAACAGTATTTATTTTAATATAATACATACTCTTTGTTGGTAAGTCTGTCTTGCCCTTCCCTACAATGAGTGTTGGCATTTCTTTTAAAGCCAAGTAGAGAAATTTCCCTGAATTTATAGCAAGCCTGGGGCCATGATTAGACAAAAAAGATTCAATAAGCCATTCTGCTCAGTGTTATATAAGCTGTTTTGCTAAATACCATCATACAATAAATGCACCAGATACTGGGAGATGTTGGAGCTTATTTCATTTTCTACCTGTGTGGCTTTAACAACTGTTCAGAGAAGTCTTTTGCATCAGCATCCTAATGTTGTTTTTTCAGATGGCTGATGGCAGATGTCTGAATCGGAGTTTTCTAGTACCTTACTGTTCTTCTGTGTAAAACGCTCCTGTCAGTGACCTGTGGATTATCAAATATATCTGTCATATCTATATTTGATTCAGTGTAATAGAAATATTACTATAATTATATTGTAGAATGTGACTGGGGCTGTGGCTCCCTAATAGAAGGGGCTGTGGATTCAAATCCCAGGTAGGACAAAGAAGCTTCACCCTTGAGAAGGATTCTTTACCCAGATTATTCCTGTGATCGATTTGTTTAAATGAGTTGTGGGGCACACATGTAAAAATATGTACTTGTAAAGTCTATATCTGGCTTTGGATAAAAGCCAAATGACAAAAGTGAGAGTAATATACAACACATAAGTGCATATTCCTTTGAATTTGTTTGCCTGATTTTATGCAGCAATTGCTTAACCATAAAAAGACAGTTGTTCTCTGACCAGAAGGGGGATATGTTGTTAATTTCAACAGCTGCTCATTACTGTATCCAGTTACACATAGTTCAGTTAATTAGGTTAATGTGCCCCTGGGTATGGAAGTATTGTAACTTGATGTACATTCTGCAGTTATAAAAATAAATATTCCCAAAGTCATTCATCACAGTGTTTTACTATTGACTCTATTTAATGCAGATATTGCTGATGATTTAGGATATAGTAAAACTGAGACTGAAAATTGACTAAAATCAGTAGAAGTGGGTGATTTCGATACCCGAGTCACATCAGCTAGGTGCTTATGTTTGTTTCTGTGCTGTTAAATGAATTAGAGATTCTGTGATTAAAACGGATGAGACACGGGTCTATCACAGGGATTACTCCACAGAAACATGGGTTCCCACAAATACAGCTGGGTACACTGGAGCAACTGGGGTGGGCACTGAACCCACAACCCACCTGATAATGAGACCACTGACTTGTACGCTATGTTATGCTGCTTCCTTTAATTTGGAGTACTACTTAGAAAGAAGTTCAAGACATTATCTATGAAAAACTGATCTTAGTTATAGCCTGTATCACATTTGATTGTCTGATGTTACATTGATAGGGCTTTGGAAGAGGAGATGGTTACTGTCACCCGATACAGTATGGTGTAGTGCAGGCCTTTTATCTTTTTGCTTTTGATTACTATATGTGGCATTTGTTGTTTGTGGCACAATAGAAAGCTGTCATTCAAGCAGCAGGCTTTTCTAGTTTTATTCACCCCTTACACAAGGTGCAAATGAAATATAGAAAGCATGTCTTTTCCGTGCTATATTCATGATTTTAATCAGATACATATATGGGTCTTCTGGTACCAAGCGTACTTCCACTTTCCGTGAAAGAGTCCCCTGTGCTTTATATTGATGTGTGTTTTATTTCTGTAAAACGTCCAATGGTTTGTATAATCGTATAGTAATATAATTATTATAATAATGTTCTTTTTTTTAACATAGCTACTAACCAGGTAAAGGGGTGAAGACAGACAGTTTTAGGCCAGAACGTATCCTACAGTTTAATGGACTTGAAGTGCTGTCATTACTCTCATGCTTTCAGTTTTACCCATCTTAGACATTTGTTGTGTGTATCACAAGAATATCAATACAGTTCTAAGCAGTGGGTCTACTCCTGCAAGCAAACCTCTATACTTTTCTTGAGGTTAAAGTGATAAATCCACTGAGTGGCTATAGTCCTAGACGGTACAGAAAGAAAAACTTCAAACTTTCTTGACGCATAATCTTGTTTCATTTTGTCTCTTTAAAATTTAAATTGAAGACAGCATGCAGAGGTGTTTGTCTTGCACTTACCTTTCTTTTACAAAAACATTAACTTTACCGATATTAGAAACATTGAAATTAATTTATTCAAGCAATATGAAGACGTATAAATGAAAATGGTTTAATAATAGATGGATGTCTTCAGTTTTATGCTTTTTTTCCTGACGTTTGTATGTGATTTAATGGTTTTCACTTAGAGCAAAAAGTTCCACTTTTACCTTGTTTGACAACAAAACATTTGCCATATGGGTAGAGTACCACTTACCTGCCTCGTTGTAAATACCGTGCCAGATCGGAGATGGATTTGCCACTGTGCCATATTGGCCAGCTTTGCGTAGTGACTGGGATGCACATTTTTCCCATCTCAGCCATTGAACTCTGTAGCTCTTTGAAAGTCACTGTTGGCCTCACAGTTGCATCCCTAATCAACTTCATCCTCACCCAGCTGCTCAGTTAGGGGAGAGAGAGCCAGATCTTGGCAGTCTCTGCGTGGTATGATACACATTTCACTACTTAATGATCGACTTCACAGAGCTCAATGGGAAATTCCGTGTTTTTGATGTTTTTTTAATACTTCTTTACTGATCAGTGCTTTTCTACTATTTTATCCCCAAGTTGTCTCGAAAACTCCTTAGTCTTCATGGACGGATTTTTGCTGGAAATTCACTACCTGACTGAGAAACCTTACAGAGAGGAGTGCATTTATTGTAAGATTATTTGAACCGCTGTTATTGTACACAGATACCACTCAGTTGTGTTGTTTCTTATTGTAATCTCTGCACCTAATTTAGGTTTGCCACAGTAAAGGATTTGAGCACTTATGCATAATGACACACGGTTTTTCCATTTTACTTTTGTATTAATAATCTATTTTCTTCTTTTTGTTTTTTGCTTTGTATATATGGCGTAGTTTGCGTGCATGGATATTAATTGTTACTTTAAAGTGCCATGACATGAAAGAAACAAAATGTGAAACCTGTGCAGGGATCTAAATCCAGCACTTTTGCAAGGTACTGGATCTAGTTGGTTTTCTTCAAGCATTTCCACCAGCTCCTCGCTCACCTGGGAAATCATATTTCACGTCTGTAGGCTCTGCTGCCATTTTGTGGTATTTTCACTCTTGTTTCATTTCAGGAAAAGGTACGTAGACTGTGCACAGTGCCTTCTTTTTTGTGAATAATCAGAAACTTGGAATGTGCGATGTCCAAAAAAAAAACATTATCACAGCAAATGGTGCAGCTTGTTCAGTTTGAGCGCAAGCATCGCCGAGATGACAGCCTGCGAGCGTAATCTTTGCATCATGTCTCCCGAAATCAGGCGATGGTTATCATGTTTAACACAAGAGCGTGCTGCTCTGAAGGGAATATTAATAAAGGCAGCAGATGAATAATCTGCCGTCAGGTATTTTTGCACTTTTGAATCAGAATTGCAGTGGGAGGCCTGCAGAAGGTCTGCTCTGTGCCAAACAAATGGTGCCGTTACACGATGTCTTTCCAGTTTTATAATGGCCTAATGAGGGGTTATTTTGAGGAAGAGGGTTGTGTGTCCTGTTCATTGATAAGGTTGATTTTAATCTAGTTTCCCAACCAAAGGCGAACACTGGCTTCTAATGGATGGGAGCTTGCGGGGTAGCAGCCCGTCTCTTCAAGACATTTTAATGTTTTTGAGTATTCTAGAATGTTGTGATACAGTAACTGATCGTCAATAACTCTGTACCTTTTCTGTAATTTGCAGAGTGTGCCCATTTACTTCTAGCCCACAATGCCCCTGTCAAGGTGAAAAACGCTCAGGGATGGAGTCCTCTTGCAGAAGCCATCAGCTATGGGGACCGACAAATGAGTAAGTACACTGAACTCTTCCTGGAGCACCTGTATCCTCACAGGGGGGTAGTGGCACAGCTGAACGATGGTCATTACGCTGCAAGCGAGGGAGACGAAGCCATTTCTGCTACTTATAGAAGACACGAAATAGGTTAAAGCAGTTTGGCCTTTGTATTTCAGTTAAGCAGAACTCTGAAATGTTTATGAAAGATTAGTTAAAATGGTACAGTATATAACCAATTCCCTCTTTGCAATAATATCTCAATCAAACCAGTAATGCACATAGATTCATTTTTGTTTCATTTTATCCCTTCTGAGACATGACCTGTCCTTGATCTAAACTGTCGGTGAAAACCCAGCTTTCCTCAGGCACTTCCTTTAAAACACGTTTGAAGAGGTTTTTAGACCGTCTTACTTTTCTCATGGGGAAAAATAAATATGAAAACAAGTGCATCATTTTGGATGCACTGTTACATTGGATTTAATGTTTGCATGTAACAGCTTTGCTGAAAGACATGCCCTTTGCACAGCAGGGTTTACCATTTCAATAGTGTTGGTATCAGCAAATATTTCTGGGTGTCCTTAAATGTGTTACAATGCAGGCTGAAACACCCTAGTCAGCTAATACACTGACTAGCTCTTGTCCTGCTAAACTTTGGCTGGTTTTATTTTTCAGGCGTGCATGACGATACACAGCTTTCTTTTTTGTACAACGTTTAGTGTTAAAAGAGCAGAAAAATACATAATTCTCTTTCAGCATGTACTACACAAAATTAAAGCTCATTCTCCTAAAAAAGTGCTGAGCTTTTGTTTTATATAGTGTATTGTAAAACATGTTTTTGAACTTCAGCTCATTTTTGATCTTCTGGTTTTGAATCTGGGGTTTTGTTTCGGCAGTGATTCAGATGAGTTGTGAACATGCCGCTGTATTTACCAAAGCACAGATGTCCTTAATTTAACACGAATTAGCCAGTGTCCCAGGTGCATAAGCACTGAAATGCCAGAAGATCTTTTGTTCTGTTAATGACTAAGTAATATAAGAAGAGTGAAAAAGCACAATAATAGAATTTCTGGCAGTTACTCAGGTGTGTATTCTCTATAGCAGGAATGTGGAATTCAGAATAATAGTCTGCAATATTTAGTGCATCCAGCTGGTTTACTGATTAGTGAGAAAGTTGTAGGGCAAACCTTTGGAGAATGAAAATGAGACTGAGCGAGAAAAACGTTTTATAACCTGTTATCAAAATGAAATAGATACAATTACTTTTTTGCATCTATTTCTTATTTATTTGGTTATGCATTCTGTACACTACTGTGAGCCTTCCTCTGCTGATCAATTTATGGGGAGTTCCATCCCTGTCCTTTCAGCTGTTAGGAAACAGATAAAGTACATTGAATTGGAGTCCTATCTAAGGGTATCCTTTTTATTGAATTAACCTCCTAATTAATATGTATATCTTAAAGTTCTTTCAAAAAACCTTCACTTTGTTTCACATGTAAGATTAGAACGTGTTGACAAGTTCTTCAGAAATCTTAAATTTCCACATTAGTTAGCCAATGTGAAATCAAAACTTGCTTGAGTTACTAACAGCAGCATAGTTAGATGTTTTATTGTTGTCACAGAGACGCTAATCTTTGATCTAGGACCTGCCTTTTGGGTGAATTATAGTTACTGTATATTGTGTATTTCCACTAACAAGGATCCTCTACTACATTTGAATTTATATATATATATAATAAAATGTCATTTAATTTCAGTTACACCCCTATATAATAATATGTCATTTATTTGTTTTCCATCATTTTATAATATGATGACATTTCAAACTTTCTTTAATCTTATTTTTAGATTTGTTAGGTTTCAGTTTTGGTTTTGGTTAAAAATACTTAAGATTGGCTTCTGGAATGTGTTTGTGGTTGCCCACACTGGAATTTTCCAGTTTTTCTTGATTTTATTATTCAAAATATTTTGATCATGACAGTAAGGCAATTTTGAAGAAGCCATATTTTAAATTACATTATCCTAGCAGGATTTTATAAGCATAAGATTGTTGTAAGTAAAATTTTACAGTTCCCCTTTTTGTTTTTCCGATCTGTATCACACAGTTAATTCTTTATGACCTGACAATTTCTCTTCCTACATTATTCACATAGATCTTTTTTGTAGTTTTCCATTTTCTTTGTTTGCCTTCAAATTTAAACAGATAATAAAAAAAATAACTACTGCTTCTGTGATTAAAGATGCATTATTATATAAGATAGATACATTAATTTAAATATTGTACATTTAAGTGTTTTTGGACTGAAAAATTTCCTCATTTTAATTTTCCAATTACCAATCAAATGTTAAACAAAAACATTTCCCCAGCCTCACTTCTGCATACTTTTTTTTGTTATTCCCTTCTGATTTAGTACCTGTGTTTAAAAGAATGCAAAGCTTATCTTACTGCCCTGAGCCAAGTATCACGTTCCTTCTTAATGATGGGGCACACCCCTCTTGAGTGACAACTGGAACCCCTCTTTTCGCTCGAGTGAAATTCACCTGGAATCTGTTCTTCCACATTAAGGATGAATCCGTGTTCAATAAAATCTGAAAAGATATTATTGAGAAATTGAGGGCGGCGCAGTAGGTAGCATTGCTGCCTCGCTATGCTGGGCCCCTGGGTTCAATTCTGGGGTGCTATCTGTGTGGAGTATGTATGTTCTCTTTGTGTTTATGTGGGTTTCCTCCCATAGTCCAGAGGTATGCCGGTAGGTTAACTGGCTTCTGGGAGAACTGAACCTGCTGTGTCTTTGTGTGTGTGTGCCCTGTGATGGACTGGTGTCCCATCCAGGATGTACCCTGCCTTGTGCCTGTTGCTTGCTGGGACAGGCTCCGGCTCCCAAACAACCTTGTAGCGGATGAAGCGGTTAGAAAATGGATGGATTATTGGGAAATTATAATTGAATAAAAAACATACATTGAACTGAATTAATCTACATTGTTTCCTGTTTTCCAATATTTTTCCCCCTGTTGTCTTCTCTCTTCTCGTATTTTTTGGTTCCATGTCACAACCGCAGTAGCGCACCCATATCAGAGCTCAGTGTTACAGACTGCACTGCAGGCAAGTTGCAAATGAAAGCCTAACAGGGAGATGAAATCTTCTATCTCACCAGCTGTGTCAATACAAGTAATTCCCCAAAGAAACTCTCTGAACCTGCTCCTGTCTTCTGTGATGTGCTGAGTTTGCAAAGTGCCCTGCGTTTACAATGCAGTTGCCGAAATTGTTTATTTTTCCTCTTGTTACAGAGAAACATTTTTCCTTCCCCTCACACTTATCAGCTGCGAAACCTAATGTGAACTGTGATGCTTGGTTGAGATAACTATTATATCTGTGAAAGCATCAGTGTTGTTGACTTTTTGGGGGGTTATACTTTTTAGGCTAGCAGTGCCCTCATTGGGCAAGAGCAGTAATGTAGATGATTGTTTACTACCAGTCTCTCCAACAAACATATTGTAATGGTATCCTAATACACAGTCTTTTGTTTTTCATTTATGAACTAAAGTTTGTGTGCTGTGCTGACGCTTTGTTCTCCCTGTTCACAGTATTGAATTGCGCCAAAGGGACATATTGAATTCTTTCGGTGGTGTACTGGCCTTGGATTTCTTCCAAGTATTATTCTGGGAAAAATAAAGTTGTTCTCTCTGTAGTCTTTAGACTTTTCTTTTCAAGTGTACAAGGTGAAATTTTCAAAATCAATATATTCGGTGTTTACAGTCTAAACCCAGTTCTTTATCCCAATATATATATATTTTTTAAATTTCAGAACTTTGCAAAAGCTGAGAATTTTTCACTATTAGTGATTCTAGATTTAAAAGTTGCTGCATAAAACAAACTCATCACCTTCAGTTTTGTGGCTTTCTGGTGTTCAGTTTTGTTGTCCATACCAGAGAGTATTCTTTTTTTCAGCTGGCAGCCTCACATGGGTTTAATATTTTATGGGTTAGGATGCATCTTACACCTTTAAAAATTATAAAAGTGACTTAACATATGTCCTGCTTAACCTTCAGTTAAATACTGTAAGTGTACAGTCAGATTCCACAACACCTCTATTGAACTGATGCCTTTAAATTCCTCAGGTATCCCTACAGGAAAGAAAAATCACCTGGGTTCATATCAGGTGATAAGAGTGGAAGTCCATTTCTCTCTTTATGTTTAGGGTATCTATTTTAAAGAACTCCAGCGATGAAGGATACGTGTAGGAAGATTTTGGTGCATTAAGAACTTAAGACTCCGAAGTATACTTTGTACTGTCAGAAAAGAATACAGTACCTTTACTTTTAATATTTTTTTTTCTTGAATCCTTTGTTCATTAAGACACCCTGAATGACATCTGTTCTGTTCGGTTTGGAATATCAACTTTAGATATATCAGCTACAGTACATGGAATAATCCGTTCTCCAAACTTGAAAAGAAATTTTCATTTTCAAAGTGAAAGAGTTTATGTCTAACTTTACATTACTATACTGGATGAGTGAGTCTCAGTCCTTTGTTTCAATTACTGTTTAAGTTATTTTCGTCAGATGCCGTGTTCTGTGAACTCCAAGTCTTTAATGACTGTTTTTGGATAGGCAGATGCTGTCACTCTTTGTTCTTTTATAAATGCCTTTTGAGCCTGCTACTGTAACTCTGTCCAATTTAAATAGAATAGTATCTGTTGTGTTTTGAAGCACGCATCCTCTTGGCTGTCTCCATTTTTGGAAGTGAATTTTTGAACAGGCAGAACAAAGCAAGAATTGAGCAAGAATTCTTTCACATTTTCTGCATTATACCATACAGTTCCCTGTCTCCAATGTGAACCCATCACAAGTTGACAACTGAAAAACTATAGCAGTCTCAATTTCTGCAGCTTTTATTTTTTCATTTGAGATTTGTTCGCTTCTGTTTACACACAAAGAGAGAGATCATTTCATTAAGGTTATACCTGCTAAAATCTGTTTTTATTGCTCATTTATTTGATTAAAATAAAATCTGTTAAGTCCTGTATCATAAATGAGGCCAGACTACCAGACACTGCTGATTGTGTTGGCTTGATTTGTGCTTATTGTCATATCATACACGGTATGTTTGTGACAACGTTGTTCATTGTAACATGGCAACACTTTGTATAATAAAACAGATTAGAAATGAGAAATTTAGAAATTAGGGCTAAACGAGAAATATCCTGGTCGGAACAGTGTTTAGCACTGAGATTTTTAAGGACCACAGAGTCAGGACGTTTTACACCGAAGGATGGTGCCTTTTACAGTATAGAGTCCCCGTCACTATACTGGGGCATTAGGTCCCACATAGACCGCAGGGAGAGTGACCCCTGCTGGCCTCACTAACACCTCTTCCGGCAGCTTTACCAGGAGGTCCCCCATCCAGGTATTGACCAGACTCACACCTGCTGAGCTTCAGTGGGTTGTCAGTTGTGAGTTCAGGGTGATATGGCTGCTGGCGATAAGATGTGTCCTGATTTGCTCCTAGGATTTCTTAGAATAGGATTTAGCTCCCCGGCGACCCTGAATTGGATAAAGCACTTATTGAAAGTGATTTGAAGAGATATACATTGTAAAGCTTCCACTAACACAAAGGAATTGAGTTGCAGACTCCTAGGTTGACATTTCAACAGTCCAAATGGATAAAAGCAAAATATATCAAATATACTGTGAGCAGAATAGCTGGATGTCTGAGAAATAACATTCCCAGTGTCTGGTGCCTTATGTTAATAGAAGCTCTGGATCAGTCATTCTCCTTGAGTTTAATCATAGACTCTTATAATTGTGTTTTTTATTTTATTTTTTTGTAGATGCTCTTATTCATGGTGATTTGCAATATATATATATAAAGTTCTATGAAGCTGACATTTAATAATACCCCTTAAAAACGCTTGTGCACATGGAAACAACATGCAAACTTCACACAGAAGGCCCTCCAGAAAAGAATCAAACCTGGAACCTCTCCACAGCCTATTTACTGTGCCACCCTGTAACATGTGACATAAGCTGCGGCGGCAGCGCTAAACATTACATCTGTTCTGTCAAGCAGGTAGTAACCGCAGAAGTAAATTATTTAGTAAAACATGTATATCCAGCACCAGTCAAGTGAAGATTGGGGGGAAAAGCAGACTACATTTGGGTGTAGAAAGCGGTTCACAGCAGATCTTAACATAGTGTTTTAAGTGATAAAAATGGATTTACTCTGACATTTTTGACAGAAGCAACGTGATGTGTAGTGGCAGTATAATAATGCCATCCTGCTGAATTGCAATGAAGTGAAAACGTTCCTTTGTGATGTGCACGATTGTTCTTCCTCTGGGATTTCCTGATGAGATGAAGTCAGCCACTCTAGACGGAATTTCTTTCTTTGCTGTATGTTCACATACGCCTGGGAGATGTCAAAGATTTCCACACTACAAGTGAAACAAAAATGTCCAAATACTATTCTGACCTTTTGGACTCCAGCTATATTTCAGGAGTGGCTCATCATTCTCCAACCTCTTGAAGTCTTTCCTCAAACTTTTGTCATTTATTGATGGTAAGAAAAATGTGTAGTAATTGCTATAAAAAAACCTGCCCTGACAACCCTCCGAATTTTGTCTCATATTAAATGTTTTTAGGTGTCTAACACGCAGATTCTCCCTTGTTTTTTGAAAAAATATTTTATGCTTGAAAAGGTTTTTCCACAAAATAAGAAATAAGAAAGCCCTCAAATGAAACTGAATTTCAGCAGGCCAGAGCTTTGTCTTGTAACCTAAATGACTCAGATTGCTTCCGACTGCTTGGAGTGGTTGGGGAGAATATTATACAGCTGGATCAGATCCAAAGGGTGGTTTGAAAGGGCAGCTTATACTAGTGCCTGCTGTTGACAAACTCTATGGCTGTTGATTTTCAAGTGCACTGTATATGCCTGTGCACAAGAATAAAAGGCAGCCACATGATGCAGATCATAACTGCTTCCATGCAAACGCTGACATACAGCATGTGCAGCTGGACATGTGCCACAGAATAAACGCTGAAAAGGTCTTTCACTTTGACTGACCTGCAGCAACATGCACATTGAAAATGAACACACAGAGGTTAAAACTGACTGAAAAGTAGAAAGGGCCTTTTGAGCTGAAAAAAGTGTGTTTTGTGTTTTTCCACTTTCAGTTTCACCTCTGCTTGTTCCAATATATATCTGGCCTGAGGCAGGCTTTCCTAGATAGAGGGATTTATTTTCCACATGTACAGTGGCATTCTTACACTGTTCTCTCGGGACGTGCACAGCGCAACAGACAACAACAGCACATTACAGAACAATAAATAAAGAATAATGACAATGTCTAAGTCCTAATTTTGAACTTGGTGACTACACATTTTCATCTGAGAATGGTTCCTGATTCTAGATATTCTAATTTACACTACCTTATAATTTGTTTGGTTAGATAATTTTAATGTTTTGATTCCCTAAGAAGCTGCACGTTAGAGGCATAAGAGTAGGGAGCAATTATAAAGGTCTAGTAAGAACATTTCTTACTAAGGTTTAATCACTGCAGTACTTGGCAAAAAAGCACAATCAAAAGGTGCTGGAGCTGTTAGCTGTAAACACCATGACTGGAAAGCCCAGACCAGGGGTTTATTCAGCAAGTCAGGAAGAATTGAGGGAAATTTTCAGCAAGGACTAGAATTAAGTAGCAGTTCCATATTCAGCCTGGCTATTAGCCATACTAATGATTTGAATTCTGAAAGGGTTTTTTTCATCCATGATTCACAGGTAGAATTTGTTTCTGACTGTACAAGTGTGTATTATCTCACTTTTCATGAGAGATCAGTTCTGGAACGAATACATGCTGAACAAAATTCATTCTGAGGACCGTCATAAAGAAGTTAAATTAACAGTAATACTTTGCCGAAACAAAGAACAACAAATGTGAAACTCATTTTTAATTTCACTAAAGTCTAACTGATTTACGTGAATCATTTTTAAAATGGTATTTTTAAAATTATTTAATACAATTTTGTATGATGAATCTGTGCAGAAGAAAAGTTGTGCCAAGCAAGTAGATTTATTAAAATCACGTAGAACCCATTTTTTTTCAGAAATCATTAGAACGTCATGATCAATTTATTTAAAATCACACATGCTTTAAGAAGTCACCAGCGCAGCATCTTATGCTGTACCTGCTGTGGAAGCAAAGATGAGTTTTCATTGAGAGAAAAATGTACTCTATATGCAAACTCCAGTATTTATTACACAAATGATCTTTCTGCTGTGAATTATGTTTGTGTTAATCCTAATTTTAAATCATAGGCCAGCTTCCATAGTAGAAGATTAAATATATGTGATTAAATCCCATGATTAAAACATCCACTGAAACAGCTTTATGTTGTTTTTCATTCTCTCCGGGGGAAGTTGTTTGAAAAAATTTGCTTTGTGCCGCAATAAGTAAAGCTGTGCTAACAGAAACAGCAGTATAGGCACTAAATTGTCTTATTAGTTTTAAGTTTGGATAAATCTTGATTTAATTAGAACTGTTTTTATTTTTACAGTTCCATATCCAAATTCAAACTTTGTCTTGCCTGATTGCTGTTCCCGGTGCTTGAAATCCATTTTCTTATTTTTGCTTGAGACTGATCCATTATAAGCCGTCTTTTCTCAATAAAAGCTCACATGCACTGCATGAATGAAAAGCAACCGAGTGCAGCCTCAGCTTAATTTAAGTACCTGTGTGTGCTGCATAGCGTATTAAGAATGTGTCTGCATACAGAAGCCATAGTGAGAGGTGGGCAGGAATCTTATATTCTTTCCTAACCAGCCTTTGCTCTCCTTGCAGCTAGTTTATCTTGCAGTCTGTCCGGATGAAAGAAACGAAGTGGGTAAATACCCTTTAGAAATGTGTTGTATCTTGACAAAGAATTGGTGTGAAAGGACATGGCAAAATTCTACCTTGAATGGATGCCATAAGATTGGTTGGAAGATAAACGTCATGGATAAGTGAAATAATTCTTGGAAGTTATCTGACCCAAGAGTTGATGGTGAGGAAAAAAACACGCAAACTTGTCAGTGTTGTGTAGTGCATGTTTATTTCTAGAGGGCTGGTAGTTTGAGAACAACATTTTTACTGCCACTTTATGACAATTTCTGTTTTAGTTTTAGATGGTTAATTCTCTCCCATGTTTATTTACTGTTCTTCTTGTTTCCTTCATAGTAATAAACATCAGTAATATGTTGTAGTGGGCCCATAATTGTGACCACTTGACTACTTGCAGACATTTATATTGACTTGTGTGTTTGCTTTTCTGAATTGCGTTCCCATCCTCCAAAGACATCCAGATGTCCCTACATACATTTATACACATAGATGTCTGTACCAAAGTGTAAGGATTATGAGGTTTGGATAAAGCACTACATATTCATTAGATTGTCAGCCGTAGGTTGGGTTAGTTGAAGCCAGCATGATAGTGACTGATTTCTTAGAAGTTGTGCAGGCTGTAGCCTGGAGAAGGATTTAGGTACATGTAATTGTGTTTGGACCTACTGGGGTTTCAGATCATGCTTAGTGAAGTCAGGAGTCATTGATGTGTGTAATCTCTTTATGCTTTAATTATACACATTTGAGCAGCAGCTGATGTTACGGTATGCATTCATCTAAGGCATAAGCAAGGTGTTCTCAGCTCTTACCCAGCTACTCATCATTAGAAAATGCATGTAGAATTTGGAATTAAAGCCAGTTCTTTGTTAATAAAGTATGTCCTTGTGTTTTATTGTAGTTGTTTGTGATGTTCATGTTTCCTAAAATAGACATCATTTAAAACTTTTAATATATACCCATATGGAAAAAAACAAAAGGCCTGATGTCTCAATAAAGTGACAACAGCTTTATAGCAAGGAATGTTTACAATTATAAAATGGCAATTTCAAAGAAACTGGGAAGGTTCTTAGGAAAAAGAACAGAGCTTTGGAAATATTGTGTAATTTAGTACAATTAGACTTTGTTTGAATAGGAATGGATACATACTGTAGATATAACTGCAGTGTTGTTCGATACTACCATGGGTTTCAGATCTTCCTTGTGAGATGTTTATCTCTTGTTTGGGCTCTGTGGGCATTGACTATACAGTAATTGAAGAGGGTTAAGAGATTTGCACATAATTAAATTCTTCAACTGAATCATTTTGACAATTCAGAAGTTATTATTAGCTGACTCAGAAGGTCTTGAAGAAAGATATTCCCCTGGGACACTGATTATTCTTTGCCCTTATAGGTCCACTGTTTTCTGTGTTTCTGTGTGATTTTATTTAAGAAAGACCCTGGTCATTTGGTATTGTTTCTAATTTTGTATCAGCATTTTGTACTTTAAACAAAGTCACTTTGTCTAAAGTGCTTCGGGGCTTTCAGCAGAATCCAATGTTTAATTTGGAGTATCCTGTTTGGATGAGTCTCTTTATTGACCCAGCCTTGATTGAATATTCATAACGGACCCTGCTCACTGTGTTAAGTTTAAGTATGTTCTGTAAGATCTTATTATCCATAGTTTTCCTGTTACTACTTAAGAGTTGGTATGCTTTTATTAAATCTCGTTAATTTTTCCAGGTGTTTGTTCATCATAGCATTTCATATTCTGAAGCCTTTCCAAAACTGCCACGAAGCAGTTTTTTAGCACTGTTCAAATGTGTGATTCTGGGTGGTGCTCCATTTGCTTATAGTGCTGTCTTCTTTCTCCTTTGCAGTCACAGCTCTTCTCAGAAAGCTGAAGCAGCAGTCCAGAGAAAGTGTAGAGGACAAGAGGCCCAGATTACTCAAGGCTCTAAAGGAGGTACAGTGCACCACATTACTACAGATATCCATCATCATTTCAAAATGTGCAAAGAAATACATTTAATAATTGAAGAGCCTTCTCTGAATGCCTGTGAAAAAGTATAATACAATAAGGTCACTGAATTAAGAATGGTGAATCTTGCCTGTCAGGTAAGTGATAGAACATCTTGTTGTTTTGTTATGTTAAATTTTGACATATAACCACAGAGAAACTGTGCATTCATACAAGCCTGACTAGTTATTTTGCTATATTACTGTATATGTCTTCTGATTCTGTTCTTTCTAAGGTGCTTCTAGTGGTAAAAAAACGTATAAATAAAATTTCAAGCTTTGAAAAGCAAACACTATATACTCATCAAGCGCACCTCACATGTCTACATTCTAGAAAAATAGAAAACGGGAAATTACGACATAGAGATTGGATTTAAGGTATGTGGCTGGCAGCTGGGATCTTCTTGCATGTAGTCTTGTATATACAGTATAGGTCTATAGTCTTAATGATGATGATTATAATAAGGACAGTGTGGTAACGTCCCTACTCTTTTCGAGAGACACCCTGAGATTTTTAGTGACCACAGAGAGTCTGAACCTCGGTTTTACGTGTCATCTGAAGGAAGGCACCCCAATTCACACTTCTGTGGAGTCCTCAACATCAGTCAGTGACTTAATGTGGCTTGCATTGTAACTCATTTTACACTGCTCCCGGGATTTTTTCATGAACCAGAACTTTGGAATGTAACGCTGTCAGCAGAAGGACAGAGTCTACTGTGGTGGCTGATATGATAGTAATAATCATTAAAAGGCTGTTGAAAATGTTTTTAAATCTTCAGAACTGTCATACAGGAAATCTGTTTACTGGGGACAGATCTGTTGCGAAGGGTAAATTCTGTGTTTAGAACAGAAGGATGCATGTATAGCTAGACAGAAGGCACAATTTCATTATTCTCCAGCATATTTATTTTTGCTTTATCTCAGGGCTTGTTTTCTATGCCCTAATCTTTCACATTCTGTACTTGTGTCATCATGATCGACTGTCAATTCCCAGTACAGCTCCTAGGCCAAAAACTGCCATTTAAATTGATTTGTTATTGTCATAACTCTTGTCTCCTACGTAAGACTGAAATCGCATATGTAGAAATTTCAGGATTTAATAGAAACCAAACATGGGTTTTTCTTTTTCTCGCCTTTAGTCTTCACAATTATTGTGCAATTATTTAAGCTACCAAACATTGGATGACATCTTTAACTCAGTCAAGCTTTACCTAAATTGTTGTGTGCAAGTGTACAAACTAGGGTATAGTCCTGAAGTTCTAAAGATGACATAGGGCTTTATTTAAAATTATGTAATATGCAAAACTGATTGTAAAGTATGGGAAAATGGTGTGCATGTAGTAATTATTTTCTGCCTTGTTATCTAAATTGATATTCACATTTAAATATTGTAAGCAGTCGTAGGGGCATGGCACATAAAGATGTAGTCACTCAGAGCTGATGGATTAACAAGCTGTGTTGTTCTGCATGTCAGTAGTACTGATCCAGTACATCTGCATCTGATCACACATCTCCCACAGGTGTTCAGCAGTGATTATATAAAGAATCAGGTCACAGATCATTAGCACGATGTGTTATCTGAGAAAGTCCAGATTTCTATAAGGTCTTATTTCTGATAATAAAGAGACTTCAATCGACAAGTGTGATTTGTCTCAGTTAAATTTAGGTAATTGCAGAAGTAAACTATTTAAATGTATGCTGCAACATTCTTTTAACATCACTTGATACTAAATAATACTGAAAAGCTGCCTGACGCCACTAAAACGTGTTGCACACACTTAATTACAGTCTCTAGTTTTAAAGTGTAACTACAACACTCCATTACAGTAATTTGCATTCAGATATTTGAGAATGCAAATTAATATTCTGCATGTAAGTGGAAGTTGAAGTTTGGGCTGGTGTAACAAGAGTAACAAATTAGAATTTTAGTTGCAAAAGTAGTTCATTATACTGGAAGAATTAGGGAATTCAGTTCTGCTACAAATGCACCTTTTCATTGCATTTGAGTTACAGAGTTGGCTCAATATGAAGCATTTTCCAAATGTAATGTCCTGTCTAAAAGTTGTGGTCACAAACATCCAAAGTTCTTATAATATTACTGTACTCTACAGGTGTTTACAGGTATATATGATTTTTAAACAGCTTTCAGTCATGACAGCCTAGACATGATACGTTGCTCCATACCCTTAAGAAGTTAGAAATAGACAGTGAAGTATTTTAGCTGAAGCTGGAAAATATTTTTAAGCATATAACACGATGCCAAGTTACACAATTCTTAATTCCTTTTCTCCCCAATAACAGTGTATGCTTTCTTTTGTTTTTCAGCTGGGAGACTTTTACTTAGAGCTTCACTGGGATTTTCAAAGTTGGGGTGAGTCTATAATATTTTTTTAACATTAAACAGTAAAATTAAACAGTATTTATGAAAGTAATCAAGTATTTCTGTACAGTATGTTAACTTGATTAAATCAAAACAAACATATCAGTGTGAAAATGCAAAAAGTGTTTTTTAGATTAAAATACTTTTAAATAAAGAAAAAAAGTACCTTAAAAAGAGTTATAGGCAAACATTACAGTATCCTGAGATCCTTCTGTGCAACCTGCTGAAATTGATAGCCCTGCCATGAAAAGTACTGTACTGTTACTGTTTTATATGACAGTTTCACCTTTGTCACTGTTTTATGAAACACTAAAGTATAAAACTGAAGATTTTATGCAGGTAAACATAAAACTAATGAAAATACATTAAGGAAAGAAACATTGTAAAGGGTAGTCAGGGCATGACTGATGTGAAGAGTTTCTTCTGGTGAACTGCAGTTTTCACTGCGGCAGAGTGTAGCTCCCTCTAGTGAGCAGCTCCACCTCTATCAGTGGTTTAGTTTCATTCACCCTTAAAGCCAACATTGTTTTTTTTACAGTGAATGCTGCATTATTTTCCTAGCCAAGCCTCAATAGAAGGCGCACCTTAAACTTGTAGGTTGTTGAAATTGCGGGGCTGCGTGTTCTACCTGTGTTTGCTTGTTGGTTTTTTTCCCAGGTGCTCTGGTTTCCTCACAGCTCCCAGACATGCTGGCAAGATTGTTTAGCATCTCTTAATTGTCCAAGTGGGTGTGTGCGTCAGCACAGACCTCCAGTCTAGGGTGTAATCTCATCTTGTACCCTCTACCTACCATGAAAGGCCACTCTTTCACCTGGAGAGCCCAAGTATAGAAAGATCTAACTTTTCAAAAGCTGAAAAAAGCAGTGTGACCCTGAGTGGATCAACTAGTAAGGTGCTGGACTGGAATAGACATGGGGCCCTGCTGTCCAGGGAGAGGCTTATCATTTTGTGTGCCTGGGATTTCTGCTTATAGCCAAGCACAGTTGGAGTGGAGCAGGCTTGAGTCAGTCCGTGTGTTTTTGGCTTGGCTGCATAACAGTAAAAGCTTGCGGACACTTGGCTTGTAATGTTGTCAGCAAGAGCCGCTCCTCCAGGCACTGAGCTCTGATGGCTTGTCAGAAGGTGAATGGCTGAGACTGTGGGTATATCCGGCGTGTACAGTCTGCCCACGTTTCCACCCCTCGGAAGGGTCGGGGATCGTTATGGGTTGTTGGGAAAGGGCAGTTCCACATTGGAAAGAGATAAAATAGGCAAATGTGCCTTTGGCTGAATATGTACATGTGCATCCAGCTTAAATAGCATATGAAAGATACAATGGGCAACTGTGAGTTCCCAAATAGAAATTGTGAATAAACAGGCACACATTTATTTGCAATGGCTCCAGTGAAGGAGGTCAGCACCTTAGAGGGAGTGTCATAGCTCCCAGCTAGTCAGCCTAAGCACTTGTTCTGAACTAGTGTACTACTCAATTTAGTTAGTAATCCAAATAACTCTTGTAAGGTTTCTGATTGAAGAAAAGAATACAGAATTTCAGCAAAAAATGCTGGTTTTGTGCATTTAAATCTTTTTTTCTTCTTTTGGGGTAGAATTTAGAGCTAAAGTACATCCTCTTTTGTCTTCTGGGATTATTCAGCTTTCTGCTTTTCAGAAGCCCTTGCCAAATTCGCTTGCACAGCAAAGCAACGTTATGCAAGACCTGACCTTGAGCCTCCGGTCTGTTTAAAAGACCAGCAAAACAGCCTTTTTGTTCCTAGTAAGAATAGGCCAAATTGGCATCCACAGCCCTGAACAAGAAGAAATATCTGGCGCTTTCATTATTTTCTAAGTGTCACCAGGGTTATTTACCATTTTGGGCTTGGTTAATTCCTGGATAATTGACATCTTTCAAGCAGAGAAAGGTAAATTTAAACCTTTAGTCTGATTTTTTGTTAAAGAGAGTGGAGTCTGTATTTGTACTTTATATACTTTTTCATACATGTGTACAGTCAACTTTTTGGCGATCTTTATTCAAGTGACCACTGATGATATCACTTTTAATTTAAGTGTACCAGGAAACCTGTGACTACAGTTCTCTTACACCAGAACAGCCCCCCAACCCTGTCTTAGGTGACGTTTTTGGCAACTTTTTATCTGCATATAAGAAATGGTAAAAAGCTAAAGATTCTTATCTTGGATGAACGCAGTTGAACTTTATTTAAAATTAATAAAAACTTTAACCCATGGCGCATGAAAAGTAGCAATATTAAGTGCTTTAAGTGGTTTGTGTTTTCTAACTAAATGTCTTAATTTCAAATAATTTCAAAGCTATATTTATAGAAAGATTATTATTTTTAACATTTTACTATCAGTAGTTAATGACCGGTGCAGCGGAATGAATCAATATAGACCTAAGAAGAGTATTATCACTGATAAGTCTGTATCACAAGTTTGCATTCTTGTTTCAGCTATGCTGGGGACACTGAGTTTGACCACTTGTTTAAACTTGCCCTTCTGGTAATGATTAAGGGAGATGTATCTTTTTGTCTCCGCTGGCTTTGGCAAAACAGCTGCAATATGCCACCTGAGGTCAAGAAATAATTCGAATTCCATCCAGTTCAACAGTCCTGTTTTATAGGTAACTTCGCAGTTAGTGAAGACCTGGAAGCAATAATATAGACACAGCTAAGTCAGCAATTAGTTTAAACCAAGTCGCTACAAGTGTGAAATGACAAGCAATAGACTGAACTAGTTAAAGTTAAGTATTTTTTCCACTGACATTTCACCCTTTGTATCTTTAGGCCAGTGGTTCCCAACCCTGGTCCTGCTGACCCACACACCTGTTAGTTTTTGTCCTAGCCAAGCCTTCAATTACACAATCAAACCCTTCATTGGCTTAATATAATAAGATTAATTTCATGAATTAGTTGCAAGCTTAGCTGGTGATATATTCCATTACTAATTGAATTTGAGTTAGTGAGACAAACATGAGAAAACACAGAGGAAACGGTTATATTCTTGTGGGGAACTTTAAAATAATATAGCTTTACAGGCTTATTAATCAGTAGCAGTCAATACATGTATATTGCTCCTAGTAATTTTGTTGCTAAACATGTTATCTTTGTGTTTTCTGTGCTGTAGTGAGGGTTTAATTGCCATATCTTTATCTCTTTAGGAAAATGGTGAGATTTTGCAATGCATTTATTTTAGCATAAACTAATTTTTAAACTAGCTAAATATTTCAAGGTTTTTCAAAGTTTAGGTCCGCAACCTAAAAAAGTTTTATTTGGACATTTGTTGACATGAGCAAATTACACAGCAGTAATAAGGAAACAGAACACTCGTTATTTTAAAATTGAGATTTGACTTAGTGCTTGTTTTAATGGCACCTGTTCTACACTGAACGTCTTTTTAGCAAAGTCTGTTTTGATTAAACAGCGGGAATAATAAGCATTTGCAGGTGAGGTACTTTCTAGTTGTTTTTGATTCCATTATGGCACATAGTGTGCCTGATTACTTCTTTATACGTATCCCAGAACTGTAAAGTGAATCCAGTGTCTTAAGTTACAAAAAAAACCTACTATGGAGGTCTACAGTACCCAACAGCAAGATGTAATGGCTCCATCACCTTAAGATACATAAATAGGCAAGTACATTTAGGGGGAAAGATATATCTTTGTATCTTTGTATGTCTAAACGTATTTGTCTGACAAAAACTGCTAAAAATGTTTTGTAGTGTCTGCATATCCGTAATATTTAAGAAGCTCTTGGAGCGGTTGCTTCAGGTACAAAAACAAATTTCTTTCAATTCACATTCAGTTCTGCAAACATTATTAAATGATTTTTCTGTGCCATTGTTTCTGTGAAATAAATATTTCAGCACACTGCAGCTTATCCTTAAGCTCTCCTTTTAAGTACACACAAGCAGATGGCAGTAGAAAGTGAATCAAATTATAATCACACATCCATTATCAGAAATGCCTTTCCTGGTAAGCATCATGCCAACCCAGAGGCTGTCTCCAGATTCATATGGCACAAGATGTGACTGAAAGTACACAGGCATCCCTGCCCCGAGCAGACCTCCATTCATCATTGGGTCACAGAGAGAGGAAGTTTAGTTTAGCCAGTCAGCATTAGCCAGCATTTCACAGGGAGGTGGGAAGAAACTGGAGGTAATCCATGCAGACACCGGAGAACATGCAAACTCCACACAAAGTACCTTGAATTTGACCCAAAACCAGGGAGATAGCAGTAGTAGCTACCATGTCCCCATTTCCCCCGTGTGCTAAGAGTATAAGAAAGTTTGTCAACAGCCCATCTACAGTAGCTTATATTAGTAGTTAGCAGCAAATTGATTTATCTCATCCAGCAGTTGCTTGAAAGAGAAGATATGATGGTATCTGCTTCAACAGCATCTTTGGGAACCTTGTTGCAGACACCCACAAATATTTGTATAAAACAATGCTTCCTTGTAATGCTTTTTTTTACTTGTCTTTCAGTGCCTTTGCTTTCCCGAATTCTGCCTTCAGATGCTTGTAAAATATACAAGCAAGGTATCAACATCAGGTATGTTTTTCTTTAGAATGTATTTGCTCAGTAAGTGATCAGTATCCTACCTTTTAGGTGTGATAGCCATAATGTGTTGTCTACACCAAACACAAAAATGTAAGAAATCGTGATGTAATGTTCTCTGATTTGACATGAAAAAATGTATATATTGTGCACATCAACGTTCCTCTCCTTTCCAAGTTAGTCTTGACATCCGTTTTTGTAAAACATTACTCTTTTGAAGAAGTGTCTACTGATCTTTCATACTGTTGTAAATGGTGCACTGTAGGTGACTGTTCTACATGTGAAAAACCAATGTAGGACATTCTCATAATGTTGGAAGCTCCTACCAGTTATCCACTTCAGCAATGTTACTCTGTATGATTGGAATTAAGAATGCACAGCAGAGTGGTAATAGTTGTTACGAACTGATAATGTGAAATCATATATGCAAAAAAGAACTGTTTCTGTGTAATTAATTTTCCAATTATTCTTCAGATTAGCACTTCCCTGTAAAAACTGTCCTTTATAGTGTGATGCAACAAGCTAAAGAATAAAATGGGTGGATGGATTGTATTTTTCAGAAGATGAAGATGACAGGTAGAGGTTTGGCACAGATTATACTCTAAAATAGACCTTACACAGATGGGAGTTACATAAGTGCTAGTGACCCTGTGCTGTAGATTTTATTCATCTCCTGTCAGCTTGACATCTAGCCACTGTGGAATTAACATTAGAGACTGCACATAGCTCCCGCATTATGTTTAATCAGCAGCAGGGTCAGGTTAGGATCATTGGTGGCATCTGTTAAAGCATCTGGATTTTGGTTTTTGGCTTGTGTTTGGAAATGGAAGAATTTGAGGGAAAATGCCTTAAAAAAGGAAAGGTACCATTAAAGATGTTTTTACGATGGACACTTAATGCTGTTGATCTTCTGTAATCCTTTACCAGGAAATTAGCAAATACCTCTCATCAGTCCACCTCTAGCTGTAATTGCAGCTCTAACACATGGGTTCCAAAACAAGTTTCGGATATGGGACCACTCATCACATGCAGTAGCCTTTCATGGAATATGGGAAGTGATTCAGCACTGTCTTGCGACTGGAATTATGCTTCCTCTCAGTGTATGATAACAACTACCTATGAACCTTTGTGGCTATCTGAATTGACACATTACCTTCATTAATTCTCCAGAGTCACTCACACGCCAACACTTATGTCTCATTGTACATCAGCCTTTTCTCCCATAGCATAACCCACTAAAGAAAGTGCCTGGTTTGCTATTGCTTTCCAGCATTCAAGAATCCTGGGACATGCCACATGCTGGACTGTTTCTAGTAATTTGGATACACTTCTAAAACATGCTGTTCCAGAATATTTTGTTGATGTTTATTTAATTTAATTACATTCCAGAATTATTTATTTATGCCCCACGTATTTCAGTGGGGCAGTGTATGTGTGTACACATCAATACAGACTATTCTTATTGACTGTACCGCTATCAAAAGATGATTACCAAAAGCAGGTCAGTAGAATATTAACTTTAAATAACTTTAAAGAGCCTTTGTTATTATTTGGTTATCAACATAGGTTCATGTTATATGTGACAAATACATAATTATTTATGAGCCCCTGGTAACTGGTAGAGCTTCAGTTAATATATAACAAATTTCATGCAATGTTGATGCCTTCCATTACTATAATTCACCTAATTTTGTTTCATTTAAAGTACAAAGTGTGCCCTAATGCTGTCTAGCTCTTCACTGTTAGGCCTCACCTAATCGTTCCTTCATTGAAATGTTTAGAGATACTAGAGCTTTTCACCATTTGATGTGAAGATCATTAAGGGTTGTTTTTCACTGCAAGTGAGAGCTCCATATTTGGCACCTGGAAAACTTGAAATAATCCAGACAAGGCTGGAGTCCTTTGACTGCCATGTCTTCTGTTAGATTCAGTGTAGAATCAACAGTGAATGAACATGAATGTATGTTTAAGTACAGTAAAAGTAATGGGCTTTGTGAAGCAATACTTAGCACCTCTTTATTGATCTGTTACATTTTTGCAATAATAAACATTATAGTACAATAATATAGTTAAAAAACATCAAACTTATACCATGTTTTTTTTTCCAAATAAGTAATTGCAAATAATTTCTTTGCTACAGTGTCAGGCATGACATTTTATGTTGTTTTTTTTTACTGCCTTCCTTTGGATCATAGGCTGTAATGGATGTGCACTTCATCTTTAGCATTGCTCTACTTCATCACTACCCAAAGAGAGAAGCGCTGACTGGAATAACTTCATTTAAAACTGACTTTAGTTATTCATATTTAATACTGTCACGCTTTTAATTTTTCTTTCAGGCATAATTTCAAAAATTAATTTCAAGTTTCAAAAATCATTTTTCCTTGTTTGTGTAGTACATAGTGCTGTGAGATACTTTTTGCAGGTATTGGAAAGCTATTGAATTAGATGTTTGGATGATGGTTTGTTGTTACACGTTATTTGACTGGAAAGGACTCCAATCCTATACCATTCATAACTTTTAGATTTCTTTTAATCTATGTGTGAACCCTGATTTTGAGGAAAATGTTCTACCATTTCTTCTGTATTATTAGGACCGAGTGTTCTGTCTGTAGATTTACAATGTTGAGGAGAGGCAGTATTTCCCAGTTGGCAGTCACTACAAAATAGTTCTTCGTAAAGCAAAGCACTTAAAACCCTGGAATAAAATCCTCTTTTTTGTGTCTGAATTCGAGCAAATGAAAGCAGTGTGTGAAACAATTACTGATTTCTGAATTTTAGTGAGAAAATAAAATATTTATGAGCAATTAAGTCTGTAGCTCTACATGATGCCTGTAAAGGCTTTGCTGAAGCCGGTTATTCTCAAATTGGCCATGGTGTTATTTCCCCCTGCTATCAACGAGGCAGTGTTCAGAAACCATCACCCGTTGTTAGAATAATAAGTGTTTCTCAACACTTCTCAAGTGGCGACTCGTGTTTCTCTCTGGTGTCTTACTGGCTCGGTATCAACACTCCCTTGTGTCGTTTTTGCCTTCTCTCTCAGGCTGGACACGACGCTCATCGACTTCACAGACATGAAGTGCCAGCGGGGGGATCTGAGCTTCATTTTCAATGGCGACGCTGCGCCCTCCGAATCCTTTGTCGTTCTTGATAACGAACAGAAGGTCTACCAGCGCATCCATCACGAGGTAAAGCGATTCGTGGCTGAGAAACCAGTGACAGAAAGCCTGCTTGTCAACCTCAGAGCATTATCTGAGTTGGAATGGGAATAGAGTGTTACACATTGGCAGATGGCCACAGAATATGCAGTTTTCTGATGGTGTCATTCATACAAGAGCTCTCCTAGCAAGATCATAGATTACTTTCAGTTGCATTTTGTTTTGTTTTTATATATACAGTGGTGTATGCCGTGACATTATTTGATAGTTGTGGATAGTCAGGTTTCTTGTCTGAACTAGAAAAGGCCTCTGCTTAGATCTGAGGTTGGGGGTCTGTAAGTGTGAAGACATCTTAGTTTAATTATGTTCTGTCGATAGCTGCTCTAGCCTAGCTGGGCTCTGTTACTGTTAGTTGAGCTTAGAGTAACCATGGGAAACCATGAGCATGAAGTGTTACCAATGACAGCTGTCCTTAGAATGAGAATTATACAATTGAAGTAAACATTGAACAAAGTAACCAAATGCAAAAGGAGGTTAAGCTTTATTATTATTTCTGTGAATGTATTAAGGCATTATTTTTTAAAGAGAAAACAAATTATTTGATTCAGCAGGAGCTGATGTATCAGAATAAACATGAATTCTGTTATCTTAGACTCCGTTTTCCTCTTAAGAGTTTTTAAGTCTGTAATTGCAATCAATATAAGGATATTTTCTTTGCAACCTAAAAGTAAAACATGCTATCTGTAATTCAGTATTAGTTATATAAGCAATATTGATTTTTTTTGTATAATGGGGATTTGTGTAAGTTTAGAAATACGCTGTATACTCTTCCTCTGTGTAACCTTGTGTATGCAGGACTTCAGTGGCAGTTGTCTGGCTTCTAGCGTTAAACCTGCTTGGTATTTTGTATTTTCTGTAATCTAAATTCCAGGAGTCAGAAGTGGAGACAGAGGAGGAGGTGGATATTTTAATGAGCAGCGATATTTATTCTGCTACACTCTCCACTAAGTCCATTACCTTCGCCCGAGCCCAGACTGGCTGGTTGTTCAGAGAAGACAAAACGGTTTGTCTGTGTTACTTCACTTCTTGATTTAATTGTTAGCATGTCTTTAAGAGCTTTGGTCACACATTCTGCACTGACTGGAATAAATATATCTAAATGTGGACATTACATTGAAAGGGCACTTATGGTATAATTACACCAAGAAATAAACCCTTTTTGAAAGACATAAATATATTTATTACCTGCTTCTCCAGGCCAGACGGGCTAAGTACAATGGGGCTGGTTAACGTTTTGAGGCTGGCCAGGCTGCAGAAGGTTTTGAGCCACTTATCCTTTGAAGTCCTTCGCAATTAGACAGGCTGTCAATACCTATAAATCTTCAGATGTACTCTTTCAGTTTATATATCTGTGCTGAGCAAAATTGTTATGTTCATCACGGCTTTTCAAATGTTCTTTGCCATAAGCAACACAATTTAATCTATTTTGTCAAATTTCACCATCACAGAAGACTTTGAACCTTATTACTTATTCCTTTTGTCTTGATATAATGCAGAGTTTCTTAACAAAACACTTTGTCATAGAGACATCAAAATGCAACAGATGAGCTTTAGAACCAATGTCTTCTGTTGCATTTTAATGATTCTCGGTGTCATCATTCCCATAGATTAACCCACAGACACCGTATTATTCTTTCGTAGTCATGCAAATGTGTTGTAATTAAAGTAATCATATACTATTTGGTCTTTTTAGTTTGATAATATGTTTTTTTTTGTTTAGGAAAGAGTGGGCAATTTCTTAGCAGATTTCTACTCTGTGAATGGTTTGGTTTTGGAGTCCAGGAAACGAAGGGAACATCTTAGTGAAGAAGACATTCTGCGAAATAAGGCCATAATGGAAAGCCTCAGCAAAGGAGGAAACTTAATTGAGCAGAATTTTGAGGTACGTTTTTTTTTGTTTGTTTGTTTGTTTGCTTGTTCACACAAAATTTGTGAGTTTACAATCCCTTTCTTTTGAAAGGAAGAATGTTTTTATTTTCAACATGTTCCACACGTATTATAGTTTTATTTTAGTGACATCATTTTTCAAAAACAACGTGAAACTCACTGTATTTCGAATTTAGCCAGTCATAAAGTTGCAGCTTTAAAAAAAGAATGTGGTCAGAAACAAAGCTGCCTCCAATAGAGAACAGAGTTCTGTTGGATTTCATATTCTTGAAGTGTTAAGAGGGTGGCACAGTCTTACAGCTCTAAGGTCCTGGATTCAATTCCAAACCTAGGGTGCCGTCTGCTTGGGGCTTTTATGTTCTTTTTGTGTTGGAGTGGATATTCTCTGGGTGCTCTGGTTGCCTCCCACAGTCCAAAGACAACCTTGTTAATTGGCTTCTGGGAAAATTGGCCCTGGTGTGGGTGGGTGTGTGTGCATGCCCCGAGATGGACTGGCATCCCATCCAGGGTGTACCCTGCCTTGTGCCGGTTGCTTGCTAGGATAGGCTCCGGTTTTCCCATGACCCTGTGCTGAGTAAAGCGGTTATGAGATGGAGGTCCAGGATTAGGGGCCGTGGTACACACGACCAGGAGGATGCTGACTGCCTGGGGCATAGAGGAGATGTCAGCGTGATGTCATCAATGTCCTGTCTTCTCCCGTCTTAGCCTGCGCGGCGCCAGTCCCTCACCCCCCCCTCTCCAAACACTATATCATGGGAGGAGTACATCTCCGCAGAAAACGGGAAGTAAGTAGCCATGTTTGTTTTATGGATTAAATCTTGTCTCATAAATGGAAAGAGGCACGCAAGAAAGCCTTTCCTTATCACGGGAAGGCTAGGCCTTTCATTTGGAAAGTGTTTTTTTGTTTTTCATTTGATATAATAATAACATTAAGAAACATTAGGAACAATATATTAATGGAATAAATGACATTTTTAAGTAATCATTGTGACATTTTCATGATACAACTTCAATGGCATCGAAATATCTTAAACCGTTACGAATTGAGAAAGCCGTTATTAGTATGTTATTGCTAATGGTACTTGGCCACCAGTCAGGGGGGAAAGTAGCTATTATATCAGAGGGAGAGCCAGCATCTCTCTGCCTTTGAGTGACATGGGTGAGGTTTGTACAGGAAGGTTTTAATTGGCTTATTCAGTGAAGGCACTTGTTTGTAAGTTGAAGATGGACTGGATATTGATATCTGCAGTTTTGTCCAAGCTTTGTGATTGACTCTGGCTGCAGTTCACCAGGCAGCAGAGCACAATTTGCTTTTATTCATCCAGTTGTCTCTGGGTTGCCAGATGACAGCATCCTGGTCATTGAGCTCACCATGTGAAAAGTGGGGAGTGATCTCTGAAAGGGCACTTTTCTAAGGAGAACTTGCATGCTCTTCACTTTCCAAAAGTGAATTCAGGCAGTTCCAAAGTGTGTGGGTTCTAAAGGACAAATAATTGAGTACCAAATGTAACAAGAACAGGAAAAGGGTTTTCTGTCTGAAAATGTGTTGGTTACAACCTGTGTCGTCAGAACAGAATAAAAATGACATTTGAACAAGTATGTCCATGAAACATTCAGGGACCAATGTAGCTTAAAAAGACATTCGTAATAATATAAGCAGTCTTAAAATCTAAAATCTAAAATAAGAATGACCGCTAACGTTTTTTTTTAAGGGAAGGTCAAACAGTTGCCAGTATCAAATTAAAAATGATAGGGATACAGGTTTTGAGGTCTAAAATCTATTTGTCACTTACTAGTAAATCTTACAGAATCTCTTCAGGTTTTCTCTCACACAGTCATATAGCAACAATTGCAGATTGTAAAATGAATCACTGTAACAACATACAGTAACTAAATCTCTGCAGAGGGGACTGAGGGACATGATCATTTGTACTTTATTTTTAGGTAGCAGTTTTGCTCCATGGTGCATAGATTGTACATGCAGATCAATGTGGATAAAATATTTACAGTATACTACTGTCTTCCCTGTCGCTGGTCAATATTTCAGGCTCACATTTGACTTTTAGGAATCTGATACCACAAAGCCTCATAGTTACACTTTGTTTCCACCCCCTCAGCAGCAGGATTATAATAGATGCTTATGATTATGATTATAATACATGAAGTCCAGAGGGTTTTGCATGTTTTCTGGTTATGTTTCACCAGATATCAGCATGTTGCCTTTGCTTATAAAATGGTATCCAGAGCTGTTACAAGGCAAATGCATATAAAGGTTTAACGTTGTGTAGGATTATTTTTGCATTTTTTCCTGGAAAAGGAGACTGTGGTGGTCTCATTTTTTAGATGAATAATAACGTGGTCATTCAGTCAAGCTCTCCTTCTCCAATATCAGACTCGTTATGCTTGTTACAGAGCTCCTCATCTTGGTAGAGAACTGGTCTGCAAAGAAAGCAAGAAAAACTTCAAAGCGACTATAGCGATGAGCCAGGACTTTCCCTTGGGCATTGAATCGTAAGTGTGTCCTCTTTTAAACTGTCCACCACGCCAAAACTTCAGGAACAATTAACCACAGATTTATCAGCACTCTGTAACCTTTTGTTTTAAACTGTAATCTGACAAAAGCACATTATGAATTTATGAAGTCAATAAAAGAAAACCAATGATGCATTATACATTATTAGTGTAAACATGCATTTTATGTCATGAATTTGGAAAGTAAAACATAAACCTTGTTTGACAATAAAACACTAACAGAACATTGCAGATTATTAAGCACCGTTTATTTAGAAAAAATGAGCACGGAACTTATTTTCGTATCTGCTGTATATGTTTTATACCTGCTTTCTTTTGTCAGGGTGTCACACTAAACATTTTAAGTCACATTTCCCCCATAAGTAATCCTTCACTTGAAGTCTACTTGCACTAACATTTGCACTTGCAAATGTGCACTTGCACAGACATAAGTACTTTTTGCTCAGTAGATTGAAGTCAGTACTTATGGGCATAGTCCCCATCTTTGATTGTAAAGACCTTTCTTACTTAAGGGCTCATATGCAGCTGGACATTGACCTTTGTAGACAGTTTATCGCTCAAATATAAAGGAAAATTATTCAGATCCATAAGATGCTGGTTAAAAAACTGGACTCTGTTCTAACCTATTATGTGTGCCTTGTGCTATTTTTTTTAGGTTATTAAATGTTTTAGAGGTGATTGCACCCTTCAAGCACTTTAACAAACTCAGAGAATTTGTACAAATGAAACTCCCACCTGGATTTCCTGTCAAACTAGGTAAGAAGACTAATTATTGGGTTGCTTTTCAACAGAACTTTAGATTAAACGTATCTGTTACGAATGATGTGATCAATGCTGTATCAGTGCACACTTGGTAAGTACTTTGTGGTGAGCTACATGCAGTTGCAAGTAGTTACCTTTCAGGGTCAGTGAAATAGTGTTGTCTACCAGAAATAACATAATCATAATGTTTTGTCTTGCCGGGATTTGTGTGTTAGCTTTAGTAATGGCCCAGACACTTTAAAAAACAAAATGCCATGGAATATAAAATCTGCAGAAGGTTATTAATGGTAGTGCTACTAAAATTATAAGATCTGTGTCTTTTGTCTTGCAGATATACCTGTTTTTCCTACAATAACTGCTACAGTGACCTTTCAGGAGTTCCGCTATGATGAATTTGAAGACTTCATCTTTACTATCCCCAGTGACTATAAGGAGGACCCCAGCCGATTTCCTGACCTTTAATCCCTTTTCAGCAAGACTCTGGGTGTCTTCTTTGTGGAACACAGCTGACAGAAACAAACTGAATCCAGAAAAAGATATTAACGTAACACATAAGGGTCTACTTAATCTGCAGTTTCACAATCTTGTGGAAATCATGAAACAAGGGATTGCCTGTGACTGTAACCATTAATGTCACTTTCGTACATCTTGAAATATATTGCACAGATTACTGTCTTATTCATTAGAGCCCCCTTCGACTTTCTGATGTATATACACGGTGAGCAAACAAGTGGTGGCACAGACTTACGGAAAGGATTGAAACTGTGTAGATTGTTAAACATAGACTTAAGAGGACTGACAAATCAGATAAGGGTAAGGTTAATCTGTGTACCTTATGGTCAATTTAGAAAATCCTTGATTGATCTCTGGTGTTAGAATCACTTATCACATAAAAAAATACTGCAGGTGCTACAGCCTGGACCATTTTTTAGTGATTGCCATTAGGGGAAAAAGGGATAATCCAAAATTAAGGGAGTATTATAAAAAACACATCCGGAATACCAAATAGTGAAATTTGCAAATGTACAGTACAAAGAAAACCAGGTTTATTTCTCGGAAGCACTAGTTTACATAACCTGCCTGGCAATTCCTCTTTAAGTATCAAGTAAGCAGCATACAGGATAACTATATAATTCTTTTTTTCTTGTTAGTTGGAAAGCCTTTTTCTTTCAAAGTATCTGTTCAGTTGGAGTTTCTGAATTTCTAGACACTTCATTTCATTATGGCTTTAATGTAACCAGTAAAGAGTAGTCATTTTAAAGCTTTTTATAACTCAGTGAATCTGTGTTGCACATATTGTATGACACAGGCATACACTAAATACAGTCTACTAAATGTTTTTTCTTTATGCCGTGACTGGTCCATGAAACATGTTTACTTCCTCTGCAATTTAAGTAGACCCCTAGTAACAAGAGTAGAAGAGAGAAGAACCCTGTCATTTTAAATGCTGTATTTAATAGTTATAAAGGGATGAAATTGTATTTAGCTGTAATGAGGCACTAATTACATTGTGTAGGTTCTTTTTAAATTGCAACATCCTAATGACTGCCTTTTTCTAAAGGCATCACATCTTGGGGCTTCCACAGGCTTCAGTGTATCTAAACAGCACCAATCTGCCATACTTGAGTGAAGTGCTGTACAGCTTCACTTCAGAAGGCATAAGGTGCCATTTTGTTCATGTTTTTATTCAGTTCCTTTTGATACCACAGTTCACATAGAACATTTGAAAAACAAATCCTTTGGGAATGTCTTAACCAGTACTCTTACTGCTAACCTATCCTGAGCAACCACCACTCCTGTGAGGCTGTTCGTATAAATACTTCTGCTAGCCTTGTTTTCATATGAGTTTGTAAACTATGTAAGAAAATGTACACTTGACTAAAAGGAAAGGTACTGAGCAATGTACATTTCAAGCTACGAAGAATGCTTTTTGCTAAGTGATTGAATAAAAAAGAAACTTCAAGTAAAATGTAAATGGCATTTTTACAGATTGCAAGACCCAGTCTTTTTTCTTGTGCATGGTGTTAATACCTATGTTTGTTAGTCCTCTGTTACCTCACGCCTTTTAGGTTTTTAATTCCCCTCACCCCCATCTCCTGCATATAAGTTAATTATGGGATAGTTTTCTTACTGTTAGTCAACATGGGTGCTTTGATGGATTGGGTTTTTATGCAAGCATCGATGTGAAATATTATCCAGGGGTTGTGAAAGGTATTTAGTTTTTGTGCTTGCAGGAAAATGTTTGTACATAATGTATTAATACTGTGTTTTTGGAAAACTCACTCTTACCTTGTGATGGGTAATGGGTGAATGAACACGCAAAAGACAAGCCTACCAGTCTTTCTGTGCTTATTTATTGCAGACTATCACCGCGTGGTATAATCCTGATCCCTAGCCTTGGTGTTTAAACCTGGTACAGAATGTGTCTGGGGAAATTACACACCCCTAACAACTAGAGTATCACTACAGTTGTGTACAGTTATACATCTGTAAATTACCTCGTTCAAAAAAACAAAACAAGAAACCTTTGTAATGGACTGTTATGCCCTTCTTTAATAGCGCAGCTTCTGTAGTTAGATTTTCCATCTTTTTCTACAAAAATATATAGACGGGCTTTTCCTTTCTTTCTAAGAAAAGCTGTTTTAATAATGAAATACCAAGGTGAGGTGAGAGAGCTTCGTGGTCAAAATTCCCACATTTGTCTTGCTACAAAAGAAGCTCATCTGCAGAGTTCCCTGCTTTTTGTTTCATCTGAGAAGACCACGATTTCACGTGTCTAAATACTGTTAAAGACATTTTCTTTAAAAATCATGCACTACATTCTCAATACCCATGCTAGGCAGGACTGCAGTCGTCGGCAGTGTGAGAAGTATGGGAAATAAGATGCGCCAGTGGGTTTTTATTCATTTCTTTACTCTAATCTCAGCTGAAACAGAACTCAGGAATTCACTGCGGCTTTAGAAGCGCAGAGTCGAGGAGTTTAGCCTTGGTGTAATGTATTCTTTCACTCGTCTGCTTAAGGAACTCGGATGTCTTGCTGAAGTAATCAGCATTATTATTTATGTCCTTTGGTACACTAATATTTTTGTATAAGCTCACATTCTGTTTTGGTAATGTAGATCTATTTTTGTTCTCCTCTGTTCTGTTGCTTATCAGTACAACCACAGATATCAAATGATACCATTAAATGCTTCCATGTCTCGCTACTGGATAGTGAGGCACTTTTCCTAAGTTATACACTTTGTAGCAGTTTTATACTTACCAACCTCACACATTATACCTTTTGTTGTCTGTGTGCTTGGTATTTGAGTTTGTTTTTTTTTTAAAGTTCTGTACCATGGCTTGAGCTTTCAGGACCTTATATAAAACACTGCAAGTCTTACTCGCATTCTCATGCATAAGATGCAGATTGTACAGCAAGAACGTTATATAAGCCTGCCACACTATTTTCATATAAAAAAAATGTACCTAAATAAAATGTCCATGTATCAAGGCAAATAAAGTGTAATTTTTTATAGTGATGTCTGGAGTGCATAGCATTATTTGTTTACCGGACCTGTGTATGATCAATTACCTGCATTCTCCCAGATGAAATTGTCCTGCCGTCTTTGCCTTCAGGAATGTTTTTGTATGACATGCCCTTAACATAACGTGGAGATTCCTGTCTTCTATTTAAAGAGGTTCTGAAGCTGCAGCTCCTGATATGTGTGCTCCCTGCAGGTGGTTCACAAGGCGACATAATTACAGAAAAGAGAATGAAATTTGGTTGCAGAAGGAAAGGTAAGGCCTCACCTTCAGTGTCTTGGTTTCAGTACTTCTGAATGTGAAAATTAACAGTTGTACTCCGAAGTAGTAGATGTTGCTTCTTTACATCTTAAGTGTAACTAGTAAGACTCATTTGTTCATTGGTTTAAATTAAATTTAAATTTTTGTACAATTTGTAGAGAACTGTGTCAGGGGGCTTCAGATGCAAAGGAACAATGTAAATGTTCATTCCATACTGAAAAGCAGGTGTTTTTACATCTAAAGAAGGCTCAACAGCCAATATGATGTTCTTTCTGGTTTTCAGTGTAGAATTCACCTTTGCTCCTGTGATGAACAGGATATTAGGCTGCTGTAGTGTCAGCATTATATACTCTAACATTTAAAACCAACCTTTAAAAATGTGCTCTTGGTATGATCTGCATTGTCTGAAGACATTTTTTTAAATCTGAAAACTGGACCTTCAATAAAAAGTAGCGTTTACTTTAAAAAATATTTAATCGTATTTGATTACTCCACAGTTAGGTTGTGTGTGGTACACTAGAGTGGAAACAGGCTAACAATTTAACCCATAAAAAAGTGCCGTGTTATGATTCAAAGTTATAAGATGATTTTCTGATTAGCAGTATTTGATCAGTACATTTAAAAATTAAACGTATTGCAGGTTATTAAACAGGTTACTTTAGTTCACTTTTTTGGTTCATTCCAGCATATTTTATCCTGTACACAATGTACTGTATTAAATATGGTGTACAGAAATAGTAAATATTCTAACCTCTGTCGAGAATGTATACTCTAATGCATAGCAAAGCAATTAGGTTTGGCACAGCAACGTTTTTGGAATGCAAAAAGAGTAAAACAGAAAAGTAAATACCCTCTATGAAAAACGCAACCGATTACACCAACAAGCAAATAAAGGTACGCTACAGCAAAGTAGATTCACCGTATATTAAACTCAGAGCAGGTGTTGCATGTCGGACTTTTTGAACAACGTAGAAACACTGAGAATAGTAGAAGTGCCAAGGAAATGTTTTAAAAATCTGGATGCAAATGGATGTTATAAGACAGGCATCTCAGATTCCATTCCTGGAGGGCCTAGTGTCTTCTGATTTTAGTTCCACCACAGATCTCAATTACATAGTTGAACTAATTATTTAGATGCATCATTGTAATTCTTCTAACCAGACCCCTAGGTGTTTCATAGGCAGCTTGTACCTTTAATGAAGTGGGTACAGTATATTGTGCAAGCAATTGTAAAACCACCGAGGTAAAAGCCAGTGCATCATTTAGAAAATAATTAGGCTAATTGTTCAATTGACAGCTCAGGTTAGAACAAGAGACAAGGCACCCCAAGAATTTTGAGATCCCTGTTATATATCCTTGTTAAAACTGATGCCCATTACAACATGTTGCCAAAAGATAGAAGATTCAGCAAATAAAATCATAGTGTTCCTATAAATTAATGTGATAATGTTACAATTTAAAGTTTCTCACAAACAGGTCTGTAATTCTGCAGAACAAAATATTTAAATTAAATGTGAATATATATTGTAACGCAACGGGGGCTCCGGCGGGCGCCCTTGCCGCATTAGGTCGGCCCCTGCACCGTCCGGGGCTCGAACCCGGGACTTCCGCGTCTCTCTGCAGCGACCTAGCCCCGTGAGCCAAAGAGAGATCTCTCTTTGGCTCACGGGGCTAGGTCGCTGCAGAGAGACGCGGAAGTCCCGGGTTCGAGCCCCGGAGGGTGCAGGGGCCGACCAGATGCGGCAAGGGCGCCCGCCTGAGCCCCCGTTGCGTTACATTGGTGTCAGAAGTGGGATGGGATAGCCCTTCGCCGGGGACGGCGATTTAAGCGGGGGAGAGTGTAACGCTTACGGCCGACAGGTACTGTGTAAGAGCCGGCGTACCAGAGCAGGTGACGTCACCGCCCTTCCCTGTGATAGCAGGACCACAGCTACTGGGCTGTGGAGAGATCTCTCTTTGGCTCACGGGGCTAGGTCGCTGCAGAGAGACGCGGAAGTCCCGGGTTCGAGCCCCGGACGGTGCAGGGGCCGACCTGATGCGGCAAGGGCGCCCGCCCGAGCCCCCGTTGTGTTACATTGGTGTCAGAAGCGGGGTGGGATAGCCCTTCGCCGGGGACGGCGATTTAAGCGGGGGAGAGTGTAACGCTTACGGCCGACAGGGCGCTGTGTAAGAGCCGGCGTACCAGAGCGGGTGACGTCACCGCCCTTCCCTGTGATAGCAGGACCACAGCTACTGGGCTGTGAGAGATCTCTCTTTGGCTCACGGGGCTAGGTCGCTGCAGAGAGACGCGGAAGTCCCGGGTTCGAGCCCCGGACGGTGCAGGGGCCGACCTGATGCGGCAAGGGCGCCCGCCCGAGCCCCCGTTGCGTTACAATATATTGTAAATGCAATATAAGCACTACAAAGAATTCTTTATATGTAGTTCCTTTTCTAGTACATCTCAAATTGCTGTACAACAGACAAGAAATTGAGACAAAAGAGTGCATTTAACTAGCAACACAATTGCAAACATTGTGCAACGTCAGCTGACTGCAGTGTTTTCTGGCTGCTTTGTTGGTCAACAGATCTTTGCTCAACAGATTTGGGAAATGATTTGTACCATGTGAAAGACTTGTCTCGATAGTTTAACCACAGATGGTTAGTTCAGCTAGTCAGTCTTCTGGTAGTGGTCTGAAACTGGTAGTCCTTTTTTATTTACTGCTGTGCCATTATCGGTATTACTGTTGTTGCTCGCCTTCATGAAAAAGTGAATAGAAATACAGGCGTGTTTCACGCTTAAGGTCAAAAAGACTTTAATTCAATGAGCAACAAGAGCCACTTTCCAGTCGAACACCTACTGTACACATATCGCAGCTCTCACAAGACTCAAATGTAGGTGTCTCAGCACCACAGTGCAATCGTTCTTGCTTCATTTGTGTTAATTTAATCTACTAGTAAAGAGCAACATCTTGTGGTGTTTGAGGACAATGTAAAGGATGTTTTTCTTTCATTAATTTTTTTAACTACAAATTCCATAGTGTGTTCAAAAAAGTGTTGTCTCTCGTCTTTATGTAATTAGTTTTCCATCACGTTTTTCAATAACAGAAGAAACAAATCCGGAGAAACGTCCGTCAAGACTCCCATAAGATACATTTTGAATTGTCTTTCCTCCACAACGCTAGGCGGCGCCATACAAATCTGGGGGAAATCTATTTCATCTGTCGGACGTAGACGTTCTATTTCCGGGTCAAGGAGGAAAGGTGAAACAAGCTTTTACAACACATGAGAGTGGAGGAGCTGGTGTGTATACATCATGGCTATGGATGATCAAGCCGCAGGCCAACCAAGGGAAACCAAGGAGAAAAAGAAGAAACAGAAGAAGATGAAAGAAAAGAAGCAGAAGCTGAGCAAAACACAAGAAGAAAATACCGCAAAGGGAGCGAATGATACATCAGAAAATGACGTGAAACCTCCAGAAACGTCGTTCCCACCAACGTTTAGCGTTTCTGAAATTAAAAATAAACAACGCAGGCACTTCATGTTTCTAAAATTTAAGATGGAAAAAAGAAAGGTGACATTAATGTTTATTATAGCAAATAGTCACACCCCGTGTCCGCTAATTCACTTGCACGTGATATTAATGGCATGTTTCCACTGTAACATTCTACGACAGTCTGTTGCTAATGTCTAATTTTGTTTTGTATATTCTTTGTCGTTACCTGCAAGCCTCTACGGTGCTACGTTCGTTTCCGCACTAGTTTTGTACTACTCTGCTCGTACTGTATTTAGTACCCCCATCTACTGTGTCCTCCCATCGTGTCTTCTCATTGACCAGATAATTTGCCTGCTCCTAAATTGTGTTTAAGGATGAAACATACTTGCCATGAGTTACAATTACGTTACAGATTGAATTCATGTATGAAACACCAGCTCAGACACATAATATGTCCCCTGTTAACTAGCTTGTTTTCTTCTCCTAGGAAAAGTTAGCACTGAAGAAGAAGAGGAAAAAGGAGAGAGCGGCTCTTGGAGATAATGTAAGCCCCAAAGCTTTTGCAACGCCACGCAGTGTTTTGTGGTGAAGTGAAAATGTGATTTGACAAAAAATTAAGTAGGGTTACATTTTTGCCTCTTCCTGTATAGCGTTCCAACAGCCGACCTCGTAAGTAAAGGGATTTTTCTGTATGTGTTCTCTTCAGAATGCTCTGAAGCATCATTGCGTGATCCGTGTTTATGACAAGCATAGTAAGTTTGTGGTATGCATACAAGTTGTTTCCATAATTAAATATGAACTTTTAGGTTTTTTTTTAGAACAGTGGTTCAAAGAAATATTCCATTTGAAACCAAGCACTGTTTGGTTGTTGTTGGAAATATACTTTTTACAGTTTGGGTGGCTGGAAAACTAAGTGATTAAGTTTTCGGTGAGAATGATCCAGTTGAGAGCACAGTGATAAAAGCAAGGGGCAGGCCAGCTTCCAAAGAGTATGTTTGTTTTGTCTTCAGGGAGCTTTCTTATGCATATAGTTCCACAAAGGGATCTTGGTAAAGTGTCATTAAAAATAATGGTGGATTCGTAGACTATGATTTCTGCTTCAATTGTATTAATTATATTTGAGGTAAACAAGTTGATGAGTAAGAATAATTCTAGTCTCTGGAACCTGGCTTTCACCTTCATACTCACTCCTGGAAGCCTGTGTTTGGTATCTTGTCTGTCTGACTTTCATTGACATGCTTTACCCAGGCACCTCCGAAACCAGTCCCTAAAACAATAGAAAACCAGAGAGTGTACGATGAAACAACAGTGGACCCACAAGATGAAGAGGTAACTCTTTTTCTTCTTTTATTTCTTATGCCACCCATCATAAATGTTCTATTCTGATGCATTTGACATTTTCCCAATGGTTTCTGTTACAAATATTGTCTGCTAGAATGCAGATGACATGCAGGGGGTGACTGATGAAGTTCCAAGCGTATTAGCTGCCTGTTTGTATTTCATGTTTATATGAACTGTGTATTATTCTGATTTGGGGAAATAAAATTGCGTACGGGAAACCAACATAATGTGGGATATAATCCTGACACGCATATTTAAATGTAAGGCTCTCTTTAATTTTTCACTTACTGAAAAAGTAGTTCCAGTTTTTTTGGGTTGTAAACATTCACTCCTATTGCAGGTGGCTTTTGACGAAGGAACTGATGAGTTTTCGTCTTACTTTAACCGTCTAATTAATCCCAAAGTCCTAATTACGACATCAGATCGACCCCGCGGAGTAAGTATGAATTGTTTGGTATTGGTGGAAAAAGGACCTAAAATGTGTGTAAATATTTCTTATACCTTGGGAAAATAGGTCACACTGGTTGTTTTAGAAGTTAATCTTTAAACCTTAACATTAACATCAACTAAAAGCTTATTTTGGAAACTCATGGAGAAACTTAATTCTAGTTAAGAGAAGAAAAAAAGTTGTATCACCCTAGACAAAAATCTAAGATTCTTTCTGAAATTTTGACCAAACCCATCTTATGAAAACATTTTAAATGTTTATTTTCTCAGAGGACGGTGAAATTCTGTGAACAGCTTGCTACTGTAATACCAGATTCACATGTGTACTACCGAAGAGGCCTGGCTCTGAAGAAGGTCATCCCACAGTGTATAGCCAGAGGTTTCACATACCTGATAGTCATTAACGAAGATCGCAAAATGCCCAGTATCCTTTTAATGACTCATCGTGGTAAGGTCTTTTTCTTTTTAACAATAATGAACCATGTTTGTGGTACTGAGCGCACAGAAAAATGGGACTAATGGCGGATGCACACTTGATGCAACCCGGAATTTTCCAGGAGTGTAGAGAATGATTTTGGATTGGCTCATGGACAAAGTGCTGGTTAGTAGACCATTCCCTTTAGTAAAGCTTTTTTCTGTACTAGGACAGTATTTTGCTACCCTGGACCTGGAGAGTCACAGTCCTGTTGCTTTTATAAACACCCTTAAATAAGTCACTCAGCAGTCTCCTCACCAAGCAAATTATTGATCACATTAACTTATTCAGACCATGGTTGTGTTGAAAATAGACACCATGACTGCCCAGAACTGGTGTTCCAGACCCTGTTTACTGTATTGGTCCATTTTGGAACTGACTGTGTAGCATTAAGACTTTTCTATATTGGTTAAGTCAGTGGGAAAGTCTGTTAAAATCTCTTTCTTAGCAGTTAATAAATTACAAGTTTCTCTTTTAGCAATTGTTATTGACACATTGCCATTTTTGCTCTCCAAAATATTAATTAAGATGCAGTAACTTTATAGAAATGTTGTGCTGACTAAAAAAACGTGCTTTGTCACCTTCAATGTCATCAGCATAATTAAGCTTACCATTAAAAAACATTTCCAGTTATAAGAAAGCAAGCAACTGAAAAAATGTTAGCTTCAGAGGTCACTTCAACATTGTAATAACAAAACGAGCCGAGAGCAAAGAAAAACATTGGCTATAGTAACATCACAAATCCTTCTAGTTTGCCATTCATAATTCAGCTTCTTTCATGTGATGTCATACAACACAAAAATCTTAGATTTAATATTGGCATTAATTTAAAAGTATTACTCATTATATAATAATATACCGCATTATTATCAATATTTAGAGGGGAAATGCATAGATTCACCATTGAAGCAACTCATTTTCTGTGGGGATTATCAAATGCAGAAATGACGTTTTAATTCAGGCCACTGTGCAAAAATTGTGTATAGATAGGAGCATTTACCACATTTGATACCTTTATGTAACTGATAACAGCAGCAGCTGAAAATACCATAAGAGACCTTTGTTGCTATTGCATTCAGGTATTTTGAACAACTCAAGTAAATATGGAGAGCACTCCATCGTGATCAGCCAAGGACTTCAAAATGGATTTTGGCAATTTTTTCCATATTTGGAAAACAAAAAAAGAGATAAATACAATAGACCTGCTTCTAATTTCATTTGGTTTGTCCAGCACATGAAAGTCGAGCTTGCCCGTGTGGCCTGGAAGACAGCAATCGATTTGGAGAAGGAGTATGTGCTTTGTGTCTTCCCTGCTTTTCTGCAGTTTTCTTTAATTAAAATAAAACAGATGGGCTAGTTCTGAGTCATCTCCCCAATGGACCGACTGCTCATTTCAAAGTCAGCAGCGTTCGCCTTCGGAAGGAAATGAAGGTAAGATCAGCAGATTCTGTTTGAGAATAAGGATTTGCTTCAGCTAAATCTTGCACCTCTAATACCAACAAGCAGAAACGGCTGGGTTTTGTACTTATTATTACAGTCATGATATGCTGTAGTGCTATACATTGACATTTTAGTTAATTTACCGATTGTATTACATAGTGCAACAAGACAAAAAGTTAGCTGTCCTTGTTGAAATTTAAAGTGAAAAGGCCGTAAAGAATGGTATCCATTAAGAGTTTTGACCTAATATATACTAAAAACTTCACGTCCCGTTTGGTATATTAGTTGGTAATACCAGACTAGTGGTTCTACCTCTTATTTGATACTTGCTGACTTTTTTTGGACAGTTTTCAAAGTTCAAAATGACATCACAGAAAACTCATTGTATACTGTATTATTGATCATTCCAAGGCCACTTGAAGTACAAATGGATTTTTCGTTGAAATGTAGCTCTGTGGAAAGCTTGAGGTTAAACACAATCAAAGATTACTATGCCATTAACATTCTGGTATTTACCAAAACAAAAAAACAGCAAATTGTGAAATGTCATGGAATTCAGATTTTATGCTGCAGTGTTTTTTCTGGAGCAGAATACTCCCTGTGTGGTGAAGGGGAAGTAATCACAGTACCAAACTGGAATTACACTAATAAATTCCCTGCCACACCTTTCTGCATCCTGCTTTTAAAAAGCCTTTCAGAATAACCAGAGAGAAAAGTGCTTTACCCGTATGAACAGTTATTGTGACACACAGAAGCCTGTAAAGCCGGAGACACACTAATAGAAGAATTCTCTACATGTGTAGAGAGAATGAACGTTCTCTTAAATAAAAATTAAAGTAGCATGTTTTTCTTTTCATCGTGTCTTGTAAATCGTTTAAAAATGATTTAAATTATGCATATATGAATTAATCTTGCTATTCGTGCCTATACTTCAAATCACATAAAAGCTCTTTAAAAAGCACCATGAAATTTCAAGTTTTTGCTTGTAACTTTTATGTAGTCCATGTATTATGAGTTGTCCTATGTTAGGAGATATTTAGCCTCTCAGTTACTGCAAAATATTTCAAGATATTTCAACTATACACTGTAACACTGTAAATTTCTATTTAGATGATGCCTTCTTCCTACTGTGTATTTTTATTCTGTAATTATAAAGACGATGAGGACCTAGCTACAGTACTTGCCCTTTGGTAAAATGACAAGGCTGTGCATAATCAGTTACTAGACAATTTTGCAATGAAATAGTTTGATCCCTTGATCCCAATCTGACCTGTGCTCTGGCAATTTCAAAATAGTACAGCGAAATACAGATGAGATGCATAACCAATAACATTAAAGTCAGGACATCTTGAATGGGAGAGGTTTGTGTGTAGTTAAGTCATTGTTACAAATACAAGAAGGAATAATAAAAATATTTAAAGGTACTCCCTGTTCTGCTGTCTTCTTAAATTTTGTTAGGAAAACTGGACAGTGAAATTCAGATGGGTAATGTGTTTGTAGAGCTCAAGAAACATGGTTAAAAAAAAAATTCTGAATCCCAGATGCTTTGCAGGAGTTTCTGCCAGTTTCATCCTCATTTTTAGTGGTGGCTGGTCAAAAACAATGATGTTTTTTTTTGCGTGTCTTGCAGAGACGAGGCAAAGATCCTACACCGCACACCCCGGAGGTGATACTCAATAACTTCAGCACGCGGCTGGGACACAGCATAGGACGCATGTTTGCTGCCCTCTTCCCACATGACCCTCAGTTTGTTGGGCGGCAGGTGGCCACTTTCCACAACCAGAGAGACTTTATCTTCTTTAGATTTCACAGGTAAGCTGCTTCTTGCCATTCATTGTTTATACATTGTAGCAGACTTAAGTGTAAATATTTAGTGTACAACAATTTGAAACTGCCGGTTTCTCGTCAGTTCATCTCTTCATCTGCAGTTGATGATGATGAGTGCCAACACCAGCCTGCCACGTCCCTTTATGATTTAACATGGCAAAAGTCCTGTACTTCCCTGAAGAGTTTGGTTTAAGGAGTAGAAACTTGGCCATTCAACCAGTGCTCCACAGAGGCCCCAAGCCTCACTTCGTGTGCACTTTTAAAATCTATTGAGACAAATGGAGGCATTGTCCCTTTACTTAACGTCATTGTTAACTTTCCACGTTGGGCATCTCCATTTTGTTCCCTACCACCTGCGTGTGAGCAAAGCTACTTCCTAAATCTAGCTGTTTTTTTCTTGATGTTCTTCATATTGTGTGGCATCATAAAGATAAAAATTAAATACTCGGTTTCCAAGTTTAATTTAATTTACGAATATTGTTAGCTGAAGTAACGTACACTCATGTTGTATTGATTTTGTAGCTGTGTCAACATTGTGTATTTGTTGTGAAGTAGCTGAAGAAACAGTAATAAAAATACATGGTGACCGAAAGGTATGATTAATGTGAGCCCACAGTTAGAACCCAACAAAATAACCGTATGCAAAGTATGAATAGAATTTATGTTCAGTGTATCATGATTTTGGGCATTTTAGAGTGTGAATGAAATTTTAAGTTTAATTTTGTGGGCCCAGTCTTATCAGGATTGTGCTCAGCCATAGGAAGACTTGTTTTTCACCTGAAAAAATGGTTATTCAATTTACTTACGCACTGAAAGAGCAAAGTCCGGAATAAATTAGCTGGGATCCATGAAGCAGCTTTTGTTCAAGAATGAATAAAAGAATTTTTCAAGTAGATTAACGAGAGGATTGGCGCTGACCTTTCCACACAATGAACTACAAATCTCCAAGACACCAGCTGTGGCTGTTAACGTGACAGAGTATGCCACTTCAGGGATGTCTGTAAGCCATCATTTTTGTGTTTTTGCTTTACAGAATATTTACACAAAACGCAAAATTTAGTCAGAGTCAGTTTGTTCTAGGAAAGAACCTAGAACAAAGTGCAGCAGTTACATTTAAAGAGTTGTCCAAGCTGGCATCCTATCTGTTCCATTCATGCATTTCTAGTGTTTGTACTTGTTATCCGGAAGAGCAATAATTTGCTTTTTGTCCACAGATACATCTTTAAGAATGAGAAGAGAGTGGGTATTCAGGAGCTGGGACCACGTTTCACCTTGAAACTCCGATCTCTTCAGAAGGGGACTTTTGACTCCAAATTTGGAGAGTATGAATGGGTTCACAAGGTGAGATTTCCTTCAGATCATCCTGTTGACTGCTCAAACATCTTGCAGCTTGAGAGTTTAAGAATACAGAGCCTCTGTACCATGTTTGAAACAAAATTTTATAAATCAGTTATTTAAAAAAAATCCATACTCACCAAAGACTTTAACTGAATCCAGATGCTTAGATTCTACTTGGATAATGTTTAAATTAAAATTTAATTTAAAATGACGATTTTCCTATAATTAGCAACTGATGGAAACGATTTTAATATGTTATTCTGGCGCTTATTTTTAGACCTTGCAATGCCTGCAGACAAATTCATTAAGGAATTTGACCACTCTGCAATAAGGCCTGTTTATCAGAGCTTTGACCAGAACAAAACTTCAGCTTCCTATGAAATACTGTAGCCACAGTGATTAAACAAAAACCTGAAATGTAACCCATTCCTTAAATCGCTGTGATTGTTTAAAGAAAAATCACTTTATTTTCCAGCGTCATGAAATGGACACCAGCAGAAGGAAATTCCACTTGTGAACAGGTCCCCACAAAATGGCATCAAGCTCTTCACCACTTGCCTTCTTAAGCAAATCCGGAAGCATGGCCATTACCAAGACAAACTCAAGGAACATTTCTTTTCTAATGTGCATCTCATACAAAACAAAAGAATGGTGAAGCATACTGTTACACATAAAATAAACATTAAATTTGTTTAGAAGAAGATTCTTGTTCCAAGCCTTTAATTAAAGAGAGCTCCTGGTAGCAGTTGCACAGTTGCAGGCAGTTCTGTCAGTGGGGATGTTACCCCAGTGTCCTGGCCAAATTTCCCCTGGCTTTTACAATTATGGCCACTCAGTAGTTCCCATCTATGATTTGGCTTCATCACTCTTCTCCTCCCCACCTATAGCTGATGGGTGGGGAGCATACTGGTGCACTTGACTGCTGTGGCATCATCCAGGTGGGGTGGCTACACTTTGGTGGTGGTGGTGGACGGGAGCCCCCACCTGGATGATGCAACAGCTGTTGTGAGCTTTCAGTGGCGTTTCCAGGAAAGCGCTACAAGTGTAACAATCATTACTGATAGTTCTAAAATAGAATACGACAAGTATGGGCATTGTTTTTTTTTATTTTGTGCTTTTCAAAGTAATTACAAAAAATCCAGTTGTAAATGTTAATTTTAAAAAGGCACAATATTAGAATTATCTAGTCATCCTGTACTAAACATATCTGAGCATTAGTTCCACAGCTTGAGTGGTTTATCAATTCATTCACAACACAGTGTATCTACAAGATGTGTTGTAATATAGGGCTTGTACTACAGGGCCACACTGGACTACTGTTTTCCACAGCTTTTTTCACCACGTGAACAATACACTCAAAGGTTGTCTCCATTATAGAAAAGAATTACCCTATACTGCAATAAAATAACATGGTTTGGCAAAAGAAAAAGGCATTACTTTAAAAGCATTTGAACAAATCTGCATATCAAACAAATCCCTGGAATAAACATTCTCTGTGAAAGTACTCCAGTCAGGCTGTCAATGTTGCTTCTTCACAGTGATAGGTTAAACCTGCAACATAAATTCATAGTTTTAGCATTTATTCTTAAGTACTAATCACTAGAACAACCTCACTAGTGCCCAGCAATTTGTAAAGCATTTCCAGATGATACTAATTCAATTTTACAGGTTCTATCAAATAGTCAATCGTAATGCACTGTATTTCAATTGAGCCAGTTGCTCAGACTTATGTCTGAAAGTGCTTTTCCCCCCTGGATATTAGATGAGCATTTCTTGTTCAGTAAATTGCCAGTTGCTGAAATTCCATATGTAAAAAAAAAAAAACACAAAGAGTGCTTACCATTAAGTTAAAATGAGAGGGTTACAAAAATGAGCAGACTTTCTGTGTCCTGAACGGGTTGGTGCTGGAAGACACCCCTGTCAGTAAAGGGTCTTGGTGTGCATTCTGGATACAGAACTGCTGCAGGTCTGCGGCTGCTTGAGATACCTGCAGGAGAAAGGAAGCGTTGCTCAATAGGGCGTTCACAGCTAATTTCATTGCTCTGTTTAACGAATATGTAACAATATATGAACAACTATATGAATAAGTAACATGGACAGCATGGTGCGCAGTGGTTAACATTGCTGCCTCACAATGCTAGGGCCCCACGTTTAATTCTGCACTTTGGGTTCTATTTGCATGGAGTTTGCACGGGTTTCCTGGGTTAACTGGCTTCTGGGAAAACTGGCCCTTGCACTAGTGTCTGTGTGCCCTGCGATGGGTTGGCGTCCCATCCAGTGTGTACCCTGCCTTACGCCCATTGCTTGCTGGGATAGGCTCCAGGTCCCCTGGGACCCTGTACTGGGGGAAGCCATTAGAAAATGGATGGGTAATAGATCTCTATATTTACAGTTCTTTTCAGATGAGCACAAAATACCACACGCGGTTCTGTACTATATCTCCCGAGTTTAAGCGCAGCCGGCGGTTACGTTATCTTTATTTTTTTTTGTTATATTAGGTCTGCAGTACAAGCATAGCTTTTCTAAGACCTTTGACGTTTTTCATGCAACGTTTTAAATGTCTCTCTAAAAATACGTTAAAAAGCCTGACTTCGAACTTTTAAGCGAAACTACCGCAAAGAGTTTCAAAGCCATTTGCTTCATAATTTAGTATCGAAACCTGGAAATAATACCAATTTACATCAAAAGCTCTTCATTTCACGACCATTAAAAATAGTCAAGTTCTAGTTTGGTTTTCAAGTTACAATCTCACCAAAAAAAAAAACAGCTAGCTAAATACAAATCGTGTCTAGTAATGTTTTGAATTGATGAAGTCAGTCGGACGTGGTGAATTTGAGCAAATTACAGGGTGCAATCTGACTTGTGAAGCGCTGTTGTTTTCCAATTGTGAAAATTACACCCATGACTACAGAAATAACCAATATCTCGCAGAATATATTTACCAAAATATCGCTGGCGGCTCTCTTCTGAACTTTTATCACTGACGAGCTTACGATGGACTTAACGTTTGTAGTTTGACAAGCCTTACAATGTTACAATACCGATACATCTTTTTTTTTTTAATTACAAAGCCCAGCACTTCGAGGTGAGCGATTTTAACAAGGGTGAAAAACACCCCAATTGTCCATTTCCAACCCCGACCTTAAATCATAGCATGAAAAAACACGAAATCCTGTCAAGAAAATTTCTGAGTTCCTGTTTACAGTGCAAAAAACATTTTTATAGCCGACATTTTGAAATAATAAATATCTTCTGAACAGTTAAGAGTAGTACAGATAAACGTGCCGGCGACTTGCAGCTTCCATTACCGTGTAATAAAATTCATGTTCAATTTTCTAGCAATAAATAAAGCTTCAGCGCCTTTTCCCAAACGCAACGTCGTTAGAAGCACCAAAAGTGTCGGATTGCAAAATTGTGAACTTTTTATTGGTTTTCACAAAGGGTTATGGCAGATGTAAGCCTGGCAGCTCTCCACGCCCTGTAAAACAGACGTCCACTACTGTTCCTCTTTAAGTAACTTCGGGTACCTTAACTCTGTTGATACTCGCTTCGAAACGCAACTGCTGGACAACCTTCTTCATGGAGGTGATGTTGGCCGAGCTAGACATCTTGAATTCTGGAAAATTCAGTTCAAGCTTAAAGACAAAAGATACAAAAACGACTGCTTTCTCCCCTTGTTCCTCGGTTTACCCACGTTTCCGGTTTTCAGCGAAAATAGTGTTTGGTCCTTTGCGTCACCTACAGGAGAAAATGCGAACTACAGGGAGTGTTTCCCATGACGTAATCTCAACCGCTCGCTTTCGTGCTCATCCGGGACCCTGGGCGCCCTGGTTCCTCTGATAATTTCATTGAACCCCAGATTTATCCATTTAGTAATTTTACTAAATTACCAATTAAGCAATTCGACCTTCTCGGTTCTGCACCTGTCGGAGAGTTTTGGTTCTAAATTTGTCTATTTGAAATTGGAACGTTTTAGTCGCAAAAAAGGGATTGACAATGCAATTATTGGTTCAATTAAGGACTGTTTTAAGCGACTCAAAGTCGGGCTGGAATCAAAATTTGCACTCCGATTATTAGAACTGGGACATCCTAGTGTAATTGCATTTGTAATTGCAATTTGGTGGTGTATTGCATTCAGATTAATTACGCGGCGCCTATTCTACAACACAAATCCAGCGTTTATTATAATGCTCTGCTTAGACATATTGATAAATAATATATGTTGTAATGTAAAGCGTCTGCGTTTTGCATCATATACCCAATTAGTTTGCAACCGTTAGGGTTTTAAAAAGGTGAAAGGAGACAAGTCTTCAAACTGCTTAAATAAGGAGCAAGGCATTTCTCGCTATAAAGGGATTATACATGAGAATTTTATTTGCACCAGCAAATGAATAAACAGACTAAATTTTAACACTGCAATAGTTTAAAATATTTCGTGTGCTCGGTCTGCATTAATATCCTTTAAAGTATATTTATGCTTAAATAACCCCAACGACCAAATAATTTCCGTTTATTGCGAGACGTTGATCCGAACGTGTATTATACTGTATATTCACCAGCTACACATAAAACGGTTTCCTTCCTGTAAAGTACCCAAAGTCTTTGATCTTGGCCAGGTAGTTTCCGCAACTTACAGACAATACAAATGTACGTTTCCTGCTGGTGTTTTTTATACACCAAAAGGGAAAATGAATCTGAACTCAGTATTGACTTTTTCGGGATGCCCCCAATTAATACGACGTGCTCCCAATTTGTCCACCTCAGAGAACAAACTATATTAGTAATTGTATACAATAGTATGAATATTATCACTGTCTCAGGCCTCTTTCTGCACCCCGCCTTGTCCTCTCTGATCATCCTCGCAGCGCCCGAAATGGCTAAACTACTCCACATCCTTCAGTAAATCTTACACATCTTAAACTAATGTTTTTAATTCTCAAACTGAGAATTAAACATTTTTTTCCCTTTTAACTATGAACGTGGAATACTGTATATGGAGGTATAGATTGCCATTCTGTGTCAGCAGTTGTATCCTGTTTTAGTTGTAATATTCTATTGCATCTCCTCAGTTTTTGCTAGCTTGTCATTTTTTAACCTTGCTGTACCTGCGCCGCCGTAATCTGCTTCCTTACACAAAAAATATAGCGCATTCGTCCTGTGTAAAGGCGGAGCTAAATCAATCAATAAATAAACCCAATGCGAGGGACACATAATTCATATATAATTATCAGATTGTGACTAAAACACGTTAGTCGCTGTGCGAAGAAAATTATCAATGTGTACTAAAATAAGGGCTGTTTATACTGTTTTTATACTGGAAAAAAATTCATTACTTTTACATTAAAAACAATCTGGAAGTTATCGTTTTAAAACTATAGGCTGTATTCAATGCAAACTACAGACCGGCACCCTGGTGTGGGGCTCGCACATAATTCAACACAGAAGAACAATGAAGATCTGCTAAAAGGTTAGCAGGCTAGTTAATATTTGATCACTGAAAGGCTGTTACTTGGCAGTTGACTTAGTATGGCTCCACTCCTTTCTGAAAACGCGTCAAGAATCAGCCACAATGAGGCTGAGCTACTCCAGAGCAGGCTTTCCTGCGAATGGATAACCATACACACACCACCATTTATTTTTAATCGAAAGTTTAAATAAAGAATTATCCAATTCATCATTTCGTCTGAGGTGCCACATGAGCAAACCGAATGAGGAAAGACCACCAACTGCTCCGGTACGTAATCCAGATGAGACCACATTATTATTAAAATATGTATTTTAAAAACGACATGATTACATGCAGGTAATTATTTCAGACCTCAGTTCACTTATTAAAAAAATTAATGTGAGCAGTGTTTGACATAGCATTAGCTTTTGCTTTAGTGACTAGAATACGAGTCATGTAAATGTACGTCGGCTTAAAGAGGATTGATTGTTTTGTCGCATATACCGATTCATTAGACACACCGTTATTAGACATTGAAGTGGAAGCTGTAAGCTGTGTGATTTGGAATGGCTGTGCAGGCACGTCTATTTCAATTTAATAAATCGCCCTTGTGTAGGAAGACACATTCCAACACTGAGTGATCAGTTAATTCTTGCATTAAAATCTTTCTTTGCCTTGTTTTTTCTAATTGGTTGACCTGTTGATAATTTAGTTGGTGGAGCTCCACGTGCTATATGTCCCAGAAGAACAGTGGAATTCGAAGCTCAACAGAGCCTCCACTGAAGCCATCGATAGCTTTGTGTCAGCCGGGTTCATCAGGCAAGTACTGGACAGTTTCAGGCAGGGCCTGGGGAACCACACACCTGCTAGTTACAGTCACAGCTGGACCTGCAGTTACAGAATCAAACCCTTAACTGGTCTCCTAATAACATTAACTTGTTCTCTTTATTTTTAGCTCCTAAGACATGTTGCCTTTTGACTGTTGCATTTCATAAATTGCTAAAAGTCAGAATAAAGTTTCCATCAATTAACTTTATGGAGCCGATCAGCCTTCTTTTTAGGGATTTTAGTGTAATAGTGGTGATATAGTGTTGGGTTTATAACAGTTGCTTAGTAATGCAATCCTAAACAATGTAAAAAACGAAAGGTAAACACTGATACATCAGACCTGTAAAAACCCTGACTGAAATCTCTGCAATGTCATTAAGTAAATAATAAGGTGCAAAATAACTTACAGCATGTTAGTACCATTTCCAAAAAGATCCCAGCTTGCACAAATACTGTAGGACACCATCGTGTGCTATGTTTATGTATGGAGAGCTCTGTATCATTTTACTGGAAGTACATTACATTATCTTATCTTGGTTGGTTTGATATAGCATTAAATAGTTTACTTGGTTACTATACACAACACTGTTGTTTTCTTCTGGAAGGGTTCATCCTGATCTGAATTTACAAGTCCTACGAGATGGACTCTGCAGGTTTCTGGGGGCGGACAAAGAGATTGAAACTTTTTCCTTTCTAAAATGTGTGGGTAGAAGTTTGGCCTTGGTGAGTATGAAGAGTGTACAGCACTAGTGCTGCTGTGTAGATCTAATTTACTTCAGTCACTAGTTACAGTAACAATCACGTTTACAATTTTCTCTATGATATTTTTATTTATTGAAACGTAACATACAGAGATCGCAGTTGCACATTCAGTTTTACATACAGTACACATCATGGTACCTGGGAGGTATGGTAGTATGTATCACAGCTTCTGTCCTGGGGCTGATTCTGACCTGCTGCACATTCTGTGAGGAGTTTGCATGTTCTTCACAGTGTTAATATGGTTCATTACTGGGTGTTCTCCTGCACTACAGTGCCATGCTGCCTGTGTTAACTGGAGTCTTCAAATTGTCCCCCTGTAGTCCTGGGGGCCATTCCTGGGTGTATCCATTGTGTGTTAGATTGGGCTTTGGCTTCCCACAGACCTATATTAGAATTAACAGTTACTGAAATTGGGTACATGTATAAATTATCCCTATTTATACAACTGGATGTTTTGGATCAATCTGGGTAAAGTACCTTGTTTAAGAGTACATCACTAGCTTATTCCTGCAAATGGTTGAAGTTGTAGAGGACTCATATAGAACACTTGTTTTTTATGGGATGTAAACAGATGTTTTATAATGTACATAAATATTGTGAACTCTTAAAAGGTTCATGAATAATGCTAGCTTGTCAGCAGCCAATTTAAGGTTGCCCTTGTCTCAAAATGGAAAATGACAAAGACAGCACATTCATTTAAATTCTTTTGTTGGTCATGGGAAATAAATCATAAAGCTATAATGCTTCCTAGTTGGTTTTGGCTGACAGGCAATACTAATTCTAATAGTTTTCATTATTTTAACTACCAGGAAGTGCCGTCCTTAAGAGAATGAAATACCCAGATGTGCTCCTCCTCATTATAGGATGCAGTAAATCAATAAACCCATGTCTACATTATTTATTGTTTATTCAATGTTCTTTAAAAACAAAATACATATACCTGTATAATGGTCAAATAAAACTCTTTTACTAGATTTTCGGTTGAGCAAAGTTTCATAGGATTTTGTTTCTTCAGCTGTAAACATGTCCATACCCTGAAAGCAGTAGCTTGGACAAGTTAGGGCATGTATATGGCTGCCATCAGAGATATGAGATTGACAAATTATACTGCGGATCGTTTGCCAGTGCGGCTGGGTAGAAAGACATTTGTGTGGTGATGTCACTCGTTATGTATTTCAAACTCTGAAGCACTGGCAAAGGTTCTGGTGGACACTGTGTGCCCAGTTGTTAGTGCAAGAGGGAAACGGCATACACTACTCTAACGTTTACTGTAATGTATACATTAATTCTGTCTGAGAACTTTTCCAGAAAACAAAGTGATATGAATCCCAAGGTGTGAGAGAGGGAGGTTTGATATTGTACTGCTAAACTGTAGTCTTTCTTAAGACCAGACCTTTCTAAATACGTTACATGAAAGCATTTATGTATTTATATATATCCATCCATTTTCTATCCACTTTATCCAGTACAGAGTCTCAGAGGAGGTGGAGTCTATCCTGGCAAGCAATGAGCACAAGACAGGGTCACCCTGGACAGGACACCAGTCCATCACAAGGCACATACTGTACAGGCTCACAGCAGTACCACTTTTCCTAGAAACCAATTAACCTACCAGTTACTGCAGGAGGGAACCCATTCAAATGCTGGGAGAACATACAAACTCCACACAGATAGCCCTCCAGGACCAGGATTGAACCCAGAGCCCCAGAGCTGCAAGGCAGTAATACTAACCTCTGGATCACCACACCACCCCTGTTCATACATGTATTAATATTCTTATTTTAGCCACTGCATATTAATATTGATACTGCATCTGATATTTTTCTTGAATTCTAAAGGTTAACATTAACCCCTAAGTTTTTTTTTTGTCCTTGGGGGTCTAGATGATTAAGATCATAGTGGAAGTTTTTTTCTTAAGTGAGACATTAAAAAAAAAAAAACTATGAGGAACAAGCGAATGAGCAGCCAGCAGAGCCTGCAGATGACTGCAAGCTGGACCTCATGTAATGTCCTGAACTTTCTTTCTAGTTGTACGAAAGTGGCAAAGATAGGCCTGGGTTTCAATTGTTACTTGCAGTAAACCTAAACCAAGTGGCTGTAAATTAGTGAAGGGGCTTAATCTATCGGCTTGTCCTGGTAGGCTGTGGAGAGACGCAGGGAGCTGGTCTTTCTCTAGCTTGAATTGAACCTGAATTAAAGAAGTGAAATAGCTAATTGTTTGTGGGCATGCTGGTTTTGCAGTGCTCTGATGCATATGAATTTGTTTTTGCCAGATCTACATCTTTCTCCTGACTACTCAGCTCCTCATCATCTGCTCTTCATTGTCTTTTTCAGGTAAAAGCTAATCAGGAAAAAGAGCTGAAAGTGAAGTTCTTTGCACCACCACACGTGCGTACTTTCCATTTTAAAGTTCACCTTTTAGACAAAAATAATAATATCCTTCTTTTCTGAAATACTCAGGTTTAGATTAGATGATTCATGAGTCTTAAATCTCTGTGCTGAATTAATATCAAAGCTTTCTTCAGGAGCCGATTGCTCAGTGATGGTTTTCTGTGCTTGTGTGTACCAGATGCAATCAAATCAAACAAAAAATTATTCAGTGCATGTCTTTGACTTATCCTCAAAATACTAAATCATGTTAGTATCTGCCTAGACTGTATTTTCTCACTGAATTTCCTCTGCTGAGCACCATTTGGACTTTTTTACCCAAAGGAGTGCTGTTAGATAGCAGTGCCTGCTACACCTTTCCTTTACTGCATGCTACATCACTGGCACAAAATCATATAGACATATAGCATATAGCATATAGCCTTGTATTTGAATGGGCGTGCAATATTCCATTAGCTTTTGCAATATTATGATAATAATATTAAAAACATGTAAGAAAACTACTTAGGAGAGTTTTGGTGGGTTTGACATAATTTACATGTTTAGAAATTTAATGTTCTAAACAATGAGTTTGGATGTATAATTATTATTACTGTACTATACAATTTTGAATGTAACAACCCTAGATATATACTGTATTCTGACCTTCTAGCTATATTTTTTAACATTGTTTGCCTCACCTCCAGATGATGCTGTTTTTCTGTCTTTATGTTTCTCCCAAAGTCCTGTGCAGGTCTAACAAGCCATGTAATGGTCTGTAAGCTGTACATTGCTTTCTTGCTCCATTTTCGAACTCCTTTATCCAGTACAGGGCTCAAGGCGAGAATCACTCACATGACAGGGTGCCAGTCAGCCGAAGGGCACAGGCACAGACACAAACACACGAGCTCTCAGGCCAGGGCCATATTTTCCAGAAGTGATGGGAACCCCCAGCATGTCTTTAGACTGTGGGAGGAAACCCATGAAAACACATGGACAGCATTTAAACTCCATGCAGATATCACCCCTGGAAGAGGAATTGAGCCCAGGGGTCTGAGCCAGCCATGCTAACCACTGTGCCACTGTGCTGCCCAATTGCCTCTATTTGACACTTAAGAAAAGCTACAGTAAAGAGCCACATTTACTTACTGCTCCAAAACTCCACTCTGACCAATCAGAAAATGTGTCTCCTAGATTATCTCAGAGCTTGCTTGCATCCTTATCTGGGCACAACTGTTTCTAAATAACTATGTACAACCGAGTACAGAATTGAATTACAAATCTATAAAACTGGATTACCTACTGGGCCTAGATCTTGAGAGAATCCCTGACTATAAGGATCGATCGAAATCACTGTATGAACTATGTGGAGGACAGTGGTAGTCAGGAACAGGAAGATGGGAAGGCTCAATGTGTAACTAAGCAGGTCTATGTTCCGGAGAAGAGAACATTACCAGTAAATGCAGGTTGACCGCAGGTAAAACTAAAAAATTGAGTAGGCTGAGACGTGTTCCCATTTAGGTCTTTGAAAGTATATGTTTTTGATTATGAGATTTTATCTGAGAAGTGAAAAGTGACTATAAAAAAATTGGAATATGAAAGACAAAGAAATCAGTGTAACAATGAAACAAATCTTTCAACTTTTTTGTCTTTTTGATAGGCTCCAGAGCCAGAATTGTACTTGTTGCCAAGAGTGGGAAATGACAGAAACAGTTGCTCTGTTTCGCTCACACCTGATAGGCAGAACTATCCCATCAACCCTCAGATTTATAGTTCTCCTCTGAAGGTCAGCAGTGTGCCTCCTGTGAAAAAAGAGAGCACTAAATTCCCTAGGATTAAACCCAGGGCTCCCTGTAACCCCCCTGCTCAGAGCCAGGGCGACGAGGGAAATTCCAGCTCGGAGGAGGAGAAATTAGAAGAACTCAGCCCAGTGCAGGAGCCCAGATGGACTGACACAGCCAGTCTTCAAAGGACAGGAACTCGGCAGCAGCCGGAGCCAAACAGAAAAAAAGCAGGTAAAAGGGTGGTAATGAGACAAAGCCAGCACTGTTGTGGCCTCTGAACCGAAAGGGCACTGGAGCAAGATGGGATTTCTGTTCACACATCTGAGGAGAACACCTCTTGAAGCCTCACATCAGTTCATCACACAAATGTTAAACTAAGGTCCTAATGCTTGGTTGTTAAAGAGCACATGGCACTATTTTCAAAGAGTAGGAAAGTCAACCGTGGTGTTCTGCCAAATTCCACTCCAGGCTCTCACAATCTCACTATCTGAAGTTCTCCTTCCATACATCTAGAGAAGCATGGGTGCCACCTGCAGAGCGAGGTGAGTCCTGCTCCCTAGTAGGGGTTATACTGGGCTGGTCACATGATGGTGACGAAGATGATTATTACCATTGCACAAATAAATCAACCCTGATTTTTGTGTAAATAGTCTGTACTTTGTTGGAATTTAACTTGGAGTGCATGTTCTTAGTTTGCAATTTCAGAAGGCATGGTTTTCTAACAAGACTTGAAAGGAGTTCTGAACATTTATTCTCGAACAGGTGAGCAGTCAGAGCTGTTTCTGAGGGCAACTAATGAATTTGTTCCACGGTGTCTTATAATGCAGAACTGGCCCTGCGCGCCGGTACCCAGGGCAGAAATAAGAAGACGTCGGTGAAGAAGAGCCTGCATGGGCTCAGAAACAGCACCAGAGACTCTGGTGTTCCCGAGTCACTAGAGGACAGAGATTCTGAATACCTGCACTATCAGGGCAGGTAAAGCATGTTAAATCATTGAAAAAGAAAGTTATTTTACAGTGAATTTTTTTCCGTATACTATATTTTCATACTTCCTCTGGTTGGCTTGGCTTGTTTGGATGTTCTGATTTAGGCATGACTTGTGTCGGTCTGTGGACTGTGGGAGGAATCAGGAGCATTTGGAGAAAGCTCATGCAAACACTGGGAGACATACAAACATTGCTCAGACAGCATCCCAGGTCCAGAATTGAATCCTGGACCCCAAGGCAGCAATGCTAATTATTGTTAATAATAATGAAATATTCTCTAATAGTTCTTTTTTCTGTTATAAAGGTTTTCAAAAGTATGTTTTGTTTATTTAAGCTGCAGTTCAAATATGAACAGTACTCCAACATCATTCCCAGATGTGAAAAGAAGACACATTGAGCTGCCCTTAGTCTTTTATTATTTTACAAGGTTGTAAATGGATGCAATGACTCCCAGTATAGAAATTCCCTGTGCTGGAATGTACAACACAATGCACTCCCACAGAGTACAACCTTTCTACACAGTGGTAATTTTATAAATTAAAAAAAAATAATAAATATTGCTCTGACTCACACATGCAAACAAAGTTAAGAATATTTATGTCCTTTGATCAGGATTCATAATGGACATTTAATTGCTTCCTGATAGAGAATTCTTGTGTATTTATGTTTTTTGATGATGGCTCAAAACTTCAGAAGATTCATCATTTCATAATGCATTTCATAAGTGGAGGTGGTGCTATGGTTCAAATGATTGTAATAATATACACATTCTCTTAGGAAAACCGAAGACTCTGTGCCACTGAAAGATCACAACAAGAAGGAAACTAAGGAGGTAAATCTGCAAAATACAGGGAGCTTTCAAATCAGAAAATGTGGAATTGTGGTTGTAGAAAAACATTATCCAGTGGTTTCATAAACCATAATTACCACTAATCCTTTGTTATCTAATATTTTCAAAAAGTAAGTCTAATTAATTAAATTGTAAGGAAGTCTGGAACTATTGTTAATTGGGCTTTCCTAAGTTATGCCAATATATATATTGCAGTTGATGTGCTTACTAAATGTACAGATTAAACATCTGGAAAATTAGTCAAAGCAAATCGTATGCCCATCGGAGAGCTCTGTGTCTGTGCAGATAAAGATCCTTGTTACAGTATGTACTGACTTTCTGTCCAGGTCTATGAGAATTTGCCCTTGCCCACCCCAGCACAGTACTCCTCTCCTCCTGCGGCCCCTTTTCTGGCCCAGACTGCACAACAACCTGCTCCTCCGGTCTTTTTAACCGACAGTAAGTCTGAAACATTCAGCTTCAGTCATTTAGATCTTGATTTCATGTTGAAACATTTAGAATAAATGTGTAACTGTTACATTAGCATTTCATTAACCTTCCTCAGGCTGCTTTTTTTTTACCTGTGATTCTTGATGTTCTGCAAAACCCTACTTTAGCGCCGAAAGATGTAGGATCAACAGCAGCTAGAAAAAACATTTTTGCTTAGAGGATGTGCATAAAAAATCGTAGGATTTTATCGTCATTTTCTGCTAGCTGGAGTCATGAATTTGCATTGCAGTTTAAGGTGCAAAATGTCTTCAATCACTCTTCACTAACCCTTCTCATTAACCCTTCCCTGCACTTGATGATGATCCTGCAAGGAGATGAGCTCATTGAGGAAATCAAGTTGGCGAAGCAGGAGCGGAAACAGCTTGAGAAGACCAGACAAAACCTGCTAAGAAAGGCTAAAGAGCTCCTGGGACGCTATCGCCACAGGAGAAATCAAGGTGAGACAGCCCTATCGATTGTGTCACAGCTGCGTTACAGCGTTTAAAAGTCTGCGTGTGTTGGGGGAATTTAAACTGCTGAGTGTAACAACTACTTTGTTTTTTGTTGTAATTCTGGGGAAACCTAACTAGAAAATACTTTTCAGTCTTTACTAAATGACTGTTGTCAATGTCACAGCTGTGCTAATGGTTTAACATACTATTTACTAACATCATTTTTTAACTAGATCTTTCCAACTTGCATCTTTCTAAAGATGGACATTAAAAAAACATACCAATCATGACATGTGCAAAAACCTTAGTCTGGGCCTTTAGTGTTCGTAAGCTACAGTGTTTCAAATCAATAATCAGAATCTTTATTATCTTGAAATGTTCTTGAAATCAGATAAAGATAAACTCATTTTTTTTATCTTGATAATTCCATTGCTCTTTTATTCAGTTCCATGCATTTGTTTTAAATCCTCTCAAGCCTGAGAAACTCCCAAAGTGTCATTTTCAATACGTTTATCACTACAAAATCTATGACAAAAGATTTTTCCTGTGAGCTGAACTTGTTTGATGTTGTACTGGCTCCTGCCACACGTTTCCTGACTATAATAGGTTTGTAAAGCTACAAATTAGATAATAAAATAAGGTTTGAACATTTCGCCTACTCATATCGTATACCTTAAAATGAAAATGAAATCTACATCTGCAGCCTGTCCAAACATTAGAGAAAGTGTGTTATTGTCACCATAGCTCGCGACACCTGGAAGAAGAAATATTTTGAGACCAAAAAGACAACTGTTCCACTGGAGGATGGTCTGAAAAACCTGCGACAGGAGCTGGAGAAGTATTACCACAAGCTGCAGCAGCAGCTGCAGGCCAGGGATACAAGAAGCAAACCTCAGTCCTATGGGCATCCTTCAAACAGCAAGGTGAATAAATCCCCTAACACACATCCTGTCTCTGGAGCCAGGATCCCTGAGTCTGGGGCACAGAGGGGATGTGCCTATGTTCCTTGATAGGTAACACCACCAGTAAAAATGGTCAATTTCAGCGTGAGAGTGTGTAATATTTAACGATGACTGAACAAACCTATAGATTATAAGAGCTGGTGGAATACTCTGGAGGGCTCCACCAACAGAATCCCAACTCGCTCACCTAAAATTAAGAATGGCTTTTAGAAATAGATGCTCATGCTACAAATTGGATTAAAAAAAAAACAGTTGATCTTATACCATGTAAAACATGATCTCCAGGAGGCAGGAGGTGTTGAGAGACAGTGCGACTCAGGTGACTGTGGAAGACATCCGAATGTGTTGTTCCTGAGCTGTGAAACGAGACGATGTCATGTTACAGGCGTGGTTATTTGTTCCGGGCTGGTGACAACAGGAGACCTAGTTAGGAAATGAGACGTGTGTAATGAAAACTGGAAAAAATTAGACAGGATCTGTCCACCAGGGGGAGCAAAAGACTAACAATTCGATATGTAGGGGATGGTGTTGGTAGTAATGTTATATACTGTATTGCTGTAGTACTTAGAATTGTACTTATCATTAAACTACTGTAGATGTATGTACACTATATATAGTTTATTTAAAAACAAAACGATTGTCATTTACCATTGTTTCATATATTTTTTAATGTACCCTAAAATACATGATGTTTAAATCCACTTTAATTTATACACTTAAAAAAACTTCTGCATTTCCAGAATGACCTCATTATTCAAATGATAGCAGAGACCCATGAAATAGATCAACTAAGAAAGAAAGTCGAGGATGCTAAAATGAAACTTGTGACAGAAATCAAGGTAAAGACAACTTTTAGTGTTTTCTACCATGCAGTGTTTTATTATTGTTGAAAAGGGGGATTGTTTAGATATAATGCACCACATAAACAGCATCCTGATTCAGCTACCTTATGCTTGCTAATCTTGCTTAATGAAAGCTAATCTTACTTAATGAAATAAGCAGCATTAGCGTTTACATGCCAGTACTGAGATCCTCCCTTATTTTGTGATCATTTTGTTAAAGTTTATCTGAATTTTTCAAGCAAAATCTGTGATGGTTGTTTTTTTTTCCTAATACCAATGTAGGCACATGAGAACTTTATTCTCGCATTGAGTACAGGTGACACCACTTTCATTCATGCATTTACAGCTGAATTATAAGATCTGTGTGTCCGTTCTTGAGAAGGTTTTTTTGAGGAAACATCAGAGAGTTTCAATACAAGGTGCATCTTTGACTCAAAAACTTGGCCACAGGAGAGCAAGGAAAGAGACATGTTTATTGGATTCAGCTTTACAGTACAATGACTGTTAAATTAGCTGAGATAAAGCTTGCAAAATCCGAGATGGAGAAAAGTGGTCCACAAATAATCTTTTTATTGTTAGAAAACAATCCTGGGAAGCTTTAACATGAACTGGACCTCCAGGCTTCCTGAGAGGCCGCTTCAGCTCATCCTTCTGATTGACTTTGCTGGGCACCCTGATTTGTTGGGAGCCAACAAATCTCCCGCCAGTCATCATGATATCCTTCAGCAATGCACTGCTCTCGTTTGTGGACTGGTGAAGGGGTGTATTTAAAAAATAACCCGGTTTTCTCTGCTCCCTCTGCAGCTCAGGAAGCAGATAGCCACAGAGGTGCGAGCTCTCAGAGCAGAGCTTGCACAGAAGAGAGCCCAGCTGTCTCTGTCCTGTCCACAGGGAGGCTCTGCTGCACACCGATTTGGATACCAGGCCAGGCTGCAGGCCCGGCACATACCAGTGTGAACACATGAAAGGTTACAAACAAGAAGAGACCATTCGACCTAATCGACAGTCAGTAGGTAATGGATCCAGGGATCTCATCCAGCCATTTCATGAAAGAAACCATGGGCTTCAGCAATGAGGTTGTGTAGTTTGTTCTGACCCCCACAACCCTTTGGGTGCCTCCTGTTCTGGGTTATACATTACCACATCATATATACTCACATAGTTTCTACTTGTGCCTTCCGGTGCCAATTCTACACATTCACTGGGCTGACTTTGTTGATACCTTTGATGATTTTGAGTACTTGAGTACTTCTCTCTGTTCAACACTAAGGGGATGAGCTCCACAGGCCCCAAGCTCATGTTCAACCCTACAACTACTATATATATGTTCTTCTTAAAGGTCTCGTTATTCCCTATTCTTAAGAAGAATTTTGAACAGTCTCGCCTTTTGAACAAAGGCACAGAGTTTGGATGTTACTGATTATGAAGCGCATTATTTCACAAAAATATATAATCGTTACAGCAAAAATATGATGAAAGGCTCTTGTTCATACAGGAAGAAAAACCTAAATCTACTTTCCACAGTTCTGTTCAGAAATCAACCTGGTTTTTCGTTCCACTTCGCTTACGTGGAAATGTACATCTTGCTTATGGATTTGTTCAGTCAAATTTAGTCAAAAAATATCTGTTGTTGTGTTGTTATATGATGAAGCCTAACGATAATACTAATATAGTGGATTTTAAAAATATTTCATTATGTAATTTTACTTTTGGACTGGTATGTTAACATTAATATCAGATTAAGGGGAAAATCAAAACTATCTTTACCTTAAACTATCAGGATGACTTTCCCTTGTTTACTAAGTTTGATTTGCCCATCATTTATTTTGCCTGTCCACACAATTTGGAAAAGAATGCTCTAGATTTTACAGTATACAGTATGTCTACCAAATATCCAGGTGGATGCTGCACATTGGTGGTGGTGGAGGGGAGTCTCCATTACCTGTGAAGCACTTTGAGTGGAGTGTCCAGAAAAGCGCTATATAAGTGTTAAAAAGTCCTATTATTATTCATACAAACTTCATGACCACCCAGAAGGCAAAATGAGGAAGTGTAGGCAAACTCCTCTGACCGTGAAGCAACTCATGTAAAATTTTAAGCAACCGTTTGTGTGTTTGTTATGTTTGTAAAGTACAGATTTATTCAGCTGTTGTGCGGTGTCACTGTAACTACTACCGAAACCCCAAACCTAAAAACAGACATTTCTCTGGCTAAATGATCTAGAGTGTGAAAATACACTTTCGAAACCGCTCAGCTGACTTTGGCACTTCCACAATTTCAAGGATTTTTTTAAAGCACTTTATATGATGTTGAAACTTTAGAAAAACACCTAAAGATTGAGCAAAACAGTACAACTTTCATTTCATTTTTTTCATTTTAATGTTGAGAAGATGTAAATACAGAATCATGTAAAATTTACAAACCATATTCATACCAGTATTATACACCTTTTAGGCTTAGGAAAATATTAAATTCTCTTTCAAGGAAAATTTTAAAAATGTCAAAGAATGTGTGAATCAATTCTTCCGCTCAAAAGCAAAAACAATCATGCTCCAGGGAGTTCTTTCATTTTTATCCTTTTACGGTTGTTGCAAATTAAGCAATTAATTTAGTGCTCCAGAACATATCTCCTGTTTTCCAGGCAAGCCACTGCTTCAGTCCGCAGAGGCCGTGCTCCTGAGTCTCTGAGCTGCTGGTTTAAGAGCGCTCCACATGGCCCTGGTCTGTTGCCGGGCGACAGGGTTGCTCCCATAATCCAGCAGATTACCATTCCACATGCCGATACCCCGCAGGCCTCTTTCCCTGACGTAGGCCGCCTTCTGAGAAATGCTCTCTGGGTCATCGTACCACACCTGATGGATCTGTCCTTGATCATCCTGGTACATAAATTCAAAAAAAAAAATGGAATGATCAGTTGGCATGGTGTCACAGAGGTTAGCAGCGCTAGGGCCCTGGGTTAAATTCCTGAGGTGCTGTCTGGGTGGAGTTTACATGTTCTCCTCATGTTTGCGTGGGCTGCCTCCGGGTGCTCCGGTTTCCTCCCACAGTCCAAACACTGATACTGATAGGTTAACTCGCTTCTGATAAAATTAGACCTGGTATGAGTGTGAGTCAGAGTACCCTGCCTTGTGCCCGCTGGTTGCTGGGATACGCTTCAGCTCCCCAGCAGCCCTGAAATGGAAGAAGCAGTTTGAAAATGGATGGATGGATGGATGGATGGATACATGATTAGCTGGACTTGTGCACACAGTACACAAGACATTTATTTTTTGGGAAAAAGTAAAAAAGCATAATGTTACACTGAACTTCCTTGCCTTCAATCAGCTAATCCCCTTCCAGTTCTGTGTCTTACTGTTGTGGCAGTTTGGTGTGAATCTATTAGCTGCGACGTCTAGTGTGAGGTGGTGAAACAGCCAAGGGAAGAGTTTTCTCTCAGTAACGCAGTGTTTTTTTTTTTAATATAGCACTTCCAGTATATTCATGATTTTAGGATAATTACCATGATTTCCTCAAAACGCCTGACTCTACCTTGGAGCTCTATCTACACATACAGGTTCTGAAAGTGTCTAACAGGTTGGCTGGCTGAACCTCTGTTTTCCAGTCCTGGACCAACGGCCAAAGAGCTGTCCAGTTTTCTCCAGACCTTTTCTTTCTCAGTCTCTTTTGCTTCCTTTTAGTTTCTTCTCTAAGGCAAACGATGTTTAAGTATCCCAAAGGCCTTTCAGACAAAAGGCCTACAGCTGTGCTCGCCATGCACTTTTATACACAGAGACAATCCAAGTACCAACAGCTGAGGCTCATCACACAGGAAATAAGGTAATTATTTTTCCTTACTCTGCTGTGCAATATAGTTTCCACGTGGGCATACAGTAGGACAAAAGAAGCAAACACATTTAGCAAGCACTGTTATAGTTAGTAGAGGCTCTTCAAAACTTAAAATCTACTCCCTCCTCAATCCTACCCGACATTCTGTTACACTATGAAGATGCAAAGGATAACTTGATATTTACTACAGATATTCATGAACCTCTTAATCTTTCAATACTTCACGCTGCCTTCTTAGTGATGCACTTATTTCATCTGAGTAATCTGGACTTTCAGCAGCACTTACAAAAATGTTGCTTCTACTTCTCACTGCCTGAGACTTCAGTACCTTGTAGTTGTAGTAGGGCGCGTGCTGCACCTTATCCCACATGCGCCCAGAAATGGAGCCGTTGATTTGTTTCATCATGATCTTGTAGGGAACCTGGCGCCCAGCTGCGTCGCTACAAGGTGCGCCCCGAAATGGCACCTGCCGGATAGTGCAGATGCCCTCCTGGAAAGGAAGACACCCCTTACCCCAGAGGCCCTCTCCAGTTTGTGTCTTATTGTTATAGACAAACTTTCTTAACCGTAGTATGTTTTTAAATTTTCTTTCAACTTGTGTTTTTTTTTTACGTGGGGGTTTGAATTTTTTCCTCAAGCCCTGTGCCCAGTTTCTGAGTTCCAGAATTCCCCCTCAATTCGGGTGTGTGGTGAAATATAACCAGTTGGATTTGTCTGGAGGAGAAGGGACATCAGAAGGAGTGTTTCAAGGAGAGGTGCTTCATTCTTCCCTGCCCGTGCTTATCATAAATCAATCACCTATTAAGAACTTTGTAGTCAGAAATAAGGGGGCAAATTCTTCATCAGAAGCTGAGTAGAGACGGCATCAAGTTTTGTACCTGAGGCTGTTAGAATAATGTACACACCAACGACAGTACATGTACTTCTTTTCTGGAGATGTTACACCAATTTAGGTATTTACTAAGTCCCTGTGATTTTCTGTGGCACAGTTATCAGAAATACTGTATATGTCTCCAAAAAATCCCAGTTTTCTCTAGCTTGTTTTCAAAAATACCATTCCACTTTTACATCATACTGTGAAGACTACATTTCTGATATTTTCACGTTGAATTTAAGTTGTAAAAATGGTACGCTTTATTAAATGTCAGACTAAATTTCAATCGTACAATTACAATTATCAATACGTGTAATATTGACAAATGTTTTGAATATTGAAGTTCACTACCGTTTACCTCACCTTCATGAGGATGAAGTGGTTTAAGTTTAGGAATGCAATGACGCAGACACGGACGAAACAATATTTCTGGAACAAGCCTGAAGACACCACTTTTCTTTGTAAGCCAAGTTTTACTGCTACCTGTAAGATCACCTGGTGCAGAGTAAGGGGATGTTTACCTGTGACAGTTCCACGCAGGTGTAGTCGTAGCCATACCAAGGCACTCCCATCACTAATTTCTTTGGGTCAATCTTCAGTGTGATGTAGTCATCATACGCTGATGAGCAGACATGAGACATGGCTGTTTTTAAAAAGCAGGCTGTGAAACAACTTTAAAAAATAATTTAATTTTTTAGGAATTGGTTGGAGGTTTATGAGGTAGTAACAAAAAGGAAATCATTTTTTTTTTGCTATTTTTTTTACTTTTTACTTTTTTATTGATTTTCATCAATATCGCAAAAGGGCAAAATATGTGATCACCCTCTGTGCATTTTATATTGTCTCAATCATGAACCAGTTATTTTGTGACATAGTTTTCACCTCTTTCAATACTAAAATGAGTTCTTTTGTACAACATACTCATTCTAGTGTATCAAAGTCTGTCATGAAAAATCGATAAATCAGAGTGATGCCAAAAACATCTACTATCCAAAATCCAGATACTTTATTTCTCTAAAAACAACTATCCATGAATCGAGAAAAATAATCCTTTTGATGTGTGGTATACAGGAAGCCTTTGCAGAAACTTATCTTTACAGGAAACTATCTTTTAAAATCTTTTTTTTTTCCACTGCAAAAACTGCACAGAAAAGAACAATTTCTTAAATCAGAATACAAATGGCAAATGCTTTTCTTCTATCATGAGTGTTGTGGAGGCGATGCTTTGATACAACACGAGAATTGTTCATAGTCTTCCTGCTTACCTGTTAGTGTTTGGTTCAGTGGCGCATTAGCCTTTGCAATACAGTCACCCCAGATTTGGCTCTGTTCGTCGTAAGACATCACAAACACCAGGTCAGACACCTCTGCTATGGCAACATAGTCATAACAGCGCTTATCGATACACTTGGGAGACCACGCAACATCAAACGATACCTGAAAACACCAAGGACTAGTTGTTAAAGTCATAATAAACAATCAATATCAAGTGGCGCATTTAAACACAAACCATGAAGGAAGACACTTCGAATTTGCTAAAATAGTAAGAAAGCAGTCTTTAACCGAACATTGAAAAATGTTGTCCAGCTAATGAATCACATTTATTAATATATTATTATTATTTTTAAGTATTATACTGATAATCCCTAGTTGCATGGCATTTTTGATATTTGTCCTTGACATTGAAAGATACAAATCCGTAAAAATCGATCAGATCAAACGAGCAGACATTTCTAGTGCCTGGGCAAAACATTTAGTTGAAGTTGACAGAAACTGAAATCTCTCAGGCAAGTTTAACTATTCTACTATTCTCTAGCCTAAATGCTTAAGCACAGGCTTATAGCGCTACGAAGACTATACATCTGGTTCTACTGAGGTGAGTTTCTGTAACTTACAGAACTGTGTGTTACTGTAGTCATGCTACAGTCATGATATAAGGATGTGGAATTCATTACTTTCCCGAGGGAATGACTGCAGGCCCATGAATATGAGACAACTGAACCCCCAAAATGAACAAAAGTGGACTTCCATACTATTATTGCATACAGTACACTGCAGATGGCATATTTAAGGTGGGCAAGCTCCAAATTCAGGTTCACGTCTTTTAGAAAGAAAAGAAAGACAGAAAAGTGCATCATTTGAGTGACATAAATGACCAGGAATAATGCAGACTCATCACATTTGGAAACTAAGACACTGAGCTTCATGACAGCATCAGGAGAAGACGAGTATCTTTTATTTCACATAGTATCTGTCTGCCAGGGATCAAGACCACAAGATTTGTGACAGGGGTGGCCGAGACATGGACACCAGGGAGTCTGTCTGAAAGACTTCTACTGTCAGACGTTATGTTCACAATGTTTGACGTTAAGCATTAGGTCTGACCACAATCACCTCTTCTTTTCATTTACAAATTCCTGATGACTTCCACTTGAGCAACAGCTGTTGAGGTGGGCTCAAGGAATTTTCTTTTTTTGAAGATCACATCCCTTTCAGGTTCATTAAAAACATTTGGTATCCTAACTGCATCAATAAATCTTTTAAATAATGATCTTGTACACTAATGTTTCAGAAACAATGTAATAGAAGTCCCTACTATCCTATCCACCTATCATTAAACAGCAAAATCATACAAACATTTCCTCCTGCCCCCTGGTGAGTTGCTTGCGCAGGTGGTGTTGCAGCCAGCCAGTCTGCATTATCAGACTGGAAGCCTGCAGAGATGTAAGAATGCTTTTCTTACCTGTGACCCTGGAATTTCCCTATGGAAGGCCTCTGTGGTCTCTCTGACCAGTGCGGTCAATGCATAGTATTCTGGTGAGGCCTCCTCCACTTCCTGCTCAATGTCAATATTGATCCCATCCATGAACTGCTTCTTTGCCAAGGTCACCTTCTCCAAGATCCAGGCTGTTCTGTTGGATGGGTCTACAATGTCGCTGAGGGGCACATCTCCTACAAAAAGACATGCAGTTAAACATTAACATTCACTGTGACAGGAGCTCCACAATACCCCAAAACTGGCAGCTGTCTGGCAATGTGAATTGACTTCTCAGCTCGTGCCTTGCCATTAGCATTCACTTTTTCAGAATTGACTGGACTCCATATTGTTACAGTAATAGAGTGATGGGTTGTGAGCTAGTATTTTCCAGTCACCATGGGATAACTGGGTTCTGACTCTGGGTCATTTAATATATTTCCCTTCTTGAAGTTCTGCTTTTGATATTGTCATTCATGGTACAGAACTGGATGGTATGGAAAATAATTTAAACATAAGTGGTGCTTTCCTTTGTTAGGTTGGCTCCTGTTTGACTAATAGCAGCTACAGTAATTTGTAAATCTAGACCTTTTACATCCGATGTGCCAGATGTTGCACAGGGATCATTGCTGGGACAATTACTATTTATTTAATAATTACTGTTTATTTAGAGTACATATGCAGCCTCTTGGTCAGATTAGTCACCATCATGAACTTGGGTTTCACAGTAATAACACTCAAATTTACTATCACATAAAACCAGATAAAGAACTACTGCTGTGGTTTCTGCACTTTACAGTTGCCTGTAAGTTGTCTGTACAGTTGCCAGTTGTGTCAGTATGAATCCTATTCAACTTTAAGCTAAAGTGTTACAAGAAATGCTCATAGCCTCCTAACATTGAGCAGACAATTTGGTGGTTTCAGTAATGTTGTTGATGGTGCTGAAATTAAACCCTGAAGTGAAAAATGTCTGTTATCTTTGACCGAAAGCTGTCATTCAAAGCTCTTGTTACAAATGTCACAAGGGTATTTTTTTCCATCTGTGTAACATCTGGGTGACCTGGTTAATGTTTTTGTTCTGTTTATGAAATGCTGAAAACATGATGCACCTGTATTTCATCTTGATTAGACTGGTGTAATGGCTTACTGCGGTACCTACTAAAGTACATAAACCATTTCCAAAGATCTGTGGCAAACATGCTAGGTCTACTGTGCCACCACATTGAATTTCTGTGCAGACAGCGTTGGTCTCCTGTGAAATGCAGAATGGATTAGTGTGCGTTTGCTAACGTATAAGAGATTGAACAGTCCAGATACATATCACACAAATGCATAAGAGACTGTGCTGCTGTGGACATTTTTAAAGCTTCCTTGTTTTACTCTTGGTTTTAATTGACCTGATTTTATTTTATGATTTATTTGTGTAAAACTGGATCGCTGTGCGCCCGAGACAGGCTTAGAAATCAATATAATATTTGCCATTATGGGGATCGAGGATATTATGACTATTTCTTAACTATTTAGACCTTTACGTGAAATCAGACATAGAACTGCGGATATATCCATTGCCTTTCAGGACGAGTCGAGCTCCTTTGGAATGGGCGTAGCACATGAGCTCCGGATCAAACTTCCCAAACGCTGCAACAGTTGTGACTTTAGACCAGTCATAAGACTTCCATGTTTTTCCTCCGACGTCAAAGACGTACACCTGTAGGTTAAAAGAAGCGCAAGTAATACTCTGTATTATACAAAACATTTTCTCAGTATGATTCACTAGATGTTTTTGGTTACTGATGAAATATATTTTGATACAAAATATGTATGGTGGTTTTGTTTTTTAAAACGATTATTTGTACACGTTTACGATTCTTTTAAACTACACATTAAAAACATTTATAAAATGAAACCGAAAAGATTATGTTGATAGTTCAGTACGTGACATTTACAAATCGACAAGTACAGTATGTATCTCCTTTACAATTAAAGGAGATCGTCCAGTTCAATTAAGACACCGTGCTTACTTCGAACTCCTTCACATCGGTGATCTGTTTGCAGAGGTCCCGAGTTTCACAAGGACAAACGCTGTCACTACGCACCAGCGACAAGCAGTGCGCAGTTAGGATCAGAAGAAACCAAACAGCCCCAGACATGCCTTGCTGTTGCTAACTCTGACACATTTGCAGAGTCCAAAGAATATCAGTTATTTCATGAAGACGCTGCAGTTTCTAATCAGAGAACTTCCTCAAAGCTGGGAAAAAGTGGCTGGTCTTCGTCACTATGGAGGGCCAGACGGGACAATTTTATTCTCCATTCTTTCAGGGCAATGTTTATTTCTCATACTTAAAAAAAATGGAGTATGTTGTAAGAAAATCAACAAAATATATGGAAATGAATGGAACAACAGTTCAAATTTTGCTTATTAGAAAACCGAACCATCAATGCTTTATCAAACATATCTTCACGTTGCTTTTCTTCATTTACATGTGCTTTTGCAATATTTAAAATCTCTCTATTATCGAGTCATATTGCTTAACTGTGTAAATGGTTTAAATGGTATTTTTACAGGAGTTGAATTAGAACACGCTTTGCGTTATATGCTGAAAACCAATTCCAAGAAAAAACATTAAGAACTCAAACATCGTAGTGTGGTAAGTACAGTACAGTACATACAGTACGATTACTTTCTTACAAGCCCTACACTTTGGTGTGTTTTGCGTTTAGTTTTAAAATGTTACAAATCAAAACAAAGTTAGCTTAATAATAAGTTTGAGCAAATTGGGGAACAAAAGCTGCAGGAGCAGATCAAACAATTTTTGTTGGAAAAGGGCATCATGTCCAGGTTTAACAACCAGAATACAGTATAAAGTACATTGGTACAGAAGCAAGTATTTAAATGTTAGAGAGCAGTCTGACCCAGCGATGTCTGCGTCCAGTCCTGACCTTTAGCTCCAAGGAATATTTGCCTACAGTACAATAGCAAAGTGTGCTTAACATTCCAGATGAACAGTCATTCAGAATGTGACTATGATTTTCACGAATCTGCTTTCAATAAAAAGGCAAATCCAGTTCTGAATTGTAACTTTTAAGCTTTAGCCTTTATTCACAAAAACTAGATTGCATATAGTATAATATGCACTTTTACACTTTACACTTCAAATCATTTAGAAGTTTCCATAGAATTCTCCCAGTTTCCTGAAGAAATCATCCCTATAAGTCAATATTCCCAAGCGAGCAATTATTTATTTTTGTTATTATTTGAATTGTAATTCAGGTGTTTCATGTTTTACTAAACTTCTTATCTAAATCTTTTTCCCTGAAACTGTTCTTTAAGTCCGAAAAATAAAGTGCAAGGACTAATGTTATAAATCAAAACATAAAAATGGTTTAAAAAGTGTTAAAGATGAAGTTAGAGTTGCTGTCATATAGAGATTTCTCATTAGTTTTTTTAAATTGTTGTTACCCTTTCCTCGAAATTCAGCTTTTGCAATTTTTATTCCTATCGTGAAACACCAGCATTGCAATCACTCTTTGTCCATTAATAGACGAGGAGGAAAATGCTGCTTTAATTGTTGTTTGCTCCAAGAAATAAAAACCTTAATATCATTCATGAGAGTTTACACATCTGGTACTTACACTTAAAAATATCTATATTCTTTTGCAGAGCAGTATAACAACATATTTACATTGTAGAAATATTACTGCCTTGCCAATTTCAAGACCAGTTCATTGCTCAATCATTAGTGCCCAAAAGATAAATTGTCCCAATAAGTCACGGCGATCCTACAGTATGTCATCGAGGTCACAGTAACCTGATAAGAGTTTTAAAAACTGGCCAAATTGCTCATCTTTACTTTATTAAATGCCAGAATCGCAGTTTATGATTTATTTCAAATTCTACTCATTTCTCCTAATTGCTGTGTGTTAAATGTTTTACAGAAATATCTCAGAATCTTTTAGGTCAGTGTTGTTTTATATGAGCAAATGCCAAATGTAGATCTTTCTCATCATGGGTGTCCCCTACAGAGATAAGAAAATGCTGTCTCAACAACAGTAGACACCTACCCACTTTAGCATGCCTGAGTATAAGTTCTGTGACCCAAGCCTTGCTTTTCACCTTTCACAATGAGGGGAATCCTGTTAGCGTTAACTTTGACCATTGTAGGTAAGCGTGTTTCTCTGCAATTTGTTTTGAAGTTACTACAAAAGAAAGTATTGCACCTCAATATATACAGTACCAAAGCCACAGCATGTCAAAGTAACTGTTTTCCAGCTCTGGAAAAAATATTGGACCACCAATTTGTTTTTGTTTAGTCTCCAAAATGTTGTCTCAGATCTACTTTCTGTCTTTTTCTTACCTCTTCTATAATACTATTGCTTTTGATTTTTAGGGAGCCAGCAGATCACATTTGGTAAGTGTATATTTCCAGTCATCAATATTTTGTTGGTATTTTGGAAGGGCTGTAGCACATGCTGTAGAACCCACATCCTGCTTTAAACAAGGTAATGTCAAGCATGTATAAAGCCAACACAGGTATTTTTCCAAACCTGGAATTTATGTTAAAAGCATGTGATGTAATTGTAATATAGTGTAAAAAAAGTTCACAGCTGTCAATTAACTATTTGTTTGGTCATTTGTTTTCAATTGTTATCAAGCTTTGGGTCAAACAAGAGATGTTTTAACTTATATTATGCACGTTAGTTATCATTGAGACTCTAATACCTGAACGTCTATATTGACAGCACTTGTGTTGCAGTTCTGTTAGTATTGGCAGTCCAATTAAAATATTATAGACGTTTTGTATTTTAGCACACATGCTTAGAGATTCCATCTATGCATCATCAAATAAACCTTTTAATAGCCCGAACATTTGTAATTGTCTCTTCGATCAACATACTGTAGAACTGTTACTAAAAGAGTTAAAAAGAAAATATACAATGAAGTAAAATACCTTGAGTTTTATCTTTTAGCTCTCCTTCAATCCAATCATTCACCTCTTTCTAAGGAAGAACTCTCAGAAATGGTTTTGTAATCCACAGAGCCAACCTTTAGTGGAAGCAAGAGCTATCAGTACAAGTATGAGGGCATCCTTTTATCTGGGCTTCCTGAGAAGGGCTTAGCCAGAGCTGGGGTAAAAATCAGCTGCAGGGTGGACATTTCTGAAGTGGCCCAGAAAACCTACCTGCTGCAGGTGAGCATTATACTGAACAGTTAAGATTCATAAACACTCTTTCAAGCTGTTGTATTCTGCTTAACTAATGTGTGTCCTTTCTTTCAGCTTCTGCAGCCTGTTATCCAGGAGTATAATGGAATCTGGCCAAAAGCCCCATTTCACCCGGCAAGCAAACTGACACAGGCCCTGCAAAGACAGCTCACACAGCCTATCAAGTTTGAATACAGGAACGGGCATGTTGGTCACATATTCGCGCCTGCTGAGGTGTCTGACACTGTGGTCAACCTCCACAGAGGAATCCTGAATATGCTGCAAATGACCCTGAAGGCCACTCAGAATGTATATGAGCTACAAGAGGTAGGTATTTCTGCCTCAGTAACCTTGAAAGGTGATTTGGTCTGATTTGGTGTATTAATATTGAAAGTAATAAAGTCCATCTTAATGTTTACATATGATCATTTAGAAGGATCAGCCATACCACACCAAGGTGTTAAAATGGGGGGAAAAAAAGCTTTTTAAAGCAATGTATGGTTTTTCAAAACAAGTTTTTAAAGAAAGCACGGGATTTGGGGCTTAGTCAGGATTGGAATCAGAAACTGACCAAAGAGACAAATAAATCCATAAAGTAAATGAAAAAAAACATAATTAAAAGATAAGTAGAAGTTGAGTAAGTAGTCCAAAATCAATTTACTGTATAAAAAATCCCAGTTTTTGCTTGCTTGAAACTCTTCTCCTTGCTACTGGACTTGCTCCTGCCCTGACTTCCACAAAAGCCACAAGAGCTTCAGCAATCAATTTCCTTGCACCAACCCAATAGCCCATCTGTCAGCTAGTTTTAAGCTTGAGACTGCTGCTAGAAGAGCCCAGCACCTCTCTTCAATTTGGTCTCACCCACACTTTCAAATAAGGCGGGTTCTGACTTTTCCCCCAAATTAATTCAATGGCACCTACATAACATGCACAACCAAATACATACAGTACATACCTACTGGAATAACTCATCTCGATCGTGCTCATACCAAAACAAGGGAAAGAAATATTAAAAACAAACTTTTTTTCAAAATGTCAATAAAGAAACTCTTCCCTAAATGCTTCACAGTATGATTATAAAACCAGTAATGGCAGATATTAATTACTGTACTCTGGTTTTATGCTCTTTGCTGTAATGATGTTTTATATTGTCACAAATGAGAGACCTCGTATGTGATTTGTGTGACCACAAAGCTGTCTGTGAATTTTTTTCACAAATCTAACCCTTCAAGTCTTTCAATAAAACGTTACTTCTACACGTTAGCCTACAGGAGAATTGTTGAAATCGGGAGCTTCGGAAGAAAGAAGCAAGACATGTTAAATGCTTCAGTGCAAAATGGCGATGTTGACTTGCTCTCCCATTTCCTGCTGTTTTTCAGTCTGACATTTCGGGGACCTGCCAAACCAGCTATGTCATTCAGCAGGACAGAGACAGCGACCAGATCATTGTCACCAAGTCCAAGGACCTGGACAACTGTGAGGAAAAAGTCCAGAAAAACATGGGCATGGCTTATATTCACCAGTGCCCCACCTGCACCAAGGTGGGTGCCCTCTTGGAAGTCCTTCATCAATTTTAGATTTTCTCTACATGTCACATTAGGCACATTGCTGGGAAAACGTTGTTTTTTTTTTGCTTTGTTCTGCTATTTCACTTTTCATTTTTTTCTAGTTTTCCCTGCATAGAGACACAATTCTATGGCGATTTACAAACATTTTAGGCATTTAGTCTTAAGGTAGGATGCAGTTCATTCTGTTAGTTCAGCATTTTGTAGTGCAAAATGAGTCAGTGTGATCTGATTGTTAAATATTGGTAACATTGGAGCATACTGGAACATACAGAGATAGTGACCACATGGTGAATGAGACAAAGAGCATCCTCTAGAATGTCAGAATATCAAGAAAGAGAAAATCGTGTAAAATGGAATAAGGATGAACCTCCCACTCATTGTTCATCTATAATAATAATCAAGCTATTTTGCTGTCTTTTGTTCAAATTAGATTTAAATAACAGGATGCCTTTTCATTTAAACTCTGTTTTTTACAGTGTGCTTCTCGAGCAGCACACATACATGTGGCAGTGTGTAAACTCGACTTGTACGAGCAGCTTTCTGTGTTGTCAGAAGAAATTTGAGAGAATGTATTTAGGTTGCCGTGGGTTACCACATAATAGTAAAAGGTAGCTGAAGCTCTGCTGGAGGAGACAAACTTGCAATTGGCTTTGTCTACTCCCACATCAAGGGCCTACTTCGTAGCTTAGTTTTTACAAACACTTAATATTTTTAAGATGATTAGGAACATCTAATATGAAGTAATATGAAGTTTTGGATGTAAGATGTTTTAAAAAACCTTACTTGGGGTAACTTTACTACGGTTCTTTATTAATGAAGGAAGAATTAAATCTTTTGTACTTTTTGTGAAATTATTGGCAGACACATAGCACCTAATGCTGTGGCTTATTGTTTTGTCAGAACAGGAGACCTCAGCGCCCTTATTGGCTGCGTAAGAGTTTGTACTGATGTCAGTCCTCAGGTGTGCAGAATGATAAAGAGGTTTGATGTGGGCACGAAGGAGGCTTTAGTGATAGACTGAGTGATAAACAAAACTGTTGCAGTATAAATTTTAGGCCTTGATTTCGCTTCAGTGCCCCTCTTCTGCAAATAAAGGGTAATTTAAAAGCTAAATACTTGATCTTTTCAGTAGAGCCAAACAGTATAGCCATTGTGTGCTTCACCTGGCCATATTAAAGCATGTTTTAGCTTAAACTATGTTTGTTTGCTCCCACAGTAGACTTTCAAAGATGATTTAGAAAATGCAATGGGGTAAATGCAACTTTAGAAGGTCACATTTGAACATTAGACATTAGACATTAGAACTAGAAGGTCACATTTGCACAATACATTATTTACATACAGTAAGTAATACATAAGTGTTATATCTTTTTCTTAACAGAGTTAGAGATTTGTAATAAGCAGCTTAGTTTTACAGGTAGTTTTGACCCATCCCCACCTGACTGCTTTGTATCGTATGACTCCAGTTTGGAAGGAATCTCAGGGGGACTGCAGCTTCCACTTATGTCCTGAAGCCCATGAGGGCCTCGCCTTCTGGCTTCCTGGTCACTCAAGTCACATCTCAGGCTGTGTACCAGTTCACACCATTCAGTGAAATAAATGGAGCAGCTCTCACGGAAGCCAGGTAGGGTGTAAGAAAATGTCTCTCTCATGCCGCCTGGTCCCTTCACGGCCTGTAGGGAAATGACATGAGGCCCATAATACAGAAGCAACTTCTCAAGTTAAAACAGATTGACCCAGGTCTCCAAACAACTTGCAAACAGTTTTAATTGTGCAACTTCACCCTCAGGAAAGTGTCTGGTGACTAAATGAGGGGATATCATTGTCAGTATCAATATTGTTAATATTTGTCAATCCTTTTAAGTAAAAAGCATTTTTTTTAATTGAGGTTGTGTTTTAGGTCTGTTATTTGTCTTTTTTTTTGTTCATTCTGGATATGTTACTTGCATTTCTGCATACCTTACAGAACATAAGGAATGATGTGTAATTCTTACAAGTCTATAATAAGCTCCCAACCTGTAATGATTACATTTGCAAGTGATTGAAAACACATGACTTTATAAAAATCACGTGTTTAAAAATCAGTACAGATGCAGATTTAATTGGACCATTGTGTTTGTTTGATTACTGGTTTGCCATGTTACCGATTCTAACATTCTTTCTTGCCAGAAATGATAGTTCTCATAAGGTGTGAGATGCTTGTGATCTATGTTTTGTATTTTATCTTTCACTGGTCCTTCTCCAAGAGTGAGGAAAAAATCATTTAAAAATGGACTTTCTTGGTTGATCAAAATACAGCTTACAAGGAGCCATCATCCACATCAGATTCTTTATCCTAAAAACACTTTTTATTTTAACAGTCAGAAGCTAATTTTGGAGGAGACAAGAGGGGCACGCGCCAATTTTCTAGAACAGCAGTTTCAGAATCGGGGACGCCTTCAGTATCAGTTTGCTTCCGAAATCCTTCAAAGTCCAATTCAGCTTTTTAGAACACAGAGTCCAGAAATTAAGGTAGGCATTGTGAGGCCTGGAGACACTGAAAAGGGTAATATTAATATTTTAAACAATGAAATTGCTTTTGCATTTTATAATTTTATTATAGTTCTTAATTGCACAAGATACCAATATGAATAACAAATAGGTTAAATGCCCCTTTTTGAGACAATCAGGTTAGTCTCCATTTTTTAATAAGAGATATAACTCTAAAGTAATATTTTGTATTTTATTTTGCAATAATGTTATCATTTGACATTAATAAATAATAAACCCCTAGTATAAAATGAGATTACGATACTGTATACATTGCTAATTTTATGTTGTCAATCAGATAAATGATATGGTGACCATTCACTTTCAGCTAAGATGTAAATGATCTGACAATGAGTAATGAAGTATTTGGAGCGCACAACACATATAGGACACATACAGGATATGTGGCACAGTCTTAAATTTGGAGAGAGTCTGAAAATAAACATGAGAACATAGTGTTACAGCCTGATGAATAGTGTTGTTTTTTTCCCAAATAGATTAAAGAAGTTATCCAGTATCTCATCCAGAATAATGAGGAGAATGTCCCAATGAATGCCCCCTCCAAGTTCCTGGAGTTGATTCAGCTGCTGCGAGCCTGCTCCAAGGGGAACATTGAGGCTATCTGGAGGCAGTATGAAAACACAAAGCAATACAGGTGAATATTCAACAGGCCTAATTCTATCCAGATTGACCAAACATCATGACAACAACTACACTGACCCAAGCCTGAGGAAGCTCTGTTTGTGTGTAGTACTTCACGACAATATTTTGTTAGTAAGCAGTATGCGTTCTTCTTACTTAAGTATGAAATTGCTTTTATTGTTTTATTTACCTTTTTTGTGTTCTACTTTAGCTTTGTGTATTTAATGTGTCATTTGATCCTTTTTGATTCAACAGAATGGGACATTGAAAGGGAGTTAATACTTTTGCAAAGCACTGAGAATATACACTGTGTATTCTGTATGTACAGTATATTTCTCTTCAGAAAAGACTGAAAGTCACCGTCACTAAAGTAGTCATCCATGTGGCTGGGCATTGTGGACACTTGTTTCTTAACTTGTGTGCATTATAAAAAGTTGGCTGTTCTTAAATGTCTTTCCAATTATTTTATGGGAAGGCGTTGGTTCCTGGATGCACTTCCTGCAGTTGGATCTCCTACTGTCTTTAAGTTCATCGCTGAGCGGATCCTGAAGAGAGACGTGTCCACCACTGAGGCTGGCCAGATGCTGGTCACTGCCATGCACCTCGTCAGAGCGAGCCATGAAACCATGGAAATGGCCATGGTGAGTGTAGCTGTCAAATCTTGTTTACACATCGAAATTTTGGACAACACAGCCTGGGACGTGCTGGAACGCTGATTGCAATAGACTGTTGACCACCTGTTTTTATAACACCGGAAAACAATTCTATTTTATTACCAAATCTTGGGGTGTTGTCATTGTCATACAGTTTGATCAGAATAGGGTCAGAATATCTTAAGAACACAAGATTCTTGCTAAAGTTCATTTAATGTGTACCACATAACCTGTAATTTATAAATATCATGATGACTGGCTACAGTTGTAGATAAATGGAAAAAAAGGCTAGCAAGAGGGCTTTGCTAAAATTACTCTATTACTAATTATTTTAATCTTCCTTTTCATACAGGAGCTTTTAAATTCATTGGAAAACCTGAAATGGCAACCGGTCTATAAGCTTGCTGTGCTGGCCTATGGTTCAATGGTGAATAAATACTGCGGGAGACCTGAGGACTGCCCTGCAACTGTTTTAAAGGTGCAACTTGGAAATAAGTGTCATAGCGTCACAGTTAAAAATCCAGTGCCATTTTATTCAGTTGAGCACGAGTGAGCCACATTTGTTTGTTTAGTCCCATTGAGTGTTTGAGCATGCTCCTCAATAAAATTCCACCTGTGCGCAAACTGCATGGAATTACTGGTTAAAAATCGACTTAACAGACAGTAGTTTTATAAAGATCTTTTTATGACGCTGAGAGATTTCTAAGTCTTCGTCAGCTTTAAGTGTCACATTTAGTGGCCAGCTTGCTGGGATAAGCTCTGGCGTCCTCCAAGACCTTGTACTGGATAAAGCAGTTAGAAAATGAATGGATGTTGTGGTCAGCATGCTAAAACAAGCAATCGTACTGGCTCAGGAAGGTACACGGTTATTATCAGTTTGGAGCTCTCACTATGAGCTGTTGACTTGCCTAGTCTTTTTTCAGCCACACTTTCATAGTGCTTGTGTAATTATACAGAAACTCCATTTGCAGGTGGGCAGTGTGGAGGAATTCTCAGGGAGACATAGGGACTGTCCATACATGAAAAGTAGTTTCAGGAGGCTGAACGTATCCATGTCTTCTGACTAAAAATATGAATGGAAACATTTTGGACTTGTGGGCAGCTATGTCTTGGGACAAGGAAGGTGGAGTAGGATGAAAATCTAACTGCATGTGTTTGAACTCTAGCCCCTCCATGACATGGCTGCTGATTCAATGAGCAGAGCCCATGAGGAGGACATTGTCCTGGCTCTGAAGGCCATAGGGAATGCAGGGCAGCCTGCCAGCATCAAAACCATCATGAAGTTCCTGCCAGCGTTTTCCTCCATAGCTAATCATCTCCCAGTCAAAGTCCAGGCTGATGCAGTGATGGCCATGAGGAACATTGCTAGGAAACAGCCCAGTAAGGTAAGACTCCCAACAAAATGTCTTTAATCCAGAACAGATACTTGTTTTGGTACCATTTGTATTGCAATAAAAGGGACTTGAGATTTTTAGTACAGCTCTTTGAGTTGGCAACTGTTGTTCTTTCCATATACAAAAACAGAAAAAATAAATTAAGATAAGCCTGGGTTCAAAAGATTCTACTGGAACAAAAGCAAATGTTTGGAGCTTCATAGTGACATAGAAACAAACATTAATGGAAAAAATCCTACCCAAAATACCCAATGTACAATTACAACAGATTACTAGCAAAAAACATCAGGGGGCCTTTGTCTTTTCATCTTGACCTTTCTCCAGGCTTTGGAACAAAATATTTAAATGCAATCTGAAGTACAGACCCAAGCACTCACTGCTTGTTTGTCCCCTCTCTGTGTTCATCTGTTAAAGCAGGTCCAGGAAATAACGCTGGAAATCTTTATGGACAGAAGACTGCAACCGGAGGTCCGAATGATTGCGTCTATTGTTCTGTTGGAAGCCAAGCCACCCTTGGCTCTGGTGGTAACAGTGGCAGAAGCTCTGCTGAAGGAGACGAGCTTGCAAGTGGCCAGCTTTGTCTACTCCCACATCAAGGGCCTGTCTAGGAGCTCTGCGCCCGAGCACCATGCACTGTAAGAAAGATTGGGTTTCCTCTTTTCTCTAAACATCTTAAAAGCACGACACTGTGAATTATTACCCTGTAAAGAAAAGTAGCATGCATAGTACAGTATCTTCCAAAAGGGATTCTGCCCCTGCAACACAAGGGATTGTGGTCAATAGCAGAAGAGCTTTCATTTTGTATTCCCTATTCTCACATGAACTCAGGCAATGTTACTTAAGAATATAAGCAACCTAAGAACATAAGAAAGGTGACAAACAGAATGGCCCATTTACTCTGTTTGGTATTTAGCAGCCAATTGAGCTAAGGATCTCATCTCGCTTTCTCTTTGAAGAAGCCAAGGGTGTCAGCTTTATCATGCTTGGGTTAGTTTGTTCCAGACTCCCACCACACTCTTAATGTTTGAAAATAGGTTGAGATAATTTTGGCACCCACCCCTATAGTCTTTCACTTTCACAGACGAAAAGTACAAGAAGCCCCATGAGAGACTGCTCCCCGGTTGATATGGTGTCAGAGCAAGACCCCGTAAACAAACTTTGAGCAGGACCTTCAGCTTGTGTCCCCTATTGCTGTGGTCTGTACCATGTTTCTGGCTAAAGACCAAGCTTGGATACACTGCATTTTGTGAGAATGGTTTGTAAGATTATGAATATAATATCTGATGGTACTTCTTTGGTGACAGATTCTAGGTGTCCCATTCACAATAACAGATTGATGTCACAGAGCATTGTGTGTGTCCTGACAATATTGTATGCCATACAGCATTCATATCAGTAAACCAAACACCTTTACGATCTCAAAATGTCAAGCATTGCATTAGATCGTTAGCATTCACTACACAAAGGATGTTCAAAATACAGTACTTGCATACTATGCTAATATGGTGTTATGAGTCTTGACTATTAAAAAAATGTTTAAAAAAACAGAGAACAGATCTGGGATTTTTGGTGACTATGTTTGTTTTTAGGTCTGCTGCCTGTAATGTAGCTGTGAAACTCCTTAGCTCTAAACTCGACCGACTGAACTATCGGTATAGCAAAGCTATTCGTATGGACATGTATCACTGTAAGTATGACTGAAGTACATTTTCACCATAAATAATCAAATTTTTGTTAAAAATATTGAGATTCTTGTCTGTATTTAGAGAACAAATTTCATTGCAATTATTTTCCAGTCGAGTGTTTAATCCAACCCCAGATATACAGTTCATGATTTTCTAATTAGGCTAACGTTTTTTGATTCTGCTAGAGATTTTAAATTTACCCATAAATGTTCATAGATATCTTGAAAAACCAACTTTTCAGGAGCACAAAATATTGAAAAAGTTCTATTCAGTCACATTATTGGTCCAATTCAACAACCCAGCTGGAATGAAAACCAGATGGAAGAATTGTTTTTTTTTTCTTATTTAGTATTAAAAATTGAATGAATGAACATTATAGAACCAAGGTGATATCCCTGCAGTTTTCTTCCTGACCAATTTTAAAAACTTATACAGACATGTCTTCGTTAGACTACACGTCTGCAAAATTATAAGAGTTACATAAATAGAAATAACAAATGTAACAATAAGAGTTGTTAAAACAGTCATGCAAAATGACAACTAAACATTGGTAATAAAATATGTTAAATACCACAGTTTAATCATTGTTAAGTTACAATCAATGTTATAAAAAATGACAAATACACTCAGCAAACTGGGAATTTACCTTATTTTCTATTCACAACTTTATCATAATAAAGAATAATGTTCAGGAGCAGATCACTGTTTAAATAGTTTAAATGCCTTCCTTTCAGTTTGTAACAGGACTTTATGTGTCTCTGAACTGCAGTTTAAATTTATCATGGAATAAAAAATGCTTAAAGAGCACAGTCAGTCACCACCTTTTCCCATCATTTCTTATTTTTCATGTTACTTCTGTAGACAACTTGAAGGCAGGAGCAGCAATGAACATGTTCCTGATGAACAGTGCAGCCAGTGTTTTTCCCACAGCTTTTATCACAAAATTGCAGGCCAGCGTCCTTGGTTCTTCATCTGACCCTCTGGAGGTACTGAAGTAGCAATATGTAGCAGTCAATTACAGTATACTTTTACATTACATGGGAGTAATGCTTTGCATGCGGCCAAATACACCTCATTAGGCAGAATCAAATGAATGCCAAAGGTCAGCCATTGTGCTCAGTTATACATTTTTGAGATTAACAGGTGTGTCAACTCTCCAAATTCAATAACTAGTGAGTGAGCAGGTTCTATACTATAAATAAGGTGAATGACAATGATATAATTTGCTTTGTTCCTGTTCATAAGAGTTCCACGGTTAAGAACATTTGATACAAATTTTAAATTCTCACTCATTTGATAAAGATTTGGACAAATATCCTGTTGTTAACTAGTGAGGCAAAAAGAAAAAGGAAAACACCACATTTTTGTATCTAGAAAGCTTTGTTTCAAAACATTTCTGAGTACCAGCCTGGCTTTTTATCATCTACAGTTTCACATCCAGACTTGTTTTTTCTAGCTTGGCATTCGGGCTGAAGGGTTAGAGGAAGCTCTTGAAAAATATGAAGACGAATTTACAAATATGCCCACATCAAAGAAGATTGAGAAGGTTTTGAAGATGGTAAGGTGATAAACTGTCCCTAATGCTCTTTCATAAATACATTGATAAGCACATATTTAAATTGTTTTATGCAGACTGTGCATTGGACATCATCATGTTAAAGTTATCCTTCTTATGAACTGTTTGTTTATAATGTTTTTACAAAAGTAATGTAGAATAACTAGCGATGAAAGATTAGGAAATAGTAAACAAGAACACACATTTTCTGGCTTTTGTTTCAGCTGAGCAGGTGGAAGTCTGTACCATCAGAGAAAACACTGGCATCAGCATATATTAAGCTGTTTGGACAAGAGATTTCATTCTCCCGCATGAATAAGAAATACATAGAAGAAATAATGCAGGTACTTGATAAAAACTTTTTTTTTCACCAACACACTGCCAATAAATAATGTAACTAAGACAAAATCTTTTATGAGGGTTAAACAGTACCATTTTTTCTTATATTCCTCAAAATACAAAAATAATTTTGTCATCTTTCTGCAGTTGTAAGGCAGGGTAGTGAATTGGGTTAGGTTTTGGCCTTATGACTAGAAGGTTGTGGGTTCAAGTCCCTGCTACAGACACTGCTGCTGTCCTCTTGAACTGAGGAGGGAATTAAATGCTCTCTAGTCACCTAAAAGAACCCAGAACATACAGTACTGGCTCTGGAACTGTATGGACTTAGCTTTTTACTTATATAGTAGCTATACTTTAATTGTTAAAATTAATCTATGATGATGCATATAAGCTGTGGAACAGTCATGCAGCAGACTGACAGATCGTATTAACTGGTTATACCCAGGCTATCAGAGAGCCGGTGGAAAGACAGACGCTCATATGGAGGATTGTGACTCAGCTTCAGAGTGGAACAGCTGTACAGCAATCAATACCCCTACTGGTTGCTGAGATGCGCCATATCATCCCCTCATGTGTTGGATTACCAATAGAAATGAGCCTCTACTCAGCTGGTGTAGCCACTGCTTCAATAAATGGTAAAAAAGTTTTTATTTTAGTTGTCAAGGTCCATAGTGCACTTCTTTTACTGTATATTTTAAACAACTACTTCACCATTTGTCCAGATGACTGAATATATTATCTTTCTCCAGCTCAAATGCAGATCACACCAACCCTTGCCAGAGAGTTCAGTGTAACTCAGTTACTGAACTCAGAGCTCCAGCTCAAGACAGATGCCACCACCAGGTAAATAAGATACTTTATTCCTTAAACCTAATAAGACCAGCAGTTAGAATCAGCATTTTGGTTGGTGCTATTTATTGGAGCTCCCGAGATGAATAACTAAGATTTACAGTATAAACCTGTTTTTACATTTAGTAATAACCATTTTTATATACACTACATGTATACATACTTTTTATATAAACTACTATAGATATATAGTATATATAGCTCCCCTTAAATATATATAAGCTTTTTTACAAATTTAAGGTGTATATATTATATATTACTCCCTTTATATACTGTATATGAGAGTGCAAAGGAGGAGTGTTTCAATTTTTAGATTTTAAAGGGCTCAGGAATCTTTTTATAGTAACTGTTTATTTTACTTCAGGTAGAAGTCTCTCACAATTATACACCTATAAAGTCCCAAGAAACCCTCATTAGTGCTCCAAGTGCTCCAAGGGTGTACTTATCACAAACAAATTCATGACCCAGAGAGAGCACACAGGATTAATATTGGAGCTCACAGGGAAAGACCTTTTTGTTTATTACTCCTTAAACCTATCGTGAGATCATCCTTCAGGTTGCCAGAGTTTGGATGGGCCATTTCAGAGTGATTGATGTTTGATCTGCTCTTGCTGTACAGCACAGAAAAGTATTAGGATTAGTTTAGAAATCCTTTCACAAACCTGGAGTGCAGCACTTTCTGCTATGCCAAATATAAACTCATCTATAGTAGCCAAAAAGCATAGTTTATGCCCTAGACCTGATTTTATTTAGTTCAGGTGGGTAGCTGCGTTAGCATAGGCTGCAAAGGAACAAGTAATAGGTTTATTCCATGCTGAAAGGAAGAAAAAAGAAAACACAGTGTTTTGGCTGTGGAGTCTTCTTCGGGTGTAAACCGAAACGTTGTGTTTTCTTTCTTCTCTTTTCAGCATGGAATAAACCTTTTACTTGTTTCTGATTATATTTAGGCTATTTAAACAACTACAGTTCTACAGCTGTCTTTTTCATTCTGGCTTTACCCTTTTGGACAATGACAGAGTTGAGAATGTTGGAGTGTTGGACTGGATTCTTTGTATAGGTTCAGTGATATTAGAAATTCTGTGAGGTCAGGCACTCTGAAGGTGGGCATGTTGGTTTTATTCTTTTCACCTTTATTGTGTCTTTTTCATGGAGTGTCGGACAATATAATACTGCTACTATGGGACTGCTCGATTGAAGTGTATGTGTCTGGGTTTGTCAGTGTGTGTTTACAGTTTAGTTTGAAACCACGGAAGACAGTGTTCTTTTGTTTTGGGTCTACAGTATGAACAATGAACAATCAACATCATAGCAGGGAAATGTGCAGTAATTTTTCACAGCTTGTCGGTTTTGTGTTTCTTACATTGAATCATAGTATTGCATCCTATAATGCCATATCCTATCACGTTTCTGGAAGTCATTGCTCTTTTTTGCACGTGAAATAAAACAGTAGAAATTCTTATAGGAACTGATAAGAAAATACATTATCCTGTTGTTTTTGCAAAATGAAGGTGAAGCTTAACAGTTTTACATTTTGCCTGCATCAGTTTCTGCATGAACTCTGTATTTTTGATCCAAGGTTCTGGACTTGGGTTAATAACATTTCATAGAACAGCACACACCTGTAGGGACTTTCAAATGCTTTCTAATCCATTGTGGGACATTGAGTAGAGTATGTTCATATCTTTTACCTCTTAATGCCTCCGAACGTTTGTATAAAATTTCAATGTGTGCATTGCATCACAATTGTGAAGCAAGAGTGTGTGCAGAACTTTACTTTTGTGTTAAATTTAAATGCCAGCAAGTGACTGAGCTTTTTTTTTGCTAGCTTTACCATGAACGCTGTGGCTGTTATGGGGGTCAACACCCACCTCATTCAGACAGGTGTGGAGCTCCAAGCAAGAGTTCATACTGTGATCCCAATGAAGTTCACTGCCAAGTTGGATATGAAAGAGAAGAACTTCAAGATGCAGTTTGAGCCCTGCCAGACTGAGACGGAGCTGCTAATGATGAGGTATTTGCTGTTCGAGTAAATATTCTTCTTGACTTGGAAAGAGAAAGAACAGAGGAACAAGTCCTACAGTCCTTTTTTTAATACAAGTTCGATTTTTACTTTTGAGCTTTCACAGTTTCAGTTTATAAGACGTGGGCAATACATGCTGGTTGCCTGACATGGTAGAATTTGTTTTGCGTACACAAAAGTCACAGCAACAAAGTTTGTTCATAAAAAGTATATTTTTTTATATATATATTTAAAAAAATAACTGTATCTTTTTAAGGGCTCAGGCTTTTGCTGTAACAAGAAATGTGGAAGATCTGGAAGCTGCAAAAAAGACACCATTGTTACCTGAATCTGCTCAGGCGGAGATCATGAAGCAGCATTTTGACCCAGAGGCTTCAGCCCCTCGCAGAAGAGACTCAGCTGAAGCAATGGTAAGCTGGTGGTCTTTTCCAGCTCTTCTTATCGAGGTTTTTTAGTTAGTGTTTAATCATATCTTATAGGATTATGATAATATATATATATAACTTTATGGTCCCAGAGAACTGTAAAGGCCTTTGCTCCTAAATTATGTCTTTTATAAACTGGGTGTTTTCTACATTCCCCCTAACATTACACTATGGTTCACCTATGTACCAAACCACTCCACTACTCTCAGGTAAAGATAAAAGGAAAACGCTCATTCAAGAAAATGGTACAGTATAGTGTCGTATTGCTCTATTGCTCATATTGATGGGTTTATTTTACCAGGAAAGATATGCATCTCATTTTTAATGGTGAAGAATTATAATTCTTCACATAATAAGTTACCACTGATATTTTTATGCTCCTTTCTACGATGTTTCATGTTTTATGTTAACTTGATCTCAAGACAGACATACAGCAGTAGTAATTGTTCATATCTTTTCATTTGTAGACCAGGCTGTCTGATGAGATGATATCTCCGGGCTCAGTGACCTCTGATGAGCAGAGAAGGAAGCACTCTTCTCACAGGATGTACAATGTTTGTACCAAGATCAGGAACTTTGGATTCCAGTTGTGCTTCGAGGCCAAATCAGAAAATGCTGCTTTCCTCAGAAACACACCTCTTTATGTAATGATTGGACAGCATTTCTATAAAATTGATCTCAGACCAGGTATGGAATGAAATGTTCAGCCTGATAACAGGCAACTAGAATATAGAACTCTGCAGATCCAACATAGATTTTAATTTCTTGAAATATATTTTGTGGTTGAAACTAATTTATTAGAATATTGTGGGACTCCTAACGCTGGTTTCACGGACCAGAATTTGCTATATTTTTAAACATGGTTGAAATTACATTCATTTGAGATTCCTGCTAATCTGGGTTTGATAAATCAAAGTTCTTTGTGAATGTAAAAGCAGTGTTAATGGGACAGGACATCCATTTGACATAAAATACAAGGGGTAGCAAATAGCTTTTTATGCAGCCCACGGTGACCCTGTGGCATCGGCAATGTTAAGTTTGAAGTGAATGTTATGGAGAAGTGCTCTGATGGGGCAAGCCTGGGTTTTGACCATGGTCCCCTCTGGGAGTGAAAATTGGCTTGATTGCCTGATTAGTGTCCTGTATGACTGGAGTGCCACTGGAAGGAATGAGAACTAATTTTAGACTAAGAATGACTAAGTTGTTTTTACACTAAGGATTGTGGGCGTCTGGAACAAGTTACCAGGCTACCTTCTGGGGTCCTTCGAGAAATGACTGGATGAGATTCTTTGATCAATTACAGTGCCTTGCGAAATCTAAATCTAAACGAAATCTATTGGATTTTTGAAACTTTTTTAACTAATAAAAAAATGAAAAGTGGGGCGTGCAAAATTATTCGGCCCCTTTACTTTCAGTGCAGCAAACTCACTCCAGAAGTTCAGCGAGGATCTCTGAATGATCCAATGTTGTCCTAAATGACTGATGGTGATAAATAGAATCCACCTGTGTGTAATCAAGTCTCTGTATAAATGCACCTGCTCTGTGATAGTCTCAAGGTTCTGTTGAAAGCGCAGAGAGCATCATGAAGACCAAGGAACACACCAGGCAGGTCCGTAATACTGTTGTGGAGAAGTTTAAAGCCGGATTTGGATACAAAAAGATTTCCCAAGCTTCAAACATCCCAAGGAGCACTGTGCAAGCGATCATCTTGAAATGGAAGGAGTATCAGACCACTGCAAATCTACCAAGATCTGGCCGCCCCTCTAAACTTTCAGCTCAGACAAGGAGAAGACTGATCAGAGATGCAGCCAAGAGGCCCATGATCACTCTGGATGAACTGCAGAGAACTACAGCTGAGGTGGGAGAGTCTGTCCATAGGACAACAATCAGTCTTACACTGCACAAATCTGGCCTTTATGGAAGAGTGGCAAGAAGAAAGCCATTTCTCAAAGATATCCATAAAAAGTCTCGTCTAAAGTTTGCCACAAGCCACCTGGGAGACACCCCAAACATGTGGAAGAAGGTGCTCTGGTCAGATGAAACCAAAATCGAACTTTTTGGCCACAATGCAAAACGATATGTTTGGCGTAAAAGCAACACAGCTCATCACCCTCAACACACCATCCCCACTGTCAAACATGGTGGTGGCAGCATCATGGTTTGGGCCTGCTTTTCTTCAGCAGGGACAGGGAAGATGGTTAAAATTGAGGGGAAGATGGATGCAGCCAAATACAGGACCATTCTGGATGAAAACCTGTTGGAGTCTGCAAAAGACCTGAAACTGGGACGGAGATTTATCTTCCAACAAGACAATGATCCCAAACATACAGCAAAATCTACAAAGGAATGGTTCACAAATAAACGTATCCAGGTATTTGAATGGCCAAGTCAAAGTCCAGACCTGAATCCAATCGAGAATCTGTGGAAAGAGCTGAAAACTGCTGTTCACAAACGCTCTCCATCCAACCTCACTGAGCTCGAGCTGTTTTGCAAGGAAGAATGGGCAAGAATTTCAGTCTCTCGATGTGCAAAACTGATAGAGACATACCCCAAGCGACTTGCAGCTGTAATCGCAGCAAAAGGTGGCTCTACAAAGTATTAACGCAAGGGGGCCGAATAATTTTGCACGCCCCACTTTTCATTTTTTTATTAGTTAAAAAAGTTTCAAAAATCCAATAGATTTCGTTCCACTTCACAATTGTGTCCCACTTGTTGGTGATTCTTCACATAAAATAAAAAATTTATATCTTTATGTTTGAAGCCTGAAATGTGGCAAAAGGTTGAAAAGTTCAAGGGGGCCGAATACTTTCGCAAGGCACTGTAGCTACTTGGCAAGCAATTCTGATAGATTTAAATGTATTACCGTTTTAAACTTTTCTTATGCGAAACAACATTAGACTACATTTATTTTCACAGCAGCTCTGGAGGCATCTAGCTGTCATTGATGATTTTTACTTTGTATATATCCACAGCACATTCTTCTGATGCTACAGTAGAGAAGATTGAGGTTGAGATTCAGACAGGTCCTAAGTCAGCCTCTAAAATTGTTCGAATGGTGGCCATTGATGAATACCCCAGAGCTAAGAAACTGGCAGGCAGTGTCTTGACAAAACTGAAGGGAATCCTGAAACCCTTCAAGGTGTGGTAAAACTGAATGAATTCATTTTCTGGCAGATATTATATTATTATTTTATGTTTTTGTAATATTGTATGCAGTTATTTTGCTGAATCACTTCTAATTATGTTTTTATTTTTATTGACACTGACGATGACTTTTATATCGATATTCCTTGTTTTTTGGTATTTTATAGCTTTTAGTATAATTTGATATTTTGTAGAATATGGTGCAATTTAGATGTTGTTGGTATTCTTACATTTCCCTATATGTAACCCAATTTGAGCTGCTCTGCGCATGAAAGGCACAGTGCTTACAAAGCTTGACTTTATAAAATGATTTTTGCATCTCTAGTATCATTTGAAAAAGGCTGGAATTAAATACAATTTTGTTTTTGTTTTTTTGCACCCCATAAAGAAATAAGAACACTTTGTGGAAGGCAGAGTCCAGACTAAATCTGAATTTAACAAGACCTGCGAAAAAGCTGTGTACAATATTGCAAAACTGTTTTATTTTGTCTTCTTAGGGACATCACCATAATGCTACTGGAATCTCCTGGAGGTCCTCAAGTTCAGCATCAAGCAGTCACTACCACCCACAGTCCAGGCGTACCTCGCAGAAGAATAGGCACAGAATGAGCAACAGCAGCAGTAGCAGTAGCAGTAGCAGTAGCAGTAGCAGCAGCAGCAGCAGCAAGTTGTGGCACAGCAGACAGCATAAGAAAGACCACAACAGACACCCCAGAGTAGGAGGCCATTTTAGGAGGCATGGAACAAACACAAGCACGTCTTCCAGCAGCTCCTCTGGTTCATCCTCTGAATTGGTAAGGGGGGAAGGGGAGGGGATCCTATTGAGCACCATCCAAGATGCTTCAAAGAGTGGGGGAGGAGTGTTCGTCTCCTCTGATATTAGAAAACATTCAGTAGAGCTTTACCTGCATGAGTCTCAAAATAGCATAACAAGACATGCAGAAAAATCATGTAGCAAAATTACACATAAACACACCAGGGTGTTACCATGCTGCATGCTCGTCCTGATGAAGGCTTGCTTGCCGAAATGTTGACAACTGAAGTGTAGAGTATACATCCAGCTGACTACAATTCCTGCTGAACTGCGTTTGCAGAATGTCTTTGTCAGCTCTCAAGTACTTATTGGTGTATTACACCGGTTTCACCTGCACTCGGGCTGAACATTTTATATTTTGCTTATTGGAGGCAAATAAAAATGAATCTTTGTAGGGAGATTATGAAGGTTGAAAAAATTAGATCACTCTGAATATCTTATGTCTCTATTACCTGCGAAAAAGCTGTGTACAATATTGCAAAACTGTTTTATTTTGTCTTCTTAGGGACATCACCATAATGCTACTGGAATCTCCTGGAGGTCCTCAAGTTCAGCATCAAGCAGTCACTACCACCCACAGTCCAGGCGTACCTCGCAGAAGAATAGGCACAGAATGAGCAACAGCAGCAGTAGCAGTAGCAGTAGCAGTAGCAGTAGCAGCAGCAGCAGCAGCAAGTTGTGGCACAGCAGACGGCATAAGAAAGACCACAACAGACACCCCAGAGTAGGAGGCCATTTTAGGAGGCATGGAACAAACACAAGCATGTCTTCCAGCAGCTCCTCTGGTTCATCCTCTGAAATGGTAAGGGGGGAAGGGGAGGGGATCCTATTGAGCACCATCCAAGATGCTTCAAAGAGTGGGGGAGGAGTGTTCGTCTCCTCTGATATTAGAAAACATTCAGTAGAGCTTTACCTGCATGAGTCTCAAAATAGCATAACAAGACATGCAGAAAAATCACGTAGCAAAATTACACATAAACACACCAGGGTGTTACCATGCTGCATGCTCGTCCTGATGAAGGCTTGCTTGCCGAAATGTTGACAACTGAAGTGTAGAGTATACATCCAGCTGACTACAATTCCTGCTGAACTGCGTTTGCAGAATGTCCTTGTCAGCTCTCAAGTACTTATTGGTGTATTACACCCCTTTCACCTGCACTCGGGCTGAACATTTTATATTTTGCTTATTGGAGGCAAATAAAAATGAATCTTTGTAGGGAGATTATGAAGGTTGAAAAAATTAGATCACTCTAAATATCTTATGTCTCTATGATCAAATCATTAAATTTCAGAGTATTTATTTCTCTTAAAGAAATAGACTATTCCCAGAGTTAGTAAATTAAATATATGATCATAAATGCGGTCTTTGATAAACTTTCTGGTGCAGTGTTGTAAAGCATGGCGAAATTGTAGAAAAACGACAGTAAGTCTTTGGTCAATCCGCAGCAAAACCATGGTAAAACATTACAAATCCTTAGGTAAATATACCATGATAACCTGTCATAAGTATGTACTAAGCTACACTATAACTGTTAACTATAACTAGAAAGTACTATCAGTTTTTAAGTTGCTATATTCTTGTAAATTCCACCTTTTGTTTAAAGTATGGACACAAACCAACTGCAATTTGTCTTTGTGTCTCCTACAGTACAGAGGTAGAGCTGATAACTTCAACCTACGTTTCAAGGCCCATGGGCACCTGGTAAGACTTTCTTCTATGTGTTTATGTCACCTAAAGTTTGTAAAGCTGGATCTAAGATTTGAAATAGACCTAAAAAAATTACATTTAATGTGCTTCCTATGTAGTAATATACTGAAACAAATTTTGCATTTACAAACCCATAACTGTAGTGACTTAAACGTCACCAAAAAGAGTGGCAAATTGTTTTAAAAACAATTGTGAAATTTCCTTGTGTAAAATGATTTCCCTTGACAGTGTTTCTTTCTTATATGGTGTACAGCTTCAAGGTGATCCTGGCAATGCAAGACCCTTCACTTCTTCATCCAGTTCAAGTAGTTCATCTAGCAGTGAATCCAGCTTGGCCTCAAAACCAGAGGTTTGTTAAATAGCTATTGAATAGTATCATCATTGCAAACCTTGATGGTTTAATGCTGTTAAAGGAGATAACAATTCCCACACAATTAGCTGTTAATAGCTTTATACCTGCTGATATGATATCCTTGTGATGCATAGGAGAAATACATTGAAAGAAAAATGTGGGGTGTTAAGTTTAGGGATGTGAAGATCCATAATACAGCCATTCTATTCCCAAATGCCAAAATAATAATAATTGTACTCTCACCCTTTCAAATGTATTTTCTGAGCTGCTCAAGTGAGGTAATGCTGAAGCACTGCTGTTAATTAGTCATTGCTCTTATGCAAAGCAGAAATATTAAAATTCTCCCAAATTATAAGATAGGCAAAAAAAATTGTCAGGCATACACTGAGTAAATTGCGAGCTGGAGTGTTAAAGAGTTGAATGATCTTGAAATAATTTGCAAACATGTAATGCCCAAACTGCATGTTCATAGGGTGCATGATTTTGTCTTGTACCATTTCCATATCTGGGAGGAGTGGGTGAGGTTCTTTTCCATTGAACCTTCTGTGCTAGGGTTAGACACACAGGAAGTCTTGTGCATGGAACTATGCTCCTTAATGCCTCTCACATTACTGCTGATCTTTGTTGTGTTGTAGTGATGGGAGAGCCTTTTAACAAGCCAGTTCAATTTGGCTGCACTTTCTGTACCCCACTGTGCTAAAGATTTGTATTTGTTTCCTGCTCTCAGAATTAGCTGCAGACTGTAACTGTATTCTGGATTCCTCCCTTAAATTCTCTATTGCAAAACTTGTGTCTCAGTCTAAGACGGCTCCTGTCATTCATTCTTCTCACAAAAAGGACTCTTTCGTATCTAGCATTTGATCATACATCAGATAACAAAACAAGCTGAACTTGGAAGATATGCACATTCACAAACATAAACTCTTCACCATGTTTCACGGTTAGATTTAAATTGTAAATCTCTTTCCTTTCCTTCTTATTTTATAATATTTTATTGTTGATATGTATTGAAATCAATGGTGAAATGTGAAATACATTAATGTGTAATTTAAAGGCTTAACTTTGTTGGTGTTTCCAAATGTGTTTCCACTGATAAAGGGATTGATTTCAGAGAACAGTGAGCTACAGAATATAAGCGCTGAATGGGGAAAGCCAGGCAACACATACTTCCTATGTTTGCATATTTGCTTCCTATGTAGAACGTGCTTTATTTATTGTCATGAAGCGCTCTCTTTCACTGTATGTGAGTACATGCTTTTTCCTGCTTTGCGTTGCAGTTCAAGTTCCTGGGAGACTCAACCTCTCCTCTGTTCGCCGTTGTGGCTCGGGCCAGGAGAAGTGACGGGCTGCAGCAGGGTTACCAGTTGGCTGTCTATGCTGACACCACTCTGTCGAAGCCCAGGGTGCAGGCCCTGGCCATCGAAATCAACAGCAAGGACAAGTGGCAAGTGTGCGCTGATGCTGAGCTTCACAATGACTACAAAGCGCTGGTAAGGCCACTGGCCTCGCCCTTTTCTCATGTGATGGGCTGGGTTCCAGTCCAGGTTATATCCTAGGGTATATTCTATAATGGTATAGAAAAATGATGGCATTGTGTTGATAGAGCTTTCTTATGTCTCTTATTTAAAACCTGAAACCCTGTGATACAAACAGTACAGTATGTAGTGTATCTTGGTTCGTGTCAGTCCAGCTTCCTCTTCAATAGGCTTTGACTGTGTTGTGATGTTCTGTTTCTGCTTCTGCAGGCGCTGGTGAGGTGGGGTCAGGAGTGCCGAGAGTATAAGGTAGCAGTGAAGGCAGCGACTGGGCGCATAGCAACTCATCCTGCTCTGCAAGTTAAAGCCAAGTGGTGGAAGATTCCACGTGCTATGAAATATGCTGGAGAGACGTATGTACTTATCTGTTAAAAAAAACTGCTGAAATAATCAATAGTTTGATTAGATCCTAATGAACAAAATTGGAGGGATGGGATGTGTGGAGGGTATTTGAGTGACTTGACTAGCTGAGGGAATGGCACCTTAGCTACAAGGAGGAGGCTGCCCAAACCCATCCTCACTATTGTGAGGAATGAGCTAGGGAGCTGCTGGAAGGGTGTAGATAGAGTGGCAGATGGGATGCAATAGAGATGTGTGAAGGATAGAACTGGGTGCAAGACTTATATACATAGGAGAGTGAATGCGAGTAAGATCAGGGTCTAACCTTCCTCCTGAACTTCTGTTATAAACTCCTTTAGTCAAAACACTGTAAGTTTGAAATCAGAGGGTCGGGGAAAAAATAATGGGGTATTACCTTACCACATACATTTGGGAAATAACCATGAGAGCATAATCTCTTTTTAATGAAATATGTAAATATGCTATTTTAAAATCATTGTACATTTTTAAGATTTTTAAGTATGAAGTGAGTCACAACAATAAAATTGTTTTCTTGTATGTCCGTTAGGACCAAAATAAGCTTTGAAGTGTTGAAATCCATCTGTAGATTTCAGTATGTCTCTGAGTTAATCTTCTAAGGTAAGGTGCTATCTTTAAGATAAGATCACTTCATTGGCCATATACAGTTTTGTATATTAGGAATTTGTCTTTTCACATACCCCAGCTTGCTCTCCATGAGGCACACCAACGGGGAGAGACAAGCTTGGGATCAGAGCACAGTGTCGGCCATTTATATGGCACCCCTGGAGCAGTTGGGGTTAAGGGCCTCACTCAGGGGCCCAACAGAATAGGATTCCTCTGCCAACCACGGGATACGAACCGGCAACCTTCCAGCCACAGGCGCAGATCCTTAGCCACGCAGCCACTGCACTGCCTGCCCAACAATGGTAACTCAGTAAAGGTGTACTTACTTACATTGTTGTTGTTTTTTTCATTTCAGAATGGCAGAATATGTACCTGGAGCTGCATTAATGCTGGGATTTTCTCAAAAATGGCACAAGCACACATCAAAACAGTTAGCCTTGTACATTGCAATGTCTTCGCCAAGGACTGTCGATTTGTTTATAAAGACACCCAGGGTAGGATCCTACATTTGTATATTTATAATATTTCGGTGTACAAGTACAAGAAAAAATCTTAAAATAATTAAGGCCTTTAAATTAATAACCTTTGTTGTAAGTTATCCCAACATCTTTCTGTTTTACCTACAGAAAAATAAAATATAATTAATTGCTGTAATTAATTGGTATTATTATCATTATATTTTTCCTTTGCATATTTGCTTTGATTATTGCTAGCAACTAAAGCTGATTAAACTCTTATGATCAAGAACATCGATAGCGCTAATGTTTCAAATCACATTTGCAGTGAAGATGTATTTTGGAGTCTCCTATCTGTTTTTGGAAATGCAAAGAAATTGTTAATTTTAAAATCATCAATCAGCAAATCGTCAAGCATGAATTTATTTTTAAAATTGATTTCAGATGGCTCTCTGCAAGCAAGCTGTGCCCATGCCTGTTGCAATGCCTTATGGACCCATTGATGAGATGCAGAAACCACTTGGTCTCTTACACAGCCTCAGTGAAGTTCCAATCATGCTGGCCGAGTCTACAAAATGTAAATCCACTAGAATAAAGATATGCCTATGTATTTTGCAGTCTAGCCTATGCTGGAACTTTTTATCAGAAATGCTCATTGGAGATACTAGGGTATTATTAGTAAGCAAGTACCAACCCATAATCTGTTATTCAACGAAGATCATGTGGTTAAAATTTATAAGACATTCTTTATGAAATGCAGGCTTTTTTCTTACTACATAAGGAAAAGACATGTAAGGTCTACAATTCCTGTAGACCTTTAACAGCTCTCCAGAGAGGCCCTAATCTAGTCTTTCAACAATTTCTGCCAGACCAGTCTAAATGCAATTACACATTTTATCATTTTATGACTTATCAGGTTATCAATACAAAATGCTCCAGTATCAATCCATAATGTAAACATATACATTTTTTCCCAGATAATTAGATTTATACACAAATATTGTCATAATTAATTACTATGCATTTAACATTTAGCCTTTCTTAAAAGGAATACTTATTGGAATCAGTTTAGAATCACATTCTAAACTTCTTCTTCTTCTTCTTCTTTTTCTTCTTCTTTCTTTGTATTTACTTTTCTTTACCTATCATTTTCTTACTTCTTCTAAAAAAAGAATGGACGTGCTTATTGTGTACCCGTAATAATGATAGTGCTGCTATTCACTCCAACAGGCAGCATACACAGTTAAATTTCTCATTGCCTCATTTCCAAGTCGCTATTTTTATTAACTTTAAAAACAGTTATAGACTATAATAAAGAATAAGGAATTAATGATCTCACACTGCTTTAAATAACAGAGTAATTCACATGAATTGTGTTTTGTTGCTGTTGTCAAAATGAGATTTTGTCAAGTAGCAAGCAAAGAACTTGATCATGAAGTGGCAGTCGCTCTTCACCAACACTGCAAGAGAAACTAATTGTCGTTGATATAATTTTTTCAGTATGATTTTGTCCTCAAAACTCTTTCCTTTTGCTATCCACAGCGCAGTGCTCGGTGCACGGGTCGAAGGTCGTGACCTTCAACGACGTCAGGTTCTCTTATGACATGCCTCGCAGCTGCTATCACATTCTGGCCCAAGACTGTCGCTCCAGACCCAAGTTTATAGTCCAGATCAAGCGGGCTACTGTGTCTCAAAGTCTCTATGTTGTGAGAGCTCAAATCCATAACAAGTAAGTTTAGAACAAGAAAACAAATGCACGGTATACCTCTTGTTGAAGAGAACTCTGTCTTCACTTAGGTTAGGAGATTGTCAACAGAGATCTTTAATTCAATCAGCTGAAGGGGAGCATATCACAGAAAAAGGGTTTCCCCTAGCACTCAAGACATGCTCCCTAGACTGAAGTCACACTTTCCTTTTTATACATTAAAAGTAGGCAAGACTTTAACATATCAAAGGAACATACAGGGAAAGGGGCAGTGTCAGAAGTCAAACAAACAGGACAGGAAGATGCCATTTGGCATCCTGCAATATGTTTCATTTCTCTCTGGTTGAATGGGTGTAAGGAATCACAGGCTTTAGTTTGCACCTAAGACAGTGGTCTTAGGTGCAAACAGAAATCCTTTCCCGCGCATAGTCACTGTCTTGACCTTTTCACTCGGTCTTCCACACCCTGTTTTGCTTTTTGACTTTCCCAGAAGATATAGACAAGACCATTACATACTACAGCATTTGTTTGAATGAAGCTCCAAGAATGTTTGGTTTAACCCACTTCAGCCGAGGGACGATAGCCAAATTACGGGCAAGGAATAGAGAACCTTCTGTAAACCATGTAGAAATAAACTGTTGCTTTCTTGCTGGTGGCAGTGGCAGTAGGTTTGCGGTTGGATTGCTTGAGCAAAGAACACTGGAAAGGAAAGACAAATGTCACCTATTTAGACCCCAGTGAGCAGGAGATTCGGCGAACTGGAGTTTGACTACGTTTTCAGATTCGTGCCGTGATCTGAGGAGATAATGTAGATTGGACACAGACGTTTAGATTGTCTTTGGATTATTTTTAGTTAAATTGTAATGGAATCCGTTCTAAACTCATAGACAAAAGGAAATACATAATACATAAAAAATTAAAAGTCAAAGGCTTTGAATCAGTTTTGCAGGCAGAAAAATATTTTTTTATCATAATCATTAATATTTCTTAAATTTGTCACAGATGGCAGTATCTGATGGTATCTTTAAGTTTGATATAAAACTCAACTGATTCATGTTTGTCTTGCACTTGGTTGTAACAGATTTGTTTTTTGTTTTTTCTTTTACAAACAGCGATATCGAAATGCTACCTTCAACCAGTGGGGCACTTAGGCTGATATTCAATGATAACAAAATACCATCCAGTAACCTCCCATTCAGTGACCCAGAAGGTTAGTAGAATATCACAGCTGCAAGTGTGAACTATTGGTGAAGTAAGAATAGCTGAGCTAATGCAGTTTGTATGCAAATTATCTATCTTCATCCATTTTAAATAAGCAGTAATAATTAATGATAATTAGCACTATTTCCTGACGTTTGGGAGACCCAAACTTGAGAAGTTTGTGGAAGATGTCCAAGAAAGCTGTGAAGGTTCTAATGGATTAATAGAGAGGAGAGGGCAAGTCAGTAGGGCCTGAACGTTTGAAGAGGCTGCAGAGGGAGCCCTGGCCAACTAAGCCCAACTTTACCCTTGATGGTGCTGATCCGATTGTGCGCTGACAGTTGGGGGGTTCCCTGTCACAGACAGCTAGGGACATGACCCGGAGTCAGACTGATGTACGAACCATAGCCAACAAGCTAAGTGGTAGCCATTTGGGCCATTCACCCCATTCAGCTGGTTTGATCCAAGGATCTCATCCAGCCATTTTTTGAAAGAAGCCAGAGTATCAGCGTCAACAACATGGCTGGGTAACTTTTTCTATACTCCTACAACACATGTTCAACTCATGATGCCTGTACCATAGACATTAACCTGCTCGGATGAGCTCTTTTTTTTCTGACTGAGACACTTAGGAAAATGGGAGGCCCCGTTTGCCTTTGTTTTGATGTGTAAAACACATTTAGGAACATACACTGGGTGCACGATAGTTCTTTTGCCATTGTAGGATGTGAAAGGCTCTTTGGACTGCTTGTTACTGACCTCTTTTGTTTCTAAAACCTGACAAATACATTACGCAGGCATGATCCACATCGACAAGGAAGGTCAGGGACTGGTGTTGAAAGCTGAGAAGTATGGCCTGGAGAAGCTGTATTTCGATGGGAGGAAGACCCAGGTCAAGGTGGGCTATACCATGAAGGGGAAGACCTGTGGAATGTGCGGTCACAACGACGGGGAGACGAAGAAGGAGTTCCGCATGCCAGATGGCCGAGTCACCAAATCTGCGTCCAGCTTCGCTCATTCCTGGATATCCCCTGATGAAAACTGCGATAAAGGTAGAGCCCGATACCAGCCCTGGAATCATTTCAAAAGGGTCTGTTTCTTTGTGTTCGGTCACACACTCTCATAATGGAAACAGCAAGAGCAAATAATCAGGCTGTATTGTCATGTACAGTAGCATTTCCTGTTTCCTGAGTGCATGTAAAAAAACTGCAGTTTGCAAGAATGCAGTTGATACCAAAATCTAAACAGAGCACTACACTGTGAAAATTAGTGATTCAGGATTCTTGTTTTTTAATTTGACTTTTTTTTTAATCTTTCATCTTCAGCCAAGTCATGCATCTGGACATTCTTATTGATAATAATAAATGCTCTTCTGGCCCAAGTAGTTACACTGGGATGCTGAAGTTTGCAAAAACGCGTTTATCTCAGCTGAAAAACACGTTTTGACAACTTCTAGCCATTTCAGGATCGTTGTGGAGCAGAGACTATCCCCACAAACAACTGGTGCAAGGCAGGATTCACCCTAGATCAGATGCCAGTCTATTACAGGGCAAAGAGACTCACAGACAGACAGAGATGCACTACTAAAGTAATTAGTATGCCTTTGGTATGTGTGATGCGATAACTCACAAGGCGGATATTTTACTGGGAAAAGCCACCTGCAAAGTGACTGCAAATCATGTGCATTCTTTAATCTTTTCCGTGCAAATCAATAGTTGTTGATTCTCCATTTAGTAATACAGTATCCCAGTAAGGTGAGGGTGAATTGTGAATGTCCTTTCAGAATGCCAGTTCCAGCCCGAGCACGTTGAATTGGGAAAAGTAGTGTCAATGGTTGGCGAAGAGTCCCGGTGTTACTCCACTCAGCCTGTGCTGCGCTGTGCTCCAAACTGCTCACCTACTCAAACCACACCAGTCACCATCGGCTTCCACTGCCTCCCAGCAGGTACAGTAGGACTGAGCTGCCAAGACGCACATTGAAAAAAAATTGTTAAAAACATTGAAAAAAATGGTATACAATGTTACAGATTTCTCAAAAGCCTCTTATAATCAGGGTGAGCTATGATAGGTCTTGAGAATATACTGTGTGTGTCAAGGAAGACTGTAATGTTATTTAGTTAGTTATGACAATGGATGAGAAATTCCAAAGCATGAGCATTAAAAATGATCAAAATGCAGCTTCTCGTGCGGCACATGATGTTGAAACTGGAGGCCAATAAAAACCATTCTTGCTCACAGGCACAGTTGCGTTCCTGCAGGGGTCTTGAAGGCAGCTGATGACTAAAAACCCCGCTGTGCACAAAAATCAGCCATACTTTAAGAACCTGAGCCAGAACTTGCTGGCTAGGCACGGCAGATAACATCTTCAATTTCAAGGGTGTTAAGCTAAGACCCAAATGGGCGTCATGCCCAGAGTCAAGAGTGTGTTTGGAAAGACATAAATCTGTTGGAGGATTTTTTTTCTGTACCCCAGATCGGTCAAGGATCCGCCTTGAAATATAAGGAAGACTGTACATACATCCATTGTGCCATTTTGTAGCTACGTTAGATCAGTCAGGTTTTCTAAAATGTTTTGAGAAATCTGTTCTTTTATGTTTTTTCCTCGGGACTTTAGTGTTTTCCTCCAAATTTACTCTTTTTCAAAGGTTCTATTCAATAATAATCATGTTTGAAATCTCGTTTGCATACAGTATATGATAATGACAAAATCATTTAGATTACCATTGTGAACCTCCTGATTTCTCTTTAATAGAAATCCCATGCTTTAATCTTCAAGCAATTTAAACAGACGTAATTTAATGAGATCTTAAATCAGTTTCCCTTGATCGTTTAAATCAGTCTAAGGTGTTATATTTAATCAGTCTAAGCGTCACATATTAACAATGTCACATGTATGACACAGGCATGGTCAAAATCAGGGTTCAGGAGCAAACAGTTTTCAATTTACCATGAGTTTTGAAGTGGAACTGGAACACTGCTTCAACATTAGTACAGAATTCTTATATATATTTCTTCTTGCAGAGACCACTGTCAATAGAGGAGATTACAACAGTTTTGCAGAGAAGAATGAAGACATAGAGGACTCTTTTCTTGCTCACACTGAGTGTTCCTGCCCAGCTAACCGCTGTCCTGCTGTCTAAATAACCCGGAGCATTGAAGATCTGATCTGAGAAGAATTGAGGAATTTCAATTTAAGAATTTAAATGATGAAGAAGTGATAAATGTACTGGTATTGGATCCTTCCACAACATTATGTTCGCCTGTCTTGTGACACAATAAACTTTCTCTGCAATTATTTCTAAGTTTGTCGTTCTTGTGCTTCTGTTGGATCAAGATCCAATCCACAGTGACTGATGAGCTCTTTATGAATCTAAGATTAATTGTTGAAGGCTTACTGAATTGTATTCCAAAATGTTTTTAAAGAATGTTTGCTAGACGTGTAAAAACCTACAGTATACAGTACCTTCAACTTTCTCCTATGATTTGTGTTAAATCATTTTTTATTTATCATTACAGAGATATAATAATATATCCTTGGGGATTGCCATTATGTTGCTTTAGGCATTTTTAATTGAATTATCCTTCTAATTTAATAAGTCTATAATATACAGTACAATATAATTATATATTACACAACCTTTGGTGAGGATCTCTACTTTTGTCTAATTAAAGAGAAATCGATATGAACAGTAATTACCAACATTTTTAATTACTATATATGGTTCTACAGTAATTGCATGTGAAGATTATTTTTACATAGAGAAAAAATGTTCCTCCACACAGTATTGGCAGTGTTAAGTCCTCTCTTTATTTTTTCAGCATGAAAGTCCTCTCTTTATTTTTTCAGCGTGACTATACATAAACTGTACCTGCATTTTAGAAAAATGCCATGGGTTTTCAGCTCTTTATTTCAAATGCCTGCTCCACCCAAAAAACGAAACACAAGCTTTTTTAATAACATTGCTAAAAAATAAAAATGATTTGAAAGTCGTGCTGTGTCATTGTTTAAAAAAAAATCTGATTCAAGAAACTCAATTGCTTTCCATCCACTTATTTTGAAGCAGCTTGACTGTGCTTCATTTGCTTGCTGTTTGGTTTTGTGTGCTTTCTTCCTGTTCCTTGTCATTGGATGTCTTGGTGCTGCCCTGGCAGAACGCTGTGTGTCCCTGACAGGAGTGAATTGTGACAGGGGAGCTGTGTCAGCATGTGAGCTGAAAAGGGGAAAAAAGGTTAATTTTAAGAAGAGTTTAATTCTAAGGTGGAAAGAAAGAAGAAACAACATTTTGGCAACTGAACCCTTTTCAGGTTTGAAGGAGAGAGTGGAAGGGTGCAAAAGGATATCAAACAAAGAAAAGAAAGAGCCTGTGAGTTGTGAGAAAAAGCATCCATTGAAATGGGAATCTGAGGAACAAATTCAGGAGACATGTGAGAAGCTGTAAATTCTTACTATCTGTAATTGTATGTATCTGAATAGAGCAGTGTGAAAAATGAATCTTATTGAGAGCTGGGGAAAGGTCCAAGCCAAGTTTAAGGAAAATAAATTATTGATGTATTCCACTTTGTCTTCATTTTACCAGTTTGTGTTGTCAGGTGATATACTGTACAGTAGCTTGAGGTTTCATGAAAACATAAGGGAAAATAAACCAAATTAAAGGTTCCGGATCAAGTAGAAAATTGCTCTGGCAAATTTAAAAGAGGTAGAGGTGCACTGAGCCTCTTACAGAAGATGAGCTCACCCCAGAGGAACTTGGATTGCTTCCAATTGTTCTTCAGCAGTAGATTTGTCCTTTTTTCCTTATTCTTGTTTTGTTATGCTTTGAGCAAACAGAGATTACGAAATGTGTGGCATTAAATATCTGTTCAAGGAAGCACTATTCAACAGCAAAGCAAAGAGCAGACACTTATGACAGAGAAGCAATTACCTATTACATGATTATGAAGTCCCTGCTTTTGACCAGTTCCAAAACATTCAATACAATACTGAAGCAATCAAAATAAAGACATTTGAGCACTTTATCAAGGTTGGAGAAGCTGCAAAAAATATCATAGACTTAACTATGTTCAGACAGCAGGAACTAATACTTACAGTGCCTGGCAAAAGTATTCAAAGTATTTATTCCTGTAGTGTCCTATTTTATTAACCTAAAAATGATGTTGTGGCAAGGTGGCTGCTGGAGAGATATCTGCCTAAAGTCACCAGAGGAGCTCAAAAACCCTTCATTTAACTTTTCAGAGGACTGTTCTATGTGCACAATTGGGAAGTGGGAAAAGGAGATTAGCATGGGAATCCCTGTTAAACACAGGTGCTCTCAATCTAGTAGAACTGCATAAACGTATAACTCTTGGAAAGAAGAGGCAGCCTACGTATGGACTCAATGGTGTCAATCACTAACAATTATTTTCTCTTTTTTGGGGGAAAAAAATCCACCTTCATGACTAATCTCTGGCCACTGTGGAAGCACGTTTCCGCCAGGGAGTAAAAAAAACTCACAATTGCGACTTTATATCTCAGAATTGCGACTTCAAATCTTAGAATTGCCACTTTATATCTCGCAATTGCGACTTTTTATTTCACATTTGCAACTTCGAAATAGCCCACATGTCATTGTCTGTCCTTTTGTTATTGTAACGGATTCGGGTCCTAGGGCTTGTGCCCTTGCCGCTCCCACCCTAGTTCGTACCTCACTGCATTGGCTCGAACCCGGGTCTTGCCAGCTGAGCTAAAGAAGACTTTCTTTTTTAAGTAAAAAAGGAATTGTACCAAAATTGTTTCAAGATTCTATTAGACATTTAAAGAATCCAAAGGCAAGACATACAATGGAAATATGTAAAAAGTATAAGTTTCAGCTTTTATAACTGTGAATTCCTCTGGATGTGAAGTGTCTATTTCTGTATCTTTTTTTAATATTCTGTCTCCTTTTTTGTATTTCTGGTGTTTAAATAAAAACCTTTCAAAAAGCCCACCGTCCACTATTCCATCCGACTTCTATGGAATCCTCCTTGGCGGAAATGAGATTCCATAAAAACTAGTGTAATTAATTTGATTTTTATCAGGGCACTGTACAAGACAAGTCTTCAGGCCTATAGATCCTGTGATCCTGTAAGATTTATGAATATAGTATAACGGAACGGCCGACATACAGGTTGCACCGTACGATCTGGTTGCAATGTGGTGACAGCACCGCCCTCCCCTGCTAGGGGACTTGGGTGGGAGCAGTGAGGGCACAGGCCCTGAAACACGAATCCATTACAACAACAAAAGGACAGACAATGACATGTGGGTCATTTCGAAGTTGCAAATGTGAAATGAAAAGTCGCAATTGCGAGATATAAAGTCGGAATTCTGAGATATAAAGTCGGAATTCTGAGATTTAAAGTCCGAATTCTAAGATTTAAAGTCAGAATTCTGAGATACAAAGTTGCAATTGGGAGATACCATAGCGCGTTTTTTTTACTCCCTGGCAGAAACGGGCTTCCATAGGCCCTAAAGCCACAAAGAATATTAAAAAAAAATATTTAGGGGGTAGTATAATTTCTGCCAGGAAAGAACAAGCCAGCTCTTTTACAGATGTATATGTTTGTTTAAACTTTATACTTTGTTGAAAACTTGAAAGCTCAAACTGAAGACTTCCAAGGGTAAAATACTGTAAGTCACAGTAAAAGTCAACAAAAACTAAAATATGTTGGTTGGTCCAGTATTCAGACCAGTGAACTCAATATTTGGTGGAAGGACACTTTGAAAAACATCTAACCATTTTAATCAAGTATTTTGGGTGTAACATCCTACCAATTTTACACAGCAGTTTGTGTAATTTCTGCCCATTTTGATGGTACATTACCTCAAGCTCTCTCTAATTGCTTGGGGATCGGCTATGGACAGCAGTTGATTACAAACCTTTCCATAATTTCTCAATAGGTTTGAACTTTGATGACTTGCTTTGAAATTAAGTTACAGTAATCTTCATGGTATTGTCTCTTCTTAAAATTCAGTACCTGTCCAAGGAACCTCACAAACAAATGTTGTTATTCTGAAATAAATCACAGCTTCAGTGATCTTTAGGTTCTGCTTTGAATTTTCATGTTGGTTTGTATTTGGGATGTAGTCTAAGTCTTGCTTTATGACTTTCTTAACATCTGCCTATTTCATTGTCATCTTTAGAACTGTTCTCCATGGTACAGTATATAAAACCTAGCAATCATGTTACTGAGTTTCTCAAAAAATATTTTAAGCTATTGTGTCCGGTTTTCTTAATGATGTTTTGATGTGAGTGCCAGATTATTATGAAAAATGATTACAGTACAGTATTTAAGGTAAAAGTACGGCACACAGATGGGCATTATTAATATTAAGACCTTATAAATAAGGTGAAAATCAGGCCTCCTTGAATTAACTGGCATTCAGGACAAAGAGCTTTACATTTTAGTTTTACCAAAATAAATGTGAGAAGGCATTATAACTCATTAGGTGTAAATTCACTGTAAGACTTTAAAATAATAACATGCTTTGAGGTTCCAATACAGTCCCTTTCCTAGTCTTTGTTAGGTAAGGACTCCCTCTGCTGCACATTACTTTACATGTGCTCTTTTTCCAGAAACCTTAAGCGACCAGGGATGGTGATGTCACCATGTCCCCTTGCAGGCAGACTGTCTCCTGAGTCATCCACCTGTCTGAGAAGTGGAGAGACAGGTTAGAGTCCATGTTATATTTTTTTCCGCTACAAACAGTTTCGAAGCAATCATTTCAAATTAAATATTTGTATGATATCAGTAGCAGAATAGAAGAATACAGTGCTCAATTCGAAACTTGGTTTAGATTTTTTTACTAACAAACATGCCTAAAGAATACTGTGATATTGTGCCGGTAACATTGAAGGCACTTCCAAGCAAACATCTAATTCCCGTTAATGGCTTTTTCTGTATGTATTTTTTTATTTTGTACGAGAGCTTTGCTTGAAGTCCAGTTGAGTTTTAAGCACACCAGTTATAACTGGGTAATTTAAAAGTAATGCCTTTCAAATTAAATACACTCAGGAAAGTTTAATAGTGTGATTTATAAGGATATCTCTCTTTGAAATGAAATACTGAATGTCAGGCAACAAAATAAACTCAAGGAATTCTTTGGAACCACCTGTACTCAATACACCACTACCATGTGTGATACTGTATGTAGAAACATTTAGTGTAATTCAGAAATGCACCAGATCTGAAATTACAACAGTAAGTAGCTACTTTAATAAGAGTGAAAAATAAACTATAACCTTTCCAAAAAAGGTAGATGAATTAACAGTTTCACCAGAAATTCTATTGACTTAAATGGCTGTGAGTGTATTTGTCCAGAATGCAAAATGATGTCTTCAGCAATTATTTATCTCTATAGCCATGAGCTGATGGTCATTTTGACCCTATACAAACTGTTAAACTGATACATGGTGACACCTTAAACAAATATTAAGGTTTTAACATAGTTTGAAGTAAGGTACTAAGTACAAGGTTGTTTTTTAAGGCCTTTTCACCTTAAGTCTAAAAATTACTGTATATTCATGAAAATAATAGAAGGTATAGTTGGTAAAATTACCCCCTGCTGTAAGGCTGCATTGCCTTTCATAACAAACAAATCTGTTTGATTATTTACCAGGGGCACAATGTGCTGGTGTAAAATTGAGCCATTATAATATATATAAGCTATATACAGTACAGTACATGTATAAGCTTTGTAATTCTTCTTGTACAAAGTTCCTTTGTTTAATTTCAAGTTAATTGTATGATTATTAAAAGAGGTTATTTAGAATGTTTTCAGAGCTCACAGAAAAATGAACATTATGACAGTTTTTTATTTACTACTTGTCTGTTACAAATTCTAATTGATCTGCTGTGTATTTGTACAGAAATTGACAGTGGACCTCCTAATATTTAATGTAATATACTGATGTGTGGCCATTTTGCTCACGGTTAATGATTTGCATTAGTTCAAACAAAATTAGTATTTTATTTTCTACTCCTTTTTAATAGACTATATAGAATATAAAGACGTTTATCTACTAGAACGAAGCAGTTCCTGAATTTATTAATATCACAGGACTAGCCTACAATACAGGTGTCTAGGTTATGAGCTGTGCTATGCTATTCTGCTACTCTGAACCTATTAAACCTATATCTGATTTCACATTGCAAAGTCCTACACACCTACTGTACATGCAGAAATGTTACACATATGTTGATGATATGAGAGCCTTTACATCTTAAATGCAATGCCAGCTAAACAATTCCAGTTTTAAATAAAAAATAATTGTAATATTTAGATGACGCATTCTCTGGCAAAGATGCAGTGAAGCTCCCAAAAGGGAATACAAAATGGACATTGTATTGTAATGGACATTGTACCTGTCGTAACCAGGAAAGACATACGACAGGCCAGGTCACCCTAATCTCGAAGACACTCTGACCACTTCAGTATCAGATAATTCTGCACAATCAACATATTTGATTGATGCTGCAATTTTGGAATCTTTTTCGGACCAACTGGCAAATTGACAATAAAGTGTAGATGGCAAAAATAAACATACCTTAAAATACATAACTGTCCCGCCAAAAAAAAAGGCTTTATAAGGGATGCCTGTGGAAACTGTGCTTCACTACCGACCATGAAACTGATTGTCCTCACACTAACGCTAGCCCTTGTGGGTAAGTGATGATGCACTGATCATTTCTTTTGCTTCATTTTATCGTGTTATATTATGCATTGCAATAAAATGTGCTTATATAATGAATGCATATTGAAAGTCTTACCGAGTGTGAAGGTAAGGCAGAAAGGAGAAAGGAAAAGAAAGTCTTTAACAGCAGGTAAGGAGTAAAGTTTAATAGAATATGTTTAAAAGTAGAAGTGAGACATACATACTGTAGATCATACTGTATGTGCAATACTGCAGATTGTAGACATGTATTACACATCACAGAAAGGTTTTCAGATCATGGTTAATAGAGTAAAGACACATACTGTAGATGTGATTTTTTAGTTCTTAATTATTAATTCTGAGTGGACCTACACTGGGCTGAAACAGAAAATTTTAATGTAAAATATCACCAGAAAACAACATCTTTATTCAAACTGATCTTTTTGTTCTCTTGCAGCTAGTCAACAGGTGAATATAGGTGAGTATTTAAAAGATGCATTTCCCAAAGTTGAAATCGCTGTTCTCCATTGAAATGAAATTGCTTTTTGAAACTTATGCATTATTTTCTAATAAAACATTGAAAACACGGGGTAGTGAATTGGGTCTGTGTACCATAGAACAGGAAGTTATTTTAATACATGATGTTATTCACACCTCTTCTTAACAATCAGCTTAATTACATCTCTGAACACGAAAATTGTTACGAAACTCCCTTTCTCTAAAAAAACATTTCCTAATTAACATTGTGCTACATCATTTCAGAGAGTTCAACTTAACATTCTTATTCATTTTAATAAGGCCGATGGCATTCACCAATGACAATACGAATGCTTCATTTCATTGCTTAATTTCCCAGTATAACACTATCTACATCTTTTATATAATTTTGACATTTTGACATTGCAGAGCCAGACTTCAGCGCAAGTAGAACCTACGTGTACAAGTATGAAGGTGTCATGCTGGCTGGTCTTCCCACCGCGGGCCTAGCTCGAGCTGGACTAAAGATCAACTCTAAAGTGGTGATCAGTGGAATTGCTCAGAAGACCTATTTAATCAAGGTAAAGCTGCTACTATCCTCACACACAAAAGCCAATGATATTGTTGCAATGACACATTACAGGGAATTTCTTTGCTGAAGCGGATTCATCTCTCTGGATGTAAAGTCTTTACACTTTATCTTGTTCAGTCGTGACTCCAAAGCATGACCTCCAAAATGCAACCACAGTCCTTATCCAACACACACAAGCAGTTAGAGGACCACCTGATGCATTTGTGTTTTTTTTCTGCCGCCATTTATAACTCATTTGCCCATTTATGTGGTTTTTAAATGGATTGACTTCATAATAAATATTTTTCTGAGATGACAGAACGACAGGCTGAGATGACAGGAGAGAGATGACTGAATAGCCTCCTGGTACAAATATACATGCAAAGCCCTAGCACATGTTGCAGTATTACAAATTATGGTGAACATTTTGTATAGCTCCAAATTTAGATTTTGTAAATTGTGTTTAACCAAGTAAAAGAAAATCAATAGAAAGTAAAATGTAAAACTTTCCCTTAAAATCTGAACCATTGAATTTAACATTTTCACTCCTTCCTGAACTGTTCAGTTTATTGTCATATGCACAAGTGCAATGAAATGCTTATTTCATCCAATGGTAAAAGTAAACAGTTGTTTATACACACTGTTATAACAACACAGCTATCTAGAAAACATTTGCACAAAAAGTGTATGGTTTCTAAGTGCTAGTAAGCTGATATTTTAAGGAAACTGTTAGGTTCCAGTCTCGTTTGTTGAATGGGGTATTTTGTTAGTGTACTATCTATCCTCAGATATATATGCATCTGAAACTTTTCATTTGTAAAAATCAAATGCCTAAATGATTTCAACCCTAAAAGAACAATAGCTTTGCATTACTGTTATACAGTATAGTCAAACTAGGAGTGAAGTGGGTCTTTGTTGTCTTTCAGATACTCTCTGTCTCATAGAATAAAAATATGCCATTTTTTCAACACACTGGCACTCGATTTGCAGAGGATACACTATATTTGTAGATGCTGTGGTGTTCATTTTCAGCATATGAGAAACAGATTATGAGTTGTTAAGAGATCAGGTGTGTTGGACAGTCAGCCCTAGATGAACAGTTTAACTGATACCATATAGATTAAAATTGAAAAGGAAGTGTTCTATTACAGTATTATCTACACTTCTCAAAATATTTTAGGAAAAATGGTACGCCTAGTTATATTTGAAAGGCATTTATTCATTTCCAAAATAATCCTAAATCACTTATGCAGATATCAAATTGATTCAAAAGAAGAAAACAGTATTTATTGTGTAATTCAATATATTGGCTCTATTTCTTTCTTTCTAGCTGTTGGAGCCTCAGCTATCAGAGTACAATGGAATCTGGCCCAAGGATCAGTTTGTATCAGCTTCCAGACTCACTCAGGCACTGGCCCCTCAGCTCACCACCCCCATCAAGTTTGAGTATGACAGCGGCCGGGTGGGTCGGATTTATGCTCCCTCTGAAGTTTCTGAGACTGTGCTGAACATCTTCAAAGGCATCCTCAACATGCTGCATCTAAACATCAAGAAGAGCCAGAACGTGTACGAGCTGCAAGAGGTAAAGGACACAACATCTCTCCATCTGAGACAGTATTGCAAATCCTATGGAAGATTGCAGTCATCACATCCACGGTTTCTGTCTTCCAGGATGGAGTGCAAGGAGTCTGCAAAACAGAATACATCATCCGTGAGGATCAGAAGAGAGGGCGCATCAGTGTCACCAAGTCCAAGGACTTGAGCGACTGCAATGACAAAATAGTGAAAGACATTGGCATGGAGGAAATAGAACATTGTGCCCATTGTCAGCAGGTAAGAAACATTCTGAGGGCTGAAGGATTCCCTATTATCCCCAGTTCTCTGGGTCTCACAATTTTGCATCTCTGTTCAGAGAGGAAAGAGTCTCAGAGGAGCTGCTGCCTACAGTTACATCCTGAAGCCCACAGACTCTGACGCCTTGATCATTGAGGTTACAGCCCAGGAGCTCCATCAGTTTACACCTTTCAACGAAATGACCGGAGCTGCTCAACTGGAAGCAAGGTACAGCAGTTATGCATGTAGGAAGTGGAAACGTGTTATTTTATTGGGTGTGCTTGGTGCTAAACTACAGTTACTGTAAATGGAAGCTAATATCTTGTATCTTCATTGGTTGTTTTGAAATCTTCATGCATTCAAACACATTTGTTTGTCATCCCTAATTCTGTTTTGACTAGTTCATGTTTTTGTGCTTTCCAGACAAAATCTCATTTTCCAGGAGATTCGGAACTCCCCTGTTCAACCTGGGGAATCAGAATACCAAAAGAGAGGGACCTTGAGGTATGAATTTTCCTCTGAAATCCTCCAGATGCCCATTCAACTCTTCCGGAACCGGAACCCAGAGACCCAGGTAAACTTTAAATGATTCAACGGACTTTAGGTAAGACAGGTAGTTCAAGAAAGTCACGCTTCGTATTCATGCCAAAAATTTAAAACATATTTGTGTGGTGCTCAGATCCTATTCAATTTATGATATGTTAAAAGGTTATGTTTCAGTAATGTTTTATGTGTTTGGTAAAATGTGCTTCCTGGCTGTGATTGACAGATTGTAGAGATACTGGGACATCTGGTTCAGAACAATCAACAGCAGGTTCACGAAGACGCCCCATTGAAGTTCATGAACTTAGTCCAAATGCTCCGCATTGCCAGCTATCAGAACATACAGGCCATCTGGAAGCAGTTTAAAGGGAAACAAGACTACAGGTACCTGTTTAAAAGTAAAAGTTTCCTCTGTAGGAAGGAACTAATATCAGCTTGTGTCAAGCATTATGAAAATAAATTTAGCGAATAATTTTTCTAGATGTACAGCATAAGCATAACGGAATTCTGAATATTGTAGTGAATAAAAGTGTTATTTTTTCCTTAATTTCCATAGGGCTTTTTGTCACTTGTTCAATTCACTAGAGAAATACAGCCCCTGTTTCATTTCTTTTGTGTAGACGCTGGGTTTTGGATTCGGTTCCTGCCACAGGAACCTCCAGTGCTCTGAGGTTCATTAAGGAGCTGATCCAGAATGATCAACTTACATTGATGGAAGCCACTCAGGCTCTTCTGACTGCTTTGTACCAGTCATACGTCAACCATGACAACTTGAACATTGCTGCTGTAAGAGGACACTTTGACCAACATCATGTAATGAGTTTTATTAAGAGCATTGAGTCCATTTCTAAACTCCTCTATGATTCTTATTCTAGGAGCTTGTTCACAATCGCCATGTTCAGCAAGAACCTATCCTGCGCAAAGTATGCCTTCTTGGTTATGGGTCTTTGGTGCACAGTTACTGTCAGAAGCATGACAGCTGCCCTGACAGCCTTTTAGAGGTAAGCGATTGCTGCTCCCAGTTTCTGTGGTGTCTTATTATGACTGTTATTAAGAGCATCACACTTCATCATCTCGCTGGTTTCAGCCCCTTCACAACTTTGCTGCTGAAGCTGCTAGCAGAGGCCACCAAGAGGAGATCGTCCTGGCACTGAAGGCCATTGGGAACGCAGGTCAGCCATCCAGCATCAAGCGCGTCACAAAGTTCCTGCCGGGATTCTCCTCCGGAGCCTCGCACCTGCCGGTCAAAATCCAGGTCGATGCAGTGATGGCCCTGAGGAACATTGCAAAACAGGATCGCAAGAAGGTGAGAAGAAAGTACAGGAACCTTAATATTGGATGGTAGTGATAGAGCTAAACACCTGACATGCTTTCCAGGACTGGGAAAACACCTTCAATGTACAGTATACATTACTACAACACTACTTTAGGAACACCTGTAATAGCATTTAATATAGACACGTTCTGAAGGTTACTGGAAAGTACCAGAAACATAAACTATAGATACAAGAAGGTAAAACACAAAGCTGGAGGAAGCTATTGTTGTTGCTACACTATGTATTTCAAACTGTGTAAGCAATAAAAAGGGCAAATAGAATGTTAGAATATGTTAGAATTTTGCATGAATGGTTGAATAGTATGATACCCAGAGTGGAAGTAAAAACATTGAATTTTTTAGTGTACATGTAAGTAAGGCGTTGTCAAAGAAAGCAAAGCGTAGAAAAATGTGCGTGATACTGAACATAATTTTTTGGGTCTGAAACTAGGTACTACCTTCAGAGCTCAGACTTTATGACCTGGACTCTATAGACTTGTGACATGTCTTGGTGAACTTTGATTGGTCCTCAGTGACAGTACTGGAGTGTGTCCATCTCTGATGTCGTCCAGGTCCAGGAAGTGGCTCTGCAACTGTTTATGAACAGAGAGCTCCACCCTGAGGTCCGTATGGTGGCCTGTATCGTCCTGTTTGAGACCAAGCCCACCATGGCTCTGGTGACAACTCTTGCTGATGCCCTACTGAAGGAGACCAGCCTGCAGGTGGCCAGCTTCACCTACTCCCACATGAAGGCTCTGGCAAGGAGCAGCTCTCCTGATTATGGCCCAGTGTAAGAATCCAGTGGAGTTTTGTCTTTCTGCCTCTCTGACTTGTTGATATAAGATCCTCTTGTCTCTAGGGCTTTAGTGTGTAATAACTTGTGTTGTGTGTTCAATAACTGCTTTTCTCTTCTTAAAGTGCTTCTGCTTGCAATGTTGCTGTGAAACTCCTGAACCGTAAACTAGACAGGATGAGCTACCGCTACAGCAAGGCCATTCATATGGATATTTTCAAAAGTGAGTAGAAGTCTTTAATATACTGTATACAAAAGCAAAATGCACATAAAGAATAATGCTTTGGTACACTCATGTGAGGTGGCATTTGTAGGAGACCACGATCAAACTCACAACACAGGATTAGTGCATGGAACTGAAAGTTAATCATGCTGCTTGAAGGCAAAATTATGTTTTGTCCATTTAAACAATGGTAGGCTACAAATGTGTGCCTTTCCAGCCTGTTGGGTACTTAGTGCTTTATTGATTTGAGGATCTCATACAGGCAATTGTTAAAAGAAGCCATGAATTCAACTACAACAACATAGTTGTCTAGCCTGTTCTATACTCCCACAACCTTTTAGGAATTTCCTGTTCTCAGTCCCTGTTTACATTCATTGATCCTTTGCTGGTTGGTCACACTAGTGGCAGATGTCCTGACCACTATACAGGGACAGCCTATACCCTGCAGACAGCTGATGGCACACAGCCTTTACTGTATTTTCCTACCACCACCACAGCACGTTACTTTGTTAAACCTGGTTTGTCGGAACCTTTCAACTCAATCAGAAGGGCAGCAGGCCAAGCTTACACATCACAGCATGATCAAGTGTTTGTGTGTCCCGAGGAGGGTGCAACATACTAGAAGTTATGTACTTTCCTGTGGTCGACCTTTTGATTTTGCAGTCAGAACAATCAACAAACAAATATACAAACAGGTATGTCAGGAGACTGGCAAGACAGATATTTATTCTAGTTTTCCTTTGAGTTTCTTGGCTCATACCTGTCATTGGATGGTGGAATATAGGACAGGAATATACACTGGGATTGTACAGAGTTCATCCACAAAGCACCTAAAGCCAGCTTTATTATCAAAAAGTCTCTCTTTGTACAAGGAACACAATTTCATTCACGATTTGTGTTTCAATCATGATCTGTGTTTCTTCTGACCAGCCGAGCTAATGGCAGGAGCTGCTGCCAATGTGTTCATCATCAACGACGCTGTGAGCATCTTGCCCAGAGCTTTGATTTCTAAAATCCGAGGTTACTTCTCTGGAGCAGCAGCAGATCTTGCAGAGGTAAGAAAGAAATCATATCGGTCTTATTTGAATAGATTGAAATCCAGGAAAAGTTCCCCAACCCACCTAGCATGGAGCACAAGTTGACGTCTACAGCTCAGATATTGCAAGTTCAGAGCCACAGAGCTGGAATTAGTCAGTAAGGACTCACTGCAACTTACTGTCACGGATGTCGGAAGGGACAAACCGTGGAGAGGCAGGAGAGAGAAAAAAGACCCTATACGAGGCAGCGGAACGGGGAGTTAGCCCGGGCTCGTCAGCGCAAAGAGTTCTGGAGTGCCGTATAGAAACCTGTGCCCTTAGATAGCGGACGTGGGGTGACCTGGTGCTAGGCGGGTCTCAGGACATCCGAACGTCAATGCCGAGCGAGGCAGAATAAGTGACCCGGAAATATATAGCCCAAGGGAAGAGGGAAACCAGAAGGACAGCAAAGCAGGAAACTAGGGACAGGACAGAGTAGGAGCGCCCTCTGACTGCAGAGGGCGTGACACTTACTGTGCACCTGCAAGCTTGCAGTGATGTCAGTGGGAGAGTCTCCAGCCCCTCCAATCACTGCTACCTCTCCTACCAGTCACTTACAACATCTCAGATAACAAACAGTCATGCAAGTAGCTGTGTTGAAGGAACATACTGTACGTTCACAACTCTCATCCTCTACTGGAGTGAGTAAGACTGCCAAAGAGCTGAATCTTAAAACATAGGCATTCCAAATTAAATGGGGGAATCATAAAGACCAATTGTTCACTGCAAATTTTTAAAAACAATCTGAGAAATGGTGTGATTTTTCTAACCTAGTTTGGCATCCGAGCAGAAGGGATTCAAGAGGCCCTCTTGAAGCGCCAAGCGGCAACTGATTCTGAGGAGATAGACAAAAAACAACGTATCCTGAAAGCAGTAAGTTTATTAATAAAATTCCTTCCTTTCAGTCAATTGCCAAGTTCAACTGTTGTTGAACACGATTTCTCATATTGTTAAACCCCATTTCTCAGTGTTATTTCGTGTGTTACATATGAACAATTCAAATGACAAAAATGAAATAAAAAAAACAGATATACAGTAGTAGAGTTTGGGTAATACATGGTGTCAGATGAACTGGATCTTAGTGGTCTCCCTGCTAGTACACATTTACAGGGAAATGCATATATTATAGTTTCACATCAAATTCAATTTAAATATGTGAAGTAATATTTTGAAACATTTTGAATAAGGATACAGTATGTTCATGAAAAAGTTTTTTTTCCACAAAATGTTAGTTATATTATTGCCTTGTGAAAGTTGAATTGGAAAACATTAGAAAACCTCTCAGTTTATATTTTACTTTACTATCGAGAACATTATTCAATGGTTCATATTCTTGCAGCAGATTTCTGCTTGAAAAAGTGAAATTGTAATTCAAACTATAAGTACATAGATAATACATATGTAACAGACCTCCCCAGGAGGCTCTTGGAGTAGATATCCATACACCCAGAGAGTGTCATCACAGATGACAGGATGGCAGGACTGATAAGTTAGTGACAGAGTTCCATGAGACTCAGGTTTGGGAAAATGACTTTAGGCTGCTAAATCCCCTATCCTAGCCTGGTCCCAGGCAAGTACTAGACACAGGAAATCCAAAGACTTCTATTTTGTTGAAAATAAGGAGTGTGTCTAGGACTGCTGTGACTTTGACTGTCACACGTAAGACCATGGTGTGAAGATCAGGCTGAATGTCCTCTATGGTGGATTTGTCCTTTGCCAGTTGACAGTTTTTATGTCTCTGTACAGCTCACAGACTGGAGAAGCTTCCCTTCCAACAAACCCTTGGCATCAGTCTACATGAAGTTCTTGGGACAAGAAATCACTTTCGGCACCCTTGACAAGAATACCATTGAAGACGCTATGCAGGCATGTATTGCCTTAAGAGGCAGAAAATTCAAGTCACTGAAAACAATTACTTGATGGAATATTTTAGTTTTAGCTTTAATTAGGGTATCCTTTTCCTCTGCAGTAGATTGACTTCACAATTAATTACAATTATTGCTAAAGTTTATGATTATACAGTATAATTGTACTATTTTATTATCATTAATTGCAGACACAGTAAAATAATCTAATATAATCCAGTCATGACATACCCATGGACTCTTCCCTGCACATTCTCAATGTTAAAATTAGTGTTGACTTAGAAATCATTTCAACATTCATTTCCCAGTGACCTAACTAGTGTTTGATTTTTGGAGGAATACTCAGTATTTAATCATCGCTTAATCCAGTAAATCTTTTGCTGCTGTTTCTGTGTAGACACTTTGAAAAAGACTGTAGTAGTTTAAAAAATGGACAAAGGCCCTGATTCGCTTCAGCTGTGCACTCTGGCTGTCTTGCAGGCGGCCACAGGACCTTTGGACCAGCACGATATGGTGAAGAAAGTGGTGAAATTGTTGCGGGACGGGGTCACATTCCAGTGGTCCAAGCCCCTGATGGTTGCCGAAATGCGCCGAATTGTCCCGACATGTATCGGCCTTCCCATGGAGCTGGGCCTGTACTCTGCAGCTGTGGCTGCCTCTGCAGCCAACAGTAAGCAAACATGGCGCCACGGCGATGTCCTTGCCTTGCTGCTAAGTGGTTCCTCAGGAGATTAAATTCAGATGAGACCCAGGAATTGGAAGCTTATAAATGGGCTGAGAATAACTGCCTCATTCAAGTATCATTTATTTGATTTACTGCTTCGGGATATTGCTTTAACTGTCAAATAATGGTATGGACCAAGCACACAAAAGGAGGTGGAAAATGAAAATATACAGTAACAGCCTGCAGTTATATCACACTGCAACTCACAATTAGTAACCCACTGCAGTTCAGCAGGTGTGAGCCTGGCCAGCACCTGGATGCGAGACCTCCTGGGAAAAACTAAGGTTGCTGCTGGAAGAGTTGCTAGGGGGGCCAGTAGGGGGCGCTCACCCTGTGGTCTGCGTGGGTCCTAATGCTCCAGTATAGTGATGGGGACACTATACTGTAAAAAGGCACTGTCCTTTGGATGAGATGCAAAACTGAGGTCATGACTTTCTGTGGTCACTAAAAATCCATATTTTTTACACACAGGGTAGAAATGGTAAACCCTGGTGTCCTGGTCACATTATCAATCATGGCCTCCTAATAATCTCCCATCCCCCACTATGGCTGCCGTCGCATCATCCTGGTGGTGGTGGAGGGGAGTCCCCATTACCTGTAAAGCGCTTTGAGTGGAGTGTCCAGGAAAGCACTATATAAAATGACATGCTTTGCTTTCTTCTTATATAGGGTTCCTTTCTTTGATTTTATTGCTTTTCTTTTTTTTTACGTTTCTTTGTTCATTTCTTTGTTTCAATGTTCATAAAAGTCCAAACCCGCCTCACACCTCCTGCTTCTGATAACTTCAGGATTACTCAGCTGATGAACACCAACATACAAATGCAGGCTGAGATAACACCCAGGTAAGGCTGATGAAATCTAAAATGCTCCAAAATACAGTACACTTTACATTTACTGTATATAGTATACTTTACATTTTTTTTACTAATCTGCTTGTGATAACAGAAGAATAATGCTTAGAAATTATATTCAGTCATTTCCATCAGTTTACTGTCATTCTTGGATTTTTTAAATTATTACCTGTCAAGTATAATTGAAGTGCTAAGGAATGCATATGCTTTAGCAATCAGTTTGATCATCCTAATTCCCAAAAGCTCCCTGATATTTTCCATGTTGTCACTTTAATTGTCATTTGTACTGTACAACCACTGAAGACTGCTCTTCACTTAAGACTTGTTTTTAAATATTTTATGCTCACCCAAGAGGATACTCGAAGCACACTGTGCGCCCTCGCCACTCTTTGCATACAAAAATCAATTCTGTTGTTTACAAACATAAAATACTGTTCCATGATATGGCATTATGTAGCAGATAAGTGTAACTGTACATGTATTTTTTGCTTGTTTTTGCTATCCTTATTACAGATTCCCTGAACAGAATTCAGCTGAAATTATCCTCCCATTAGAAAGGAGTAACTAATTGTAGCTTCCAAGTCTAAGATGTCCAGTACTAATCATAATTTAAACAAAAATAATTGTAAGCAATTCAGCCAAGAAAAATAGAACCTCTTTCTCATTTATGGTATCTCTGTTAAACCTTGTTCTCAGAGATCTGATTTTATAGCCAATTTTTTAGCTCCTGACTGTTTGCTTTGCAGCATTGCTATGCACACCATTGCTGTGATGGGTGTCAACACACACTTAATTCAGGCTGGTCTGGAGATTTATGACAGGATCCGTACAGAGGTTCCACTGAGGTTTGCTGCAAAACTTGACATCAAAGAGAGCAACTTCAAAATTGAAGCCCTACCTGTTCAACAGCAGGAACGACTTTTCTCAATGAGGTACGTCGTTTGTATAAAAAAAACTACAACTAAAAATGAAATGTTACACCAGTTCTTGAAAACAGAGAAGCTTAAAAGGATAAAAGGCCTTCTAAACTAATAACAGAAACATCTTCATTCTATTTCCAAAGCGGATATTTCCTTGCAAGTCCTTTTTATATTGAAAAATCCCAGAGCTCTTTAAATATAGGAGGGGACCTGCCTTCAGCCAGCACTGAAGTACAGCATGCTCCCGGGAGATATACGGCAGCCGTTGTGCACCAGTCCCACTGCACACCAGAGAAAAGGCTTCACCATTCAAATTAAGAGGGGACTTTTAAGAGTAAAATTCTAATTGTAACACCAAAGTTAACACTGTTAACAGTACTAGTACTGTATTCTCTTTAATGACCACAGGTTTTTGGGACCTTGGTTCAATGTCTCATCTGAAAGACAGCACCTCCTGCTGATCTGTGCTCCCAGTGTCCATAATGGGGAGCAGGCTTGCAAACTGGCTCATCGTCCCCACTTACAGCAGCAGTCTGTTTTATTCTTGGAGCTCTATCAGCACAGTATTAGTCAGGCTCAGCCTTGCCTGGCCTTTGTGCCTTGATGATATAAGACTAGGAAGTGGCAGGGCTGTTGGCAATACATTTGTTTTATTATTATGAGAAAATATTATCTCCTTTAGGCATTAGTTATGAGGAGCTACAGTATGTACAGTACCACCGTGAGCTAAGAGATACGAGAAGCAAAGAATATCTGATATTCCCATAAATACCCATGGATTCGGGTGTAATTCATTTCTTGCCAGATTAAGTGTCAATGCAAGCAGTGATTTGACTGAATACAATCTTTCTCAACAGGGCAGAATCCTTTGCTGTGACCAGAAATGTGGAAAATTTGCCATCTGCTAAACGAACCCCAATCGTGCCAGAATCTAACCAGGCAAAACTGTCAGAAGAGAAATTCTCCTCGCAACAACAAACCTATACCGAACGCAGCAGAGGCATGGTAGGAACCTTTTTTCCCCTTATGCTTGTGAAAGTATCCACCTACCACCACAGAATCTCTCACACAGAGTGTATCTTATAACTCTCGCTGTCTCTCTCTCTCTGTTACAGGCAAGAACAGCATCTGAAATGATATCATCACAGACACCTTACTACTCAGAGCAGAGACCTCATCCCATCTCATCAACAGTACATAAAACATTATGCTTTACTTCCCCAACCTTTGGATTCCAGGCGTGCTACGAGGAAAAATCCCAGAATGCTGCTTTCATCAGAAATTCCCCTCTATATAAAGTTATTGGAAAGCACATGATCTACATTGATTTAAAACCAGGTAACAGTAATTTATTCATCTTTGGTTATATACTGTATCTTGGTATGACAGACGAAAATCTTCTCAGAGCATTGGAGTGGAATAGAAAATGAATCATCCTTCACCTTTTCAATTTTTGTCATGTTCTAGGACAGATGGACATTTTAGATTCTAAGTGTAAGATATTGTGGGAGTAGTGATAGTTCACAATTAGTGGTTGACAGTATAACAGGTACAGACGGTATATCGGTAGAAATATGTGTTACGATATGGATTTGGCTATACCGTTTATACCGGTAGAGAATGGATTTCGATGTTTACAGAGATTGCGCTGCCAGCGTCGTCGCAAAACGGGGTTCGGATTTTTTACTAGTGACCCGTAATAGTTTATTTTAGCTCCAATGATATGATTCTGGAAATATTCATCTTGCTGGTATTTGCAAATCTGGTTCAGAATGATCGATCTTCAGTGGTTCAGACGTCCGGTTTGTGACAGAATTGAGGCCATTGCGACCAATAAAAACACGCGGGCGTCCTCTTCCCTGTTCGGTGAAAACAGACGCACGTGTTCCTACCGCAAACGCAAATAGGCGGAGAAACGGAGAAAGGCGGCGTTAGCGAGACGGGAACAACGATTATCTACAATATATGTCGGGCGACGATTTTAGCCAGAGGTAATATAAGCAACCTCTTCTATCACTTAAAGACGAAACATATATGCGAGTATGAGGACAGTTCGAGAATGCGCTCCGGATCAAGCAGCTCTAGTGTTGTGGGGAGAAGAAAAGCCACAACGCAGACGTTGCTGCCTGCATCATTAATTAGATAGATACTTTATTGATCCCGTGTGGGAAATTGCAGTGCAACAGCAGCTTAGCACAGTCAGCACAGCACGGTGTAACGAAAGGATAAAATAATACAACAATACAATCAGTACAGTCAGTGAAAGGTGCACTGAGAAGAGTTGCTCATCGTCCAGAATATACAAAGAACAAACCAGAACAGTACACAAAAAGTTGTATTGCACATTATAAATATAAATGTATTGTACAAGTCCCTGGCATATAATGCACAAAAAACAGTTGTAAATGGAAAAAGCCAGATGTAAGCAGGGAGTTTACTGTTTAGTCCAAAAACAGGTCAATGTCAATGTTGCCCCTGCCCAGACACAAAGTGGATGAGTTGTGCAGTCTTATGGCAGAAGGCAAGAATGACCTTCTGTAGCACTCCCTATCGCACCGTGGTTGGATCAGCCTATTGCTGAATGTGCTCTTCATTCTCACAAGCATGTCATTGAGGGGATGGGAGATGTTGTCAATGATGGCCTCTAGTTTGGACACCATTCTTCTCTCAGCCAGATCAGACCCAGTGACAGAGCTTGCTCTTCTGATGAGCTTGTTCAGCTCATCAACTTATCGCTGTCCTTATGACAAGTAAAGCCAGCAGTGGAAGGACATTACACACTACACACTAGTTCAATGTGAAATTTCAAAAATACTAAAGGAACAACACAGTAGCTAACCAACAGTTAATAATAACCTAATAGGTAACTCCTGGCAATAAAAACTCACTATCCGAGTCTTTTACTCCTTTTAAAGCATGTTCTATTGAAAGTATGAGGCAAAAATCCTATATTGTGATGTATATCGTTACTGTCCAAAATTAAAATTATACCGTGATCTACATTTTTGGCAATATCGCCCAGCCCTAGTTTACAGTATGATGCTCACTGCCTTATATTAATCATACTTTTGTATCTCAGAAGGTAGGAGACAGAAATCCTTAAAGTTTCAAATTGTCTTTGTGCACATACAAAACTTTCATAGCAATCATAGCATAGTGGTTCAAAATGAGATTCTTTTTCAAATTGCTCCTAACTCCCAGGTGCAAACCTGAGACAGGGGGCATAGTAACAACGGATTGATCACTTGGGGCTTCCAAAGGCTCCCCCATAAGCCTTACTCTTTGCATATAGTTCACCTATTGCATATACTGTAACTGAATGTGTGTTAGTTGGTAGGTAGGATATAGTTTGCACATAGGATTTTTTTGTCTATAAGGTGTGGTTGCCTGTCCTTGAGTATTGGGTGGTGATGCAATTAGATTGGTTGTTGGAACATGAGTCTTACTCATGTGCATGTTGTCACTAAGCTGTGTATACAAGGTTTCTGTCATGGCTTATAGACAGGGTACTTTCATTGCATAGATAGAACTCATAGAACTGATGAATGATTCAGGCTTTCTTTTCTATTTTCTTTATACTACTTTTCAAATACAAGATAAGATTGTAAGGTAAATAATCAACACATTGAAGAAACATTCTATTTTACTTGCTTAGCCATCTCAATGCTAATTAGAGTTTGCTGTGTTTGTAGTTCACACTGAAGAACCAATTGAAAAACTGCACATGGAGATCCAGGCTGGACCAAAAGCTGCTTCCAAGATCATTAAGATGGTGTCCTTGAAAGACATGACCATTGACAAGGAAGAAGAAGCTGCACAAGGAAAGACTGTCCTGCTGAAACTGAAGAAGATCCTCCATACAGGAAAAGTACTCAATCAATTTTATTTCTTTATAAAGCTGCAAACAAGATTGTGTAATTTAGGGGCATAAAACATGCCCCTTTGTGTTCTGCTGTTTCATTGTTTCACAGTGGTTCAGTGATAGCTCAGTACAACTTGAATACTAGAATTTATGAGCATGGCAGTGTTACTTGTACTTTTAAAAGTATTTTTCTACGCTTGTTCTAAATATAAACGAGTACACAGCTATAATCGAGCCCTAGCTGTGTTCTGAAAGCAGTAAAACAATTCAGCAGGTTTGGTTGGCTGCTCTGTGTTGTAAGCTGTCAGAGGTATGAAGTGAGCCAAGCACACAAGACAAGAAGTCTCAGAAGGCCTCTTCTTTCCTCACAGAGAAACGCAACCCAGGGGGACTCCAGTTCTTCCTCTAGTTCCTCAGAGAGAAGCAATAGCTCCTCCAGCAGCTCTTCTTCCAGATTCCGGGCAGGTACGGAGAACCTGAGAATCCGGACCCGCAAGTCCTCGTCCTCTTCCTCTTCCTCTTCCTCCTCCTCCTCCTCCTCCTCCTCCTCCCAGCAGAGGTCCCCAAGAACCCACAGTCAGAACCAAAATCAAAATAAAAACCTCAGACAAAGAAGGAGCAGTAGCAGCAGCAGCAGCAGCAGTAGCAGTAGCAGTGGCAGCAGCAGCAGCAGTAGCAGTCGTTCCAGTAGGAATTTCCATTCCCAGAAGCAGAACCGGATGAATGGAGATTACTGGAGCATCAGGAGCTCTCTTGGTAGCGGCCAGGTAATACCTTGTGTTTTCAGGAACATTTTGACTGTTGTCATGTTGATGCGTCAATACTAAATACAACTTCAGTTACCTACACCATGAACCTTGTAATTCATGTTAGGGTATACCGTAAATATTTTTCTATTTATAAGATGTGTTAGATTGATTTTTAGAATATGACACTAAAGTAATTCTACATCCCTTTCTTTTATACACAAAGGCTGTGTGAATTTCTAATCTTGTCCTATAATATTGGTTTAATACATAATTTATTATTTAATTTATTAATTAAATAAAAAACACATTTAATTTTATGCATTTACATACATTAATTAATTCAATACATTTAATTTATTTTCACAGATTATGAACCCTGCGATGTACAAATTTAATAAACACCACATCCATCAGGCAAGTTTTCTTTTTCTGTTCTCTATGTGAAATGATACAGCCTTGGACTCATTTGACTCCTCTTCTCGTGAGATCATTATAACATGCAGGCATGCTCAGACAAGTGCACCATTACACTGCCTGGCTCATTTCACTTTGCAAGCACAAAGTTCAAGGAGCATAGCTAAGGAACTGGGCATATGACTGGTGTTGCTCTTGCAGATGACACATTCTGTAATCTACCAGGATTATAGGCTCCTGGTGCAATGAACAGCAAGATGAGGAAACTATGACCAATTTAGAACCCAACCAACAAGTGACACACTGTTGTGATCACCACGCCAGGGGGATCTCCAATCACAACAGCTAGTGGTAACTTCTAGGACTTATCTGGAGAGACCAATCCGCTGTACTTTCAGGGCCACTTGAAGGGCAAGAGATTTAATGTTCCACACTATCACAAAGTGAAGATATCAATTTGTCATCAAATCAGCTGGACGTCAACATCAGCCTGACTGTTGAAGGCTCCTGTGTGCTCCCTGTCTCATGTGGGCCAGTAAACACGGCTGTCAGCTCCAAATGTCAATAGTAAAAAGACCTGTGAAGACTGACGTGAAGTGTCATTTTACTCATGTCAAACTCTTCCGCCCTGTTGAATGATTGAATGATTTGAATTGGGTTATTCCTTAGTCGTACAATCGTCAGTTTTAATTCTCCAAAGCTTTGATAAAAGCTCAAGACCCCATCCATAGCGATCATGAAAGACAAAGGTCCGGATCGAGGAGTGAAGGCTTTGTTCCCTTTTTTCGGACAGCATGGCAGAAAGAAGCAATACAGAGATCCGCAGTCTTCCAGCAAAACAAGCAGCAGTAGCAGCAGCAGTAGCAGCAGTAGCAGCGCTGCCAGCTTTGAAACAGCCAACAAGAAGGTAGGAACGTCTTTATGTTCAAGCTAACAAACATCGAAAGCCTCTGTTACCGCACTGCTGCTCGATGGATTACCTGCAGGCCACACAGTGAAAAAGGGACTAGTTAGGAGTGTTATTGGATGCCAGCAGGGGCCTGAAACGCCTTTGGTGGAAGCAGCAGTTAAGAATATAAATCTGTGAAGATAACACACCGTCTGTCTTTGATACTTTTGTACAGCCTCGGTTCCTTGGAGATTCAATGCCACCTGTACTGGCAATCCTTGCCCGTGCGGTGAGAACTGATGGCAAGGCACAGGGCTACCAGGTTGCCTTTTACCATCACCCCAGATCCTCCCAGCCCAGGGCACAGGTGATCGTAGCTGCGATCCAGGAGAAAGACAACTGGAAAATGTGCGGTGATGGAATGATGCTCAGCCAGCACAAAGCCATGGTAAGATACGCCAAACTGACAACGTCAGATTTTTTCCACCTCCCCCTTTCCCAGTTAATAGTGTCATATTTATCTTTTTTTCACCCAAGGCCAAGATGAGCTGGGGAGAGGACTGCCAACAGTACTTAGCTGTTGTCAAGGCAGAAACTGGTCGTTTAGCACACAACCCTGCTGTGCAGCTCAAAATCAAGTGGAGAAAGATTGCTGGAATAGTGAAGCACGTTTCTAAAATGTATGTATTCCTGATCTTTGTTTTTTTTTTTAAGGACGTGACTGTTGATTTTCCTCAGGTCATTTACTTCTACAGTGTGTACATTTATAACGTATTGTTGTACATTCACATGCAATTTCAATTTATTCCTTGAAATGCAGTCCATTATCCAAAAAGAGAATGTAATGTAATGTAATGTGTGACTTAATATAAGTTGGAAGTTATTCATAAAAGTAGACAGTATTTACAAATCATCCCACATCAATATACAGTAATAGTTTTTTGCCTTATTAATTTAGGTATTGCTATAAATTTAGCTATAAAATATTTTATTGAATTTCCATAACAAATGTAATAATTGTCTTCAGTAATAAACTGATACACCATCACACATACAGTAAGAATAATATTGTCATGCATTAGAGAAAGAGGTAATAGATTGTTTTAGAAGTCATCTGAAATCCTGTATTAGGACTTTATTCCTGAAACACACCTTGAAAATGACAAATATATTGCTAAATTTGCTTGGTTATAACTAATACAGGGTATGTTGTGGTTATTTATTGTTATGAAAAGATAATAAGTATCCAGGTAGCCCCTTTTTTGGAGGCTGTCCATTTTTTGTCAAATACGTAGTAACTTTTTTTTACTGGGCTGATGAAAACTGAATTCATCACGGCCTATATACTGTACATGTATGCAGTATTAAGAAAGGTAATGAAAGACTTTGTCTGAGCAATCACAAATGTTCCCTTGACAAAATGCTTGTAGGGTAGGTGTGATTGGCTAAGAGAAGTCGAGCTTGGCTCAAGATTGCTCCTGTAGAGTATAGGACTCTGTTTTGCTTTTATTTTCATTGCAAAACCAATTCTCTTTGTGCCTACAGACTGTTTGACTATGTACCTGGTGTATCCTATATGGCTGGTTTCTCTGAGGACAGGCGCAACAACCCATCCAAACAAATCAAAATGATTTTTGCAGCAACATCCTCCCGAACCATTGATGCAGTTATAAAGATGCCAAGGGTAAGCCGTTCTTCACTAGTGACTTTTTTTAATGCCATTCCTGTGTTACACTCCCGACAGCTGGATGTCAGTTGGATTAAGAAGTGCAGACAACTGCATTTCACAGTACTGTAAGAAAACCGGCTCAGGGACGCCAAATATGTAATCATAGCCATAGCAAAATTAAATGTAGTGGCTCTCTGAAGGCACCAGTTCTGTAGGGTTTGGGCATTTACTGAGACAATTATTAATTGTAGCAGTAAATCACAAAGTTGATTCTTTTGATGGCTTTAGAATCCAACCATGCGATATAACTCAAACAACGCACACACACAGGTACTAATACACGAGGATACATTTATTAATACATAAAATATGCATATAAACTAACAGATCTTATCGAGAGGGTTATCAGAATACAAAAGATATATATTCAGTCAGTTACAAAGTGTTACACATATCAAGAGGACATACGTTCAGTATATCATTCATTAAGACCGTTTCATAAATGAACTTGGTTATAACTTCTACATTAGATACTCAAAACAAGTACATAACTTTTAGGAATTAAATTGATATCAACTGGTTGGGATAACAATTGAATTCTCGAGCTGTAATGCATTGAAGTTGAATACTCATCCAATTTCTGGGGATTCAGATCTCCTGCGGGCACAAAGAAACAGTGGCAGGCTGTTGCTGTCCAATCCGCGCTCTCTGGCTCCGTGCCAGGCTGTGCTGTGCGGCTTGCGACGTTGCGCTGCTGATGTTCACTGTTGGCTTTAACTAGCAAAGTTTGTGCACAGGAGAAAAGATGACTGTGGGTCTGAGCAAGTCAGGAAGAGGACCGGTTCGTTTCTGATGAAGAGCTAGTTCTGAATAGTGATTCAGCTGTCCACAGTTCCGGCCTGTTTACGAGGCCTGCTGCTGGTTACTCTCTGGCAACCTCCACTCTAGACTCTTAGAACAAAGGAAAGTTCTGGCACTCGGACACACTGGCCGTTCCGTGGTTGTCCGGGCTGAGTCTCAGGATGGTCAGGAGGCGCTCTGCGAGAATGTCCTGCCCTTGGGAGCCTTCTGCTCCTAGGCCGTCCTGCCCTGGAATTCTCCTTTGAATTCCCTTTAGGAAAAGTCCACAGAATTCTCCACTGAATCTTACTGAATCTCACTGAATCTTCCTTTCTGAATCTCTTCTGAATCTTACTGAATCTCTCAGGCTCTCTGTGTTGCCTGTTTTTACCTGGAGGAACTTCAGCTCATTGATTGGCTGAAAGTTCCATGGGCATCAGAGTCCCACGTGGGTTACTCGGCCCTACCAGTCCCTGATTGGTTGATCAAGGTGAGATATGAGTCACTTACTCCTGACACTTAGGAATGCAGTCCAGATGTCCATCTGGCACTCCCTAGACAGATAGGCGCCAATGGATGACCATTGATTATGATAGCCAGGCTTAGCTAAGTGCATCCCCCTTTGGGAGCTGTCCTTATCAAAGGAACCCTAAATCAGCCTGCATGAATAGTTTCTCTGTGGCTGCACCACAGAGATGAACAGAGAAATGGGGCCTCATTTGGGAAGGCTCAGAACACTTAATTCTTTCTTATTAATAAGCCTCGCCGCTACAGTACAACTCCATTTTTATTGCATTGACTGTACAATTGTAGTGACAATGAAACGCACAACAAGGTTAGTATTTTTTAAAATTTTGCATGATTTCCTAAAGTAAAGTTTGAGAAAATCTCCATTTTCTAAATGGCTAATTACTGTATTTCATGTGGTACAGAGAACAAATTCGTTCTGCAGCCTTCATTAGATCAAAGCAGCAGAAATTGTGAATTAATTAAGACAACCCTCAAACAGAAAGTAAAATATGTTACAAAGACAGTAGGCTTTTAATTATTTTTAATTCATTGTAATCTTAGAATTGCCTTTTAATATTTAATACATATTGAGTGTTGAGCTGTCCAAATGATCTATTTATAACAAGCATAATGATGAGCTGCTGTGTCTGCTCAGTGATAAAATAAAGCAAGATGGCTATTAGAATCTATGGGGGTAGCATGCCAAGAGCTTGTCCCAATAGCCTTTAATAATGAGCCAGTGTCACTCAGTGAGTTGAGTGTATAGTTCTGAATGCTGCACCTTTCTTCATTCTTTAGTTCACAGTGTATAAAAGGGCAGTCCATGTTCCTCTTGCCTTGCCTGTTGGACCAGACATTCTTGAAGAAGTGAAAGAAGAAGGGTGGAACATGCTTTCAAGACTCCCTGCTATGTTTACAGAAGCCAACACAGGTTGGTACTCTATGTTGTGATGAATTTAATCCGACCAATGCAATGGAACCAGAACGTTAAAAAAAACATGCTCACATAGAAGTTCACATTTTAAAACATTGTTCATTATATATTGTTCTTTTCATTATGTTGCTTTGAGTTTCTTCTAAATTTAGAAATTAGAATGTCTAATTATAGATTAACATCTCTTTAATGTTTATTTGAAATTAAGAGAATGGAAATAAGATGAACTATTACAACAACATGAATAACCAAAGCTCCGCACTGCATGTGTTTTTATTTGACTTCTACATTATTAAGATGTAATTGTTTTATTTCCTAGCGGAGTGCAGTGGAGTAAATGAAACAGTGATGACTTTCAATGATGTGAAGTACAACAACGAAATGCCCATTTCCTGTTACCAAGTGCTGGCTCAAGACTGCACTCCTGAGCTCAAGTTCATTGTTATGTTGAAGAAGGATGAACGTTCTGAGCAAAACAGTATCAATCTGAAACTCGCTGACGTGTGAGTACAGCAGTAATTTTAGATGGATGGAAGGACACAAAACTCCCTTAACTTTTATTAAAATTATTAACTAACAGAATAACGTTCTCCAGCTTGATGCCTAAGAGCTGAAAAAGTAAAGATCCCAGCACAAGGCATACCCTTATTTTGATTTTGCAATGGTTTATTCCATAAAAGAATATTTTAAATCAATTGTAATTAATTTAAAAATGAAAGGAGGTTTCACTGCATAAATGCATTAGATCCTGTATGTGCAAATGCAGCTACTTTAGTCTCATTGATGTTTTATATGTGATAAAATGTCAGAACATTAAAATGCACACTCTTACTTGCAAGGGTATAATCATACTATAATAAAACATACTGTATAATGGTAAATCATCCCTGATCAGTGTTAATCTAGGGCTAGAACTCTTAACCACCGATGACGCAGTCTCTTGTTTCGAATGTCTTATTTGGGCCTTCTTCCTCCAGTGACATTGACATGTACCAGGGTGAATGTTCTGTGCAGCTGGCAATTGATGGCGTGGAAATTCCTATGGCTACCCTTCCATACGTACATAAATCAGGTCTGTCCAAGCACATCAGAACTTCTGACATTCAAAGGGAAAAGGCATAAGAGATGCCACGGACTGTATTTTCATAGGCTTTCACATGTCTTACTAAATCGTTGTTTACCTGTATGTACGTTGACATGTTGCATTGCTTTGTTTAAAGGGAAAATAACAATTAATATGAAGGAAGATGGATTGGCTCTCACCGCTCCAAGTTATGGCCTTCACGAAGTCTTCTTTGAAAAGGACAACTGGAAGGTAACGCGGGAAAAATATATACTATACATACAAACACTCATATACAGTATGCATCTCTTGAACAATGGCTAATACATTGTACTCTTTTGAAAATCAAGATTCAAGTTGTTGACTGGATGAAGGGACACACTTGTGGAATCTGTGGAAGAAGTGATGGAGAAACTATGCAGGAATATTCGACACCTAACAGCCGTATTTCTGAGAATGCACTAAGCTTTGCACATTCCTGGGTCCTTCCGGCTGCGAACTGCGGTAATGATTACAGTAAGTATTGTCTCCTTCCTAATTATTTGCACATAAAATTCCATGAACTTACCTCACTGACATTTTGAAGATGCTATTTGTATTTTGAGATCAAGGTGAAGAATTCTAACCAGAATAGAACAGAACAATTCCAAGAAAGACTATAGCAGCAGTTAAGAGCTGTTGAGCAATGTCACTAGAAATTGGTTCAAAAGATGCTTATTGCATCAAATGTGTTTGAAAAGAGACCAGCATCTATCATCTTTGTACCAAATTTTTTCCAGAATGCACCATTAAGCACGAGTCCGTGAAGCTGGAGAAGCAGGTGGTTCTCGAAGGACAGGAATCTAAATGCTATTCTGTGGAGCCTGTGCTGCGCTGTCTGCATGGATGTCTTCCAATTAGAACCACACCTGTCACAGTCGACTTCCACTGCCTGCCAATTGGTGAGTTGCAAGTCAGCTGAAAGATTTTAAGGAGCATTGCTGTGACTTTTTACCTTAGAATTGTAAGTAGTTTTGATGTGGTACAGAGTACACCACCAAGGAGCAAATGAAAGCACAGCTGAAGACAGCTGAGGAAACAGCAATTGCATCTTCATTCTTAATACATTTGACTGCATTAGTACATTAGCTGCATTAAATAAGGACTCAAGATCAAGTTTTAGCAACATATGGACTTGTTTTATTTTAACTTTTTTTTTAAATATACGTTTCCGATTATGTTTCAGACTCCCATGTGAGCAGATCAAGTGGTCAGAGCAGCATTTGGGAGAAGAGCGTGGATCTGAGCGAGTCTGTGGACGCACACATAGCCTGTCGCTGCAGTGAACAATGTGTTTAAACGCCTGCTGGCTCTGGCCCCTGCAACTTCACTTGACAAGTTATAAGATTTATTCATGGACCTATCTTTAACTTTCTCAAGTTATTCCCTGTAAATTGTGAAAATGTTAATAAATTCAAAGCAGCATAGAACCTTGTGTTATTTTCCCCACATTTTGTTGCGTTAAACAAAAGAAAAAAAATGGCTTAACAATAGAAAAATGTTCACTTTCCCGTTAGGTCTTTTGGTTACAGCTCGTGTAGCTTATACAACACTTTACCTTAGTGTAGGAAAGAATGATACCTTTTAAATAAAAGTGCATTCTATATAGGGATGGTTAGTTCATTATCTTTCAAACGTAATCTCCAAGGTGCTCAATTCAAACCCTGATAGCACTTTTCATCTCATGCGCTTTGCATATAGGAAGAGTGCACTTCAAGCATTCAAGCCATTGTGTGCCAGCAGTTCCACTCCTCAGCACATCTGTAGTGCCTCTTTAATGACCAAGAGAGAGAGTTTGATGTCTAATCTAAAGGATGGCACCTAATACAGCAGAGTATTCCCAGTCAATATTGTTTTGTACATTTTGGTCCAGAGGGTACATCATCACTTACTGGTCTACCAGCACTGCTATTCTCAACATCAGCCATGTACTGTAGTGCTCGTTAGGAATCTTTCACCTTAGTCACGACCACGAATTTCCCTTGTAATGTAGCATCCGGGATATTTCAGGATTAGGCTTCAAGATACTATTGACAAAACACTTCTAACTTGTTTGGTTAGATTTGGGGTTGGATTAGATAACCATTTTATCTAATCCTAATAAAATTAGGCAAGGTTGAAATAAGAATAATACTGTATATGTACGTATCCTCTTAAAGAGGAGCTGCACTCCCAGTTTCTCGGAAAAGTTATTAAATCTCAGTAACAAAACGAATTCATTGACATTACAGAAAAAGTTTACAAATTTCAAATTAAGCACAGAATCGTGAACTTTGTAAAAGCACCATGTTATTGCAAACTCACATTCACACTACCACGAGCTGTGATGTGGTTTGGCCCTTCCTCCTCAGTAGTCACTGTAATGACTAATGTAATATGTATGAGCAAATACATAGAGATTGTGCAGCAGACATTTCACAGCAGAAAAAAAAAATCTGAAAACAGGAGATTGCAGGGAACTGAATGAATCCTGCAGAAAACGTGGAACTGTACTCATCTAGGAACTATTCATCAGTTATTATAAGATGTGATATGAACTTGTTCTCAAGGTCATGTGTTAAAAATACAGAGCTCTAACATCAGACAAGACCACGTGCTGTAGCTGATACTGTATATGAACACCCAACTGACTTTAAATCACATGTATTGACTTTCTAAAATATATTTTGTTGGTTTTAATCAGGTCCCGTTACTTTTCCTTATTGCAATAATGTAGCACAAACTGGATGAATATGAAAAGAAACCACATCATGGAAATCACTCTCAGTGATTTGTAAATCTAGATCATTTACAATAGCAGGTAAACTCTGGCCCGTTGTCATATTAGATCTGGCAGAAATGTTTTCCAAAAAGCCCATTTTCATAAACCATAAATTACAAAAAAACCTTTGTTCAAGTTTGAAATAATTTAACCAATATTAAAAAAAGCAGATCCAAACTGTGGTCCCACTAGTATCTCACTTTGCTTTGGCCAATTGTCTCTACTATATCCTATCTCCAGAAAATCTCCTTAAAACCGCTGCCTAATCTGCGATAGTGTAAAATCCAGAACACAGTGCCTGGCTGCATGTCATTGGCACTGCCAGCTTACACCTTGAAGATAATTTGCTGGTAGTATTTTCGCAGCACTATGAAAGCTCTGTCAGGAACTATTTTCAAACTGCCATGGAAACAGTCTCTCCATTGCAAAGAGGTAAAGATTCGCAATGGTTTTTTTAACAACACGATCAAGGCTGTAACATGATGCCAGTGTTTCTCAGAGGCACCGAATCAGGATGGTGGGACTGAAGGGTTGGGAATGGCTGATACATTCAGGGCTGCGGCCCTGCACTACGAGGGGGAGGGCTGTGCCCCTGCCCGGGTGCCGTCCGCGAGGGGCTCGGGGTGGCAGGACGGCGGCGGCGCGGGGCCGGGGCACTGCGGGTGGCTCTTGTTGCGGTGGGCCGCGACGTTGTCTCTCTTCTCGAAGCGCTTGCCACAGATCTCACAGGCGTAGAGGTAGCTGGACTCCGCGTTGTGTTTCCGCATGTGCCAGTTGAGGGACGCCTTCTGTCTGCAGGTGAAACCACACACCTCGCACCTGTGGAGAAGGCAAGGGTCCAGGAAGGCACGTTATGCCTTTGACGTCTTGCAGATGAGTAGGAAAAAACCCCACATTCAGCCAACATAGATGTAATTAACTGAAGCTCGGGACAGAAAACTACTACAAGAATTTTCACCAGCTGTTCCTCATCACAATCATTACTGAACTGATGGATGTCTAACACAAATACCACTTTTTACCCCCTCCACCCCATCTCCACCTTGTCCTATGCCCAGAGGACTGTCCCTTACTAATCAAGCAGGATGAGTCAATACTATCCTTTCTAAAATGCACAAACATTCACAAAGCTTCGGATTCTTGGATGCTGTTGCTCCTCGCGAAGTCTGCATTGCCTAGATCGTAACATTAGCATGACAAGAAGAATGCTGGGTTAAAAAGGCAGCAAGATTTATTTGTAATAAATAGAATTTGTCCACTTTAAAATACTTTTTAGAACAGAAGTCGATTTTTTAGACGTGGTAAGAAATATTTGCTAGGCTGCCCAACTCTTCAAGAAAAGAATTAATAAAGACTGTAAAACCAATAAGATGTGTAGGTGAAACAAGAATTTGATATGTCAATCCTTAAGCACTGAAACATTGTGCCAAGGGAGATATTCTTGTTTCCTAGTTTCCCAGCTGAAATAATTACTTTCTGATGCAGTTTTATTGTTAATAGTTTTAAAGACTTGAATCTGAATATTCCAATAGATTTAAAAAATCATGTAAAACAGGAGATAAAAGAGCTACAGTAAAATAAGCAGTTCATTAAACATATTATGTATAACCTCTCTGCTCTCCAAACAGTAACTCTGTAAATAATTTACATTGAGTCTCACTTAAAAACCCTTAGAATCTTATATCAGTAAATTATTCGGAACTGAGTTTTAGAACATCAAAGTCAACATTGTGAAGGATGTCAACTCCATCGAATCAAGGGAGTTAAGTAATGGTATACTTTAGGGGGAGCAGCCGTAAGAACTTCAATGGGAAAACAAGATGAAACTCACTGCAGAGGTTTTTCTCCAGTGTGAATCCGTCGATGGATGATCAGATTGCTGCTGGTTCGAAAAGCTCGGGCACAGAATTCACAGATGTAATCCCTCTTATCTCCGAAAAAAGACAGACACGCATACAGAATCTTAACATCTCTGGTGCTGAAACCCCGCCTCTGCGTTACAGGCCACTTCAGCCCAGTTACATAACCCTCTAGCCAGCATTACGTTTGACCCAGTGAGCAGAATCACCTTAATCTTCGGAGCACTTGAGGATTGAGACCATTTCCAGATATGACCTGCTGAAAATCAGTGCACTAAATAGACTAAATAGCCTTCGCTTGATTGCAACCTGTGCCATGTTCTTTTTCTAAAAAGGTATACCAATTACCAGATTAAGTAATTCCACCCATCTTCCCTGTCTCAGTTCTTATAAATACATATCTGCTCAGACAAATTACAGAAGCTTTACATTCTTCTGTAGCTCTGTTTGGCTTATCTAACACAGTTTACTAGGTGACAGGGAGGGTGTGAACTGTCATTGGGATCCCTGCTTCTGAACTTTTCACCCAAATAATAATAATGTTGTTATAATAATGTTTCTTTATTAGCCCTATACAATTTCTTGCATTAGGAATTCGTCTTTTCGCATACCCCAGCTTTTCTCCATGGAGACACAGACACAGAGACAGGGAGAGAAGCTGGGGGTCAGAGCGCAGGGTCTGCTATTGTACGGCGCTCCTGGAGCAGTTAGGGTTAAGGGCCTTGCTCAGTGGCCCAATGGAGTAGGATTCCTCTGCCGGCCGCGGGATTTGAACCGGCAACCTTCCAGTCACAGGCGCAGATCCTTAGCCACAGAGCCACCGCTCCGCCCTTATGTCATGATGAATCATTTCCAAATTTACACAATAGTTCAATTTCTTGTACATCCCAAAAAAACTTATTTTCTCAAGGTGCTAAATAGATGTTGTCTATTTAGAATTTTCCGTCCCGTCCAGGAATCAAACATAAGTAAAAATAACTATTTACAGTACATGCGTGAGGTGTTTTCTGGGGTCCAGATACTCAATCTGGGGTCCAAATACTCTTTCTATCAAATCCCTCGCTCAACCATCTCTCACACAGTGAAGTACAGGGTACAGGACAGAACGGACTTTAAGTCATTTTTAAGTCACTTAATTGAGTTAAAATCAAGTAGTTTGGTATAGGTAAAGCCAAATGATTCTTACTGCTGTGTAGCTTCTCATGCTCCTTCAGGTGTTTTTTGAAATTGAAAGACTTTCCACACGTTGGATGAGAGCAAGCGAAGGTCTTCTGTTGAAAGTGCTGGTATTTCATGTGATGCTAAAAGACAGGCAGGCTTATATTCATTACCATCAAACACTTGAAAATATGGAAATATTTAACTTTACACACATCTAATGGCTTTGCTTATTACTGTAAAGTAATGACCCTTATCATTGCGACACCATGCATTCTATATCATACTGCTCTCAGTGCACAGTGCCAGACTGGCCCTGTGCTGTTTCACACTGATTTGAGCTAAACCCTCTAATCGCTCTGTGTGGTACCTGCTACCACCTGCTAATGCTGCCAACTCTACATTTCAGACTCACATTGAGATACTGACGAGTAGAGAATATTTTCCCACACCCATCAAATTCGCAGGGTAGAATCTCCCTCTGAGTTGCCTTTCTGTAACACAATTACAACCAGACAAAGTAATAAAAATGTGAGCAGCAAAAAGGATGTATTATTTTGTACAGATGCAGTTTTGTGTCCTTTGCACAGGTAAAGCCTTGTTAATTTAAAAAGCCGAAGTGCTGAAAGGAATACCAAAAACATTTGATGCAAACAAATTTCATGCAAGTCTCCTCGGAATGAGGCTTGTGTGGTTTGTTCAATATTCATGGAATTATGATGTACTGATCTTTATATTATCACAATTTATTTCTTCACTGGGAGGACTCATAATTTATAGTAATTCCTCAAATGTCTATATCAAATGTCTTCATCCTAAAAGTGTTTTACATATAGGAGGATTTACTTTGTCAACTGATGCTCAGTAGTGAACTGTGGGATGCGATTTCAAAGTGTAAACGTAGGTATTTCATTTTTCAAAAAAAGTTTTCAGTAAGGTTTTAGAAATCCGTTGCCAGGTTCAAAGCACAAATATCAGGTCAAGTATGTACTGTATATCCACATTTCAGTTTTTCATTAACAAACTAGGTCAATATCTGATAGTGGGATCTTTTTTCACAGTTAACATATTACTGTGATGTCAAAAGTCAAACATGAGTAAGAAAATATATAATTTTGCTTAAAGAATGTATACATAATCCTATTTGTGCAACATCTTCCTGTGGCGATCTGCAATCACTATTTTTTCCAAATTCTTAACCAAATGCTTCTTGTGTTCTTATGTCACCTTCTGCTTTTTAGTCAGCATGTCTTCAGTACTTGAACACAAGCTACAGGAAACATCATATCTAGTAACCCAGAAATGAAATTACTCACTGACACTGACCTAATTCTTTTAGCTCCAATCTGTGAAATATCATCGTCTGTTCCCCTTCTTATATTCCTTCTGAAAAGCAAAAATATAATATTTGAGAATAGTTCTTGATTCTTCTCTACCATGACCTTTCTGTGTCATTTTCCTACCTCACGTCTCTCTGTTTATTTCTCTATTAACCTTTTCCTTTCTGTACTTACATCAAACCTCTAAGTATTGACAACAACAATAACAGTAAAATAATTATTTACACTTGTATAGTGCTTTTCTGGATACTCCACTCAAAGCGCTTTACTTGTAATGGGGGCTCCCCTCCACCACCTCCAATGTGTAGCCCCACCTGGATGATGCTCCAGTACTCTCACCACACACCAGCTCTCAGTGGGGAGGAGAACAGGGTGATGAAGCCAATTTATAGATGGGGATTACTAGGAGGCCATAATTGGTAAAGGCCAATAGAAAATTTGGCCAGGATGGTGGGGTGACAACCGTACTCCTTTCAAGAAATGCCCTGGGATTTTTAATGACTACAGAAAGCCAGGACCTTGGTTTTATTTCTGAGCCGAAGGACAGCATCTTTTTACAGTATAGTATTCCCGTCACTATGTTGGGGCATTAGGACCCACATAGACCAGGTAGAGTGAGTGCCCCCTACAGGCCCAATTAACATCACTTCCAGCAGCAACCTTAGTTTTCCCAGGAGGTCTCCATCTAGGTACTGGACAGGCTCACACCTGCTGAGCTTCAGTGGGTTGTTAGTTGTTAGTTGCAGGTTGATATAGCTGCTATCATATCGACCTCTTTGTCTCTCTGTTGACCCTTATGTCTCTGTATTAACAATGGTCGTTGTTTGGTTTAATCCCTCAGTCCCTCTCCCTCACCTGTTTTTCTCTCTCAGACTCTTCCTGGTTTCCCCGGTTGCTTCTCCAGTTTGAACTGTGTTCCCATATCTCACATTCCTCACAGGGGAAGTGGACATCCAAGAAACTGCAGCATCACTGAGCACCAAAAAGGCACATTAGCACCACGTTAACACCATAAATGCTTTGAAGGAAATTCATATTTCTCAATTTCAAGAGGAGGAGACATGTATTAAGAACTACAGGGCATAGAATCCAAACTGCTGTCACAGGCCGGCTTCTGATGTGCTGTGGATTCTGGCTTATCAACCAGTGTAACCACAACACCTGGGCCACGTCAAACATTAACTGTAGGTCCTTCATACCACAGATAAGGGGACTGACCTTTTTGAAAAAGGGCTATAGTTCTTGTCAGTCAGGTCATCAGTGTAACTTATATCAGCCTCTTCATCCACAGGAGGTGAGTCCTGCTCTTCGCTGGATAAAGAGAACACTGTTACAGAACATTAAAATTATACACTTGCTTCAACTCACATAGTGGTTAGTCGGAATATTATGTACAGTTAACCTAAAGTAACATGGTCGTCTTGAAAGGCAAGGTTTAGACAAAACAGCTCTTCGCTGGAGAAATAACAGCCACCCCACTACTACCATGTCTGGCTTGGAGAGGTATTCTCATACAGTATACTCCCTGTGAATAAAAAAAACACGTGTAACTAATAAGAAACTACAACTTCCAGTACAATGTATTTTATTTCACAGCTTTAATTAATTTTGGAGTGTGCTGTGCTTTTAAAAAAATCAACTAACAGAACATAAAAACAAGTTTGCACAGGCTTTCTACTTAAAGATTGCTCTTTTAATCCCTGTATTTTAAGAATGTTCCTCTGGTATGAGCTCTTCCCTGGCTTTTCACTAAATACCTAACAACTGACAACACCCACATGAGGCAGTTATATCTTTAACTGCTACTTTGGTAATTAGAAACATGATTTGTATATGGCTGTTTATTCAGATTCTGCATCAGATCAATTAAGAATTTTACTACCACAAATCACCCCTCTCTCCTTCTTCACCTGCTTTTCCCTTGGCGTGTTCGAAGGGGTCACCAAAGGTGTCCTTTAGGGAGGAGGCCCACTGCAGAACTACTTGTGAGTGGTATGAAGGACCTACAGTTAATGTTTAACGTGGCCCAGGTGTTGTGGTTACACTGGTTGATAAGCCAGAAGCCACAGCACATCAGAAGCCGGCCTGTGACAGCAGTTTGGATTCTGTGCCCTGATGTGTGAGTAGGGGGAGCTGAGATACCTAATCATTTAAAGTTTGTTAGGGACATGTGTGGGGATGCGCAGTGGTGATGGAGTTGGAGAACATGTGAAGGATGCTGCTTGTGACTGGCCCACCGTGGAACTCCTGAGTTACTAGGCCTGTCAGCTGACAATGTCACAGTCGGCTAGTGACAGCACGCAGACTGACTATGACCAGACTGGCCCTTTCAAACACTGGATATCAGTAGAAAAGCCTCCATTCCAAATGAAATGAAACTGTTTCAAAAAGCACAAAAAAATGCTGACTTGCACAAAATACCCATGTAGAATTTTGGGTTTAATCTCACGGAAGAGATTCCATACAATGGAAGCTACCTTCCCATCACCTTCATAACAAGTAACTCAGTTTTAAAGAATAAACATACTGTACTTTAACTGACCTTGCGTCCTCCAGCTGCGTGTTGTCTGCTGCAACAAGGTTACTTCCACTCTCTACCGCTGTCTCCCAACTACTTACAGAGTCTAAAAAGAAAAGTTTAAAATACTGCAGTCTCACATCTAAAAACAACATCCTGTCTTGTACATCACCGTAATCATAAAGAAAGAAAAGATTTTTACTTTTATCGCTTTTATCACTTCGTGCAAATGAGTTCCTTTAATGTAGACAAGATGTATATGAACAGCTTGTGTGCATACACCTCCACCCCCAACCCCTCCATTTCTGTCTTGTCTGGAGGAGCTGAAATCCCATAATTTTCTCCTTACCTGCCTTATCTGTCGCACTGTTGCCATCCTCAGCTGCTCGGTGCTCAAGCGTCACCTCCTCTGCTGGCTCGTGTTCTGCATCGGGTGTTGGGGAATTCGAGCTTGGATCCCTCCTGGTTCTGTTTGTAGAGAGTTCCTTGGCTCTCTCTCCATCCTTTCTACACCTTCTACTCGGCTTTGCTCTCGTCTTGCGAAGGGCAGGAAGGGTCTCCGACTGCGAATTAACCCTCTCTGCGCCCTCCCTCGCCCCCAAGTTAGACTTCTCTGCCCTGTCGACTCTCTCTGAGGGACACCACACAAACACATGGCCCCCTTTGCATTCCCACCTCAGGCCAAGTGATCTCCTTATCCTCCCATCTCCGCCGCTCGTTACTGTATCCCCTCCCATTTCAGGAGAGCCTTGAGCAAGCCTGGATCTGCTCCGGCAAGCAGCTTCACCTGTACCGCTGATGGGAGGACAGGAGATACTGTCATTATTAGAGGTATTTTCAGTACAGTCTTCACTAGTGCCATAAGCGCCATCAGAGCAGGGGACAACAGAACCACACTTATCAGTGAGGTCATTCCTTTTGCAGGTCACTATATCTTTGCAACTGCAATCCCCGTGGACATGTCCAATTGTATCATTACTCTCTCTTGTCGGAGATTTGCGATGGTCACTATCAATATGATCAAAAATGGTTTTATGCAACTGAGCATCACATTTCTCCAAAGGTTCAGCACTGAGTGTGTTTAGCAAATCACCAGTCTGTCTCCTCCCTTTGTTCACCACATTAGAGTGTGGATTAGGACTGTTGCTGTGTGCAGCCTGTACAATTGGAGTAAAATGGCATTGCTGACTGTGATTGTGAACGAGCATAACTAAGTGATTCAATGACTCCTTTGAGGTCAGAAATGTGTCGAGACTCTCCATTTTAATGACCGCACCTAAAATATAATAAAAACATAAAACAGGGAGGTAAGAAGGGAGATCTTTGTCATACACACGATAAGCATTTTTCATTTTTGGCATCTGTCAACAAACACAACCCCTAATGTCAGCAGTAAGGTTAGACCAAAGCCCTCTTCATAAGACACTTATTTTGAAGAAGGACAGAACCAACTTCAGAGCTGTGCCAAAGGGTGCCGATTCACTGGAACTATTTCAAAACAAACGTTTATACAGTGGTCTTGAGATTTTAAGAAAGAGTGATAATACATGGCAGTATAGAAGAGATTGAGGCTCTGCGTCATGGATAAATAACTGAACTGTGTCTGCTAATGACAGAAAGAGGCACAAAGAAAAACAGTGTTAATATGCTTTCCTTTGATTGTAAAAGGAATCAAATTGTGCAGCTGAACTTCTTGGCCTGCTTACTCATTAGAAAAAAAGGAAAGTGCAAAGGTCACACAGATGACCAAGAGGTGACTGACTCACACACACTGGACCCATTGCCAAACACTGTGAATTCGATACGCCAGCGGAGAAGATGGTGATGCATCCCTGACCAGTGTATTTACCCAGCTCACATTAGTCAGTCAAGCTGTGTAAATGAGCAACAGTTGTATTTGATATCCAGGTGGAGCATTGCATTAATCATACTTTCAAGAGGAATTAATTACACTTTGCATTTCATCTCACTTCATTCACCTCTGAAATGCAGCCCCAGTGTCAGCCACTCTGAGCCAGGAGCACCACTATACACACTACACAACAGACTACTCAGCAAGGCGGAGAACCGAGAAATTACTTCACTAACTGAGGGGAACTATAGGTATTCTCAGACTGCTACATACAATAGAGGCAGGGATATATTTTGGGTTATATCAAATTTACACAATTATTTACACTTTTCTCATTGGGACAATTTTTTCCCCAGACGTTAAACTTAAGCCTTCTTAGAGAAACAACAAGAAACATTTGCCTTGTCTATCACTATAAGTACAGTATTTTTTTTTAAGTAGTAAGTTAAGAGACATCATGTTTACCTGAACAGCTGATGCAGATGTTCGAAAAATAACTGAGGGAGAGAAAGAAATACTTCAGATATGAGGTCCAAAAGCAAAGCAATGGAGTTTAAAAGAAACAACGAAAATCTGAATGTGACCACCTAGCAAGAAACAACAGGCCTCTGTAGAAGTACTGTATGTAACCACTGGGCTGAGGGCTAGAGGGAGCTTCCTACAGAGCACAACAACCACAAGGACGTGAAACCCTGGGGGCATTATACAGTGAAACAAACTCAAAGACTCCGTCTTTTCGGTTAAAAGAAGACACGTTTGTGTCAAATTCACCACCGACATATCCTCTACCCTGACTCTAAACACTGGAGCCCCCCAAGGCTGTGTGCTTAGCCCTGTCCTCTACTCCTTATTTACTGTACCCATGACTGTGTCACCAGGCATAACTCAAACTCCATCATCAAGTTTGCGGATGATACAACAGTCATTGGCCTGATCACAGATGGTGAAGAGTCTGCATACAGGGAGGAGGTTGAAACCCTGGCAGCATGGTGCCAGGAGAACAACCTCTCTCTGAACATCAGTAAGACTAAGGAGATGATTGTGGGCTATAGAAAAAAACAGGGAGGAGATCACACACCTATCTACATCAGTGGGACTGCAGCGGAGAGGGTCAGCAGTTTTAAGTTCCTGGGAGTAAACACTTAATCTAACTACAGCACAGAAGCAGCTAGAAACTTGACTTGTACGATCTAGTCAAGTCCTTTTCTGCAGGACATGGAATCAAGGAGAACATTCCTGGACGCACTCACTTTAACAGTATAATTTACTCATTTATAATCATATCCGCAGGAAAGATGAAGCCGTCTTTGCTACAGCAGTACTATCTGACTAGTGCACTGACAGTCAATCTGGACAAAGAGAAATGAAAGCTACAGTAGATCTCTGGGAAACGGGACCTTCTCCAATCTAGTTTGTGCCCCACTGGAGCATGCTGGGTAGACTGATTTGAATCAGTACATGCTGTAAGAGGTATTGCCTGCAAATCTATTAAGGAATCTAATGTTAAATAGATTGAAAATGTGCTTATGTTTTCTAGCCCAAGTTCCCAGTTATTATTTTCTTCATCTTCTGTTTTCCTTTGTTTCTAAGATAATCCAAGTTGTTCACATTTGTCCCTGTTGTTTTGCATTCCCTCCAGCACAATAACCCACCAACGTGCAGCTTTCCTTTAAATCTGCAAATAAGCACCCAGGGACACACACACCTCCAAAACCCAACTGCCTCTAACCACTCATGCATCAGGACACTCAAACCTGGCAATGACTATACTAAAAGCGAAAGGCACATGGGCTCGTGACACAAAGAAAATTGTTTCTGTCAAATAAAACCACCAATTAAATTGTGGCTATGAAAGATTTTAACTGTGCAACCCCATTTTTTTAAAAATGCAACATATTTCAAGATCTTATACCATAATTTAAATGGGCATGTCACTCTGAAAGCTATGTTTAGAAGCAACCAAGAGGTAAATAGTGAGCACGGCATGGCTCAAATTTGTTCTGTAAGTTCAATAAATGTGAAGAGGTTACACAATAAAATTGAGTTTTGCCAGTATAATGTAAGGTGTGAGTTTGATGGTGACAAAAATATGAAGATGATTCACGCAGAGTGCATGACCAGCTTTACAAAATAATTGGGGATACGGGATGCGAAACTTTTCACACTCCATTTTAATTTTTTTTTTTATCTGTTCTGAATTCAAAAATGTTCCTCACTGCGGTCTGTGCTGATAAAATTCACAACCAACAAAAATGTCACACCTCTCTGGCAAAGTTGAAACAAACGCTATATTTATACAATACATGCATTCTCCTAAACTTAACTCTGTTAAAAATACATGTAGACAAGGGTCTACTTGAAGCTTAGGATTGGCAAGGGTGTTTTTTTTTTTTGGGGGGGGGGAATGTCGAGAATTTTAGAAAAGAAACCAGAATTTTAGAGAAAAAAACATCCATGTTGGAACACATTTTTGAGGGAAGATTTGGCAAGAGGCTCAGAGACACCTCATAGTGAAGCTGGTACGCTGCCCATCTCTTTACATAGAAGAAAACAGTGATGAAATGTAGGTAGAACTCAGACTGAACTAGGCTTTAGTTTTGTTTTTGTGACATTTGGGTTGTTTCTTTCACACTGCAAAACAGCACGCCTTTTCTTACCTTACAGCTGCATTTCTGCATCTGTTCTTTCCGGAGTCTGGCCTATTTAAACATCCTGTTACGACGACCCATTCCAGGGTATGGCACCGAGGTATATACTGTATAACAAAACCTGAGGTGTGTGTGTATATTTGAAATTTCTTCACTCACACCCACCAGACAGAGCTGAATCTTCCATCAGTAAGCATTAGTATGACGATACACGGTGTAAAGCCTCATGGCCTGTGTGCCATGGCAACCATCTTTAGTGACCCTGGTGTGTTGTCTCATCCCTTGCAACAGTCTCATCTCCCTGTTCATCAGCGCGTCTCTCTGATTGCACCTGAACGCCTGTCTCATTCTCTCTGTGTTGGGTAACATCGGTACCTCTCCAGCAGATACTGTGCGAGCTCTGAATGCAGACCGAACCCCAGCTTTTCCTTCAGTTCTCCCCAGTCCTCCAGGCAGGATCCCAGCCGAATCCGGGACTTACTCCTGCGAGCGTCGAGCTCACGGCGCCTCTGTCGCCGTGCCGCGTCCCGTGTTGATGACATCACTGCCTGAGGACATAAACGGGTCGACAAGGGGACATCCTGACATTTCTGCCACCAACGAGAAAGCATAGCTGAACAAGTTCATTTCCACTCAGCAGTTTGCGTGGACCCTCACTCAGATGCTTCTGAAGGCTTACATTCATAAGGGAGAGGGACTTAATCTGTGTGCATGCCATTTTGTGTTGGGACATTCATGCATCATACGCCAAAGGAGTCACAATTACCTATCTGTGCACATTAATTAGGGCACAATAATCGTATTGCTTCTCATCTACACACCACGGGGCCGCATACCAGAGAGATAATCTGAACCCTTACAAATATAAAGTGCAGTGCTGTGGTGGTTTATAACTGCAACATCTTATACTAACCACAGGTGGATGGTCAGGTAAAAAAAAAAATGGTGGTGCAGCTCAAATAATTGGTAGTGCAAATGTGTAATTAAGCTGCATTTTCGGCCTGTTGCATGCAAAGCTTCACGTTGTCTGAGCTACAGATCAGCCTCTGGCTGGATTAAAGCCCTGGTGCTGATGATTTCTGACAGATCTCAGTTTAATCGGCGAAGCAGGTTCTAAAGCAGAAGGCTTGGAAACGTTTTCCAAAGACACTGATATGACTGCCATTGCATTGTACTGGTTGATGCGGGAACACGGTCTTTTGTCATGTCTCCAGCACTGTATCTGCCCGGCTGCATGGTGCTCAAACAGGCACTTTACTAAGCATATGATGACGCGGTATGGGAGGAAAAAGCATTACCTACTGTAATTGTGAGGTGTGAGTGTATGCTGTATATATAGTGAGGTGCTGTAATTAATCCTGTCTGGCATCATATGCATTACAGAATCACGTTAAATACATAACTAGAAAATGTATAAAAATCGACATCCATTAGAAACAGACAGTAACGTTAAGTGTTACAATGGCTCTTGTTTAATACAGTGTTTGTTTAGTAACATTTATGTTATATATAAGCATCTCACTTGGCAATAATACTGTATTGTATTACATTGTATTGTATTGTAAAACAGTCAAGCTATATGGATATGAGACTAAGCTATTATTTCCCCAATATGAATCCACGGCGATTCATATTTTATAAACAATATGCATTGTTTGCATAAAAACAATAAAGGCGGCGGAGGCTTTCCATGTACAAGTATACATACAGTATCTAACCATATTGCCTGTGTTTCCTGTGCTAATCCATGCATTTTACTTCAACAAGACTGGAGCGCACAAACTTGTGGTCAGTTTCACATTTCTACTACGGCGTGACAGAATCACTCGATGCTGACAACATACTGGACTGGAAAGAACGAGGGAGAAAACCAAAAAGATTAAAAGAATCATCTACAGTGATGTCTATTCACTTTCTAGCACTACACAGTTATTAATGATGTACTATAGAAAGAAAACTATACAACGATATTTGTAATTTGGGATTAATACAAATATTTTCTGAAACACATCTGATAATAGTACAAATGCATGCTGTTGCACACTTCCTGACAAATTAACATTTTTATATTTTCATTCAGAAATCGTACGTACTGCGTTCTAAAACAGCCATTAAAATATGCCCTCGCACAATCAAGTAGAAACACTACTTCCCTTTTTGTACAGACCAATCGCGGACCCCACCCCGCCATTCTTACCGTTGCCCTTTTAAGGAGGAAATTCACTAAAGAGATCTGGTCAAATGTAATATTTTTCGGATCTGCTGAAGCCGCTCCCACTTGAGATAGATATGCGCCGTTACTGCTTAGCAGGTACCAAAAAAAATGATTTCTTGCGCCGTATAAACCCCAAGTAAAAAAAAACAAAGAAAGCTCCAGCGACAAGAGCTGAAAGACAAACAGGCCTCTGAGCCGAGAGGATTGTGGGACTAGTAGTTTTTAATTGTCAACCATAGATATCGCGGAAACAAGTTAGATACACATACTTAAACGACTCATTCTTTTCAATGCCATAGTTGCGACGCCATATTGCTGAGGTCTTTTATTTTTATAGAACCCTATCTCGAAACAATCCGGGTCATGCAATAGATAAAAGTTTACACCTGCCACCAGAGACAATAAAAAAGGACTCATTGCATAAATTTTGTATGCCATTTGTGATCATCCTAAGTTTTCAGGATCAATCGAGCCTGATTTCGACAAGGAAGAAGGTGTTTTCACCAGATTCATAGACTCTTGATCACACAAATGAAAAGTAAACAGAATTCAGTCTTTTGCGCTGCCTGAACATTTGACCTAATCACAACATTTAATAAAAAGTTCAAGGAAAATTCAAGAAAACGATTATTGGAAAATCACAACATAATAGAAATCTAAAGCACAGCTTAATCAAAAATCTTGAAGGGAAAAAATCAAAGAATTGTAGAGAGGGAGGAGTTTTAGAATTTCATGCTAAAGAAATATTTAAATTTGATTGGCTATGTTAAAAATGGGGTTGTAGTACTAGATACCCCCTCCCCCACCACCATCCAATACTTGAAGCAGTCTTGATGTGGTTTTAAAGCCCCTGTGGGCTCCTGTGGACACAACAGGATCTGAGAACACTTGTTTCTGAAGACTTGTGGGATTCAAACCTCTGGTGGTTTTTCATTCATATTTTAGTACGTTCTTGACCAGTCCCTAATTTGCTAATTGCTCACCCTTTCCTGTGCATTGAGATACAGTATCTGCTTGTGGGACCCTCTAGCAGCCTCTACTATACTGTACCACGCTGAAAATGCTCTTTATCTGTTAAAGTACAATTGCAACTTTCTCTGCCATTTCATTAATAGATTCATTTAATACAAATGTAATTCAGAATAGCATTTCTGGGACTGTTTCAAAAACCCGCCCAGTTATACTGTATCTATGCTCAGCTCCTGAAAGTGAAATTATTATTATTATTATTATTATTATTATTATTATTATTATTATTATTATTATTATTATTATTATTATTATTATTTATGTTACCAAGCAATATTCACCATCATTCACACAGAAATTCTGGGAATCCTTTACCTTACGTTCTTTGTGCTGTATTTGATTGTCAATGGAACTGACAGGAAACAGCAGAGTTTGCCAAACTGTGGGGATAAAGAACCTGGAATCCTTGATTTCAGTTATTTTCATGCAAACAAACATCTTCACGAATTATTTGGGTACTGGAATCAAGTCTGCAAAAAAAAAAAGATAGGGGCTTTATACGGTAGTGTAACAGTCTGTAAATTTTTTTCACTAATTTTTCATGTAGTTGTTTTGCATTAATCCAGACATTTTTACTTTCAGTCAGTTTACTGGCTTTAGCAACAGATAAGTGCTAGACATAATCTTTTAAATCTAATCCATGTCATCTAAGATATACATTATTCAAAAGTCAATGCAATGTTAAATTCCATGAGAGTTATGACACAATGTTATTTAATTGATGACTGGGGAGTCCAGATGACCATATAGTAAGAGAGATACAGTCTACCACTCTGTTCCAATACCAGCATCATAAGAGATAAGAAAGAAAATATTCCTCATTCCAGATGAGCATCTGACAAGAATCAAGAACCAAGACTTGCATGAGACAACAGGAACTGACTAGACATCGGAAAATTTCCTGAAATCTGAAACTGCCCATTTTCATTGACCAGATACTGAACAAACTTGTGATCTAAATAGCATGCCTGGCAAAATGAATAATGTCATAAGGTCTTGGGTAATTGTGCAATGTTATGATGATTAGTTTGTACAGTTATAAAACTTCACTTTAGTTTATTTACTAAGTTGTATCCACAAGACATGCAGTATGAAGCACGCTGTTGCATAGTCCCCGCTGTAACGTTGTAATAGCAAATGTCTTAGTATTAGAGATTTGAGGATATTCTACAAACTACTCATCAATTACTTAATGACTGTACATAATGACATAATGTAACAAAGAGATCTGTTTCCAAAGAAATGAAATGTAAATACACATGCACATAATTTAAAATATTACCCTAAAAAACCCTATTATAAAGATGTGTAAAAATAGCTTAAAATAATTGGAAAGTAAATTTGAAATAGAAAGCCTTCACAAACTCTAAGAAACAACTAAATTATTCTAATTCGATTATATGGTGTACCATTAATAAATTCCAAATACTGTAATAAAAAGTTCTGAGTGATGTTAGAAAGCTGCTTTACTTGAAGACGTTCACTGCAGGTTTCTGATGAAAAGGGAAGATCTGAATGGTTTCGAAGGTAACTGACAGGAAATGGTGCAGTGTGTTTTAATGTGATCTGTGGGTGTATGAGTTAGTAACGAAACTGAGTGACTCAGATTCACTCGGAGTTTGAATGCTGTAGGGAAGTAAACTTTTTTTTTTACTTTTTATTTCAATACATGATCATCAGGGTTGAGACACTTCAGATTAGATCCGAAAACCATTGACATAAGATCACATACGTTCACAATAGCACATGACAGCATCTATGCAGGCCACACACACTTACACATAGGCTGACAGGATGAAGCTCTGAGTTTCACACACACACAGACCTACTCACTAGCCTAGACTGCAGCGCTGAGATATACTGTACTGTACATATTCTCCCAAAACAAAGCCATTTAAACAGCAGCATTGAAATGGATGAATTAGGTAAGTGTTTTAATGCAATTTTATGTTTAGTAGGAGCATTTGATATACGTGAATGTATTGTATATTTCAGAGATGTAATTGTTTTTTATTTTTCAGTTCAGCAGGTCAGTTTTAATGACTGAGTCAAAGATTTGAGAATTTAAGAGTTACTGGCAATAGAATGTTTTATTTTGTTTTGAATAAGATTCAGTTGAGCGTTTTAGGTTTCCGAGGTCTTAGACATGGCGTGATCTAGAGAATAAAGTCATACAGGACAAAAGACATTGAGAATATATAAAGAAACAGATATACAGCAGTATTTGAGAAAAAGAACTGCAAAGGGAGTATTTTTAAAATGTGTTTTGAGGTGAGGGCATGGGTGAGGAGGTGTCACTCAGGATAACAGGATAATGTAAAAGAATAAAATGGCCACAGTAATAAAATATTTCATACTGTAATTACATTGCACGAGTACACACACTTTGCTGAAACAACAAAGGACAATTCTGTTTTATATGGATAATAAGAAAACTGGTGATGTTAAGGACAAATACAATAACAACAATCACTATTATTATCTTGTAGACAGCTTACTGGAGGAGTTGGCTGTGAGTTCTTCCCAGAGTTCAGAAGGGCAAGATAATACCTCTACAAGAGGCAGCAGAGGAGATAACTGGGTAAATGGGTGATTTTAGAGGAAATTCTTTACACCAGTGATGCATAATGGTTCTGCGCTTCAAAAATTCATAATTAAAAAAATCTGGTTACTTTTTATTTAAGAGTAAAGATATATTTTGAAATAAGTCATCAAAGAGAACTACTGTATGTAGAGCAGTCAGTTATATATTTAGAAGTATTAAGCTTTAAGGACTTGCCCTAAATGTATTTTCATGTTACTTTAAATTTGTAAAACCTTTATTTTTCTGTTGTAGACAATTTAACCTGTAAATAAATGACTGTGTACATCCCTGGCTCTCAGAGGAAACTATTAATGAACAAATTTCCATGAAGTGAAAAAAGTAAAAATCTTTTAAAGGATGTAAGTCTCTGATACAGTACTGTACATCTCAATTTTCAGAAAGTCTTTGGCAACGTCCACTAGGTCAACTGAACTCTTTCTTAAATGTTTGCCGGTTCAAATTTAATGGATTCAAAACTGGATTTCATGTACAGTATAGCGGTCTTACGAGTAATCTGTGAGATGAAATAAGAACCTGAATCCTCCAGATCTTGTCTGAAGATCCCTATGGAAACACCTATTGAGTTGCTGAAATTAACAGCAGCACCTGTATTCTGAACTGAGTTAACTGACTCCCTTTCACTCCTACATTCTAGGAACGTTCAGCATATGTCAAATATATCACTGACACACAAATGTAGTTTATGAAATAAAATTAAGTGGAATGAATTATTGAAAGATCATTTCAAATGAAGGGTGTCAATATTTTTGTCTAACAGTATAGGAATGAAATGTACCAGACTACGAATCGCACACTGGTTGACTATGCTGATGATACTGTAAACGGTAAACGCAGGGAAAGGTATCGCTATTCAACAGCAGTGTAAGACACAGAAAGATTTGCAAACAGACGCAAATCTAAAGCAGGGAAAAATTGTAAGGCATAAATAAGTACAGTTCTACACATGTGCAGAATGTGTAATGTGCAGAAGACATAGCAAATGTATTTTCAAACTTTGTTAAACAAGCTGTTTGCAAGGATATACAAGGACAATTTAAAGTAAATTCTGCTATGCAGCACATTTTAATCATTAAGTAGAATCTACAAAGAAGAATAATACATTAAAGGACAGCTCAATAAGGAAATACCATTAGCTGCTAATTCCCTCTAATCAGACATGTCACTAAGATTAAATAGCTAAAGTTTCATCTTCACTATAAATTATATATAACTATAACATTAACAGTAGCAGTTTTTTTAATCAAAAAGCTTCCAGTCTTCTTAAGCTTTTCAATAGTAAGTAAAGGGTAGTAAATATCCCCTATACTTTGGATCAAATGTACATGTAAAGACTCAGACATCTCAGAAGGAATCCTGTGCATCAAAGACTTACAACAGCCTATATACTATATATTTAGTAAAGATGTAGTCTACCAATCCAGCTACATTTTTAGGGCCATTCATAAACATTTAGGAAGAAGCACAACTATTTCTCTATGTACACCTGTTATTGGCTATCTAGCAAAAAGCACCATAAGAGTTTAACCGTATGTATTTATCTTATTAGAAGATAAGGAGATTACATTCTTTAAAGACATTTATTCTGAGCAGAAACTAATGGCATGTCTGACATGCAGACAATTTTTCTGTTTTTAGGAGTTTAGCACTTTATTCAGTTTATCCTAAGCAGATAACAGCTTATTTGTTCTTGTTTTTGTCAAATTTCAAATTGCACGTCTCCTGTTTTACTTTAAAGTCTACTGTACATTGTTATTGTGGATGCATCTCAGGTCCTGGGGAGCCCTAAACCAGCAGGTTTTGTGGGCCATTATTAAATCTCTAGTTTCTAAAGATTCAGAGATGCTCCAATCGTGATCAATAAAACAAGGGATTTGTTAAATGAAGTCATTTCATTTAAGAGCTAAAATATTATAACCTGTCAGCCATCAAGGTCCAGAGATTTCTTAATTGGATAGATTACTCACAAGATTCGTCAATGGATGGACACGCCTATTCTAAGAGCTCAGATGAAAAAATCTTGTTTCAATTTGAATAATAATAGAGTTCAGTGCAGCTGTGGGACCCTAGTCCATGTATAATCAATCAATATATAATCAATTCTACCTTTAGACTGACACAGTCTAATGTTATCTGATAGTTACCTCTACAAAGGTCTTCCGGCTGTGACATACAGTAGAGCATTAACACAGAAGGTGGAACTGAAACATCAATAGGGAAGTTGAGAAAGAAATTTAAAACTTACACCTCCCCATAATATATACTGCCCAAGCCAAACTGGACTTTTTAAAGATGTCTGATTGGAACACAAGGAAAATAATTCTTCAGAGATTTATTCCAGGTACTGAAGTAATAAAATCCTATGTGGGATACTTACCTGGGCCACACAATGTAGTTGAAGTACTAGATAATTTTGTATTCATACAGCATTTTGATCTTAGTGAGGCTCTCATTTTAATGCACATATGTTTAAGGAGGGATTTAGTTTGATAATCAAAGCATCTTAACCATAGGGACTAGGCTTGGACATTAGTTCTTGAAAAAATGCAATTCTTCTTCAGTTGTTAATTTCAATATCCAAGTTTGAAGCTTGTTTCAGTTCTACTTGCCTCATCACATCAGATATGATTTTAACCCACAACACTTTCATTCAGTCTTTTATATATAAAAATGCGGCATTTTCTCTTTTGATTTCTGGTGCTGTATGGTTCTCTTTGCTGGGACAAGTGGGCTGACCTTAACTAGACTATTCAAGGATTTTACACATCTCAGTCCCCCTGCAATGCAGATGTGTTCCATCCAGCATGACTCAGCCCTCATCTAGATAGATGTTTTATTGATCATGGGTATGGAATTCGGGCTCCCCCTAGGTTCTGGGCATTATCCTGGGAATGTACCTGGTCACCCTTTGTACCTATTCCAGAGCAGCAATGTCGATTTGGGGAGGTCTGAGTCAGTCTGGGGTCTGCCTTTGCATCTTCTCTTTAAAGATAAAGACAGACATCCACTGAGAAGGAGTAAAATCCAAGCAACTGCATGGAGAAGAAAAACACATTGATGAAATCAGAGAATGAGAAAGAGAGAAAAATATGGTTAGAAGCCTCTAATTTGCTTAAACAAACAGGAAGTCTCGAGATATTTTCAGTATCACATCATTTGCAAAAATTTAGTATTAACTATATCGAATTAATTGAAGTATTAATTACTGTACTATAATGTCTTATTTATTCAGTGATGCTGCACTTAATTCTTTTTAAAAATATTGTTTGACCCAGGTGACACTGAGCATACAGTAAAAAACCCATTAAAAAACACAATTTGTTTTCTTATTCTCACACAGCCTCATGTATATGTTATTATTTTTATATAGCTGTACTTGAAATATACATCTTCTGCTGTTCCTTTTATTCGCTTGTGTTTTGTCTTTTTTAATGTAAAGAATGGATTACCAAGACACGTTCTGAAAGTGGAGATAAGGATCATTTTAAACTGAGTTTTCACACTATAGAACCACAGTTTCAAACTGGCATCAGACTGGTCATTGTTTGAGCAAGTGTTTGGTCAGAGAGTATTTTCTGTTTTCACATTCCTGCGTGTTATTTCAGAAACATATATTTCTAAACTAAGTTTACCCCCATTTTGTTTTTCCAAATGCTAAAAAAACTACACAGAAGTTAAATAAGTTAATTCGGTAGGCTACCATTTCTCTTAGGGTTAAGGTTGTTTTGTTTTTGTGACATTAGAAACTGGATGTGATAATTTTGCAGAAGATCAAAGCAACAAGGTGGTTTTATCAGAGCTTCTTAGAAACACCTTATATGATTAAATCAACAGTCCATGCATCTGTATTTCCTGTCTCTTAATATTCTGCTAAAATGAGTTTTTGCTTTTGCAAAGTAGCATTCTCTTCTGTGGTTTAAGATGTTCTGTATTGCTAGTTTTTATTATTTGGTTTTAATGAAGCTGTTTAGCAAAGTAAAAACAAAATGCTGGCTGAGTAGTCTGTGTCTCATGTACCTTTGCCATTTCAGGTCCAGCCAGTCTACACCACCAAACTCCCAGCAAAACCAGCACAAGAGATCGAGAGTGAACATGTATACAGGTGAGACTGATATGTTTTTTAAAAATATTTCTGAAATTAAACACACAGAAGGGAAAAGAGACAGAATGAGTCTCAAAATCAAAATGCATCTGCACACACGCAAAATTCTTCCCCGGACTAGTCACTGTTTAGTCCTAACTTAGTCTAATAACACATCCTGAATGTTGGATTTATTATCAGCTCTAAATTGCTTAACCAAATGACTTTTGATATTTAGAATATTCTCAAACAAGCATGAGTATTCAGTGGTAATATACAGCCAAAACTGAAGCAAACAGTTGAAGCTAGAATGTCTACATGCACAACTGAAAGCTCAGATTTTAAAATGAACACGTATACAAACAACAAGACACATCTACCCACCTGAATACCTCCCTTCACAGACAAACACACATAAACAGTATATATACTGTATATGCAGGCAGACATAATTTTAATTATGACTAGATTAGTAATGATGTGTTTTATCTTAAAGTCTAATTTAGCGGAAACTACAGTAAACCGCAAGATTTTGTCTTGTAATTAACTGATACACTACATAGTGTACACATTGCAAATTGGTCGACTGTTCTGCTGTTTCGGTTAAATATAATGTGGTTTCTGTGGCCACACCTGCTGCAAAACTACATACAAGGGCAGGAACTGTTTTTCCTTTGTATACTAGTGAGGTACCGCACCCTGAGGAGGCCTGTTTGCTCAGCCCCGGATCAGCAACACGGGAGCTGGATGCCATAATGACTGGACTGCTGGAACTGGACCTGGGGGTGAGAGGCCACAGACATCGTTTCCTTTCTGCCTTCTTTCTTTTTATTACTCTAGCCTATCGAGTCCAGGCCCAGAGAGTGTACAGGGTGCAGGCCCACAGAGAGAAGAGTTTACAGGGTGCAGACCCACAGAGAGAAGAGTTTACAGGGTGCAGACCCACAGAGAGAAGAGTTTACAGGGTGCAGACCTACAGAGAGAAGAGTTTACAGGGTGCAGGCAAACAGAGAGAAGAGTTTACAGGGTGCAGGCACACAGAGAGAAGAGTTTACAGGGTGCAGACCTACAGAGAGAAGAGTTTACAGGGTGCAGGCAAACAGAGAGAAGAGTTTACAGGGTGCAGACCTACAGAGAGAAGAGTTTACAGGGTGCAGACCTACAGAGAGAAGAGTTTACAGGGTGCAGACCCACAGAGAGAAGAGTTTACAGGGTGCAGACCCACAGAGAGAGAGTTTACAGGGTGCAGACCTACAGAGAGAAGAGTTTACAGGGTGCAGGCAAACAGAGAGAAGAGTTTACAGGGTGCAGACCTACAGAGAGAAGAGTTTACAGGGTGCAGGCAAACAGAGAGAAGAGTTTACAGGGTGCAGGCACACAGAGAGAAGAGTTTACAGGGTGCAGGCAAACAGAGAGAAGAGTTTACAGGGTGCAGACCCACAGAGAGAAGAGTTTACAGGGTGCAGACCTACAGAGAGAAGAGTTTACAGGGTGCAGGCAAACAGAGAGAAGAGTTTACAGAGTCCAGGCCCACAGAGAGAAGAGTTCAGAGTTTCTGAGTTCAGACCTAGAGAGAAGAGTTTATTGAATCGCTCTCAGGGAGACGAGCTGCTGTTACACCATGACTGGGCGAGTGGAGTTGACTCAGACATACTGTACAGCAACACGCTACAAAGAGATGCAGGAGAAAATGAAGGATGCCATGCCGGTTTCCATCACTGTCCCATTCCCTTGCTGAATGATGCTACAGAATATAATAATGTTGCTTTAGATACTCAGACGAACGTTCTCTCTCCATTTTTATGTCCCAATTTTATAGGAATCGTGTTTTGAATATGAGGTCATGAGAATAGGAATTTAGAAACAACATACTGTACTCCAGAAGCTTATGAAGACTAACATAAATTTTACAGATGGCAAACAATAACTTGCCACAGTAATGTACTTAACTGGAAAAAGGGTGAAATGTAGATCAAAGCTGATTATGAACATAAAAAATAAAGCAATCTTACATATAGGGCTATGTAAGTTTTACTGCATTTCTAACCTAAGGCATACACTCCACTAAATTACACATGCACTTCAGCAAGTTTTTGTTTAACTTCAACACCAGGTCCCTAATATTTCAGCTCAGTCATTCTTATTGTTGAAAGGAAAAAAACACACATCTCAGGTCAAAGTTGGGATGGGTGATAACTCCGATGAAGGGACTGACCTGGCCAGAATTCAGTAGTATTAGTTTGGCTCCTGTCCTTATGCAAGGTAACTTAAAGCATTAAATCACAGAAATGCATGAAGATACGATACAATAACATGACTGCCAAGTGCAGATATGGGCCTCAGGTGCTGTGTGAAAAATGTTGGTACAGTGCTTACATTAAACGAATGGCAAAAGAGAAAGAATATGTACTGTCCCAATAAGCATTGACAATAACAAGCATATCAGGACAATGATGATGTGTTAACAAATACAGATTCCTAATAAAAATTCCTAATGTGAAAATATTCTCTGCCTATTTAATTCATTAGGTACTCTTAAAAATAATAATTTTGAAGTATGAAGCTGCAGGATCTGGAAACATTATACAGACAACTCTTTGGCCGCCTGTAGAAAAGGACTCCACTTGAAATCCTCGGTTGGCATGGAAACAACATTTATTTTGGCAGTTTAGATATTTACTTTTGGATGAGCTCTTTCATATATTTTTATTTCAAACGACAGTGTATTTTGGAAACCATTTACAGTTGCCATGTTACACGAAAAACAATTCCAGAATTCCCTGAAAACGTTCGATCTCTTCATAAATATTTTTAGCTGCCTGACAGATCTCCCTCCTCTGCGCTACCGGTCCTCGCAAAGAGGGGAAAGGAGAAAGAGAAGGAGCCTGAGAAGAAGGACAAGGCGATGCACAGCCCAGCAGAACCGGAGACCACTGGCAAGACACCCAACAAGACGCCCACCAAGACAGCCCAGCACCCTCCGGGGGCAGAAGGAGCCTCCATAGACCACCTTCTTGGTGTCCTCAGCTCTGATATGGAGAAGATGGGTGTGCACACCGCTGCCAAAGGCCATTGTGCTGCTTGTGGCAAGTGCATTGTGGGAAAGGTACTATAAAGTAATAGAAGTCAATGATGCGCACTTTAATAAAAGCAAATATTAACTTATCTGAATGTTACTGAATGTTGTTTTAGAACCAGGCCTCCTTAAATGTTGAAATAATATGCTTCATATTTGCTTACTGGTAAAGTACACGCCCTGGTACTTAATATTTTCTGGTCCTTATATGAGCAAACAGGTTCTAAAGACCTTTTGTTACCTTGTTGTCTAAGATGATTTGCAGAAATGTACACAAATATGTGCAAATAACATATTAAATACAGTGTCTTGAACAGGTATCCATTCCCTTCTAGTGATGCCCCCTTTTGTTATTTAACAAATGATGTACAAACATTTTTGAAGTGAACATTTTTAATCAAACTTGAATGCTCAGATTCTATACGTTAATGGGTAAACTGTGACAAAACTTCATCAACGATCCCCAGCCAACTTTACAGAAACTGAGCAAGTCTGCAAAGCTGGTAGACATCCAAAAAGTAATTGATGTCAAAGATGATTCCAACAAGTATTTTCTCAGGGGGTGAATGCTTATGCAATCAACATATTTTAGCTTAATGTTTTTTTTGCAGCGCTTGTCGACATTTAAATCCTTTCCTCCATAAATGTGCTCAGTTTTACAAGGCACTTAATACTGCTTTCCTTCATTAATCAGTACGTTTAAAAGAGTGTGCAGCTTGGGAAACCTGACATGGATCAAACTTGTTTCTTCCCTGCTTTATTCCTCTCTTTCTCCGCTCAGGTGATCACAGCTATGGGCATGACCTGGCACCCCGAACACTTTGTGTGCTGTGTGTGTAAGGAGGAGCTTGGAGTTTCATGCGGTTTCTTTGAAAGAGATGGAAAACCCTACTGTGAGACAGACTATCAGAATATCTTCGCTCCTCGCTGTGCGTACTGCAATGGACCCATCTTGCAGGTACAGTTATAGTCAATTTCACTTGGAAATCAAGGAATTAAAGACTGTTTCTAAAAATCGGCTGAACAGGGGATCTCCAGGACCAGGGGTGAAGACCATTTAAAGATACCAATTTATCTATCCTAGGAAGTAAGAGGAGACAAAAACACCCACCAAAAAACAGTATGAATATAGAAAGAATATGCAAATTGCACAAAGAAGGTGCCCTGGTCTAAAATCTAACCCAGTACTTAAGTACATAAGGCAGCAGTGTTAAACACATTAACACTGTGCCATCTGTGTTTGTTACAATGACTTTCCATCAGTGTATTCCCTGTGCTTTAGGGGTGTTCAGGTAGAACTTCTTGAATGTTAAAATGGCTTTTTACACGACGGTATCCCGAAAGCTAAATGCTCTGTAGAAGGATGTATGCTGGTAGGATTGTATCCAGCAGTGTCATCTCCCCCACAGAACATCCTGACAGCACTGGACCGCTCCTGGCACCCAGAGCACTTCTTCTGTACAGCATGTGGACATGTGTTCGGCTCAGAGGGTGAGAGACTGAAGCAAACACACACTGACACGTAGACTAAGGACTCATTCACTTAGTGATGGTAATGTGTAATAACTGTAAATTACTATAAATATAATAATAATAAGCATATTTATTGCGTGCTTTTTACAGGTCTCGTATTTATTAACAGAACTGTTGCTCATAGCAGATAACCTAGTGCATGAAGCATGTACTACAGCTGAGTTGTTTACAGTACCTACAGTATAATGATTAATAAAGACAAATATATTCAAATATTTCTCAAATACCACCAGCCAGGTTTTCATTACACAAAGGTGCACAAATGATTACCACTTTCACAAGGCCGACTCTTGTTATGCTAAATTTGGCTGTCCAGCCTCTATGTTCCTGACCTTAGTCCCAGCTCCGCTTGTGTCCTAACTTGCCCAGGGCTCTGTATCTCATGCCTAAGGCGATTCCTGTGCTCTTGGCCCCACCACTTGTGAATGTTCATTACTGCTGTACAGACAGGTGTACATAGTGGGCATCTTAGCTTCCCTGTCATAGTCACCAGAAGATGTCTTACCTTCAGTGCACAGGCTTCATGCATCACACTTTATAGAAACAACTATCAATCAAACAAATATAAAGCTAAATGTTGCTAATTCCTGTCTCAAGCAGATATAATATCCAACACATCATTCAACAGTAATGGGAGAGTAAGGATTCTGCTTTAGTGAATGAATTCCAGTCGTTGATTATGTAGTACAGCTGGTCATACAGCAGCATATTGTTTGTCCTAGATCTTTTGACAGTAATTTTGTTTCCTTTGATTGTTGTGAAATAGGCTCACTGTTTCTAAATCTTCTGGCCCCTGTCTTCCCTGACTCCAGCAACAGGAGCCCTACATTATAGATAGATAGATAATATTTTATTAATCCCATAGGGAAATTGATGTGTTACAGCAGTCCAGCCCAAGACAAGCAAAAACAGACATCAGAATAGTTATAAAACAAAAGACAACAAAATAAATAAATAAATAAATAAATAAATAAATAATAAATACATATGTGTGTGCAAAATGTGATGATCATAGTCACTGTAAAAACAATAAAATATGTGCAAAATGTGCATAGGTTTATACAGACTGATTGTCCAAAAAGTACAATGGCGCAAACATGCTGTCCATAGACGAGCAAATGAAGGGCTAACAGTCCTAGCCTAGAGCAGCGTTATACACCCTGCCCTAGGGTTATTATTATGTCCACCTGGCTTTCTATTGTTAGCTCAGATTCCCCTGTCTAGACCCTTCTTTCCCATTAGGAATAAGTCGCCTTCCACGCTGTGCAAATAAGATCTCATTAGTGCACTTCGTTGAGGGTCTATTTGGAGCCCAGTCAGTAGATACCAGTCAGTAGGCCCATAAACATCAAGGTGAGTACAGAATATTATAGCTTCACTATTTCACAGGCGTACTGCGTATCCTGTGTCACTCAAGCAGCACAGGAAGTTGTTAATGCAAACCTGATGCCTTCTCCTTTCTGCAGAAATAGTCATCAAGAATTAAAATAACTATTTAGCTAGTAACAGTTTTATTACAGTAAAGTGGGTTGCTTGCTTACAGTTCTTAGCGCCTGGTCTTTGGTCAGGTTATTGTTCCCTCAACCGAGCAAGATGAAGTCAAATCTTTTGTTAGAAGTTTCTCATCTATGAACCCTTAGCAACAGTAAACAGTGTATAAATATAGGAAGAGGAAACCTCATAGTGGTCACTAAAACCACCCAGTTCTAAAATCAGTTTGAAAATTAAATTAATTCATTATGTTTGATCTCTCTGGACCTTGGATCAAGACCTTTAGATGGAGATCTATTCTTGATTGACTCATCTCACAGGTCAACCACCTGTACCACCAGGATGCCTTGACTCCCATTAAATGAAGTTTTTAGTACAAGTTCAGTTTGGCTATCACTAGTTTACTATACCAGGCAGAAAATCTGTCCAAACATTTTGTAACCGTTTTTTCCAATTCAGGGAGAGCCTTTGCCTCTCCCGTCAAGCAACAAGCGCAAGGCAGGGTACACCGTGGACGGCACATCAGTCAATCGCACCGGGCGAAAATATTTATTATAATAAAATAATACATATAATAATAATAATAATAATAATAATAATAATAATAATAATAATACATATAATAATAATGTATTATATATAACAGAATATATTCTATGTCTGGAATATAGCGGCTACACCGCTGTAACTTAGTGATTTAATGAGGTTGTCTTTGTGTTTGAGTCACATTCACTGAGTGCGAATCACAGAAATCCGGCGCGTTTTCCAGCCCGAGCACCCTCCTGATCCATCCCCCCCATGTGGCGTGTTTTTTTAGGTTTCCTGGAGCGTGAGGGCAAGCCGTACTGCCACGCAGATTTTTACCGCCTCTATGCGCCGAAATGCTCTGGCTGTGGGGATCCAGTGAGGGAGAACTACCTGTCGGCTGCCAACGGCACCTGGCACACCGCGTGTTTCGTGTGCGCAGTGAGTTACAGTACCACCCGCCTCCGCTTTAAGCTCAGCTGTAACGCTCGATTCAGCAAGGAGAAAAAAATGTTCCACAGGGTTCGAAGTTAAATATTATAACGTAACGGGGGCTCAGGCGGGCGCCCTTGCCGCATCTGGTCGGCCCCATCCCAACTGGAGGCTCGAACCCGGGACTCCCGCGTCTCTCTGCAGTGACCTAGCCACGTGAGCTAAAGAGCGATCTCTCTACAGCCTCTACAGTGATTGCCGGGTGGAATTTCCTGCCTGACCTTCAAATTTGATCAACACGTTGTTTTCTGTATCAGTCACAAATCAGAAACATACAGTAATCTTTCTGATGATCTGAACTCAGTAACTGTAGTCCTGCTATCACAGGGAAGGGCGGTGACATCACCTGCTCTGGTACGCCGGCTCTTACACAGTGCTTGTCGGCCGTAAGCGTTACAATATCTAATAGATAACTTTGAATGTATTCACAATTTATCTTTCTTTTCGTCTTCCAGCTGTTAAGCACTGAGTCTCCCTGTAATAGTTGCTGCTTTGTACAATTACATTTTCACATACAGAAAGTAAAGACTGTGTAAGGCATTCAAAACACAAAGGAATTGCCTTCAAAGTATATTACTGGTCTCTTCCACACAGCAATGTGACACTCCTACACTAGAGCCTCATTTCTATTTTGGGTCACTCGCCTCTTCCATGTGCTGGACCTTCCCCCTAGCAAATATTGAGTAGCCTAAAATAATGGAAATAATTCATTCAGTTGTGTCCCAATGCCAACAGTGAATGTGCAGAGTTTGGATTGTACTCATTTTATATTATATATTGTATATTGTACTATACATTAGAGTATATTCATAATTTCTATTATTAGAATCTCGTGGCCTTATCTGTGTCAATCGAACGTTGCACCTCTGATCTTCTGTGAGTGTTAGAGTGTTCGGAGAAGCTTCTAGAGTTCAGATCATCAGAAAGATTACTGTATGTTTCTGATTTGTGACTGATACAGAAAACAACGTGTTGATCAAATTTGAAGGTCAGGCAGGAAATTCCACCCGGCAATCACTGTATCTAAAGAGGATGTTTGAAGGGGACTGGACTGCCCACACTGCCTTTAAAAGGCACACGTGGAAACCCCTTTAAATTGCCAGCAGCTGCAATTTACCCACACATACTCTCACCCACATGTTTACACACACACACACACACACACATACTCTCACCCACATGCTTACGTGCACATACTACATGCTTTCACACTCACACACACATACTCTCACCCACATGCTTCCACACTCACATACACACACAAAGCACATGCTTCCACACTCACACACACATACTCTCATCCACATGCTTACACACTCACATACACACACAAAGCACATGCTTCCACACTCACACACACATACTCTCATCCACATGCTTACACACTCACATACCCACACAAAGCACATGCTTCCACACTCACACACACATACTCTCATCCACATGCTTACACACTCACATACACACACAAAGCACATGCTTCCACACTCACACACACATACTCTCATCCACATGCTTACACGCTCACACACGCACATACTACATGCCTACACACTCACACACAGGCACATACTACATGCTTCCACACTCACACACACATACTCTCATCCACATGCTTACACACTCACATACACACACAAAGCACATGCTTCCACACTCACACACACATACTCTCACCCACATGCTTACACGCTCACACACGCACATACTGCATGCTTCCACACTCACACACACATACTCTCACCCACATGCTTACACGCTCACACACGCACATACTGCATGCCTACACACTCACACACAGGCACATACTACATGCTTCCACACTCACACTCAGACCCTCTCGCTTTGCTCTCTCTGCGTGCGCCCGTGCAGGACTGCCTCAGCCCCTTCCAGGACGGCTGTTTCATGGAGCTGGATGGCCGCCCCCTGTGCACGCTGCACTTCCACGCCCGGCAGGGCACGCTGTGCGGAGGGTGCAAGAAGCCCATCTCGGGCCGCTGCATCGCGGCCCTGGGGCGCAAGTTCCACCCCGACCACTTCGTCTGCGCCTTCTGCCTGCGCCAGCTGGCCCAGGGCGTGTTCAAGGAGCGTGAGGGAAAGCCCTACTGCGCAGGCTGCCACCAGAGACTCTTCCTTTCGTGAGCCCACGGTTTGCTCCTGGTTCGTTCTTGGTCTTTTTCTTTTATCTAACTACACAAGTACATGCTCACTAATGTTTACAAAGCCACGATAGGTTAGGGTAAAAAAAATACTGATTTCATACTGATGTCGCTTGATAAGTGCACGCTTCTAAATACATTAGAAATAATCTGCTGGATGGGAAGGATAAGGATGGAGAGCCAGCGCAGCACAGCGAAGTAAATCGTTTCAAAATCACTGTAGCTAAAACACCCCTGAAGCAGAAAAAACATTAGAGGAATATGGATGTCTTTATCTCTAAATAATTCAAACAGTTAGATATTTCCTTTGTGGTGGCTCATAAGCTTTATTTTCAGATCTGAGTTGAAAACAATAACAGTTCTAAATTGGATTCTGCTTACATCATGTCTAGGGTAAGAAACACGACCGAAGGTGTTTTAAATCTTAAGTTAAAATGTTATAAATCATTTCAACCCACAGTACATGGTATGGTTATTCATTTTACATCCTCACTGCAGACAATATTGATGTCATCATAAAAACCCTTACAATGTGACATTGGGGTAGACATAACAGAAGTGAATGATATGATTAAAAACAGGAATTTAACTTCAACTGATAATTCTGCTTCAATAATGCTGACTAGATGTCTAGATGACACGTAATGCCTTCTGGCATTTGAATGGTTGCTATCTTTCAATCTATTTGATAAAATGTCTTTCATGGAAGACCTGTGTGTGCCAAAATGTGGACAAGTTATGATAAATAAATAGTTTGGGAACAAAATAATTATGACACACTGGCAGAGGTTAGCATTGCAGTGCTGGGGATCTGGGCTGTCCGCATGGAATTTATAGGTTCTCCATGTGTTTGCATGAGTTTCCTCCCACAGTCCAAAGACATTCTGGTAGGTAATTCATTTCTGGGAAAACTGGCCCCAGTGTGTATGAGTGCGTCTGTATTTGTGTCTGAGTCGGCCCTGTGATGGACTGGCATCCCATCCAGGTTGTATCCTGCCTTGAGCTTGTGGCTTGCCTGGATAGACTCCAGCTTCCCCCACAACCCTGTACTGGATGAAGCGGAGAGAGAAGGGATGGATGAAATGTATGCAACATCTCCCCCTAGTGGAAAAAGTGACTGTCCCGATACAGAATTACAGTACCTCAAAGCACTGAAACCTCCGGCTGCAAACATGAATGGATTTTAGTGTCCTCTCCTTGTGAGTCTGTTACATGTGAGTGTTGATTTCATTTTTTTTTAATCTCTAGACTGGAAATATCTTCTTCGATCTACTAGATTGCAAATCTGCAAATGGGATGAAGACAGAATAAACTCACTTCATTATCCGCCACGCTTGATTCAATGTGTTATATTTCCAAATGGATTTTGAGCTTTCTTAAAGTATTAGCCTGCACAAGGTATTTTACATATGTATGTGAGTGAATTGTGAATGAATATGATATGGTTAATAGAGAATATAATAAGGCAATATGAAATAATAATTAATTGCATGTTTCATCCTGAAGAAACCCAAGGCATTTACGTATAGGAGGGAACCCCTTCACCAACCAAACTCCTACAAAGCTTTAAAAGGTCCTCCTGTTCTCAGTTTTAAAAGCACTTCCACATAGATTTTGCTTGTGTTCTCTAGTCAATGTTTTACATGATCTACTGTATATGGTTGAACTCAAAGGCTTGGTGGATGTGAATGTTTCACTCAGGTCCCCTTGTAGTCTAAAACAAATTAGTTTTTTTAGCCTGTCTGTATAGGACATTCCTTTATAAAGTACCTCAGTGCTGTTCGTTGGACTTATTCCAGAGTGGCAATATCTTTTTTTGGTAGCATAGTCGCCACCACTGCATACAAAATTCTAAATGAGATCTCACCAGTGTATTGTATAATTTTAACATATATAATATATATGTACCTGTATATATATGAACAGTTCTTGATTTTGATTATACACTTTTAAACTATATATCCTAACTTTGTGTTTTATTTCTTAGCCACATTGTCTGGAAGACGTAGATGATATCAGCCTAAACATTTGTCATTTTCATAAGTTGTATCTTCAAGCTCTTTCTTTCCTTTTTAATATTTGTAGTTTGCTTTTGTTATTTCTACTGGACATATACCTGCTAAGATTATATGCCATCTGCCTGAAGTTTACCACGAGTGCTATCCATTTTTTTATTTCCTCTGAAGCTTCTATGGTGCTTAAGAATCCTCCTATTTTGATATAATCTGACAAGTTTACTAGTTTGCTATACAAGAATCTAAATCATTGACTTATGTCAGAAATAGCAGCGTCTTAATACAGATCTTTGTAGTACTCCAATAATTATATCACTCCAGGTTGAACATTCACACCTGTACTGTACTCTATCAATCAGTTCTTAATTTAATTTCCATGAATGCCTACTGCGGATATTTAGAGAATTCATGTTTGATAAGGAATATTATTAAAAGCCTCCTGAAAATTGACATATACATGTTTGATATGTATTCATTATTGCTCTTGGTGATTCTGAAAACTATGACTATCTTAAAACTAAGATAATCAAGACCTGCATGTACTAAAAACATGTTGACTACCCCCTAGAAGCCTTATATACAGTACCTTATATTATAGATGATACTTATTGATAGCTTATTTCTAATCAAAGTTTCTGTACCCTTTACCTTACAGACATATTAGTCTGTTCAGTAAGTACAGTAAGTGAGTATGCTCAGTATGCTCAATGATTAGCCATATAAATAATTCTGCACCTTTTTGCCAAATGTGTTTTCCTTTTCTCACACTCTCACTTCATGTCTGTGTACCACCTGTTGCTTGGAGAAGCTGAGTGCCTTGATTGAGAATCCTGTGAAAAATCTCAGCTGTATTCTAGCTGTGGCAAGAAACTCCACTGCGGAGAAAGAAGAATAATTTAGATTCATTTCCTAGACCACTTCATCAGAGTCACAGGGTGGTAGGAGTGTATCCTGGCAAGCAATGGGTGCAAAGCAGGATTCAACCAGTCAGTCCTTCTCAGAGCACACAGACTCAGATAAACACATATTCACAGCAGGGCCAATTTCCCCAGAAACCAATCAATAAACATGAGAGATAACCAGAGCACCCACATAAACACAAGGAGAACATAAACAACTCCACGCAGATGGCACCCCAGTAACTGAACCCAAAGCCCCAGTGCTCTGAGGAAGCAATGCTAACCACTGCACCATTCACTATGCCGCCCAAGAACAAAATTAACTTTTTTGAAAAGTTAAGTCACAGTATGAGGAACAGCTAAAGAAAAAACGTACTGTATGTGTTTTTAGAAAAGAACCCAAACCCCTCTGACCTCCCAGTTGGGTAATCTGTCACATCATAGCCAGTCCACTGAGGGATGTTTTTCAGAAAAGTAAATTGCTTTGGACAAATGGAGTTCATAAAAAAATGATATACGGAGTAGACAGGCCTGAATCATTTCAGCTGGCTTAGGCTACGTTTCGGCTGGCCTTGTTTATCAGTGTTGCATGCCAATGGCTCCCACTGTCTTGGTCTAATTCCTCTGGATCCTGATTTCAGAAATACCAGTGGAGTCTGGGTGACCATCAGCTCCCATCGCTGCCAGATGAAGGCAGCGATGAGGAAAGCACTGTCTCTTTATTTAAACTGAGCACTCTCTCTACAGGCAGCTCTTTAAAGTTCATGTTGATCTGCCAAAAGCAGACATGGACCATCACTGAGGTTGAGGATGTGAAAAGCATTGCACTGGGACTGGAGATGCTGTGCTAGCATTTATTGTGGCTCCAAATGAACCGTTTCGTCTGCAGACGGAAGACGGAACATCTGGTGCTTCTGGATTTTGGATGAAGACTTTAAAGTGGGAGAGACAAGATGTCTCTTTGGCATGCTCCTATTGTTTTTGAGCAGCATCTACAGAATTCATTTATTCTATGCAACTACTGTTACTCTTTCCAGGCAGCTCTCCACCCAGCAAATCTGTATTTGATGCTTTTCCAGTACTGCTCTCTAATGCCTTCAGTCCCACGTCACTCATAACTCCTCTCACCCTGTTTACTCCTCTACTGGCTGATTCGCCATGCGTTCCGCTCACTGTCCAGGCTGTCCTTCCTGACCCATCTCTTCTCCCAGACCCTTGTGGCTTCAGCTGCCATTAACCCAGCATCTCTAATCAATTTCCAGAGCAAGAAAACCCATCTGTTGAGATGGTTCTTGTAGATCTTACACTCTGCTCTTGCTTTGCACCTTATATATTATCATGCTATTAATATAAAGATAACTATATTACTGTTTTTAGCCATAGTAATACCCTACAAGACCTCATTTCTGGGACTGTGATAAGCTAATAAGTTTCAGCTAGGGGTCATGTATAGTACATTCTGTAATGAAAATGTGTGATCTAATTATATTAAAAAAGATAACTGTTCAATGATTACAACTTGAGGAAGCCAAATTTGATCTCTCAAATATTGATAGAAGAAATCTCTTTATCAATGATTTTCTAATCCTGGTTCCAAATAATAGTAGCATTTAAAGGTTTGTATGAAGCCTTTCGGAGAACAAATTAACTACAGGAAACCTATATTTTTTCACCTAAAGCACAGCAGATTAAGCATTTGGCGTGTAGACAAGCTGCCCCTGCAGGACTGTGATGTAAGTAAGAAGAGCAGGTAGCTTAATATGAGATTGTCCTGAAATGAATACGTACCAGTCAGCTCGAATGTGTATTACATTGTTCCTCTGATGTGGAGAGGAGAAAGGAGGATTACGTATAAGGAGCCTACAGTATGATTATGGAAGATAGGAGAATCTTGCCTTGTCTCCTGGGATTCTGGTATTCCTTCTTTCAAATGACAAGTTGTAAACAAGCACTTAATTGCAGGACTGAAACACAGTCTACAATGTCTTGGGTGAACACTACATTGAGTTTAGTCTTGAAGACTGTGTGGAGAAAACTCATTCCTCAGTTGGAGGCCAAGATACAGAAGTGTCAGGATTAAACAGTCGGTGATAGTAAAACAAAGGAAAAGAAGTAAAACTGCAAATATGGTTGGAGAATAATTCACAGATTCACTCCACTTACTGACATTCCCCATCATACAGTATACTGTTTTTACACTTTTCTTTTCAATGTCATGAGCAGGAAATAATCTGCAAATAATAAGCAAAGGATCTATAAAAATGATTAAATGAAGAGTCAGATTTAATACCCACAATGCCACTGGCCTTACACTAGACCTGTCTGTACTTAAATAATTGTTACACTTATACAGCACTTTTGTTATATATGGACACTCCACTCAAAGTGTTTTACAGGTAATGGGGACTCCCCTCCACCACCACCAATATGCAGCATCCACCTGGATGATGCAATGGTAGCCATATTGTACCAGTACGCTCACCACACACCAGCTATTAGTGGAGAGGAGAACAGAGTGATGTAGCCAGTACATGACTGAATCTATGACTGGTAAAGTTGAGGGGGTAATTTGGACAGGATACCAGGGTTACACACCAGACATTAAAGAGTCTGGGCCTCAGTTTTACATCTCATCTGAAGGACGGGGCCTTATTTCACAGTATAGTATCCCTGTCACTATACTGGGGCATTAGGACCAACATAGACCACCGGTTGAGCGCCCCCTGCTGGCCCCACTAACATCTCTTCCAGCAAGAACTTTAGTTTTTCCTAGGAGGTCTCCCATCCAGGTACTGACCAGGCTCACACGGCTGAGCTTCAGTAGGTGGCCAGTTGTGAGCTGCAGCATGACATACCTGCTGACAAGCTAATTCTTTAAATTAGGGATTGTGAATGGCATTAATAAATTCAATATATTTACAGACATGTCATATTGTCCAACATCTTCTGTACATTAATTGGATGTTAGTAAAAAATCCCTGATATTGGATATAGCCTGAACCATAACCCTAATCATAAGGTTTTCATTATTTAGTTAATTATTTTTGTCTGACATAATTAATAACATGCTTATACTCTGTTGTATTTGGGAATCCATCATTAATAAAGTGTTAATTTATTTTCTGTAAACAGTTATAAAGGAAACAAGAACCTACATTGCCAACCCTGTTATCTCTAGTCTAACCGGGTTAGTAGTCTAATTTCTATGGAATTCATCCATCACTAATCTGGCAGTATTATGTAACACTACATTTGTAAGTTTTGTGTTCATGTAAAGTGTTTTCGGTGACCCTTGTTAAACACGCTATGCAAAAGAATTGAACCGTTTCGAATACAAGCTTCGCGTGGGAGCATTCGTGTCATTCCCGAGTCCGTCAAGAGAGGGCGCCCTGGTGTTGGCTGACCGAGCGAATGCTGTCAGAACCAGCGGTCTTTCAACACAATACCAGTGACCACTTCGTTATGTCTATAAGTGGGAGTGAGACTGTGATGACATTTTACGATGATAACTGATTCGTGGACATATATCAAAACAAGCTAAGAAGTATTTATTTTATTCCTGATCCATATATGTGCCTCAAATTGTCATTGTGTCTTAAACTTTCTGGTTTCTGTGTGTGAGGATGTTTTTTTTTCCCTTTGATAGAAGACAAAATTAAAGTCTTTTGGCGGACATCATTCTTGGTTCCTTGCTATAATGTTTTTTTTAAACCCTTACTACTACTGCAGCTGTAGAGAAGATGACTAAATTCTCTGATGTTCATTTGATATTGACCAGCTGAAGGTTTACACAGAACCCTTTTCTCAAATGGGTGTCGTCAGCACGTACTGTACCATTTAGCACTGTCTTGTTCACTGCATAGACGATCAGATCTCGAGGTGCAAATTCTTTTGGGAACTTTTATCTGTTGTTTTTTTTTAATCTATTATGTATTGAGAAATGTTTATAGTACTACAATCAAAACCATTCAAATAGAGTTTACATATTTTTTGATCTGCGAGATAGTCCATCAAAGCCAACAAGAGTTTATTTTTTTTTCTCACACACTGGAAAAAACTTTCAGGTATGTCAGCAGCTGGAACTGAATTGGCTAATGACTGCTTTATCACTAGAGGGAATGCCTGCATTGATCTAGTCTTTTGTGAACAATCATGGTAGAGTGACTGCAAACATAATACAGTGTGCTTTGAAGTATATTTTGAAACCATGCAGCTATAGTCCAAAACAAAGATCTGCAGTTTCAGGACTGCTATGAAGGAAGGAGACCAATTCTAAGAGAAGCACAATGAAACAAACTAGATCTAAAATCAGGAGAGACAATTTAAGATGTTCTGCCTGAAGCACGGAACATTTCTTTTTCATGTAAGGTTGTGGAAATGATCATTAGAACTCAATTCAAAGACAATCTGTATGGCATTAGGAGTAGCTAATGGATTTAGAAAAGGCAGATCTTACCTTGTCTTTAGAGTTCTTTGAAACTTTTACTTAAACCGGCTTTTATGAAAAGTTCCTCAGTTACTCATATAAGACTACTTTTTGTATTACTGGCAGTAGACATGCATTGTATTATCAGTGTTTGGATTAAGCACTGGTTAATGGGAGCAAAACAGGTTAGGTAAGGGTTAAAAAATTGGTTAATGTAATAAGTTCATTATTTTTAGATCATCTATATTACTGGCCAAGATTCTAGTACAGTTAGTAAACTAGTCGCTTTTTAAAAGTGATACAAAAATGTGAGGATTAGCTACAGTATCACGGGTGAAGCTTCAAAAGAAATACTGAAAGACCAAGAAAACACTGAAGAAGCTACCATGTGAAAAATACTTAATTGTTTAAGTTGGTACTGTATATCCTTTTCATCTTCTCAGCGATTTGAGGACACAAAAAAAGATGAAAAAGATATACAGTATATAGTTAAAAATGTAGAATTTAAATCAAGTAAAAATTGTATGATGTATTAGTGAGATATTATGTAGAAGAATTTCTATCACCATGCTGCAAAAGAGATCTTCTCCTCTTGAATCAGTCTAGAATAGAACTGCCACATGTATTTCCCAACTAGAGTATTTATTATGTCTGTATACTGTACAAAATCAACCACCATGCTAATCAATTTTATTGGTTAACCATTTTTAACAAGACTTTTGAAAAGTGATCATGTCAACTAAATGTACACTTAGATTAACTCAGTTTTGAGGTACATAATTCCAGTTGCCACGCACAACAGTACAGGAATGATAATTGCATCTGCAGGCCTTAAAGTCATGACAGCCATTCTCAATACATCCTCAACACTGAACTGAACACAGCAAAAATACTGTCATTTTATGTGAACTATTTTAAATTAAAAGGGTTGTTTTTTTGAACATGTAAGTTGGTTCACATCACTATCAGTCACTTGCAAGCTCAGGTTTTCCATAGTAGTCTCTTGCAAACAACCCTGCTCTTTACAATCCCCTTCATCCCTTCATTTTCAAACTGCTTCACCAGGTACAGGGTCATGGGGGAGCCAGAGCCTATTCCAGCAAGCATGGGGCGCAAGGCAGGATACACCCTGGACGGGATGCCAATCCATCACAGGGCACACACAGACACAGACACACACACTCACAAGTTAAAAACTTGCAGCTCCAAGACTCCATGAAATTAGACTTATTTGTTAAAAAGCTCAGTTTGCAGCATCATTTTACTGTGGTCCAACCTCCTGCAAAGTCTGTGTGGCAATTCACTTGTATAAAAAAAAACCTTGAAAAGTGATATTTCATGGTTTCCTGCACAGGCACAGTGCTGTGTAATGTTTCACTGCTTCAGAACTATTCTGTCTTAGTTTTCTCCTTCAGCTGCAGTTACCTTCATGTGCACTCCGGGGCTCATGATCGAGGAATTAATCAGACTTCTGCTCAGTAGAAGAGATAAACCTGCGACATAGAGATGCTTTTGAAAAAGAACTCAAGAAGTAAAACTATTTAGGTATTATATAAATATGTGTTTAATTACCATAATTCTTTCTAGCTGTATCATAATTTTGTATTCAGTTAATTAAATCAGTCTGTGTTCTTAAAGGCCTCATTTCTGTGCTTTGCTCCATTTATGATATGATTTGGCATGGTGCCTGTCTGCAGCTACTTGCAAATGGAATTTTGCAGAGAAAATCACATCCGAGTTTCCTAAGGTCAGATGTATAACGATAAACATTATACGTCCATCCAACTGGCAGACTGCCAAGCACAAGGACCCTAGACAATATTTACACTCTTGCACAACACCTAGTTTTAAAACAGAGGGCAGCATTTATCCTCTCAGCAGGACACTTGCCCCTGCTGGTATATCCTTCAGACCTGCGGCTTTAATGATGATTTAATGAACGGGTACCATGCTTCCAGCATATATACTGTACAGGGTTGAGCATGTTCTCTAGCTTAACCTTACTATTGCATGAAGAGGAGAGCCTAAGACAGCAGGCTGTGGGGCTTGTTAGCACAAATAAGTCTGTAATGCTTCCCACAATACATGTTGCCAATATCAAGATTGTGTCCCAGGTGGCTCACCCAGTGAAGATGCTCTCTCTGAGTGCTCTTGGAGCGCCATGACCCAGATGTCACAGGCACGCAGCATTGTCAGTGAAAGATGTACTGTACCTCTCCTCCAATTGGCCCTGAAGCGCCTGTGCATCGCTGAGAGGTACCAAATGATGCATTTCAATTCCTGGTTGAGTGGGAATATAATATATAAAGATACAGTATTTACTGCCCCAGGAGTAATGGTGTAGTGGGTGAAATTAAAAGGGGTTTGATTAATGAGTTTTAGAGCACCAATGATGGCAGATCATAGCTTTCAGTTTACTCAACGTGCTGCACTAAAGTTTGAACTGTACTGGACATACACAAGCTAAGACTACAAGACCAGGATTGCTGTAATATTTCTTTCTGCCTGTCATGCTGTGATGTGGTGAGTGCTAGAGAGGAAATGGAGAAAAAAACGGTCATCTATTTCCTGTAGTATTATTTCGCTGAAGAATTCTAACAATTGCTTTCATTTATAAAGCGTGTTTTCATTTCAAAGGATTTTCAAAGCACATAACGTTAACGATGGGACCATGTGAACCCCAACATACAGTAAGTACAGCACCTCGTACAGAGCCTGCGTACTCACTGCAGTCACCGTGTGCCAACAGCCCCAGCACACAGCAGGTCAGGAGGCAAAGAAGTGAGAAACAGCTTCGCTAATTGAATTAAGGGGACATTGTAAAGAGACAAGATTGTGCACGCTCAGACTGGATTTGCACCAGGATGCTAATGCTAACTGGGGTTGACCTTTCTATTTATCCATCCATTTTCCAACCTCTTTATCCACTACTGGGTCTCTGGGGAACCAGAGCCTATCTCAGCAAGCAACGTGCACAAGGCAGGATACACCTTAGAAGGGATGCCAGTCCATCGCAAGGCACACACACAATCACACCAGGGCTTATTTTCTTAGAGATCAATTAACTTACCTGTATGATTTTAGACTGTGGGAGGAAGCTGGAGCTGGAGCAGGGCCTCAGTGCTGTGAGGTACTGTACCAATGCTAAACACTGCACCACCATGTAGCCCAACCTTCCATTTAGTTTTAGTTAATTATTAATGAACAATCTGTTGTTAATAGCCTGTTGTCTATGCATTTATAAAGTGCCATCAGCCACCCATAAATATTTTTTACTCATCACTACACAATTACAAACCCAAAATGTAAAAATGCAAATTTAACATCTCAGTCTAAACAAGGGAATCAAGTGACTGGTATTAATATTGAATACTCTTTTATGCTGTACTCTGTTGTCCCTTAAACAGAGCATCCATAAACACAAGAATATAGCAAAGGTTTCACATGTGATGAAGTAATTCAGCAAATCCAACTTGTTCGGTTGCTTATTGATCCAAGGATCTTTTCCAGCTGTTTCTTCAAAGGATTCTGGGAATTTAATTCAACAACAATGACGAGTATCTTGTTCCTGCCTTCCACACTTTCTGTGTAAAGAAGCAGCTCCTGTTTCAACGTCTGAATACACTACCTCTCTTTTCATTTGAACCTCGTGGAGTCTATTTCTTTGTTGAAGATAAATATTGGGTTGAATACCATTCAGGATTTTGAATACATTCACCAAGTCCCTTCGTAATCTCCTGTGCTCCTGTGATTAAGAAGATTCGGGTCCTTTAATCTGCCTGTATCCGACTTTTCTTTGAAGCCAGGCATTTCCTGGTTGCTTTTCATTAAATTAATTCCAGAGCAGCTATGACCTTTTGGTGACGTGGTCACCAGAACTGTACGCAATATTCCAAATGAGGTCTTAATAATACATCGTATATTTGTAGCATAATTCCCCATTATTTAGAAATTGGGCAAATACTATTTGAATTTACAATTAACAAATAAAATGCACAAAAACACACATTAATCTTTACTCTTTATCAAAACACTGAATGAGCAGTGTCATTCATAGTATTCCAGATAATATCCATTTTAAAATGCAATGCACTGGGTGCTGAAACTGTATCGTGAGAGAACGTCTTATAACAAGAATACGTGCCAAGTCAGGAAATAGCAAAATCCCTCTCATTAAAGGAGGCAGAACTACACATTATTATTTCAACAAAACTGCAAGAGGGAAAAAGATTTTCATAAACAGTGACGGAGTTTGTAATTATTTTATAATGCATCCTTGAAAATGATCTGTCAATACCAGGCGATTGCATAACACAACCGCGTCAAAGGAGAAATGGAAGTATTATAAAGGATGAGCTGGGGAAGGAACCAATTAGCGTGAATTTTCTAAGCAGCGATCTCAAAGGAGAGACGGCATCTGGAAGGCAGTGTGTTTCCAGCCTGAGCCGCAGCCAGAGAAAACTGAACCCTGGACCTGTGCACTGGTTCTGGCTGGCAGCTAGTGTTTCCACAGCACTAAGTCTGCAGGTGGCGGGCGGATTTCAAAACCGATGTGCTGAATGGTAAGATCCAGACACGCAGTTCGGCAGCTGTTGCTCATACGTCTACCCAAAAAGGATTCAGAGAATCTGAAAATAATATATGATTGTGGATTCTTCTCCTCCCCTCTCTTATTTGTCACGGTTTTTCTCCACTAGGACTGTAATGTTCTAAACCTGCTAGACGTACAATATTTTCACAGTCCTGTAGTAAATTAAATGTATCTTTTTGTTTGGACAAATATTCCATTTCTTGTGTGACTCAAAAGTTTAAACTTAGGGAATCAAAACTTGCAGATACACGGTAAACCTCTATAATATTGCTCCATGCATAACATTATAGCATAACCTTAGTCAGGATTCACAGCTCTATAGTACTGTAAGCAGTGGGTGTTGATGCATACTGACCCTTAAAATGATGAGCATGCTTGAAATGCGTAAAATAATGAACAGTCTGCTGTACTAGTATTTCTTGCCAGCAAACAACTATGTGTTTTACTGCTTGATACTGTATGTGTTTAGGACTGTCCTGACAAAATAGAACTGACATAGAAGGCAAGACTCATTTTATTAGCTCAATCAAGGACAGAAATCCATATTTGTAGGCTGGACGCAGCATTACACTTTCAAGTCACACTTGGAACTGTGCAATTATCTTTATTTTTTGTTCACAAGTTTCATTTTCCTTAAAGTAAGAGTCTGTCACCCATGCTGTTCACCCATTGAATCATACACAAGTGAGCTTCAAGACATCCATGTGCACAGTACTCATTCACTATCCATTTCAAAGGAAACTGCTATAATACCTGGCTCTTCGATCACCCTGGATGACACCCTCCTTGATGAACTATAGAACTTCACATACATGGGTACAACAGAGACCAGCAGACTGCCACTGTGTATAGCGAAGGCAACACCAGTTTTGGCCATCTAACCAAGAACAAGGACAACTTGCCAGCTCAAGCAATGGTACCTGTATGAGATTGGCTATAGGAGGCAGGATGTCCATGTCCCCATGGACATCAATTACAGTGAGACAGCTGATGTAAAAAGACTGACGGACTGCCACAAGCTCTGTTACAAACCCGTGTACTAATAAACAGTGCAACACAAATCAGAGGACACTAGATGGAAGTTCATTTTAAACTGAGAACAGGACGTATTTCTGTACAGAAACTACTCAGCCATGTTGTTGAAACCAATAGCATGGCTTCTTTCAACATACTGTACAGCTGGATGAGATCCTTAAATCATTTAATAGCTATCAAATGGGTCAGATGGGCTATATGGCCTCATTTGGTGACATTTCATATGTTCTCGCATGTGAGTGAGACATTAAAAGTCTTTGGTGTGAAGATTCGGTATCAAAACTCACAATCACCTGCCAGTGGCACAGTCAGCTGGCATAATGAACTGAAGGACAATACTGTATAGCACACATTACGAACTGGAACCTCCAAATTCACAAGGAATATCAACACAAGAATGTGCCAGTTAGTGCCAGCTGCAAGATCACCAAAGTGAGAAGTAAATGATGCTAATAGCCAGTGTCTAACTGACAGAGATCCAATGACAGGGATTCAGTGACCCTCAACAGCTGGAGGAGAAAGCCAAGAGAAAGGAGCTCGGAGCTTGGCGGAGACAGCCACACAGAAGCGGGGTTTTGGCCGGGATATGGCGGAAAGAGGAAAGGACCTTGTGAAAGTACAAGCAGGCGGCTGTAGGGAGATGCCACAGGATCGGTGCAGAATTTCAGACAGATCAGGTCTCAGGTCCCGGGTCTCGGGTTTCTGGTTTCAGGTGTCGGGATCTTTTGGGGTTTTCAGGATGCCGCTTTCCTCAGATGAAGAAGTGCAGCACTTCCTGAAAATGCTCACAATGTCAGACCACTGGTTAAGTGACATAAATGGTATTATATACAGTAGAAGGGATCAAATGGATGATTCAGTGGACTGATTGGAGGATTGATAGGATGTGGGGCGTACTGACAAGCGACCTGAGCATGTTTGCATGTGATCAATCGTGAGAATATTACAGTGCCCTGGGCCAACCGTGGACTGCAAGCTGCTGGCCTCCTGGGCATGACGCATTTCCTTTCTTGGCCTCTTCTTCCAAGAGGTGTTGAAAGACCTAAGGCAACCAAGCTTTCCCAACAGCTACAGCTACTGTACATACACAGTAAGCAAATGGCAGTACAGAAATCAGGAGACATCCTACTAGCACATTGTTGGCTCCTGTCTCATTGTCCAAATCTCAGGCCCTGGCTCACCGGTTTACTGATTTGGCCCTTCTAGTGACCCTGCTGTTGTGCATTCACATATCATGATCTCTGCAACACCAGGCTTCTGAACCATAGTCCCAGAAGCAAGCATCCATATTTAGCACTGCTATCCTGTTTAGTCATATTCTCAGGCAACATACAGTAAACTAGATTTCAAAGCATTCACCACTGCAGTCTGTGTTCCACTACAGTTAATCTGTCTCTGCACTCTCAATGTAGAGAGTGTTCACTTACCACTGTGCGTCCCTTGTCCCTTCCATATAAGGTTCTACTTTCATAACTCTACACATATTTTATTATCTCTCCATCAGCAATTTATAGGAACTGATGCCAATTTAGTCTTGAGTCATAAACTGGCTCCTTTTGCTGCAGGTGCACATCACAGCCAGTGAAGGATTTCAGTTTGGAATGGCACTTCCGAACTGCAGTTGTTGGTTTGGAGAAAATTCAGGACCAGGTTATACACAGACCACCTAATCTAGTATTTTCTTTTGTATCATAAACAGCCCCTCTCCCACACTAGTCCCACCACACCTCCCTTTGAGAACTAGTCAGACTTATGCATTATTTCTAATCAATCATTAAAAACCTATCTGTTCAAAGAGCTTTTAATTGCTTGATTCCTTAAATTCCCACTTGTGAAGTGCTCTTGGTTGATTTGCTGTTGATTTTACTGAGGGACCCTGGGCCATTTTAAAATCAAAGCTGACAGGTAATTACTGTGTGCTGAACTTTGATGGCAAGGAGTAAATTACTTTTAAGTTAGTTATATGTAAATAAATAACTGCATGAAAGCGTGTTATCACAAAGATATACTACCCTATATACTAGATTGTTGACCAGCCACAGTATCCACAGTCGGACTGTCTTTATTCTTGCCATCTTTAGTTGTGTGACTGTGAGTCATGAGGAATGCTCACCACAATGTTGACTGCAGCTGGCACTCTGTAGTGAGCCAGTGTGGTTGGGTGTCTGGAGTGGCTTGAGGCTGTAAATGCCTGTGGGTGGGAAATGTCTTGGACTGATCACAACACCCTCAGGAGCGAAGAACAAAAAGCAAAACATAATCATCGATCTGTTCAATATATTGCACATGACTAATCCCGCAAGAAACAGTACAGTAGCTATTGATCCCTACTGACTTTCACTGCTACTGCGAGAAATTGTTTTAATCTTCCAATTTTACATGTTTCTGTGTAAATAGTTTAATTTGGTTGCTCCCCCAACAAAAGAAAATCCTACAAGACAAATCCGTCAATCGGTCAACCGTAAATCTGTGCTAGTGCAATTGTAAGTGTGGCTTTTTCTATAATACAAATAGTCTGTAAGTACATAAAATGAGGTTGTGTGATAAATACTTGAATACAGTAGTGTAAATAAACACCTTTCTGACAAGATTTACTAAATGTTTTTTTTTAAAACAGTTCACTGAAGTCTCACTGAAACAGGTTTCCCTTAATAACACATAATCTAATAAGAGATGTAATTTGATTAAAGTCACTAACAGACCCTGTCCATATTCTGCAGAGATGGATAAAATCTAGAGTAAACTCAACTATCTGTTTTACCACAGCTGTGCCATATTACTATGTCAAAGTCTGATAAACAATGGTCCTTGCTTAAAAAACAGAAATTAAAAGAGCACACGAAAGATTAAACTGGTGCTGTAGCCGTTGGAGGTTTATCAGACAACTTCAAAAAACAAAACCACTTTGAAACTGCCAGCCTTGTATCATCGCCCTGTGATCCCAAGCCAAGGTCAAGTGCCTGTTGTCTCCAGGGCAACAGCCCTCAAACTTGCTAATCATTAACAGCAACAGAGCTTTTGGACAAACCCAGAGCAGGGAAACATCTTGTCTAAGGATAAATGTCAATGCTCTTATAGACACGGCAATCTCTTTGAAGACACTCTCTTGTCCAGAGGTTCCTTCATTTTCCATTACACATCACACAATATGTGCTTTCACCTCATAGCCAAAGCTGGAACTACCATTCATTAATGCAACTATGTTTCCACAGATGAGACAGTTTTCCCTCAAATCCACACAAGATGTATTGCAGACGCTATCATCCCAAGATCTGAAATGCACTCACAGATGTGACCGTATGTGTTTTATGGATGCTGTGACCAGATTACTTGTTTCAATTGCTTCATTAAATGAAGAGCAAATGCAGTGGGGCATGTTTGAAAATAAATACAAAGCAATTAGTGGTTAGTAAAGGATTTCATCTGAGCGGGGGCTTCCGATAAGTGTTGTTTTCTGCACGTTCTTCTTGGTCCGTGGCTTGGAGTGACAGATGGTGGATGGCGTGTGTGGTTTCTCTCAGCGCTGTTCCTAAGATGCTGTGGTGGTGCCTGTGTGAAGGGCCTGGTCCCAGCGCCTGCATCTCCACCCAGAGGAAACCAATCAGCAGCACATGATGGAGAAAATAACAGGAAAAGGGATTGCTTCATCTGTTTCGAAAGACGGGAGACCAAGGAGAGTTTGGTTGTAAACTGTAAGAGTCTTGTATTTTTTAGACAAACTTTCCCGCTTTTGGTGTGTGGTCTTGTTATTATTTCACTCTGAAATACGTTACTTGTAAAGGTCTTAAAAATCACCTTCACTTCTTAAAAAAAAGTATTCCCCCAATTTGCATTAAAATTAGCGTACACATAGCATTCCTTTACTCTTGCCATAGTCCAGACCATTTTGGCTTTCAGTACCCCGTTCAGTAATCATTACCTGTATAACCTATTACTAACTGTGCTATAACACGCCACACAACGTCTGTGTAGGTATTGAAAAAGACAGAAACCCATGTCCATGGGTATCAATTTTCGGATTTGTAACTAACTATGATTCTGCATGTGTTTCAATGTGTGTTCGTTTGTGCGTGGGGGGAGTTGTACCAACTCAAGTCTCCTCATTATGAGATTTGTTTTAAGAAGGAATGGTTAACCACAAAATTGCCCTGCTGACGGGTTTTGAATTGACTCCACGGTTTTGAAGTGCACTCAGGCATTAACATCCGCTAGCTATAAATCAAGGAGAGGCAGTCTCAGTCATTGTTGGGGGATGTTTAGTGGCTTTCCAGCTCAGAAAACTGCCCTCATGCCAAGAGAGCTGCAATGGAAAACATTATGATTTCTGTTTGGAGCTGGCCTCTTCCTAAGCAATCTGCTGTGGGTACAGGCTTAAGCTTGTAATCACTCAGTGGGGACAGGCAAAGGACAGGCCCTGCAGGACTCAGTTTTGATGGGCTGTATTCCGTAAGGGCAGAAGTCCAGTAGCACCAGTTAATCTTCACTAACGCAGAGCATCACTGGAAAAAAAAATCATTTAGGAAGCATATGTACAGTGGGCTTGTGTCTGTGCAGAAGCATGAGAACAGAGTAAAAAAGAAAAAAAAAACTTTTACACAGAAGTTCAGCACTTGATGTAAACTCAGTTTCACAGTCTTGAGTTTAGATTTTAGACGCTGTAATCCAGATTTTGATTTTATTTCTTTTAAATAAATGGTGCCTCTTTCTTATTTTCGAAAAGCAAATATCCCAGCAATGAGCAATTCATTTTCAGACCTGTCATCGGTATTCTACAAACAAGCACATCTCCTCTAGAGAGGGAAGTGACTACAGTATGTGGATTTCTTTTTACACTTTTGGCTTCAAGTTTGGAGAAAAAGTAAGTTCACCTTAAAACAGTGATGCTATTGACGGTGCATTACGAATAACCATGCCTGGGCTATGCTAGTGTTCCAATAGCATCACAAGCTCAATGATACAGTAACTCATCTGGCGCGCCTCTCTAAGGTCTGGGACACTCCCTTGAGCAAAGAGAATTAGCACTGTCGAGTCATGTGAAACCTTCTGAGATTTGGAGGATTATCTCTCATCTTGTGGAGAGTTTGCCTCATTTAGCTTTAATCCTCGACCAAAACTTGAACCACATTTAGATAATCCTATAAATAATGGGCTATCAGAGAATTTCCTCTCTCTTTTCTCATTGCAATAATTTTTTTTGCCTTACTGTACACACTAGACAAACATCAGCCAGCCTTTAAAACATAAACATTGAAACGAATAAACAGAAAAGCAGTTAAAGACTCAGGACCACTATAAATCATGTAAATAAATTTAAAAAAGATAATCAAAGGGCTGGGACAAAATGGTCGGTTTTTAAATAAGGAAATATAGAGACATGATGTACTGTACAATAAAACCATGTATCTGGTTGGCCCAGATTATCAGATTATCTTTTCCTTACATTAAAGAAGTTCACTTTCTGTCCATTGAATCCAGGGATATGCCGTAAAAACCTTTCCAGAAAATGACCTTGTCGCATTGACAGTAAAAGCCAGCAGAGGGATGCTTCATAAGTCATGTGGTTATGGATTTACAATGTTGTTGTGAGAATATACAGATAAAGTGTTACTTTATATACAAATAAAAATAAATATATGTTTTACAATATATGCTGATGGCTTGTGAAAAATGGCACAACTCTAAGGCTTAAATTTAGTTTTATGAGAATGTTTTCATTCATACAGTACATTATTATAGGTATTTTATGTTAAATGCCATTAAAATAGTTAATAGGGTTATTAATAACATATTATAAAATACACTGTATATTTATATTTCTATACTTAGATTTATAACATATACTGTATATACTGTATAAACTATTAAGTGCCCTTAACACTAACAACATCCAATTAATGTACAATGACTGTTGGTCATTATCATATTTACAGTATGTCACTCTGATAATACTTTGTAAATATATTTAATTTATAAATTGGCCCAGTTAAGCCAGTAACCAGATGGTTTAGCTCTTTAAGAGGTCAGGTGGAATGAAAGCCTGCAGAAACACTGGTCTCCAGGATCAGGACTGAACAGCCCTGATTTAGGCTAACAAAGACTAGGATATAAGCATACAGCACCTTCCGTTATAGCTGATATTCATTAAAAGCTGTCATTTGCAGTTCCTAAAACAAAGTGTTATCCAGTTAACTCCTAACATTACACAGTGAAAGTTGTTATCATGAGAAACAATAAATATTACATTAGTTGACAGTACCTGAAGTCTGGTATTGAGAATTACACTAGTGCCAAATTTTAAAATTAAGACATATGGTCCCTTTAGAAAATAACGCAATAACCCCTGAAAAATATATTTGCTGTGCTTAATGTATTGTGGTGCCTCAGCACTATTGAGTTTACATTTGATGGGTTTTTTTTTTATTCAATGTTCTTGTTAAGTGCTTTTACTGTGAGTTTTTATAGGAAAACACATTTCAGACAATACAGATTTGACAACAGCTTTCAAAACAGAAATAGCTTCCTGCTTGTTGTCAAAGAAATCCTGCTTTCTTGGGCTCAGTTACTCAGAAGTTATTAACTGAGGTTTGGGAGAGATAACGCCACGTCCATCTCACACAGCTGCACCTAATCAACATCATCGCCAAACCAGCTGCGTTAACTGAGCTCAAACGACTCCCTTCACATGTGTCTCAAGCACCCCTCCTCCGCCCCATCTCCGCCTTGCAGCTCCCCTTGGTTCACTCAGTCTGACTGGGGTTCGAGCCTCCTCGTCCTCGAGGCCAGGAGACTATCCATTGAACAAGTGGGTTCTTCCAGTCTAAACAACCAAGTATTCCACATGTCCAAAAAGCAATCAATTCTTGGATGTTGTGGTCCCCTGTGAAATTGAATCTGATAACAGGAATTGATAACAGTTTCTGGTGGATTACAGATCCTCTTGACTTCAGTCTTCAGGGATCCATTAAACGCACGCTTACTTTATTGGTCAGCATTGGCACTGACAGTATATCTGTAAATACAGTATATACAGTACAAAACCCATCTGTTTTTAAATCGCTTTCTCCAATAGAGGGTCCCAGGGGAGCCGAAATCTATCCCGGCAAGCAATGCCACCGTGCCTTGACAATTTTGTATTATTAATTTTATAACAGAATATATAATATTGTCATGTCATGTCATTTGCCAAACCACTTTTTACCATATGGTGTCGCAGGAAGCCAGAGTACCAGGCAAGCAACGGGCGCAAGGCAGGGTACACCCTGGACAGGGCACCAGTCCATCGCAGGGCAAGTGGAAAGCAATCAAACATGGGCACTATTTGGAGGCCACGGTAAAGGCTGAGGAGGGAAATTTGGCCCGGACTCTGGGATAACTCCCTACTCTTACAGGACTCCTACACTAACTCCACTTCCAGCAGCAACCATAGCTTCCCAGGAGATCTCCCATCCAGGTACTGTCCAGGCTCAACCCTGCTTAGCTTCAGTGGGTAGCCAGTTGAGAGCTACAGGGTGATATGACTCCTGGCTATATAATATTGTATCAGTTATAAATTGACCATATAAATACGTTGACAGTCTATTTCCATTAGCAGAGTGGTGCAGTGATTAGCATTGGATTGTATGTGTTTGCTTGCTGAGATAGGGACCAGCTCCCACGTGATCCTGTATTGGATAAAGTAGATAGAAAATGGATGGATATTTACATTGACTGTATATCTGCATAAAAAAAGGTTGTTGCTTTCATGGAATGTGATCAGAGGTCTGTACAGATGGAGGACAATTTAAGATGGGTCTGTAGTGCAGAGATATCTCGGCAGCTCTGTATTTTCCAGTAGTGTTCATGGTAGTGGAACAGAAAGGCAAGCTGTTTCCACACCTTCACTGTGAATAGCCAGAGCACTGCCTCCCCCTCACTGGAGGCTGGAGGATTATTTGTTGTTTTTAAATGCCCCTGAGTTCAGATTTCCAGCTACAGAAAGAGTTCTAAAGCACAGATAGTCTGCACAGATAACACATAGCATAAAGGCTGGCTTGTGTCTCGTGGTTTAAATGCTGTATATGTCTATATTAGGAAGGAATTTAGTGAGTTAAGCCAGGTAAAGACGCCCTTATTTTTAAACCAATTTTTCCACCTCATCGGGCACAATATAACATTCTTGTCTTCTGCTCATCTCCTCTTTAAACAGCATGCTAAACCATCCATGTTCCATTAAGTCCAGGAACACGGAGATGATAAAACCTGCACCTCTTTCAACCCTTATTACCACTGACATTAGTTTAATTCAGGACAGCTGATTTATCTCTGTGTTGTCTGATAAGTGAGTCAACCAGAGGTGATGGAAACGAGCACTCTAAACACAGCCACTATAATGTCGACTCCCTATTTCCAATCTATCCTTAAAACAGAATCCCATTCTTCAGATTTATTCCTCCTTTTCCAGCACTTCCCTCCACAAAAAAAGTCTTATATTCGTCTTCTTTAAGTTAAATCGTATATTGAAACGCTCTCTCACATTTTCTCTCTGTGTGATTTCAGACAGGTTTTCTCCCACTAATCGTATTCGTTTTTGCCCAAATATGACCGAGATGTACAGTACAAATCAATACTGCCTGATTGGTGATTATTTATGCCTTTATGTGAAGACAGGACAGAAGGAGCTGCCTAACGCTGAGTCCAGGCCTACCTCTCCAGGGCCCACTCTGTGAACAGGCTCTGTTTCTGCTGGGAAGGTCATGATTGAGAGGGTCCAGAGTCTACCTGCTCACACAGACTCCTCACAGTTGCACACAGGACGCTGTCCAATACAAACACGATTGCTGTTGAGTAAAAAAACAAGCCTGTTTTCCTGAGAAATACAGTAGATTACAGTATAAATCATAACATATGTTCAGGATCACAAGAAGAAGCAGAAAATTACTGTTCTCGCATACAAGGTTTTTCATTTAGTTTGGAAAGTTTTAACTGTTTCAAGGGTTTGGAAGCTCACAAAATTTCACAGTCAGATTATTGTCATTTTATCTGTAGTTGAAGCCAGAAAGCAGCTGTCGCAGAAAAAAAAAATCTCCTTTTCCCTTAGCCAAAACAGACATTCATGAAACTAAAGACACTGACAATATTTTAAGCTAGTATTAACTTATTTTATGAAATATGATGAAAAACTTTTTTATTTTTAGGTATTTCTTCTACCCCATAAACTATGAACATTTTTTAATCAATTTTACATTTTCTCTTTATTTCCATGACTGGAACCCTTAGTTAAATCAGGATCTTTAACCTTCTTGTTTCTTACTTTGCTAAGCATCAACATTTCATTTCAGTCTGAATTATTACTTTGATGGAGATGATACTTAAATCTATGTCCACACTAACCCTAATACCTACAGTAGGTCGCTGTTTCAGTGGTTTCCAATTGCATATTTAACAACATTAATGAGATGACACAAACTTTTTGACAGGTCCATGTGATTATTTTTTGTTTTGATTACTGTAGTGACAGTTAAGTCACAGGAGGCTTTTAAACATGAGAGTCCAACTCTGGCCCTGGAGATCCAGCAGCTTATTTAGGTCACCATTAAATTACCAATTTCTAAAGATACAGAGCAGGTCTATTAAGATCAGTTAAACAGGAAAGAACAGGAGAACAGGAGTAATAAAACTAACTAGACTGAGGCTCTCTGGGACAGGTGTTGGAGAAAACTGCTCGAAAACTACATTTAACAAGTTACAATACAGTTTGAATTTGCCTAAAATCCCGACTAGGTTTTGGAGTCCTTGCACTGGCTTCCTGTGAGGTTTCAAGCTGACATTTAAACACTTAGGAACAAGTAAAGGTTTATTCGAGGCTGAAAAGAGAAGAAAGGAAACACAACATTTCGGCTGTGGAGCCTTCTTCGGGTGTCAGTTAAAATCCCTATGCTTACTTTATGTGGTAACAATGTGGGAGTGGGAGGAGCTGCGGAGAACGCAGGTCGAAGTCGACACCCCATCTGAGGGTGAAAACCGAACAAAAACACAAGAACGAAAAAACCAAAAGGAATAAGAAAAATGTGCCACTTTGCACAGCAGTGTCCAGGGTGGGCTGTCCGTGTTTAACAGGGTGCTGACAGTGGATGGTTAAGGGAACTTGGAAAGAGGGAAGGGTAGATCTAGTAGCAATCAATCAATGGAATGATTTGCGAGTCTGGCACAGAGGTTCCCGTCAGAAGGTCATCCTGTGAATCGGAGAACTTGATGACCTCGGCAACAGAGTGTTGAGGTGGAAGGAGAAGACGAGGGGCATGTGGCTCGGGGTGCAAGGGTTCCTCATGGGGTTCCAAGGGATATTTTGGGCTATTTGGCCTTAGCCTCATTGCAGCATGACTTCTGAGTAACTGTGAGAAATGAAGAGAGTTATTTTGGGGTGGAAGGAGCAGTAAAGGATATAACTGTGAGACAATGGGATTGGACAAAGGTTTTCAGTCCTAAACAAAGATACTTACAGAATGTCCAGAAGCCAAAGAGTGATGGAAAACACTGTGGCAGTAGCTGGGTGGAACAAGTGTTGAAGTGATCTAGAAATAGGTGTAGATTGGGTTAGTGGATTTCAAGAGTAGATAGTGGCACTGGAGCCCCACCTGTAGATTTCAGGGATGCAGGAACGATACAAACTCCTTTAGATAGGCAGTGGTTGAAACCTGTTAACTGTAGCAGAAGTGTGAAGATAGTTGTTCTGAAGCTTCTGTATTGTTAACAAGTTTATACTCTAGGTTTATCAGAGGAGACGCCTGGTTACAAGCCTTCTGACGTTTGCCATATGACATACTGTACACAGGAAGCAGGACAGTCAGCCCTGTCTATCATTACTACTGTATGTTGTCTGCAATCTTAAAATTAGCCTTGTGTTCTGGTAACCACATTTCTGACCAGCTTGTTGAGTTTGCTGGACTTCTGGTGTTTAACACTTCTGACACATTGCAGCCAATGTGTGTTCAAAACATTTGCATATAAATGATTTTTTGCTTGCCCAGTAATGGTTATGCAGAGCCATATCTCTGAGAGCAAATAACGCTTCATATCCCATTATGTGACTACTGTAAATCAGAATGGGAATGCTTCAGTTCTAAAGGTATTTGTTTAAATATAAACATACAAATTGAAACTCACTCAAAGTAGGGCATGCAAAGGAAGTGCTATAAATATACGTTCCAAGGGGCCTTTTGAGTGGCTCAAATAATAAAGATGTTCAATTAGAGCACAAGATGAACCCTATAGGTCAGATGTCACTGAGGCTGGATTAGTTAGTGACTGTGACTCGAATTCCTTTTGTGGTGGCACAAGGTTTTGAGGATGGACAGCCTTAAACCCAACTTTGTTTTCTTTGGCTTGCTATGTGACAGATGTTCTTGGGTCCTCCCAGCTTCCTGAATGAGAGACTTTTGGGTGGTATCATTCTGCTGTTTTTTTAACAAAATGAAAGCTGATAAAAAAACTGTCCACAGGAAAAGTGGTTCTAACATCTTTGTGTATACACTGGTCTTCGTTCTTCTTTTACAATTCAGTTGTTATCTTAGCTCGATAACAAGGGACAGTTCTAGATCAGTGCAAAGTAGAAAATACTGACAACTGCATTATCTAAAAATTATTGTATATACAGTAAATACAGTTCAAGAATAACTCAATAAAGAGTGCAGAAATCACATACACATTGTCAAGGTTCCTTGTTGTATAGTAAACGCTCATGAACATCAGACAAAAATATGTTTTAAATCTTTGGTACTGAATATTTTTAGAAATTAATTTCTGATGTAATAATTGCTTTTGAACTATCCCAGTTGTCCACTATTCCTGAGACAGGAAATGACTGAGATTCCAGTACAAGGAGTGTTTGTTTACTTTGTCAATTAGTGTCTTTAAACGTTTTTGGTCTCTTGTCTTCTCTCTGTCTCAGTTAAAAATAAATTTACAAATTGCTCCAGGAGCTTGTTTCTTGTCACATGCAGAGACTGAGGAGAAATTCCCACTGTGTTTTCCATTAAAAGTTTTATTTTTTCTGCCTCCACAGAAGCATTCCGAACTAAAGAAGTTTTACATTAAGTGAGTTGGCTGTCGGGAGAAACCGCATTTTTCAATTCAATTAAACTTTAATTATCGTGGCAGGAATTTAGAAGCTTAAAGTTATTTGAATGTAACTTTCTGTAGTTCAGCCTTCTGGGGAACTGACCTGTATAGCGCAATTCCTCTCTCTAATCTGCAAAGGAACAAGTAAAGGTTTATTCCATGCTGAAAAGAGAAGAAAAGAAACACAATGTTTGGGTTGTGGAGCCTTCTTCAGGTGTCAAGACTCCACAGTCGAAACATTGTGTTATTTTTTCTGCTCAGCATAGAATGAACCTTTACTTGTTCCTTTGCAGCCTATGCGTGCTACCTAAATGAACTCTTTCTAATCGGTCTTATAATCAATTTTTAAAGTATATACTGCATGTATTCACTTTCTCTTGTTACCAACTTGATACTAATTCCTACATTATCTGAAAGTCACTGGGTCCTAGTAAAGTACCCATAAACACAGTGCCATTCCCTGAAGCATGGGTGAGAAAAGCAGAACTGTGCTCTAAACAGAATGCCAGTACATTGCGTGGCACACACACACACACGCACACACACACACACAATTAAGAAATGCCAATGGACATAGCCAACACCCCTCAGAAAGACCAAGTGAGCACATGGAGAGCATGCAGACTCCACAGAGAAGGTGCTGAGATCAGAATTAAACCCAGGACCCAAGAGCTTTGAGGCAGCAGAGCTCACCACCATGCCACCATTCCTGCCTAGCATATACAATACAATTAAACGTCAAATAGCTAGGCTAACGAATCACAGTAAAATTGTGAGAAAAGGTCTTCACTGTTCTCTGGCACTTATTTCGTTGCTCCCTTAAGTGAAGATTCAGCGAATACTACACGTTTGAAAGTATTATCTATGTTCTTTCTGACATTGCTCCACGTGCTGTATATAAAGAAAACTGAATATTAATCAAATACCTATTTATCTGTTTAGACAAATATTAATTTAAGTTCTCTCAATGAAAACAGGGTCTTATGGTGTGCTGCCTGACCACTACCCAGATCTCTGATCTGAGTAGGTACAGTAGGCTCCAGGTCACACACTGAATCATTACTATAACTGCTTAGAATTATGTATCCAAAATGACCTATCCCTTTATACACCTGGGTTCACAAGAGCCTGTAAACATGGATATTGCGGTTTTCCAGTAAATACAAGTCTTCTGTTGGCATTTACTGTAGTTCGATTTTTAGTTGGTGTTTTGCAGCTGTGAAGAATTCCTTCCGAGGCGAGTCTTATTATGTGGGATCTTATCAAAGGAGGAAATAAACACTGTGATGATTGTTGTATTTGGAAAAGAAGTAAAACACATACTTTATGTTTTTGGTTTTAATTCAGATCATATTTTCTGTTTGCTTTGTTTCTTACACCTCTGTGAGATTCCACAACAAGGACTTGCGGACAGTCAATGGTACACAAATTCTCTCTGCCAGGCCCGGTCTGGCTCCATGAAGACTGCACTGTATTGTTCAGAAGTGAAGCACCACTTTCCCACACACTTCTTTAAAAAAAAAGTTTACAAAAAAAATAAAGATTTTTTTTAGCAATTGTTCAATTAAATTGTTACTGTTACAAACTCAGAAAGAACACCTCAACTGCCTCAATGGGCTATTAACTTAGAAACGGAAAGATTTATGGGGCCTGTTACAGCTTCATTAAGTTTGTGCCCCGTTGGGGAAAAACAGGTGTAAACGAAAGAGGTTTGTGAATATTGCTCTTAGATTCATTGTAGGGAACCCACAGAAACTTTAGAAGATGCAGTTGTTCCCACTCTGCGAGTTGTTCATCAACACAAATGTAAAAATATAGAGATAAAATGCATACCTTCAAACTGTTTACTTGTTTACTTGTTCATTGTCTGCTGTTAGTTTGTATATTGTCTTGATACACTGTCTGCACTTTGTGTTTTTACACTTTTTTTAACAATCAAGAGACTTCCTGTAAGAATTCTGTGGTACCATTACATGTACCAGTTACATATGGCAATAAAGTTCCAGTTCATGGTTTCACCTAACTGGTCCAGGCCAGCAGCTTCATTCCTAAATAAAAACCAGCACAGAAATCTAATCTCCCAGGTCACTGGTCTTCACTTCAGACTGATTCTTCTTCAGTCCCAGAGTTCCTCTTTATGCACGAGGACATGCTTAAAGAAGAGCAGAAAGGTTGAAATCACAAATTCATGCTGGAATTCTGACACAATCCCCAAGGTTTTGTTAACAGGGTTTAAAAACCAAGATACGGTGGATGGAGGAAGTGTCTTTGTATATCCCAAAGTGTCTGGCACCCATTTTACTCAACACTGTTGTGTAAACCTATACTGTATGTCAACCTGACTTCCACTACACCTTTATGTTCTGAGCAAAGGCCTCATGGTTGAACATCAACCAAGGTCAAACCTGGCCAGTACTGTCCTATAATCTGGCACACTCTAAGGGATTTTTGTTGGTCCATTGTGATTTTTAAGTTAATGAAGATACAATACTTACACACCGTTCACTGATACCTTCTCCATAGGAAGCTTACTGATATAATATTTCAAAACAAAGGGAGCTGGACTTTCAAAGCTGATTGCAATTTTCTAGATTGTGTTAGTTTTTGCATTATTAAAACTAAAAAAAAATAAAAAAAGAGAAGTACAATTTACAGTACCTGAATGATGCAGTATATTTGAGTATATTTAAAAGCATATTTTAGAAGTGAAAAGGCAGATATCTTGGTGCAGGGATTTTGTAACACATACAGTACAGTACTACTGTATATACCCATATTTTACTTGCCATTTTCCTTAGTAAATATTAAAATGTAGTCTTATCTAACTGACCAAATCAAAATGATGTGCATTAGCACAAATTTACACAACAGGGCATTTTACTCCAGCAGTCTTAATGAAGTACCTTGGTTAAAAGGACATCAACATCATCTCATCTGGGATTTGAACTGACAGCTTCCCTTTTATAAATCCCAAAGCCTAACAACTGGTCCACAATTGTTTGAATTGGCACACAAGTGCCATCTGGACAAGAGATCACTCAACCTGGTCAGGAGCTGTTGGCTAGAAATTTGAAGTAGTCTGACTACATTTTCCTGCCCTGGTTCAAAACCAGGCATTACCCCTGTCCATTGAACCAGTAGTCAGCAGCAACATTTATGCTCTGCTATTATTTTTTTTTAATAGAGATTTTAATGTTGTGTTAGAAGAAAGAAGAGCTTCAATTGTACAAAAATAATGACCTTGTTCATTGAATTGTATTTTGATTAAATCCATTTTCATGTGTTTCCTCTGTATCATCTCAATTCTCTTCATGCCTGTTTGTCGGTGATTTTGATAGATGATCCCAAATGAGAGGTTCATAATAATAGGTGCCTTATGTTTTTTAAGACAGATTTTGAAAGACTGTTGCTAGCTAAGCATTCAATAGCCTATGGATGGTCATGGTACATTTTATTCCTTAAACATCCAGTTTTGTTGTGTTAATCCTCAACTGAAGGACAAAAGGCTTGATACCCAAATATAGAAAAAGCATTCTTAATAAACGCTCATTGCATTCTCACTATATGCTCCCTGAGGGGATCTTTCACTATATTGGAGACATTGTTCAGCAGCTGAATAGTCCTCCCACAGTGTGTCAAGAACATGGTGTCCTCTTCTCTCCTCCCACCTCCTCCCCTCTCCACAGTCCAGACCCCGAACAGAAGGAGACAACTCCAGCCAAGCTGACCCCAACTTGACTTTCTCCTTAATGCCTCAGGAAGTCAGGCGAGAGAACCGCAACAATATTTTGAGACCGACACTGAATCAATATTGTCTTGTGTTTCATGTGCAGGAAAGGCGAGGCAGGAGGAAGAGCAGGGCTGTGACACTCTGCCGGGGTCTGACAGCTGGAAGTGAAAGCTGGGCTCTTCTTATCTGTCAGTCTCAACTGCAGGGCACCTTTCTTCTCCTGTCAGGGCCTGCCCCTGCCTGTCACGGCCTGTGGGGGAGGCGGACATGGAGATAAGACATCTCAACTCTCAATCCCTCTCACGTCCCTGTACTGTATCTCTCTCCAGCCTCGCTCTCCATCCAGCCTCTATGGCCAGTCTCTTCACATTCAAATTCAAAGAGCGTTATTAGCATTATAGTGCTGCCAAAGAGTGACAATGACCAGTTCACTCTCCCTCCAGTCTTGTGGTCTTTTCGTCCACTTTCCTCACCACACTGCTTTTTCCTTATCTTTTCTTACCTATTTTGCATTGCCCCCCTCTTTCTCTTCCTTCTGTCTATACCCCTGTCTAATTTCTTAGCCCTATTACAACTCTCTGCATTACACTTCTCGATCCATCCAACCACTTTCTAACTGTGTTATCCAGTACAGGATCATGGGGGAGCCAGAGCCTATCTCGGCAAGCAACAGGAACTGGGGTGTACCTACCCGGGACGAGACACCAGTCCATTGCAGGGCACACAGACACAAAGATAGATATGCACATCGCAGCTCAGACCAGGGCCACTTTTCACAGAAGCCAACTAAACTACTAGCATGGTTTTGGATTGTAGGAGGAAACTGAAGCACCAGGACGAATCCCCTGAAAACAAGTAAAACACACAAACTCCAAACAGATAGCACCCCAGGGGCTCAGCTCTGCGAGGCAGCAATGCTAGCCACTGTGCCACTATACTGCGCTTCCACCTCTCTATAGGAACTAAAATTCAGTGTGGTTCTGGGATTCGCCAGACAAGAACTTTGAAATATGAAGAGCAATAATCGTTTCTTGACAAAACTACACACCCCTCCCTTTTGCTTGATGTGTGATTGCCAGTTAGCCCTATTTAACTTTTCATCTGAAATTTCATCTGAAAAACTAAAAGACTTATGGTGTGGAGATGCATCTTAATCTACCACAAAATGAATTCCACAACCTTCCGCAAAATAAAATGACAACAATCAGTTTTCTGGGCTCGCAGCTCTCTCGGTGACGTATTTGGGTACTGCAGCAATGTTCTTGGCCCAACCTTGTCATTAACCCAGGACCATAAACCACACTGCTGGTCAGTTGCAAAAGACAAGAAACATTTGCTTCTAAGTTCTGGGAATTCTATATGTCTGTGGGAGAGAAAAGTAGGAGTTGATGGAAATACAGTAAAACTTCAGGATTGTCGCCCACATGAAAACCATGATGCTGAGGAAATGAAGAGCGACTGTGTGTATCTAATTTCATTTAGAATATTGTGAACATCGCTGGTTCCTTCACAGTGATTACCACATCACAAAAAAGTACGCATGGTTAAAGTATGTATTACAATACGTTCAAACGAACAGATTAGATCATCAAAGGAGCCTTGATACAAGTATTCAAAATAGTGGACACTACTGCTGAAGTTAATCAAATAGACAATAGACATTTCAAGATCAACAAAGAATCAAGGCTGCAGGAGCAGACATGAAAATTAAGAAGTAGGTACATTTTAGAACTGAAGAAGCACTTGAAGAGTAAGAGTTTCTCCCATTTCAGAAATAACAAAGACTATAGATCTACTGTATACAGTATACTGTAGATCAAAGCCAATCAACTTATATGATGAATATATTGCCTTTAATTGTTGAGAATCAACTCATTTACAGTCACGGTGATCCAAAAGCTGGTATCACAGCAAAAGCAGAAAGAACACATGGGTAAGCAGACATATTGTAACAGAACCCATTGTCAGATAAAGACATTCATACTCACACACGGCTGTGAGACAAAACAATTCAATTAACATATACCAGAAAATACATTCAGGACTTCACAGACTCACACACCGTAAGGACAGTAATCGAATTCAGGCAGAGGTCTGTGTTTTATCACAATGTGTGCAACAAAGCTGTGGTAACAATAAAATCCTGTCAGCCCAGGTTTGCATTCTTTCTCCCCGGCCTCAGTCAGCATAAGTGAGTCTGTGTTCTCGAGTGTCAGCTCCAATCATGTTTCTGACCGAGCGGCTTGCTGCCTGCTTGGTTTTGTTCCGTCTCCTAACCTCAGGAATGTGACTGTGTTCCAGGCTCGCAGGCAGACCTGCACATGGCAAAATGATTTGGATTCTTTACGGTGAAGATTCGGGAGCAGTAGAAGCATGAAGGAGGGAGCAGGACAGAGGAACAGCAGATCTGCACAGGAGATGGAATGATGGCAATGGTCAATCGACACAACACACCACACAGCCTTAACGGTATCACTGTTATTATTACTAGAGTAGCAGCACGTCCTTGATCAAGCTGATGCTGACAGCTAAGGTACTCAAGGTCAGCTTCAAGGTACTGTAATTCAAACTCCAAGCAAAAACAGAGAAAGATATTGGAGTATGTACTGCATGGTACGAGTCACTGAGATCTTCAAGATATCCATTATCATTACTGAAAGAAACAGGACCTTTTGTAACAGCTCTGATTGGCTGACACATAAACACAGAGTATCCTAATCCTGTGTCTGGAATCACAGCACAGATAAGGCACTTTGTTAAAACCTCTAAAATGACACATGCACTGGGATGCCATTACTTAGTCTAGGTTTTTGCTCATGTATCTTAACAGCAGGTCTGGTTAGGTAAAAGGAAATATTGTAGATACTAGTGGCAGCCCTAGTCAGTAGGCAGCACATCAGTAGTGTCAGAGCAGGAAGGGACAGAGTAGCTTGAGGCCTGTAGCTCACTCACAATGTGAACACTTGCTCATTTAAATGCATATCCTTTAACCTCTATATATGCCTAAGCATCCATTTCATCTCTGAGGGTTTTCTGTGGTTTGAAAACAGAACACTAACTTGATCTTTTCTTTTTTTTTTCCATTTTTTACACTATAAAAGGCTTGGCTTTCGACCAGAAATACCCTTCAGCACGTTACTGGCTCATCTCTGTCCAGAGAATGCATGCGAAGGGATGGGAAGAAAGAAGGTGGCTTAAACAGAAACAGATTTTCTAATGGTTTTGTTTCCATTTAGGCCTCCTGCATCCACAGTTACCGCAGTTAACTCTTTTCCGTTTTCTTTGTTGTGAAACAGTGTTGATGCATTTTACATGTTCAAACCTGAACAAATCCAAAACAAAACAATGTAACATTACCCCATATCCAAAATTACCTCTATAAAACTTTTTGCTTAAATTTAATTCACTAATAATCATAACTTATAATACTAGTAATTGTTTTATTCTCAGTTCAATATTTTTATGTTTATTTTTCTTATATATGTTTCTACTCTATCCCTGTTTTCTAATTTTTATTCTCTTTGCTGTCGTGTAATTCACTTTGGATCTTTTTTATGCAGTCGGCAAGGTTCAAGAGAGTGCTGGACTGTTCTGTGGATTTCTATTTATTTTGTCACTTGTAATCCAATCAAATAGTCTGCGCAGATAGTGCCTAACGTGGACATGCCATTTTATGTGATGAAGACGCATATGCCAAGTACATTCCCTTTATTGAACATAAATCCACTTGTGCTTCTGCAAGAAGAGGAAAAGAAGAAGACAGACAAGACAATGACCAAAGGGCACTGCTTGCAGACCTTGGGGGAGACTCCTTGTACACCTCTTCTTTGCTACAATGAAAAAGTAACATCTCCTACTTCAGTCAAACACACAATACACTATGCCAAAACATATTATGTTATCATGTTCTGTGTAGTACATTTCAATAGTCTGTAGTAATTTAAAAAAACTCATTCTGGCTTGGGCCTTCTGAACCTACAGTAGAGCGATTGATCTTTTATCTTAAAAGGGGGAAACGTCTAGTAAATCCTCATTTCAGTTTCACCCTGGTAATTTCTCTTACAAAACTAGCAAGCCAGGCAGGAGGGACGATAATAGCACAAGCCGGTATTTATTCAGAATGTATTTCCTTAAACAGACAGTAAAGGGAGATTCCTAACTTAATTCGACTTAACTGTATACGGTGCTCTTCAGAGAACCTACCATGAGAAGGTCAGGGCTATTTGTGTTACACACAGTACTCAAAGTATGAATTGTGGCCAAAACATACTTTGAATAGGAAACCAAAGTTTTGTGGGAGTGTGATTGATATAGTCACTGTCTGGGAAAGAGTTAATAAGGGAGAACCACCAGATTGGTGTCCCCTTAAAGGATATGATTGACAAAGAGATAGCAAAGGATCCTTATAGTTCCTCAAATTCAAATTTGGAACTGCTGTTAGATCAACTAAAAGCAGAGAAGGGTAGAAAAAGCCTCTGAAATATTCAGGAATTAATGGACTGTGACAGTGTGTTGGCACAGGACCAGAAAGACAAGTTAAAAATGACTGCTGAGGAGAAAGTCAGTGTTCTGACAATTCATACTTGGAACAACAAGACCAGTTTCTGACTTCTGCAATTACTGTTGCATCAGCAATGACCTTCAATTCCCCAAAACAGAGATCTGAGAATGAGAGTCTGAGGGCAGAGAATATTGGGTTACAGCACAAGCTGTCTGATGCGAACACCATCTCAGAACATGGCCCGAGCACCACCTTCAACTCAGGCAACCACAGCAAATGTGAACAAGAAGCTGAGACATTAATGTCTAAATCAAGAATAAAGCAGGTCATGATATCAGTCATAAAAAGGTCTTGATCTGACGAGAATTATGAGGACCATTACTAAATTAACTGGGATGATCTTGATTCTAAGGCTTGAATCTAAGGCTTGAGAAATGGGAGACTGAGAAAGAGGCTTCAACAGACTGAGAAAGTAGGGTTTCAACAAGAAGAACGTTAAAATTCGTTTTACAAAAAGCAGCTGAAATTTTAAAGGAGGCAAAATCTGACACTCGCAGTGAACAGTCTCAAAGACTTGTATTAATGCTTTCGAAATGAGAGCACTCAAGGATGATTTAGGCCCCATTAATTTAAATACCGATATAGAAAAACTCTGCAATCGGCTCATTGCTCAAAGTCAAATATACTGCATGCACATCTAAATGAAACCAACTGGAAATCAGTGTAGTGTTAGGACCTTGTTCTCCCAAACTAAGAGCTTTATTAAACACTACTGAAGTAAACAGGGCTGATAACTGGTCTGATATTTTAGAGCTCACCAGTGATGCGTGTCGTTGGTCAGGAAGGAGGGAAGCAGATTGGGGAGAGTGGGGAAGTCCAAAGGAAAGGTGAACATGTAAGATGCTCCAGAAACCTGATCACACCAATTGGAAAGTGGATACTAGGATGATAATGATGAAAAGTTTAGGAAAACTTTCATGGTTTGCATCCAAATCTTAAGGTGATTCTTGGATTAAAAATGGATTTTTCTGAGGAATGGGACAGGTTATTCCCTGAGGTTTAAGAAACTGCTAAAAGACGGCATATGGAAAAACACTACAATTGAAATTGAAAGGGGAAACAGAGAAAGAAATAATAGGCAAATTGTTTGTAGATGAAGGGCCTTTCAATTTTTCAGCAGATCAAAACATTTTGTAAGATCAAAAGATCTTTCAACAGAAAGATCAGCCTCCTGAAAATTGGCAAAATCACCCATATAATCCACAATGGAGACAACATACTACAACAATGGTTTTGAGCAGGGACAGGGTCAGAGCTGGGGTTGGGATGGCTGTCAGAACCACAATTAATAAATCAGGCAGGCAAACTAAAGACAGGAGTCTGAGCGCACTCCAAAAGTCACAACTCAGGCAGACCAAGGCCAATATCCTCAGACCGAACTAAAGTGGTAATTAAAAGACATTTTTACTCATTCTGGCTTGGGTCTGCGTCCTTTCTTTTGAACCTACAGTATAGAAATAATATCTCTGACACCACCTACTCCTAAATCTTTTTTCCGGGAGACAACCTTTCCAACTTCTTTTTCGCATTTTTCCCCACTGCAAGAATGAGAAAATCCTCTCAAAGTTATGTATTTTCTATTATTTGTCTCAATTAAAATATAAGCCTTCTTTTCTAAGTAAAAATATATTTTTAAAATCTGAGTAGGGGGCTGCATCAGCCTGCGTAGGTTGTGAAGGAACAGGTAAAGGTTTATTCCACGCTGAAAGGAAAAGAAAAGAGAACATTTTGTGTTTCGACTGTGGAGCCTTCTACAGGGGTCACCATTTCACAGCAGAAACGTTGTGTCTCTTTTCCTTTCAGCATGGAAAAAACCTATATCTTTTTAAAAAGCAGACAACACACACTATTGTTATGTTTCATATGAAATCTGTCTTTGAAAATATAACGTTCTTTTGGTTCACATACAGTAAGTGGGTCCTCCTCAAGTCACTATATCTCCTGTACAGAAGTTTGACATCGCCTTCCAGTCTGTAATGCTGGGACTGAAAGAAGATTTCCATAAAGAGACATACAATGACCTACAAATAAAACACAAATTGCAGAATTCCTATGACAGCGCCCAAAAATAGACAACAGAAATATTTGGAAACGAAACAAGATTGCTGCTTACTGTATGTATGTAATGTTTAATCCAAATTTAATTCAGAAACTCAGTGTCACAGACAAAAAAGGAAGGCAGTTTGCAAATCCTTCTCACAACGCTGGGTGCAAGAGACAAATAAAGCTGGTCACAATTCAAAGCAGATCATGTCCAACACAGAGACACATGTACGAAGAAAAAAAAAACACTACAAGATTCTCTTTGTAATGTTAAGCAAATGGAAAAGGAAATCTTGAATAAGGAGTTTGTGGTTCTGGTTATGAAGGATGTCTGCCTTGAAGAAGCCACCCAGGGTTTTCTAGGCTGATGGGACTTTGCTTCAGGCGCAGACCCAGATGTGTAGGAAACCGACAGTTAGTTCTCTTCCTCAGGGTGAAGATTCCAAAATCAACAAGAGAAATGAAGGGAGAAGAAAAAGGAGAGAGAATAAAACTTCAGAGCTGTGCTCACCATGTTTTTTTCAACAGAACACCAGCTTCTCTTAACCCACTACTTGTAAGACACAACAGTAAAGCAGCAAAATAGACTGTCAGACATAAAATGACCAAGAAGAACACACTAAAGATATGACTTGCTTTGACTGTTTGCATACTCGGATTACTATGCAATCTGTAAGGAGAGAATGTTAAAATTGACAATGCTTTCAGTGCTAATGTACTTGAGAATGGTCACATGAGAACTGTTCTCTAGGTCCACTTAAGTCTCACTGTAATATTTTCTCATTCATTTGGTTTTCAAAACTGTTCTGCTATGGTTATGCTGTCTAGTGTTCACATTCACGACAAAGGATACTGAGTTCCACACTTACTTGAACCTATGCTTTCTCTTTTTGTCAGAAAAACACATGGCTCTGCAGCGTGCTGAATTATCAGTGTCTTCAAACAATATTTTTGTCGGTATAAATATATAGAGGTAAATAGGGTCCAGGATTAAATAACACAATGTTTTGTAGTATCTTGAAATACTGTAAAGAGCAGAGAATTCTTGACTAAGCCTGGACTGGCTGTTAAAGCATTGCCACATGATTGTAATGATGAGTATTATAAGAGAATAAACATATCACGTTGAAAGATTTAAAATCCTAGCAAAATATAACGTTTAATTATGATGCGACAAAAACTTAATAAGAAAAAATGACATTCAATAGTTTGAAAATAGAAATCATGGCTCATGAATCAATTGGTAATTACTAAAATCAACCGATGTTGGGAATACATACTGTTTTCTCATACTTAAGTTATAAACCGAAATGATTGTTTTCTTTGAGACTTCTTTAATCAAAAGTAAACTAATAACGTATCTATTGAATTGTTCGAGTCGACCTATTAAATCGTTAAAAAGGACCATCAAAGCCTACATTGTGAGTCATCGCGCCCTCTAGTGGCCTGTGTGTTGTGTGTTTACAATTTTTAAGTTTTAATGGATTTTCTAAAGTTTAGCATTCAGACAAATTGTCAAACTGGGTTCATCCCCGCCTCCCGTGTTGCCCAAAATCAAACTTGAAATCAACAGAACACGATCCTTAACCCACGAGTTCCTGAAAGGAATTATTTCGCCTTCTTTCCTTGTATCTTTAAAAAGAAAAAAAAAACCTTCCTACCTCCTCCTCCGGTAAACAGTAAAGCACAACTTCATTCAGCTTCACTCGGCAGGGTTAGGGGGAACCGAAGCAAACGGGAGCATGGCGGAAATTCGGGCAGACTTGTTCGCTTCTTTCCAGGCAACGTAAGGCGAGGTGCAGTGTGGACCGTATTTTAGTTGTTTATTATATAACCTTGTATAAGGGTTCAACTATTAATAAAAAGACAAGAAAAGGCAGCGCACACTCTGAGGCGGCCGATACCTTTCGCACTTTCAGAAGTAAAGATGCGTTTTCACCCTGGATTGTGCTGGGTCCTCGTGAATGCGCTCCTGCGGTGTGTCTCCTCCAGAGCAGCCCAGAGTGGGACAGGGCATTGCCAGCCGCCCAAGTCGGTAAGTTACCTGTCGGACCTGATGCTCACTGCCGGACCAGTGCTGCGGCACCCACACTTGATTTCTGACGAGACAGCCTGCCTTGCGCTGTATCCCCATCTCACGGGGGAGAACGTATTTATTTTTAAAATACACGTTGTGCGCCTCTTAGCAAAGTTTTCATAGAAGCACGTCTTTCTAAAACAAATCGTTTTTGATTTGGGGGAAAAAAAGACAAATTGGGGAAACCCCACAGCAGTGGTCGCCGACCACTTTACATTTTTTTTACTGACCTGTTAAAATTATTATGAAAGGAAACCTTTGGCATTCTGAATTGGAATTGGCTTAAACTGACTATGTGTTGGAAAAATCTGGGAGGACAGACAGGAACAACAATAATTGAAATTTAAAATAACTGTCAAGAACAGAATTATGTATTTTGTTCACTAGATACATTATTCAGTCAGGAAATATCGCTGTGTCATGGGTTTAAGTTAACATTATCTCGTTTTCACCGCCGTTTTCAAGACGTAAGCACAATTTTACTATAGGAAATGTGAAAAGAAAACATTATTTTGACTATTTTCTTAGTTATTAGATGAACTAAGCGTATCAATAACTGATACAGTAAAATACGGACTGTTATCTGTTAAACTTTATAAGAACGTTTTGAAGATCTGAGACTGAGCGTCGGTGGCTGATTAATTGAGTAATTAATACTAATAATAACCTCCTCAAAACCTGCATTGCTGATAATAGGAAATGAAATGCTGAGTTCTTCATTACACAAGTGCTTCCTACTTACTTTCGATTGAACACCAATAATTGTAGAAGTTGTTCATGTCCACTGCGGTCACAGTACAAGGGAAATAACTAAATTAAATCGGGAAGTACATTTTATTTCTTGTTCTCGTAATAATTTGTTTAACACAGATATGCTTTATATACGCACATTTTATTTCACCGCGCTTACATCTATGCTTGCTTGCGGCTTCAATTAGAATTCTTTCTTTAATAGTGACAAACCCAAATTTCGACCCCAGAGGAAGAGATTGTTTTGCCCGCTTTTGACGCACACTTGAACTTCTCTTATGACAACATTGACGAAACGTCGAAAATTTAAACTAGAAGTGCACGACCAATTACAGCTACACTGCCAGGCTTGCAGTATTTTACCCTATAGGCAGATACTAAATGAACTTCAGATCAGTCTTTTTAATAGAGTGTCAGAAATTTACAAACTCAAAACCACGAGCAAATCTATTGAAAGAAGCATTTGTTTAAACACTGATTACAACACTTTTGTTGAAACGAAAACAAAAGTACATTAAGTGAATTTATTATACAGTACATTAGACTCATAGCGTGTTTGTTTATCGATTTTTGTTACCTTGTTTTGTATTAAGGGTATATCAATTTCGGAAACAGAAAGGTACAACATAAGCTGCTAAATTTAACTCCATCTACGACTGAACTATAGTTGTAGTAATGTTGTAATAACCTACACGGGGGCTGTTCATATACTGTATGTCTTCAGTATTTTTAGTTTAGCAAAATAAAACGGGATTCTGTCATATCCACTTTAAATGCTTATTCATGAAGACGTACAAACAGAACACAACTTGTTCCGATTTGCAGACAAATTAGATAGCAAAATTTAACATAGGGCAAAATTGCGAAACTAATTTAGAGAAGAAATGCAAAACAAAGGTGGGGATTGAGTGCCGAAACATGAACGATGCTCTCTGCGTCGATTGTCCTACAGGAAATTCTCTTTTGCACGTCGGGCCTACAGCATGACTATGGTGCGGGCTATTTCTGGGTTTATTGCCTCACGTCAGTTAATTTCAGCAGTTTAAATCACACCCAGAACATTCAGTGAAAAAAAGTGCAGGTTAATTCCACACAAAGAGTAGAACAGACATCCTTTTCAGGTGTCTCAGACCTGATTAAGGCCACACAACCGAAATGATCCGTATTGTAACTGTACCAGTTTCTTTGTAGACGACACGATGCTGCACCTCTTAACAATTAACACTTCCGTCGTTAAATTCCATGTTTCAATTTTTATTTAGCGACCTAGATTTGACCCACGGACTATAAACATATCAGGTGTTTTAGTGACATAACTGCATATCAGCCCTAAAATCTTAGAATTGACTTTTTTCATTACATTCGGTGCTTATTGTAATAATGTCTTAATGTCCATATCCACTTGCTTCCCTTTTGAACTGTAGCTACAGTACAGTTCAGTACAATTCAAATTGTTGAATTGTCACACTCCCCAGTTAACAGAGGTACAGTACGAAAGCGAAATTCTTCACGTTCCGTTTTGCACATGTGGAAATATCAGTTCTCATTGTTCTTAAGAGTATTATGCCGAGTATTGCTGATCATCTGTTGGACCGGTCTCTGAATTGGATATCAACTATTTAAAACAGGACCATTTGAAATAAGCTATAAAGAGCTATTTATAGACTTTGTACTATGTCCAAGTTTTAAAAAACCCATCTACTCGGGTTTTTTTGCCAGCATCGTTTACCAACCTTTTTATTAAAAAATGAACACTTTTACCCTTGAAAGTTGGGACCTTTTTGTCTACGCTCGCCTTATAATGATTAAATATCGTGTTTACTCATACTGAGTAGGTTTGTCCAGTAAATATGAAGCCAATAACAATGAGGCTGTCATGCTCAATGCTACAGAATGTAGTACAGTATGTTGCCCTTTGTATATCACAACCAGAGTATACACATTCTATTCTACAGCAGATTATATAACAATGTTCTATACTCCCTCTATATATACAATCGATTCAAATTTTAAATATCCTTAAATTGATTGACTAAGTTTACACTTAAATTACAAAGGAAGAAAAACTAATTTCCTATAGGTACATTATCGATGTATTTTGTTAACCGAAACAAAAGTATAACACGGAACGTTATTTTTTCGAGGATATATTTCAGGGACAGGACGTTGGAACAAGCACACGTATTGTATAACTGTTTTCACTGACGTGGTACCGTTAGTCTTTCCCTGCCAAGCCCCGACACAGCCCCGTCAGTGTCCCGTTTGTGTCACAACCCAGATGACCGACTCAATTGCAAAGCAGTAGTAGATATCGCGACTTCATACGCAAAAAAAAAGTTCGTGTGCTATCAGCTTTTAGGGATGTGATATTAGCTTGGAAACGTAATGCTATTACAATTACTGAAAAAATAAATGACATACTGTAGACTTTTTCTGAGGGTGTCAGTTACCAATTTGCAATCGAGTCAGAAACCATATGAAGTCACTCAGAACACATACTGTAATATTACGTAGGAGTGTACGTCATATTTCATGACTATTCCTTTTACTGTATATCATTTTTTCGTAATGTTTTGTTGATATAGAAATATGCCTTTCATTGCAAGGCAGTTTCAACAATTTATGGCACTACTGCGTGCGATCCAAGCAGCAATATGTGGTGCGTACTTTGTGTAGCTTTATCAAGGTAACAATTTCGGCAGGTTATAAAAATGAAATGTCTTCTTTTGAAATAGGCCTTTTTATTTTAAACAAACATGGAAGAACTGTAAAAAGGAAAAAACATTCTGTCCATCTTACAAGTTTAGAGCCAAAGCTACAGTAGCAGCTACAGTATTGATCTGAGGATCTCAGCCAGCTGTCTGATTGACTTTGTCCCTGCTTTTGAAAATTTTAAATGTTCTTTGTAACCTTTGCTTTTCCAAGACAAAATCCATTAAAGGGTGTAAGACTGTACTTTAAGCCTGTAAATATACAGTGTGCATAGCCGCTATTCTACAGTATGTACTCCTGAGTATCTTATTTGTCATTTGGTGACCATATTCTATGTAAGAAAACTAGAAAAATTCATCCCTATAAGCTCTATACTGTACAGTAGCTACAGTAAGTGAAAACACCCAGTTTTTGTGCCTGAAACTCCTGGCTGGGAATCTAGTTCAAGTTAACTTTGTGTAAGGGATATTTCCTTGTATCTGTTCTAAAGAAATTCCATTTTAGTTTCCAATTGTGTTCCTGTGTTCTTTTTTTGTAAACTGAGTGTAAAAGAATGAATTAACTTTCTTTTCCCTGAGGATTTCACAATTGCATCTTATACTTATACCCTTATACTCTTTCTAAGGGTGTAATATAATTTTTGTGGAATTGTGACTAAAACTGAATACTTCATTATTAATGAGGTATTTATAATGCAGTGTACAATTTTAACAAAATTATTTATGACTGAAATTTAATGCTTTCAAATAGATATCCTTACATTTTGTTAATTTGTCTTTGTAATGTTGTCTGGAAGAAGAATTATGTCAAAATGAGCACATATTAATCTCTTTTGTGTTTCCTATAATTCTTTCTGTCTGCACTTACTGTATCTACAATATGTCATTTATTGAATTTACTTTGCTGCCTCTACAGACTTTGCTGCCCTTTCAATTTTTGTATCCTTTCTGTGTTTTCATCTGTTTTGTATTGCTTACTGTGTATGTTCTGCTTGGTTTCATTCATGCTTCTCTCACATTTCATAATACTTTATCGGAATAATTCAGTGTTCAAGACAGACACCCAGAATTGTGATTCTCTTCCAGGATGGGTACATGTGAATAAACCATTATGGCAAAAGATTTCTATTTTCTGGCAGGGTTTGTTTTCTGGTCCATTTTTGAAAGGTTTCATAGTGGGCATTTTCGTTTGAAAAGCTGTAACGGTAAAGAAGAAATTTAAGCACAGAACATACTTGACAAAACATGGAGTATAAGGAATCAAATAAGCCGTGGATTAAATATAGTAAGGAATTTTTTCAAAGCAAATGTTATTTGTTTTTCCGTTATTATTCACCCCAAAGAAAAACACATTCTTCTGTTACTTTCACTTAATGGTGCTGATAAACTGAAGTTTGTAGGGGGGACCAAATTGTAATATTGCACTGGACACTCTTTCCTCACTATTAGTGCAGCAAATACAGCAATTAGAATTTGACCAGACTATTGAAAAGGATTGAATAGTCTGTATCTTCTTGGAGTTTGGAAATACTAGTAACTGTCTGCTCTCAGTTGTATAAATAAGGGTAATTAAATAATTGTTGCCCAGAGTTCATCGTGCTAATACCCCTCCACAGTTCTCAAGGTTGTCACAAAGAGTCCAGACTTCCATCTTCATATTTCCAGGTGGTCATCCTTCAAACCACGCAGGTTAGAGGACAGCCAAATGCTCGGTTGTCTGCAGTTGCTGTATGTTCTTGTGATTTAGCTGCCCTCCAAATTCCGGTCTTTTTTCCTTTCAGGAAAGCGACATGAACTCGTTCCTCTGGAAAATCAAGAGAGATCCCCCTTCCTTCCTTTTCGGGACGATCCACGTGCCTTACACCCGCGTCTGGGACTTCATCCCGGAGAACTCCAAGGCGGCTTTCCAGCAGAGCAGCAACGTGTTCTTCGAGCTCGACCTCACCGACCCCTACACCATCTCCGCCCTCACCAGCTGCCAGCTGCTGCCCCAGGGCGAGAACCTCCAGACGCTGCTGCCCCGCGACCTCTACCGCCGGCTCAAGCGGCACCTGGACTACGTCAAGCACATGATGGCCCACTGGGTCACCCCCGACCAGCGCGGGAAGGGGCTCTACGCCGACTACCTCTTCAACGCCATCGCCGGGAACTGGGAGCGCAAGCGCCCGGTGTGGGTGATGCTGATGGTGAACTCGCTGACCGAGTCGGACGTGCGCTCCCGCGGGGTGCCCGTGCTGGATCTATACCTGGCCCAGGAGGCAGAGCGACTGCGCAAGAGGACGGGCGCTGTGGAGAAAGTAGAGGAGCAGTGCCACCCTCTCAACGGCCTCAATTTCTCCCAGGTAGGGACGGCCGGAGCCCCGTGAAGGGAAATGGGCCGATTTCCCCTCAGCCCGTGAATGAGCCTCAGTGGACTCTACTAGTTTCCCTACTAGTTCGAGCACTTCGGGCGGTTTATAACGGTGTTTCGTGTTTATGTTGGGGGGTTTCCTTCCTTTCGGAAAAAGAAACCAGCGGGGGAAAAAGACAAGTGAAATTAAAGACTTGGTCCGGAAGTGGAGGCACTGACCGGGACTGTTAAGGAGTAGAAACACGCTAATAAAGACATTGCTGGTGCCCTAGTGAGGAGAGTCCTGCAGCAGGGGAAAGTGAAGAAGAGGAAACTCTGTGGGTATAATAGCTAGGCAGTGCTTTGCTTTGGTATTGACCGTGATCAGAATTAAAAGAACAAAGATCTTACAGCCCAAAGTAATACAATATCAAAGAAAGAGCTACGTAATTGTAACATTTAATATAGAAATACTGTATATACAAAAGCCTCCTTTGTTTTTTTCTGCATGTATAACAACTTTTGTTATGAATACAGCTTAGTTAGGTGAGAAAACATAGTTAGGTTCTTTACCGCAATCTTTACCTCATATTGACCTTCAACTTCTTGATCACAACAGCTCAGGGAAAATCATGTATGAGTAGCCAGCAACTTAAAACAAAATGTCTAAAATGTACCACTGAACCGTGATACTGCTTAAAGAAGGAAAACCATTAAGTGAAAAGTGTAAAACAAAGCAAAATGCCTGACTTTTGCGTGACAAAGTATAGCTTTCAGGATCAGAATCAGCCTTTGGGTATATGGAGGTTTTGTTTTGAGGCACAGCAGTGCTGTCAGGGCGGTCTGTGTGAAGGAATCCATCACACATCTGTCAGCAAGCTGATTGGCTACATGACATTATCTCATACTTGGTATACAATACGGTTCCTACTCAGTCAGTAACCTGAGATTCTGTCACAGCCAAAATAGTTTGCTTACCGATGACATAACATCAAGACATTTCATTTTCTGGGGTTGTAGGGTGATATAGAGTTTGAAACAAGAGGTCTTTAGAAGTTGTTTAAGTGATGTCAACTACAGGAAAACGGCTCAATTTAAAGCCAGTGCTGTAATGTAGGAGTTGGCAACCTTGGCACTTTCATTACATTCCTTTGCAAGTCAGGCTCCTTATTTATAGGCGATCTTCAACAGCACAGTCATAGTACATTAAGTAAATAAAATACTTGCTTGATTGAAGTCCTGAAATGGAATGGAATCCCTGATCTAATGAATTTGTAATACAGCGTTGTATAATCTTCTGTCCTCATGAGAAATTCCTCAGTGGGAGTAGACTCCCGCTGATCAGAGCTTGACTGCAGTTCTGTTGGAGAGTGTTAACATGACGTCCAGGCTATTCACGATTTCAGGAGAGCATTGTGACAGGGTCACTAAATTCACACATCTCTGAGGCACTATTGTTTAAACATCAACTTCACACTGAGCTGTCAGTATCATAAGAGCCTGTCTAAGCAGTCCCTCCCACATAAGCCCAAAGCACTGAAGAGGGGCCCGCAGTAGAGAACAAGCTATTGAATTTTTCATGTTTAAGGACATTATGCTCTTTAACTATATTGTTATTTTGCAAATTAGGTTTTTAGATATGTTCAATTAAATTTAGATTAATACATCCTAATTAGACCCATTGTGCAAATGAACAGATCACATTTAAGATCAAGCTGTGCATAGAACCAACAATAGCCTCAGTCCCACTCAGCTCCTTGTCTTGCCTGGCTGTCACAGTGTGACAAACCACGATGCTGGTCTCTTCATGAGTCTTTTTCTCCTCTAAAGACTGTTTTTTTTCACACTGGTGAGCACAAAGGACCCTAACAGACCTTGTGTCCTGTACATTAGTTACTTAGTAATACTAGCAGGACAAGTTTCTTCTCCCCAGTGGAATTGTTTCTTCATGTACCTGCAGTTAAAAATTCCACTACGCTTTCATGCCAATACTAGAATAATTATTTTTCAGCTGCTTAAGAAGGGGCAGGAGCAAAAAGTCTTGAGAATCACACTGCTAATGGCTTTATTGCAGTCAAAGATTACTTAATTAATTGCTGGAGTGTTGGAGTAAGGACTTACAGTGAAAGGGGAAGGAGAGACCCCAGTAATGACAGTAATCCATTGCAGTTCGTAAGCATGCAGCTCCAGCTACTCTCAAGAGCGTGCTCTGCCCCTCCAGTCACACATCCTGGCATGTTGTTTCAGGGCTGCCTGGAGCTGCTGTGCGGTAACAAAATCTGGATATCCTGCTGCCCGCAATAAAGTTGTGCTAATTTGAGAGATTTCCCTTGGCAACCTTTCTCTTTCATCAGCACCTCTTAACTACACTGTCAAGACAGGCTTGTCACACACGTAGTGAGCCACTTAAAATTCACTTTCAGACCAGTAGGCATCTCAGCCAGTACAGTGCAATTCTATACGCAAAGGGCATTCTCCATATAGAAACGTTTGACTGGTTTTCTCTCCTTTTATCCCCAGTGTTTCAGTAATGTACACCGTATTGTAAGGATCTTTAGCTGAGTGCATGTATTGTATGCTGAAGTAAAATTCTATATGGAGATAGCAAGGGTTTTTAAATGCGGTCCGTTTGCTCAAACCAACAGACTGAGTCAGTTACAGCTTTATGAATCCTCTTTTTATATAAACACAAGCTGGCACATTGCGCCACTGTGTCTTAGCTGCTTTTCCCTATGTCTTGTCAAACTGATCGTGGCAATGTCAGCAGAACAGTTTTAGATATTTTCCTTTTAAATTGGCTTCATAACTCTGCTCTCCTCCCCGCTGATAGCTGATGTGTGGTGAGCGTTCTGGCGCACTATGGCTGCCGTCGCATCATCCAGGTGGATGCTGCACATTGGTGGTGGTGGAGGGGAGTCCCCATTACCTGTAAAGCGCTTTCAGTGGAGTGTCCAGAAAAGCGCTATATAAGTGTAAGCAATTATTATTATTATAATTAAACAGATTCATCTGAGCTCAACTGCATGGTCTCATATAACAAAATGTGGATGTTCAGTTTTCCCATGTATGAGGAATCCCTTCTGAGGCTAGGAATATTCTCCAGCAGGTTTTGATGCTACTGTAACTTACAAGTTCATCTGCTGTTGCCTGTGTGAGAATTATGCTGAAAATGATAAACAAATCATATTTATTTAAACTGCCATCTTTAACCCACATCCCAGTGGTGCATTCTGGTGCCCTGTATTCTTAAAGTACTTTCGTCCAAAGACTTTCTGTTAACTGTCGAATAACTTTAGGAAGGCTAGAGTTGGTGCCAATGTTTAATTATTGGAGGGTCGACCTGAAGCCACACTAAATGAAGTATAAATAGGGGTAACAGATGCTCGTTTCCGAATGTTCATTAGTTGGCATCCCTCCCTGTCAGACTCTGTAGCAGCTCTTTGACTCTTTGGTAGTGATTGTGATAGCCTTATCCATGTGGCCAGGCAGTTTGTTCCCTCAAGCAAGCAGGTTTATGCCAAATCTGTATCTCTGTTTACTCTGAGAACTGATTTCTGCTCTTTTCCGTATCCAACATACTGTATAACGCCTAAATAAATAATATCTGCCAAAAGACACAACTTGTGACATGGGAGGTTTTAAGTTTGTTAAATATATTAAAGTAAAAAGTTCCAGTCGCCTAAAATCAGCTTGAAGCTCTTTGCCTTGTCATTTTCTTGGTATCTGTGTTGTTTCAGCTTGAATCGGTTACAGTGGCTTGTGTATCTGAGAATGTTATAAGGGAGGGTGTGTACAGATAGAGGAGACACCGAAAGGCCTTAACTAGAATTTGGGCCAGTATGCAAGCTCATTTGTTTTCTAAAGAGAAGACAAACGCTGAATAAACGCGAGACTGCCAGTTCTAGAAAAGGCTGGTGGTTTGTTTAAACGTTGTCGTTTGATGGCATCAATCTTAACTATCAGCAATTGAAACTGGTTAAGTATGGCTAAAGTTTTTATGTGCTAGTACCAGTGAACTTTGTCTGGACTGGCATGGGCTGGGAACCTACAGATCAATGCATTGATATTACTGTATACCAGATTTAAACTAGTCAGGCCATCCCTCTACCAAGACTTATCTTGAGATGTTGCTTTTGGTAAAGATGCTGTACAAAGGGTCGTAGCCGTGGCAAGTTGGAACTAATGAATCTTTACTGAGGATCACGTCTTGAATGTTATTTACAGTAGTAGCTCTTAAGTCTTGTAATTTGAGTTATTTTTATCTCCTCCGACTGAGGCAATTGTACAATATTGATACTTTTATTGGTGTTTTATTCAAAAGACATGTAAGGACTCCCATCAGCACTGACGGGCATGGAGAAAGGTAAGTTAAGGTTTACTGCCTACTAATCAAAGAACAAATTATTTCACTTATTCAGTTATTGTGGTTCTGTTATGATCAGCCCACATATTACTTGTTCACAATAAAAAACAGCAGCTTACACTATCCTGTAATTAGCCTAGCAAGATTAACTTTAAATGTTTGTGATTCATCTTTTACTCCTGAACTGTGAAAAATGCCTTAGTGCTTTGAAGTAGGATCCTTTCTAAGACACACTAACACTGTATATTCCTGTCAAAGAACAGCACAAACTTCAATATTTCCCCCCCGTTTCACACTCCAATATTTTTCTGTAGCTTTGTTCTTATTTCTAAGGTTTGTGTTAGTTTGTGAATGCTTCATACAGAATGGAAGTCCTGGTAAACAAAAATGTTGTACAGAAAAGCCTCCACTGGTGTATGTCATTCACATTCAAGCTCTTGTTCAGTGTGCCACTCATTGCTGAAACCAAATTAAATTAAAAGGTGTTTTTTCAAACAAGAGTGTGGATGTTTAATCTAGGGCTGCTGGAGAACAATCTGTCCTGACAGCTGGTGGGCTTGTTTACTGTGAAGTGTCTCTGACATTACAGAAAGATGGAGGGGAATCATCTTTCGTTTGTGAGAGATCAGGGCTTATTTTGATAAGTCGAGCAGCAAAGTAGGTAAACAAATTTTGGGCGTGCAACTTTCCCCGATATTTGTTTTTGATTGTATTCTAGTCAGAGCCCACCCCGGTGTCCGTGGGCTGAGGTCACACGAGCTGGCGCCCCGCTCTTGCACAAGGGTCAGAGGTCAAAGCCTTGCTGACAGTGCTGGTTGGTGTCAGGAGACACTAGTCTGTGCAGATTAGTACACAGACTGGCTTTCATGGGGCCACAATTTCTATTTTTAGAGAAATTATTTGCCAGACCTGAACCCACCCCAAGGTCCATCATTTCATCCACGCAGATTGTTCTAGGCACATCTTCTCCATGTTAAGCACTGTGGTACCAACTTACACAATATACTGAAAACGAGCCACTTTAAGTGAACATGATATATTGTTTTAAATGGAAAATACTTGAATTTCTTAAACTAAATTATTTCTATTCTACACTTAATATGTGACCCCCCCCTCCAAGTACTTTAAATGTGGAGAAATAGATATTTCCTTGAAAACTGGACTAAGAGATCAACACAGATGTTGATTTAAAGCTGAGGTTTAGGAGAGAGCAGGAGCTGCAATCATTCTCTGCATTCTAGTTGACATGAGGAGACGTGCAGTAGAGACCCAAGGGACATTGGAGATTTCTGTGGGAATCATGGGAAATGCAACTGTCTGTTGTGAAGAGACAGGCAGACATTTTGCACCAGGTTATTCTAAGCTAAGGGACATCCAAATATTGTGGCACATCTCCAGATGAATGTAATTAAAAATTGACTTAATGAAACCCCTAAGCAACACACGTGATTTAATAGTGATTTCATGACCTCTACATGACCTGCTTATAATAAAATCTCAGAACAAGTTGGATGCCGAGTTTTGAGTGTTTGAACCACTATGGAGTGTGCACAAAACATACAGTTTCACACAAACAAATCTCCCGAAAGAAGCAGCTGACAGTAATGTCCCGATTCTTGAAGATAACCATTACTTGCAATCCTCATACCTGAGCAAAAACCAAGAGCCCTAAACTAACCTGAATGATTAATTACTTGCATTAGAAATACAAAACACATGGTAAAACAGTTATAATATAGTCATAGTGGAACTGATAAAGCCATCATGAATGGTATGCTTTATGATCTTATCACTCATTATGGCTAACCAAATTCTAAAACTGTGATAATGGCAACACCAGACACTAGGTTTCAAATTAACAATACTGCCAGCGTGTCACTATTCATTTCCGTGTTTGAGCGGTCTGTCTTTGTCTTAGAATTTCCTACAGGATTCTAGTTCTGACAGTGGTCCCCTTTTGGGAAAGACTGCACAGTTAACTTTCAGTTTATCTTTCAGTTTGACTCTACAATAGTCATTCCTAAATCGACAGGCACAGGAGAGTTCTACTCAATTACTACATGTCACCCATTTGCAATATTCACTGCATTGTCACTTTTACTCAGAAACACTTGTGCATTGAACCTGGCTTAACATTTAAAAACGTTTTCATTTTATTAATCACTATTCCCCCTTTACAATGGGAAACTCGATTAATTTAATGCTCCAATGTTCATCTTCACACTATGCACTACACAATTATTCTCTGGTTATTATTTTTTTATTAATAACCACTAATTTCCCCTATAACTATCTCCACCAGCTGATCCTGTTTGGCCAGAGACACCACTCTTTAATCAAAACTTGCACCCCTGACACAGCTGCAGCAACAGGTTTGTCAGCACTACAACAGATATTCACCCTCTGCTATCCAAGTTCAGATATAGACTGTCTTCCTTTTCTTCCTGACTTCTCTTATAGTCTTCACAATTAGCCCAGAGATGACCCAATCACACCAGTTCCTCTCCCTTATGTGGAATTGCACTCCCTGTGATTGCTAATTACTTATTCAGAACATCTGCTTCTCTTTCAAATGGTTCTTTCAATGAGCAGTCAGCCTTCCAGACAGATAGTTTGATAGCTATTTAGCATACTGACTTCTGAATATTAAAATATATCCCATAGTGCACTCAAATTCCAAAAACACTTTTGGCCAAAGCAATAGCAATTAGTAAAAAATTACTAAAGATATTAATAATAAATACATATTGTTTTTTTGTATTTACAAAAAAATATTTCAGAAGCTCATTGTCTGTCCCTCTGAATTTGGGACACATCCTGGGGTGCAGCTCTTCTGAGGTTCCCCCCTGCCCAGTAGAATTAGAAAAGCTGTTCTGATTCTGGTAGGAGATGGAATTCTAGCATTAGATTGGTTATTTTAGTGAAGAATGTTTGATCCTAATTTAGTTCTTGCATTCTTGCACTGCAGCAGAAAGTGCATCTCTGTCTCTGTTTCCACTTCCTGGCAGTGGGTGCACAGCCAGGTCTGCCTGTGTTGCCCAGTTTCTACGGCCAGGCTGTAGTCACTGAGCCCGTACTTCATCAGAAACTGTTTCTCCTTGCGGAACCCTAGCCTGCTTAGATACTCAGCTAGTGCGTCTTTTTAGTCTGTTGTCTTTTTAGGGCATAGTAGCTTTCTTATTTGTGTTTGTGTGTGTGCGTCCCAGTGTGTGAGGCAGTGTTGTCTGGTTTGTGCTGTGATTGGTTGACTTTGATTTGTGCAGTTCTGGTTTTGCCGTCCTGAGGCTGGTTGATGTCAGTGAGCTGCAGGACCAGTTGGGTGAGGGATCAGCTCGGCTCTTGGATCAGGGCCTCATGGTGGTAGGAATTCTGGTCACTACATTTTAGGTGTAGTCAATATTTTATTGCTCTTTTCTGTATGTTGGTTAGCAGTGTGTACTGGCCTATTTCAGGCCTCCATCTTCTGTCCCATTTGTTTTAAACCTTGTTTACTATCAGACAGGATAAAAAACCGCCTGGAATTTCCTGTTCTCAATATTGCTAGTACATTCTCTGGCTAAAGACTGACAAACCGCTTAATCTTCACAATAATAAAATGCAGCTCTGGGAAACTGTATTTCTTTTAGTCCATCATACACATTTTTTCATGTCAGAAATGTAACTGAAACTGATCAACTTCAGTTCAGTAATTAAATACTTTAAGAGTGGTGTATGACAGTGAAGAGTCCCAAATGTTTCTGTTGCATTATTATAATACCTCGGTATTTCGAATTTAATTAATTTGACTATTCAGGTGCTTTTCATAGTGAGTTTACCAGCTGAAAAGTCTTAGCTGTCGGAATGGAAATCTTCTGTTTTTAATCTTATTGATCCAGTAGCACTGTGTTTTCTTTTATATTCGCTGCCATTTGCACCTCCCTAACTCTTTTTCCACATTGGACCTGCTGGATTAGGGACCTGGCTTCGGGGATTTTATTTATTGAACGTCTGTCCTCCGTATCCTGAGTATGTTTCTCTCCGTATTGAATGTCCTAGCTGTGAGAACGAATTCTCCACATTGAAACTGCTGATCCCAGCACAGTGTTTTCTGAAAGAAATAAAGGACTGGTATTGAACAGCCTTTTGGTTATGTTTTTAATGCCAGCATAATCCCTGATTCAAAATCCCACACAAATGGATCACTCGTTTCTTCCTTATTTAGCAGTAAGGCATTACAGAAGAGAGGAAAGATTGTTTTTTTAATTTGACACAGATTTTGAGTAATATAATTCATTGACTTTTGAATTAAAAATGGATTCTAAATTATTTCCAAAAACTTTCCTCTCAGTATGTTATGGACATTTTGAATGAACAATGGTATTGTAACTTTGGAAGTATGGAGCATTTGAATTACGTCTGATTATGAATTATTATATAAAAAACCAAATAATCCTTTTAATTTGATAATAATCTCTGTTCAATGTGAGAAAGACTTAGTCTTCGTGTATGCGTTAATTAAGTAGTTTATGCCAAGGACATTAAATTGCAATAAGGATGTGCCCCATCCTATACATTTAGTCATTCACAATGAAGTAGCACCCATGCACCCATAAACTGCGAGGTGAAAAAGATGTGTCAAATAGCAGCACAGTTTTAGGACGATCTACCTTTCAGAATAAAAAAATAGGTAAAGGCTTCTTCCATACTGAAAAGAAAAGAAAATAAAAGAAATGAGACGTAATGTTTTGGCTGTGGAGCCTTTTTGAGGTGCTCTCTTTCCTTTCCTTTCAGCATGGAATAAACCTTTACCTGTTCCTTTCCAGCCTACGCAGGCTGATGCAGCCCCCTACTTGAACTGATAAAAACTAAACGGCATGAAAACGTGTACCTATACAGTACAGCCCTCCCAAGATAGGTTGCTGGGTGGCTTGTGAAGAATGTGAGCCACCTCACAGAGAGCAGGCTTAATATCCCTCTTCTTATGTTCACAGTGTGAACTCTGTGTCAGAACAAAGACTGTATTTTATTAAGAGAACCAATTTGTTCTTAATTGACCTGTCTGGTTGCAAGCGGTAAAAAGAATCTTCTGTGTCCTGCCAACATGTTTGGGAGATCAATGTGAGAAATGGCATACTTTCTGGAATAATTAGCTCTAAGCGGTCAGTCGTTTGTAACATCCCTGGCTTGTTTTGTTTATGTGAAAATCACATTTTCCCATTTTCTTTTTACGGGCTAGATGTACAGAAGCTTACAGGTTGTTTTACAGCGCCAGAATTGTTTCCATCTGGAATCATCTCGCTCTGTGCCCTTGAGGCTGTCTTTCTTCATGAAGTCATCTCTGATTGCGTTAGAGAAAATGTGCCCAGATATCTAAATATCTGTGCATGCACTTTCCAGTGTGAAATCTTACTGCAGGGGTTACAGCTCATCACCTCCTTCACATACCGTAGATATAACTTCCTTTGACTGCTAAATTGCTGTCCTCATTGGACTTTACATTGTTTTCTTGTTACATTTTTCTGAACTTTTGGTGTTGTTGCCAATCTGTTTTGAAATTGTCTTTACAGATGGTGAAGGCCTGAAGATGTATATTAAAATATTTCTCTGAGGGCTATGATGCCTTGGCTTTAGTCACACAGGTGTTGTGCACCTGTTGTGTCTTTCCATTACTCTAAAGAGTTGCATTTTTCATAGGGTAGTTGACACTGTATTTTAATAATGCCTGTGCTATTGTTCATGGAGTGAGTTAGGTCCTTTGTATTATGTAAGTCCTTCAACTGTTGCTGACAAATGTTTTGTGACTTAAGTTTCCCACTGACGCAAAAACCACCAGTTGCAGTCATAAAGTTTTAGTAGTGTGCACATAAATCCTAATTTTTTATTTCCTTCAGGAACACTTTGTGCCCATTTTAAGAAAAAAAAAAGACAGACTCAAATAAACACGCATTTATAGGGAATTTGTGTAATGTTACATGGTTGAATGTGGATTGGAACTCATTTCTGCCCTTTATGCAATTTAAACCAGTTTTCACTTAGTTCTGGTCCCAAAGAGCCTCTGGTTCTCATTGCATCCATTGGGAAGCTTTTAAGGTCATGACCACTGCATTCTTGGAACTGTACCCAAAGAAATGTATTCAGAATCAGGAATCATGGATTAGGTGTACAATAATGTGACCCCATTCACATCAGAAAACACTGACTAAAGCCACAAAGCCCAGTGACCATCACTACAATGATAAAACAGTAAAAATAAAAAAAAATCTTAATAATAAAACACTTCCAAGTCCATAAATGTTTTTAAAAAGATAAAAAAGAATAGGTTCTGCTTTGGAGGATGAAGCACTAGCAATATGTGAAGATATATTTATTCTGCCATAAGTAAAAGGACAGTGAATTCAAAACTGCTACTGTACTTCTGTGGTATGCTCAATATTTCGGATTTAAGATGAAACGATGAATATGAAGCAACAGTACAGAATGTACTGAGTTGTTCTGTGCACATATGCGTTAACTTTTTAGAATAATACCACTTTTTGTGTTCCATCCCTCCCCATTTCACCTGACTTGGGGGGGATTGAACACAAAAAGTGCTATTATTCCAAATATAAGAACAGAAATACCCAGAAATAAAAGGAGGCATTGTGTGTTTCCCTCATATTAATTTGTTCATCTCAAATCTGAATTACATGAGTATGCAGGAAAAAATAGCAATGCTGACTTCATTGTCCAAATATGTACCTTATGGAAGGCACTGTATTTGCATGTCTGTAAATCATTCACAACACATAAACATGCATGAGCACTAGAATGTGGAAAATGAAACAAGTAACAACCTTGCAGTGAACCCTGTTTGCCAAGTATGTTCGTCCTGGCCACTGTGCAGGCTGGGTTCATGGCCTCTAATGCCAAGCCTTGTAATGGAGCCCAAGCTTAGCTCGGCTGTCCTGCTCTAGCAATGCGGGAACAGAGCTGAGTGAAGCAGCAGGCAGGAGCAGAAAGGGGCAAGCAAGTCCCACAACCATGGAACATGGGATTGCATACACAACAGGGAAATCTGTTTATCCCTGAGAGATTATCAAAGGCTTGAATAAAGTGCAACAATCGCTGCCATTGGACCTGACTGATTTGCTGGGTCTTTTCCACTCTAATCTCCTCACTCAGAGACTGACCTGTTGTTTTAAAGAAGGACAAAACCAGATGTGAAGTCTGCACCCACATCCCTCCTAACCCAGGGCTGGCTTGGAACCACAAAACAAGGAGAAAACCTGAACTGCACGATGTTACAATATTACACAGAAATGCTGACTATATTGGAAAAGTCAAGGTTTGTGTTACAGTATATAAACACAGTCCGTCTTAAAGTAGGAGTCACTTAATATAACTTCAGAAAACAAAATGGTACAGTTGCTCTAGTCAGACTCACAGACATTTACAAAACACACCAACACCATATTAGGTATTGTAATATCAGGAAGGTACCTTACTGATAACAGTAGTGCTATCAGTTTTTACTAAGGCGCCTTGATACAGTACTTCTACAAATTAAATGACATTAATGAATCAACTACAGTTTGAAATGACTGTTAGTTTTATATTTTTTGCTACTATCTTCAACTGGCTTACTGCCCTGCATATTTAAGGCAGACAGTTTTTGCTTTAGGTGTCATAATGCCCAAGTTATACTGCATCTGACTCTTTTTCAAAAGGAAGACAAATGACAGAAATTCTCACATTTACAGTACATGGCAGCTGAGACCCAGAACTTCGTAGAAAAAGGTCCAGAAAAAGGAAAACACCAGCTTGAAAGATGAGACCTCAAAGATAAAATCCACATTTTTGAAACAATGTAACTGTTTAGAATGGAAACAAAGGACTGTGATGTGGAATGAAGTAAACCTTTTTAAAAGTCCTTTCTCCCATTTTCTCTTCCATTAAACTACTATACTGTATGTACTGTAGTCAGTTTGAAAACCTTTCAGTTTTCTTGCACTGTTGGCCATAATGAAGTTTAAATGTGAATGAAAAGATTGTATTTTCGAATATGAAACTGGATTTAAATTATTCATATACACCCTATTATTGTTATGTTAAAGACCTTTATGTACAGTACATGTTAGTTGAGGACAGTGGCTTGGTTTGGAGTTTTAATTAAGCTCTGTAGTCACTTGCTCATTTGAGTCCTAAATTTATTATTAGCTGACTAGGAGCACAGCTCCTCAAACGCCATCACATAATTCAGCAGAGTTGGCTCTCTGGGGCTGGCAGTGCATATAGCAGCACAGATGTGTAACAAGCAGATTTCTGGAAGAGCAGTGCTCACAGTCTTCATTTTCCCTGGGATGTACAAGTATTGCAGCAGTGAGCAGAGACGAATAACAATTTGCAACTCTAAATGTGGAGTGCATAAAAATAAATATTACTGGCATTTGTAGTCTCTGTGAGCAGCTATTTCAACCTTTTTAACTGTGATGTGGTTAAGGTGCTTGTAGCTACAAAACAAGCACAAGCCTACTCTATTCAGTGTGGTCTCACAACATTTGCCCCATATTATTATTTTTAATTAACAGTCCCAAATACTTGTGATCATTGACAACCTCTACAGTCTGTTTAATACAATGGATTTGAAGCAGGCTACATTTTAATTAAAAAAAACTCATGAACAGGTACTATACTGTATGTACTGAGAGGGCAAAAAGGACCTAAACTCTTTCTCTGCTTTGAGAGACATGATACAAAGGATGAGTGGAAGGAGATTCAATCTTTGTAAATCATCACCATGGAAACGTGGTGAAACAAAATGAAGAAAATAGGAAAAGGTGATAATGCACTTTAAAGAAATGTGTGGGTTAGGATATGGTCATAAAACATCTCAACCCTTTGCCAGGATGTCAGTATCCTGGGAGACGAATAATCTGGCTCAGCACCTCTGCAGCTCTGAGTCTACACTCATCTCAAGTCACAGGAGAATTAAAATTCATCATTACTCCCTTCCTGGAAAGAGACTGGAGTTGGAAGCTTAGTGTGGCTCCTACATGCGTCTCGTGGAGTCAATGGTTATTTGAAAGTACAGCAGATCCCTTTGGGGGACCTTTACAAAAGTGAATGATGGAGGCACATTTGTAGAAACAAAAAGAAAGTACTATGCAATCAGGGTGAAATAATGTATTGTTGGACGATTGTTAGCACTGTTCTGGCTGCGTATGGTTTCACCGAAATAAATCTCGCTGAGAATATGAACGTTTTATTTCCCAGATCAGAAGTATCAAGTACTCTAACTCTACTTATGGTTTCCAGTCGCAGCTGGGTGTGCGTCCTCGTCCTCCAAAGTTTCCTTGCACTTTTTAGTGCCTCGCTGCCCGTTTACCGATTTAGGCCTTATTTAATTCTCTCTGCAAAGTCAGTCTGCTTACAGTAAGTTTGGTGGAGGAATTGGGAAATTTAATTTGGAATTGGCTCCCTTTTTTTCCCCTAACCTTCAACCCTTCGTATTCAAAATGTTTTCTGTCCAAACAGAGAAGGACAGGCCAAGGAAAATGAACAGACTGACAACTCAAAGAGCACAGCAAGGGAGAGGGGCTAGAGCCACAGTGGGGGAAGAGAGGCTCAGACTGGGAAACATTCTCACAGGAAAACAGGAAACCTTTCAGTTTCTCTATTTTCACTCCTGCCAGGAGATGCAGTTTCATAGTTTTCTTTGCATCAGATTTGAAAGGCAAATCGGTCAATTTCACCTGTCATTCACTGTTTTTTCTTCTTCGTTCGGTCCCTGGAACAGTTTAAATCTAATATCAAACACATGTGAGCATTTAAGAGGCAAATGAGTTGAAAAATCAAATTTACTTAAAGATTACTTTAAAGTTTGATCCCCAAAGGGTCACATTCGTCTGCCAGAGACTGATGGCCTGATTTAATTATACCTCAGGCTGAGACAGAGTGAAGGAAATAAGCACTGAAATAAGCTGACTAAATGGAATTGGTAATAGGAGCATAGTCACTGACTTAGTGCTGGAGGTGTACAGCAGGTGAAAATGCCTTAGAAAGACGATGAGCTGCTCCTTCTAAAATTACTTGGCTTTTTCTCATTTGAAATTCACCCCTGTGTCTTTACCAAATGGTGTTTTAACGAAAATATAGAAACTTCACAGGGCCTTTCCACACCTATATTATCTCTAGCTCACATTCGACTGTCAAAAGTTACCCTCACACTGACCAGCAGATTTTGCACGTCAGCCGTGGTCTTTAGAAAACTCTTTACAAATCAGCACTTATAAAAAAATGTTTGTGGAAAAAATTAACATTCCACCCTGTGGGCATGTGGTGTTGCTGTTGCTAAGGTGCTTATAGGTTCAGAATTCTGAGGTGTTCAGGGACAGTGAGTGTTTCTTGAGGCATCGAGAGGCTCAAGTCTGATTTTCTTCCTATGTAACCGTACAATGAACACTTACAAACTCCCTAAAATGGAACTGGGGAAAGAGGCAACTTCTCCTGCCTAGTCAGTCATCTACAAAACTAAACTAATACTCTATAGTTTTATTATTTTAAAACTTCTGTTGGAATTCTATAGTTGCTCTTTCCACAAAAGGGCATTCCATGAAATGCTGTTTGATATGATTGCCGTGTGTAAACAGTGCCTTCATAGACTTTGTGGAACCTGCGTTGTGATTTCAAGGATATCCAGAATTGCAGGAACAGTAAGATCTGTAACCTATTAATACACCACCAGAAAAGCTCATTTCTGAGAAATATCTGGTTCACTAACACTAACTCCAAATAAACTACAAATTATCCAATCCTTTATTTGCAAGTGAATATTGCCAACTATTTCCTTTTTATGTTCCCAATCAAATTATTTTTCTTCTTAACCTACTGTAGGTCTCCAATATAAATACCGTATGTGTGCTTAGTTTTAACAGCCATCTGCCACTTGTTCCATTGTGAGTCCCTCAGTGCCTATAGGACATTGAGCATGAAGTTGAGGATTCATGCTGAGCTCTGGGACAGAACCATAAGTTAGCAGCAGGCAGGTGAGCAAGGGACACTGTCAGACTCAAACATGCATAACCTCAACCAATTCTGTGCAAATACTTAGGAGATCCTGTTGTCTCTAATAGCATAGCCCAGACCTACATCCATTACTGGGCTGAATCCATAGAATTTATAATTAATAATAATTGGTTACACTTATATGGCACTTTTCTGGACACTCCACTCAAAGCGCTTTACAGGTAATGGGGACTCCCCTCCACTACCACCAATACTCCCCTCCAAAACCCCTACTCTTTTGGAGAAACACCCTGGGATTTTTAATGACCACAGAGAGTCAGGAAGTCAGTTTTATGTCTCATGCCAAGGACTGCATATATTTTTACAGTATAGTTTCCCCGTCACTAGACTGGGGCATTAGGACCAACATAGACCACAGTGTGGACGACCCCTGTTGGCCCCACTAACACCTCTTCCAGCAGCAACCTTAGTTTTTCCCAGGAGGTCTCCCATCCAGGTACTGACCAGGCTCACACCTGCTTACAGTAGGTTCAGTGGGTTGCCAGTTGTGAATTGCAGGGTGATATGGCTGCTGGCTATTCCTCAGAACTAGGGCCTTTAACAGCTGAGCCTCCCAGGTCTTCTTGTCTTCAATATCTATTTCATCTCTTGGTAGATTAACACTGTACAACTCTTTCATCGCTTTGAGAAAACTGAGTGGAAATTTTGCTGTGGAGCAAAATCACTCTTGAGTTTCCACTGTAGTCAGCTGCACCCTTAGCAGCAAAAAGATAGAAATCATTGTTATTTCAATCTCACATATCTCAAATATTCGCAGCGCTTGAGCTTTTCTCAAAGCGAGGCGTGGGTTTTGCCTCTGATCTGAGGTACTGACACCAGTGAGCTGTGCAAGGTGAAGCCCCAACTGTTTGCCATTAGAGAAACAGGATGCTGTTCCAAGATTCCTGCTCCAGCAGGACCTCCTCACCACATGCACATCAACGTCAGCTATTGAATAAGAGAGAACGACTCGAGCTCTTTTGAACACAGAACCCACTCGGATATGAAAATTTAGCTTGGCTCTGAAAGCCTGTGTGTAAACAGTGTAATCGGTTCCTGCTGCCCAGGGTAGAGTGATTCTGCCAGCCTGCTAACCTGGGCATTCACAACTCTGGACTCCCAGGTCCTCTGGAGAAGGCCCTCACTGCAGTGACCCTGATGGCCACCTTAAAGCGGTTTATTTTCCTTGTTGCTGAGGTTTTCAAATTAGCTGTATTGCACAGCAAAAGAGACATGTCATCCATGTTAGAAACATTCTCCATCTGTGTTTATCAGTGAATGATACTATAGAACATAGAATATATATTTTTTATAGTTTAACACATCCTTTTTTTATATCACCAAAAGTGTTTTTAATTTATTTACCAATTCAATGTTTTTTTAAACACACTGGTGTATGAAAAAGGAAAAAAATTATCATAAGAAATGGGGTATGTGAAATAACAACTAAATCCCTAGGTTACTTTGTACAAATAAGGGGTTAATTTAATTGGGAGGTTAAATTATTGGGTAACATGTAAGCATGAAAGCCACCCTGTCTGTAATTTCCTGAGTTTGGTCTTCATCACATAGGTTGGTGGACTCAAACCATGTTACAATCAAAAGACATTTCAGAGGACCCCAGAAAAAGAGTAGTTGATGCTCAACCCTCTCCACAGTGATATAAAAGACATTTCTAAACATCTGGAGCTCCATCAATCCATTCTCAGACACATGGGTAATATTCTTCAAATGTAAAATATTCAGGTCCATGGTGACTTGACCCACGACTGGTCATCCTGTCAAGATCTCCCCAAGAGCAATCCACAAGACTACTGGAAGAATGTTAAATGGAGAGACGAGTCGAAAGGTAAACTTTTAGGCCACGATGCCAATGGTATTGTGTGGTAAAAGCTAAACTCTGACTTTCAACAGAAGAATCCAATCTGAACTCCAAACTGTCAGGCATAGTGGGTAGGAGTATTGTGGACTGGAGTTGCTTTGCTGCCTCAAACCCAGATGGATTACTATCACAGAACCATAAACTTGGTGTTATATCAAAATCTGGAGAAGAATGTCCAGCCATCCCTTCATTGGTTAAAACAATGATTCTTGCCATCCTTTTCAAAATGGCTGAAGACCAAGAAATTTTGCCTTTTGGACTGACCAAGTCAAGGTACACACCTAAACGTAAACACCATTTGTGGGGAAGACCCACAGATGGCAAATTACTGTTCTGTAAGGAATGATTGAACAAAATTAAAGTCAATGTGATAGATACACAGCTACAGAAATCATCTCGTTGAAATCACTTCTGTTCAAGGAGGTGCCACCAGTTACTGAATATAGGAGTTCACATACTCGCACAAGGATACTTACTGTTAGATGACTGTTAATTAAATTTTCCAAATGTATCTAATTTCTTTGTTTTATACATGTAATCAAATTATATCTCTCCCTTATTAAGACGTTTAGTTGTAAAATGTACAGACTATAGACCAACGCAGGAGGAGACACAAACGTTTTAGTGGCAGTGTAGATCAAGTTAACAGCAACCTGGACATGTACTGTACCCAATACCAAATTTATACAAAAGGTTACACTGTAGGCCTTGTTCATAACATAAAAGAGCTTGCTCATTGTTGAGGGTTGAGTTGTATTGGTGTACCAGGAATGGAAGGAGCTCAGGGCTTCATCACTCATAGACAGACACAAGAGCATAATATTTAGTTCTTCCAAAAATCATAACTCATGGCTTTGAAACCAAATTTAGAGCTTAATGCTGTGCTATATACATTTTAAAGAATGTTGCGGCAGACTGGGGCTGCGACACCTAATTAATTAATGTGGATGGGGTACTCGTTCTCTTAATCTGTTTAATTAGCTGATTGACTGTGCTGCAAATCAGTCAATTAGCTGCTCTGGCGGCTGCCTCCAGTTCTTAAAAGAAGCTTTTCAGAGAACCCAGTAGAGTTTTTACTTTTGAGGTTTGGGTTTTGAGTTTATTTATATATATAATATATATAACATTACTTGATTAACCCTTTACAATTTCTTGCATTAGGAATTATCTTTCTGCATATCCCAGCTTGCTCTCCATGAGACACACAGATAGGGAGAGAGCCTGGGATCAGAGTGCAGGGTCTGCCATTGTACAGCACCCCTGGAGCAGTTGGGATTAGTTCTTGCTCAGGAGCCCAACAGAGTAGGATTCCTCTGCCAGCTGCGGGATTTGAACCGGCAACCTTTCAACCACAGGCGCAGATCCTTAGCCACGCGGTTTGGACCGTTTATGAGCTTTGTCTCAACTTATTTTGCACTAACTAGAATGTGTTGTTACATTAACAAAAGCATCATTTGATGGAACCTCCACATGTGTACCATGTTTGCATTAATAAGACCACAATTGCGTAAAGTATTGTAGAGATGGTCTGTCAAAGATAGTTAAGGAGATAAACTAGTGGATGAGGTTTTAATCCAGTCAACATACTTATGTGTCCCACAATGCTCCACACTTTCACCAGTAAAGCTACATCTGTAGATTTAACTTATGAATCTGGTAAGAGGCTGGTCTGCACACCTTCCAGAGTGAGCCACAGCCACAGCTAGCACCTGCCAGTATCTCAAACGTTTGGTTATCTGTGTTCTTTAAACTCTGTACCTCTCCTGTTACAAGATTAGTCCGTGCTCAAGCCTGGAGGCTCTTCGGGACAGATCCTCTCCTGGTGTCTGTAGCAATAAGCAGATTGAGAGCACTTGCCACACCATGAATGCAGTGCCAGTCCTTCTTAGAGTGACCTCCTTTGCTGAGTGGGTAGCCATTGTGCAGTTAAGTGGGCTACAGCAGTTGGGATAAGGTATTGTGCTGAAGGATACAACCAGGAATTTAAAGTACCGATGGCGATGATGTGCAGTTTAACATGTCCTTTAGCAATGTTTCATTTTGTAGAAATGAAAAATGTGGAATTGAACAAGCTACTGGAAGATGCAGAATGTTTGGTAACTCTTAAATGTGCAAGTACAGCAGTGATTGTGCCAGCTTTCCTATTGACTGTGAAGGACAATGTTGAGAACAATGAGTGATAATGAGATCACAGGGCACATTTCTGCATTGTTAAAGCTGTTTCAAACTACATAGCACAAAACAAAACCCTTACTACATCACTAAAACATATGACTCTCTAGCTCTAACAAAAGATAAATCCTGGGATTGTCAGCACTTTTACAGCAAGCTTTAAGAACCTCATTAAGATATCAAGAACCAAAACAGGCAAAATCTTGTCTCTGAAGCTAAATTTTCACCAAATTACTACATTAATAAAGCAGTTATATATTTCAACAACTCAAAAAATCTTTAAAAATCATGGTTAAATGATTATTACATTGGTCATCCTTTTCCTACATTATGGTCATATAATAAGAAAGACTACAGCAGCTCATCGTGCTACTTTTAATTTACTTCCTGCTTCTCCATTTTGTTCGGTACTGCTCTCCAGCCGCCTGTGCCTCGACATGTACAGTATATACAGAATGTATCCATCTATAACTTATGAAGGGATACAAACAAGGACAAGATATTTGACTGGTTTGTTTGGCTTCTACAAGCTAATTGATCTAAGGATCTCATCCTGCTGTTTCTTGAAAGGACCCAGGATATCAGCTTGACAACACAAGAGTCTTCTAGACTGTCAGAGTGTGCAGAGTGTGACATTCCTCTGAGCCTGGGAATGGATCTGGTCACTTTTGTCTGGCCTGATTCCAGAGCAGCAACATCTTTTTTTTTGCAATTTGGTGACTAAACCTTCACACAGCATTCTAAATGAGGTCAACGCATCAGACAAATCCATTGTACAATTTAACTCCATGTTTTGGGCTATTATTGTAAATTTGCACATTCTACTTGCCTTGTTTATGGCTTTTGAGTATGTTGAGTATGATGTCATCATAAACCCCTAAATCCTCATCATAAGCAGCTTTTTTTTTAAAGTGTGTGTCATATTATATTTATAATGTGTCCTTTCTTTGCTTATTTTTATGGAAAATGACAGTGTACTAATACTAATATACAAAGTGTAAAACACACCCCAGACACATACTGTAATCCTGTTGCTTGTGCTGAAGTGAATTCTAAGGTACGTGTTCTGAAACCATCACTGGTGTTTAATGTAGCTTTCTAGTCTGATATTCTTCATGATTCACAAGATCTGAACACCTCTGTATAGCAAAAACCTCCCTATTTCCTTTAAGCTTAGTGAGACAGGCAGGTATAATTTTTGATAAACCAAAAGAAAAACGTTTATACAGAATCTAAGAAAACCAAGACCAGGCTACAGAAACCCTAAGAAAGTTAGCTGTAGATTTTTTTCCCTATTGTGTGTGATAAGATGGGATATATTAGGGTTAGCTAATGAACTGCACTTTTGAAGTTTGGTGTTTGTTACAATGAAAATACTGTAAGTATTGCCTTCACAATGAAAATTAAGTATTTCAAGTCTTTTTACAATGCTTTGTACTGTACATGAACACTGAATATGACTCTTGGTGTGTATATACTGTAGGGGATATAGGTGTGAGGATGACAACACCATACGTTTGGCTGCAGTGTCAGCAGCAGGGACTCAAACCCACAGGCTTCCAGTTAGGGGTACAGAAGCCTTAATGTCTGCTGCATGCAGCTTTTGTTTGCTGTCTTCTTTATTCTATTAAAAGAGTATTAATATTCTTGGACGGCACAGTTAGCACCATTTAGCATTGTGCTGGGGCCCTGGGCTCAATTCCTGACCTGAGGTGCTATCTGTGTGTAGTTTGTAAGTTCCCCCATTGTTTGCATGGGTTTCGTCTGGGTGTTCCAGTTTCCTCCCACAATCCAAAGACACACTCATAGTTTCGTTGGCTCCTGAGAAATTTGGGGGCGTGTGCCCGTCATGTGGCATGAGAGGCTCCGGCTTCCCCACAACCCAGCTTCACTTTGACACAGAAAAAGGTTTTCTTCAATCTACTGTACGCAAACGCATGCATGTTTTTAAGCGAGGGCCCTAAGTGCTGGTCTTCTTGAGCCACAAGATCCTTGCTCTTTTGTTTCACGCGTCTATGAAATTATATAATTGAAAGAATTATTAGCTGAAAAGGGAGGTATAAATGTGGTAATGGCTTTAAATTATTAAAAGATGGCAATTATGAGCACAGTCTAATAAATTAAGTGATCAAACGAATAACACTGTGTCAGATCATGGATTCCAGTAGTTTTGTATGCCACTTCAGATCCTGCTTGACTTCAGCCCGTAAAGGTTGGGGGAAGGGCCCTGCTTTATAGCAGGAGGAGATGGTAATACGAGGGAATATAGACTTTCTTGTGAATTTAATCTCTGGAGCAAGAAAAGTGCAAGCTTTAGGAAAAACAAATGTCTGGGCTTCTCTCCACATGACCTACTGAAATCGCAAAGCCACATACACGTTTTTAATGTACTTGTCTTACACGTACAAAGCCAAAATAATGAAGTAAAGAATTTCCCCAGAAACCGAGGTGAGTACGAGCTGCACTGTTTTCAACCTCCCCTCGACACGTGAAAGTGCACTTTATGAGGGCCTAGTGGAGACTGCAGGGCCTCACTGAGCTTGCTGGAGACAACTCAGTCCAAAAGACTATTCACAGGGCAGACTGACCACAAAACCTGAAGGTCCTTTTGAATCCCAGGACAGGAGTGACACCATTTTCTCTCTGTGAGACTTCAGTTCCAAGCTGCTTTCCAGCAAGTCAGAGATTGTTATTACTGGGGTCACAGTGTTCTCAGACTGTTGGGATTATACAGTAGATGAGATAATCCAAACAATTGTTGGTTGGATCCAAGTTTTTGTTATGGCTCTTAACCTTGGTGTTTAATACATCTATATATTTGATGTAGAAAATTAGAATTTTCTCAATTGTGAATTCCATTCTACACTCAGGGTGAAGGTAGAAAAGGCACTTCTAAGTGTGATAAGCAAAGCATCTTGTAGTGCATCTAAAAGCTTCAAACAGAAGCACCATCTGTTGCGAGATATAGCGAGGGTGTGGGTTTTAAACAGCTGTGGAACTCGAAGAAAAAACTGAAGACAATAGTAGAACTGAGCCAGGAGTAGTGCTAAGAAGTTGTTCATCTGAAGGATATCTTAATAATCACATCTTAACAACTGCAACACACCCTCAGCCCTCTGCTAACATGAAGCCCACATGTGCTTCTGCGACGTGACCTCTGGGGCAGGGTTAATTGGGACATTCACACTGAGAGTACCGCACAATGTCCAAACACTGATAGCTTCTCCAAAACACAGACGAATGCTATCTGAAAACATTCCAATAAAATGTGGAAAATAAACTGTCTGTAACAAGCTGTTTAAGAGACTTGAGAGTCTTTTTTTATTTTATGGACGTAAAGTGAGAGAAAATGATTTTTAATGCTTTTAACACTCTCCTGGTTTAAGATGTTGGCTTGTGCTCGTCTATAAATGTTACAGAAAATGTTTATTTTAATGTACCATTAAGAACTGCCTTGCTCTCTGTGTTCAACAAGAAACCATTGATTATATGTTGTAACCTCAGTTTAAAAAAAAGATAGTCAATTTTGGTTAAGTCTGTGTCATACTCCAAGAATTTCAACAGTCAGCTAGCTGTGTGAGGGCAATTTTCTTTTGAGTTTTTTAGAGCAATTTCTCCAATTATTGTGATACAGTTTAGTGAAGACCCGTGAAGGGTTTTGTTTGTACTCAGTTCTTGCGTCTTTTGGAAGTCGATGGGATTTCCCAGCGAAGTTTTTCCCCATTACACACTTGCTAAAATAATAAAAAAAAAACTTTCAACATACAGTACTCTACCCGGACTGCTAAGAGGTGTACAAGCGTGTCCATGGGAAAATGAAAGAATGCTAACAACGGTGAACTGGTACATTGCTGACCCTTTATTTGTGTGCTTTGAAATTCACAATTCTGGAATTTTTAAGCAGCCCTTTCCTGGCACACCACTACTCTCTAACTCTTGGTAGAGCTGTTATATTGATACAGTCTGTCACTGAAATATACAAAGCCATTCTGGAGAGTACAGCTAAAGCTTCTTCATTTTTTTTCCTTTTGGTTTCCTTGTCATAACAGTGGTGCGGTGCCTCTCAGTACCTAAAGCAATTAAAGATCGAGTTCTGACTCTTACTGTGTTAAGCAGTGTGTCCCTGGATGTGGACTTGACAAGAAATGGAAAAGGCAATGCTGTTAAGGAGTAACTGTCAGAATGCCTAATAATGACGAGCACCTTTAATTAATATGTTTTGCAATTGCATTAAACTTGATCTGTTTTGGATCCATTTTGATTCTGTGTTCACAAATGGGGTATCACAAAGACTTTGTAATGCTTTGTGGTCAAAGCAGTTGTGACTACGCTGGGTCTTGGACACTTCACAGCTTTTCGTGGGCCAGTTGGATCAACACTGAAGCTGACTCCAGCCTTCCTGACAGCTGCTTGCAGACAAAGACTTTCTAGCTTGGACTGGATGACTGTGAAAGTAGTCCCACTGGACTGAAAGTTCGGACAGTCTCTCAACTAATATTTTCTGTTACTCCTTCTAGTGTATAAATATTGGATAATACATTCTGCAGACCCTGTGGTTTTAAATCCATGACTGCCATTTCAGTCTTAAGAGTTGATGAGCTCAAGATAACCATTTCTTCTTCTGACAGATTTAGTTGCTTTTATTTAATAAACACATCTTTTTGGGCTTAACAACAGCCTTCCTGCTGTTTTCCCCACTGTTTAGTTAGCTGAGGGGACGTAACGTTAACATTTTACAACTGTATGAAAGATGATGTTCATTAAACGTTTAGGGAAGTGGGAGCTCTGCTGCAGGGTCTGTTCTCGATTTGGAAATTTTGGATTTTCTTTGTTTTGAGTTTTTAATATATATGAAGAATGAGCCAGGAATGTTGGATCTTGTAGAGATATTGAAGGATTCAAATTAGGCAGCTGTCAATTGCACATCTGGCTAGGCAGGTTGCAGAGGGATTAGAAATCCGTAAAGGTCATCCACGTGTTCATTTACCGGATTCATGCTTCGTTATATTGTTTCTGCAAAGTTGTGTGATGTTGCTTCTTGAGAGATCAATTTGACAATTCAACTAACTGTTCCTGTCGGAATGTTTTCTTTAATGTATTCACAGAGCTGAAAGTGAGAACACAATAGGGAGATTTCACTCACCTAAACATGGAAACATACTGTATAGCATGGCCCCATTAAACCTTGACTTATTGAGCTTTATCTTTTAATGGAGTAACTGGACTTTAGCACTTACAAGCAGTCTATTGTGAAAAAATATTGTGGGGTGTCTGAGAGGAAACAGGCTTCTGAAAAAACTACAGAGTACTTTTTGTTTTGTTGGCATTTTTTAAAGGAAACACAAAATGTTTTTCTTTTCCTCCATAAAATTCACACCTAGCACTGGACACATTGCAAGGAGCAATTCAGGATGCCCTCCTTCTGCAGGTCAGTTTAATCCTCCTAAAATCCACTATCCTGGAAACATCTGCAATTACTCAATCAAACTTTAAAGAGCATGATGAGTGCAAACGGCTGTTTAAACAGGGTGTCTTTTTCATTGAGCAAGCCTGCTTTCACTTTGGTTCGGAATAGAGGGGTCTTCAGTTCAGAGAAACTGAAAGCAGATCCACGTGATACACTAACTAGACATACAAGTCTAACTGGGACTGACAAGCATTTAAAAGACCATGGCACTTTACAGCTTAGTTGGCAATATTGGTTTTCACTGTGAAAATGCACAGATTTGCCAAACATCTATGGACAGCACATTTTGATGTTATGATCTCAGTAAAACGCTCAGGTTAATTGTCTTTGGAATACTGCTTTTGCTCTTAACCTGGTTTTGTGTGAGCTTCATGTCAACCTCAAAACTGGATTAGTCTGATTGTCATTAATGTGTTTTTGTTGATTTTGAACTGATACTGAAGAAGGGATCAACATGCGAGATGACCTAGTAAGTCACAAATAGAAAAAGACACCAGCACACCTCCTTATACTAGGGAAATGGGTGGGTGAGGTGAGGTAGGGGCTGTGTGTTTCCTGCTAAATCACAGAGAACCACTGTTTAACGGTTTAGGAAAGATTGTACTTTAAAATGTTTACATCGGTCAAAGTTTTCCACTTTTCAGAGAAAAACACAATGACTCGGCTGCCTTGAAATAGCTCCCTGCATCACACGCATGGCCCACATCCCTCTGCCTCCAGGTACACCAGCTGCCAGTGGCCCTCCCAAGTCTCTGGTGCCTTCCTGCAGTGACACATGACTCGTTTCAGTGCGCAGTCAGTGCTGGCCCTGGAGTGGGTGCCAAGGTCCTGCCACCTGCCTTCCAACCAGCATAACACTGGCCCTCGCTACAGGTCAGTGCCCAAACAGCATGCCAACGGCTCTCAGGCTCACTGACCCCTTGATTATAAAAATCTCTAGATTGTACTCCAGCCCCACACCACTGTCCAGTATTAGTGATAACGCTAGGGCTGGGCAACCCTTCAGACACACATTCACAAGCTTCTGTCCACTCCGAGAGTTTGATTTAATTTCAAATTAGTGACAGCCAGCCAGACCACCATTACCTTCACTTTACCAGGATGATGATACAACAACAACAACAATAATAATATCCCATCAATCCTGTTTGTTGCTTTCTGGGATTGGGTCTGACTCCCCCAACCCTGAATTGAATTAAGTAAGACTAAGAATCTTATTATACAACCATCTAAATACACAGTATACCTTAAGAATAAAAAACCTTCTGCTTTCAGTTTGTAACCTTCAACTCTAAAAAAGAAATTAAAAGGCTGCAATTATTCTGCTCGGAAATGCAGGTTTAAGTGAATTAAAATTCAGACTGCAGCTAAGAACAATGACCAATATTATTCTTTGACGTACTTTGTAAATTTCCAAACTTTTTAAGCATGCTGAGATGATTTTATCAGATTTTCATTTTGCTCATTATGTCCACTAAGCAATCTGTGACACTAACAACACCACAGGAAATGAAACTAAATGTGAAAAATGTGAAAGTCATGCTATAGTATGTGGTATTGGGTCCCGTTAGTTCTATTTTTGAAGAGCCACTGGTCACATTGTGACTAAGCCAGGGACTCCCTTCTTGGTGCTGTCTGTAAATTGTCAGGTCGGGTCAGGACTGGGGGGTATCATACCAGGGATTTCAAATAGAAGCAGAAGCAGCACCCCCACAAACACACAGGAGATGAGAAGCAGATGCTGCTGACAGACATTCACAGCAAGATAGGTCACTCTGGGAGCTTGTCCATGCGGGAGAATTAAACCTATCAGTCACACATGAAAGAGTGCTCTCAATAATAAACACATGTCCCCGTCACAGGCCTGACTTCGCTCTCTCCTGGTGGGAATGCTGCGGATTAGGTGAGGAAGAATCAGGAAACTTGCTGTCCTTTCATAACACGGTTGACTTTCAGGAGTTTTGAAAGGTTTAGGAAGGGCACCGCAGAGACAATGTCGTCCAGCATCACCATAAAGACTACAGATTGACAGATCCTGGTTCTTGCAAGTCTGTCTGATTGTTTACATTGATCAATGCGTCCTGGTTTCACTGCGTCTTCCCGGGGTCTTTTTGAAGGCATGGAGTATAACGTAAAGAATGACAGGAAGCAAGCCTTTCTTGACTAAATCAGCAAGTAAGTAAGCAGAGTATTACTAAATAGCAGAATAGTACTAGAGTTACAGCTATATTTTGTGGTTAACACAGAGCAGGACAGTTAAATTGGTTGTGGTCCTGCGGGTGCTGTTCCTTCGATGCGTTATCACTGAAGGGGACATACGGCCTTCTCATGGCCCGAGATGCTGCAGCGCTGGCTACTGCTTGTGTTGGCTGCCACTTCTGAGCTCTTTCTCAGAACGCGAGGTTCACTTTCCTAGAAGTCGCCTTCACTGATGATACTCTAATTATGGCCTAATAACGGAGGGCAATTTTCTGTCATTACTGGAGCGCTCTGTTTTGACGCCTGGGCGCCAACGCGCTGCGTCCAGCCGCGGAGAGAGGCGAGGAGCTCCTCCCCGCAGCCCCCCCCCGGCCACATGCTTCAGGGCCTGGGGCAGGGGGATTTACAGGGGCGGCTGCCTCTCGCAGGTGGGACGCTGGCTTTTATTAAGATGCTTCGGCGATGAGGTTTAGAACAAGCAGAATTCCAGAGGCAAAGCCATTACAGCGGCAGCAGATGTACATTGTATCATCTTTAACCAGGTCAGTTCCCGGAGAGCGATTGACATGCAGTGCGATGGAGTGCTCTGAAGTAAATTGGCCGGGTCTTGAATCAGCAGCCTCCTGTTGCCTGTCACATTGCTCACACATTCTGACACCATACACACCCTCCGCTCTCCCCACGCACAGGCCTAGCAGAGCAGACAGGCAGCTGCTGGCCTTTGTATTGTTCTTTCGGGTGGACCCTTACCTGCCTAAACACATGTAGACTAGTTTCATTTTCCTTCAGGACTCAAAGATGACGAAGAGCTACATTTGTTCCTGCTGAATCGCATAATGAATGTTGAAATGCCGAGGGCAAATGGGCACCTATTTGTTCTTTTTCAGAGCGAGGAAAACAATAGGTCTTCGTGGAACCTGAAACTTAAACAGTGCGCTTAGCTTAAACTCTCGAGAGCCACACATTTCTGGAATGAATTCCAGTGTCGGCGCTGTTTGAAGACAACTTAGAGAGTTTTTTTTTTTTAAGGGAGAGGGCAGAGTTTTTCATTCTGCGTGTACCTGCAACATAGATCCAAATGAGGTGGCTTTCCTGGTCACTCTTCTGTGTGCATTCCTACATCCTGAGCTTTGAGATTAGCCACCAAGTTATGTACTTGTGGTGTGAGGACAGATATTGTGGCCTCGGAGAATGCTCTAATGTGCAGTTTGCAACCACATGTTTAAAGCCTTGCAGTCATTCCCCCTGTGCACACAAATAAACATCACATTAATAGCTGCGGTTAACTTGCCAGCTTCTGTGTACACAGAGGTATTTTATACTTTATGCTGGGAGGAGGGACTGTGGTGCCAACAACATGCAGGAACAAAAAATGATGCTTCGCACACACCCACAAATACATAAACATCACACTTCTCCTGCAGCTACACCCACACACACATCTGCGCAAGCAGTCCAGACCGCAGTAGATGCTGAACCAAGGCATTGTTAGCAAAAGAAAACGGATCATTCCTTGACGTGCCTCACTTTAACATTGTGCTATTCTCTGTCGCTTACTGTTCACAGTGTATTACCACAAGAATACTGTCTTCTATTTTCACCAAAGAAAATGTTACCTTTTGTTTAAAAGAGGATGAGTTAGCCAACTGTACGTAAACGTGGACATGCACTCATTTGCAAAGGTTCAGATACCTTTCAAAATGTAGCGTTGGAAAAATGCAAAAGAAAAAAGAGTGCCAGTTTTTAAAAACGGTACCATTTTGTTTGGTCCCTTTTAAGTTCGACGTATTTGAAGATCAAATAGATGAAAATAAAGTGCGTCTGCCAGGGAGATTTTATTACTGTGAAAATAAGTCCATACTGTGATGTGATGGGTGAATGAGAGTAAGTCTCGGTTTGGCTTTACGACCGAGTTCCCTTGAGCAGGAAGGGACGAGCAATTGATTTAAATTATTAAGCAGTTTCTCTGGTGCATGTTGTAATTTATAGCGGACAGCTGCCTATGGTGAACACGTAAACTACAGTACCTCAAAGTTTCCTTTCACCATACTCCACTCTATTGCAATGAGAATGCCTTTGATGGTCCCCAATAGATCTCAGAAGACTACTGAAATCAGTCTGTGGTTGAATGCCTCAGTAGCCCCAAACCATCATTTTGTTTTGGTAAACTTTCCAAGACTGAATCTTGATGAAATCTGAGAGCAAGGTTTTTCACACACATTTTTAGACTTTTAAACTTTGTTCAGGAAGCTGGAGATAGGACAGTCAGATTTTTTTTTCTTTTTCGGGGACAACTAGAAAGGTACAAGCGATATTTAATAACTTAAGATTGGTTGGGGTTTTGGTTCGAGTTCACTTTTCTACCCAAGCTGTTCTTTTATGACAGGCAGGTAGTTTTATTAGTCTGATATTTGTCTCCAAATGTTGCATGATTTCCATCAAATACTTTGTGAAATTTTCCAATGTAATTTTCTACTATTATTAGTGATAATGAGAATCCAGGTTTATTTACTAAAAACATAAATGTTTTTCAAAATAAAGACAAATATTTACTAAACCTGAGTTCTTTAGACTTCTTAGCATCTGAAATGACTGTAAGAGAATACTTCGGCTCTTGAAACTGTCTTGAATTGCAACATTTTTACTAATTTTTACCAAATAGTTTTCACTTATATACTTTTTTCTGTAACATGCTGAATGTCTCATTCTTGCAGCAGTAGAAATGCTGCAAGTTAAAGCACTGCTGGCACTGCATGTGGAGCCTCCACATTTCCTCAACTGGCTCCCCTGGATCCTGGCATATCTTAATATTACTGTATTTATAATGAACTTTCACCTGCTGGACCCACTGATTGGGACTCAGTTAAAGCTGTGTTACACGCAAGTTCCATTGTAGCTGTTTGACCATTTGGCACTGTGGTACAGTGGTTAGCATTACTGTCTGCAGCTCGGGGTTCAATTTCTGACCCGGGGTGCTATCTGTATGGAGTTTGTACGTTCTCCGTGTGTTTGTGTTGGTTTCCTCCCACAGTCCAAGGACTGGTAAGTTAACTCACTTCTGGGAAAACTGGCCCTGGGGTGAATGTGTGCATGTCTGTGTTTGCCCAGCAATGGACTGTCGTTCCATTCAGGGTCGTTACCATTCAGGTCCCATCCTGCCTTGCGCCCATTGCTTGCTGGGACAGGCTCCAGCTCACCAGTGACCCTGTATTGGATATAGTGGTTAGAAAATGGAGGTTGAATGGTTGTTTGACCATTCTTCGAGGACACTTAATATAAGTAAAAACATGGAGGAGAAGTTTTTTTGTGGGGATTCTGGGCAATTATTAAAAAATATTTTAAAAGAAGCTCTTTCTTTTAAATACAATCCTTATTTATTTGTGTTGGTAGCAGTTCTGCGATTTGAAAACGAGTTTTGTGTAGGTTCAACATGACTGTGGCATGAGACCTCTTGGTTGTTGTTGTTTAGGATGTTGTCTCTTGTTCCACGTTGTCCACAACCCTTGTGGATATTCTTGGTAGCTGGCAAGAAGGAAGCACTCAGTGTGGAAAATGAATAGAGACAATAAGCAAAACAAAAAGCCTCATCATCTTTGATGACCTGTAATACAACTTGTTGGTGTGTTCACAAATGTCTTATGCAATAGTTCAGGTGGGGAGCTGCGTCAGCATGCGTAGGCTGCAAAGGAACAAGTAAAGGTTTATTCCAGGCTGAAAAGAGAAGAAAGGAAACACAACATTCTTCAGATGTGAAGGCTCCACAGCCAAAAACGTTGTGTTTCCTTTCTTCTCTTTTCAGCATGGAATAAACCTATTACTTGCGTCTTATACAATTACATCTGGACCACCTCATAGTTTTTAATATGAAATCATAATTCCCTGTGTTGTACAAAAAACTGTGAAAATCTGTCGTAAAAGAATAAAAAATATATCGTGAACTTGCAGAAATCCACAGAAAAACTGATCAATAGGCATATCCACCTCTATGGCTGAAATCGCCCACAGAGTACTAAATACATACAAACAATCTGGTGTATAATCAAAAAACCTCAGAGCTTTAATAGACAGAAGAGCGCTTAGCCGCATTGTGGTCTTTGCTGTTATTTTATCCACCACAAAATCAATCATGGAAAAATGCTTCCCTCACCACAAAATGTTCAAGCACAAGTCTGTTGAAGAGACATGGCTGTGGCCTTATAAGCAGCAAAAGTTTTGTCTCACGATTTACAGGGGAATTTTTTAAACCTTTCTCTTCCAGTGCACATTTGCTACCGTCAGACAAATTCCACCTAGAAGGTCAATTTGATTTCGGGTTTACAGTTACTCTTTAAAAAACAGGAAAGAGTGTTGCACACTTTGGGATTGCACTGCAGGAGGAACTCAGGACATTTGGGCTTGAGCATTGTCTGCCTCTGTCCTATCTTGATATCAGTATCGGTCTGCTGGCAAAAAATATGTCCTGAGATTTGAGAAACCTCTGCATTAGCAATCTGACAGTGGCAATTATTTTTATATCCCTGCAAATAAGCTGTTTCTGTTTAAAGTGTATTTGGTTAACACTGATATGACGATACAACTGAAAACACATTTAAGATGTATTAAAATTAACATGAGGGAGAAATAGTTTTTCTGCTTGCTTTCCAGTTAAATGTTCTTAAAGTAGATGTTATTCTGAGACAGCTCTCAGCCCAGAGCACACATCTTCAGCCATTCCATCTGTCTCTGCCTGTTTATGTGCTTGCCAGACTTGGCCTGTCTGTCTGTGGTTGCCGATGTGATTATCAAGGTTTTGTCTGAGTTCTATCTGGCACCTTTGCATGGGGCAGAAGGGTCATGTGACAGGAAGTGGAGCAGAAATGATATAGTGCACTCCTGCTGCTCTCAAGAACATACTTCGCACTCCTTCATCTGTTTTCAATTGCCTTTCTTCTAGGCTACTTGGACCTCAACTATTCTGTGAAAAAAGTACGATCTTCTCATCTCATTGTGCTGATGAGAAAATCAACATCTTAAGCTTCCAGAGTCGTTTTTTAGGCAAGCTTACTTGTGACAGGGGCTTCAAAAGAAGCTTTCCACATTTTCTTATTTGGAATAGATATATCTTTATCAGAAGAGAGCTGGGGAAGCAGCATGGGGAAGGATGGGGACGCTTGTATGTCTAGAGCAAGAACACAGAGGCGGCCACAAATATTTTCCACAGAAGGAGCAATTCTGGATATTGCCATGTGACCTTCTCCAAGAGAGCACCAGCCAGGATGCTCTGTAACTCCTGATGCCCTGGATGGTGGTGATATTTCAGTGAGATTAATAGTGATATTGCAGAAGAGTTTCCGAAAAGAAAAATGCGGAGCGTCATGGGGTCTTACTGTTGTGCACAGATATTACACGAACACACGTGCACTGGCGTCTCTAGATTCCTGTTCTCCGTGAAATGGAATATTTATGTGCCATGAAATCAGCTGGTTGTGCACGATTACCAGAATTAGGTTTTTCATTATGAGAATGGATTGCCAAAGGATATAAAGAGCATGACCAGATTTTTATGGTTTGCATTTGTATTCCAATCCTGGATCAACACAATCCCCTAAGGCAGCCAGTGGTACATCAGTGAATTTGAAGCAAACCAGCATAAACATGTCGGCTTCTTATGTTTATTAGCCTAGCTTTCTTCAACATGATGACTGAGTGCTTTAAAATAATATCAACAACACAGATTGCTGCCTTTTTGCAACTTAACACCCAGCACGCTGCTCAGCACCATAACAGTGAAGGCAGTGTATCTGGTTGCAGTGTAGTCTCAAGTACAGTATGTTGTAGCGGATTTGGGCATCATGCAGGCTTGGCTCAGAAACAATGTAGAAGGATGATATTTTACCACAGGTGCATAAGTGTTGTGGAAAACCAGGACAACTGAGTAACATTTTAGGTGGGTTATTCTAATATTGCACGGGGCTGTAATAAAAATAATAATAGAAGTAACAGACGCTTTCGGTTATTGGCCAAATCCGGAAATTTAAAGCCTCATCACAGAAACTCGCCAAGGAAATTATTCAGAGCAGCTGCCCGGAGAAGACGCCATCCCCAATCACGAAATACACCCATCCCGCCACGCGCACGCACCTCGGTTCAAAGCCCGAGCAGAGACGGCACCGCGATCAGTCTCCCGTCGCTGTCTCTCTTGCCATCCAGGTAGCCAGGCAGCGGTCAGGAAATCGAGAGTGACGGGGCAGGCCGAGGAAGGGGCGGGGGGGGGGGTGATCCCATAAAGGCTTCTGGCTCGCTTTGATTCGAGGGAAAGGCTCCCACTAGCGCTCCTCCGCTCCGCAGAGATTGACTCTAATAAACAAATCATTACAGGAGGCCGCTGGCCTCGCTTTGTTCCAGGTCCCCTGGCCGCACGCCACCGCTGGGGAAGTAATGAGCTGGAATGGAGCAGTTCCCCTGCCTGCGCTTCAGCGTCGTCTGCTAACTTGAAACACATGGGCGCCGCGATGGAGCTGCACCTCGCCTCACTCTCCCACTGTCTGTCTCCGGGCCGCCTGCCTCCCAAAGGCCAGTGGCGCAGCGGCGTGCGCTGCTCTGTGCCAGGGAGGGCGGAAGCCGGCTCCCGAGACGGTGCCCTCGCACACGTCGGGATCCTCACCGATCCTGTTCTTCAGGCCCATCCCAGCAGTCTGGCCGTCAGGAGTGCGGTTTTAAGAAACTATGTGCTGATTAATCATCCCCTGGTATCAATGAATCTGCTTTTTGTTGTTCTTGTGTAATTTGCCTTGAGATAAAGAAAGTATGGATAGACTGACATTGCCACGAACCCGCCACATTTTGACTTTCTCAGTAATCGAATGAGAATGGATAAAGCAAATCACATCAACAAACAGCCTTTCCAAGTGGTGTGCTCTATCCCAGTATGTAATAGCATTGCGAGTGCTGCAGCAGGGGTTACGTTACATTGTAAGGCACAAGTCTAGACCAAAGCAATGTGTCCAGTGTCTGGATTATTTCTCTTTATAGAACAGGCTGATCCTGGATGGAGTTCATTGGTGAAACCTGCCCACCCTCTCCCACCCATTCCCCAGTCACAAGCATTGATCATTTCAGACCCAAATGTGCTTCACAATATTAGGAAAATGAACAATTCTAATACTGGCATTTATAGTGGCATTTGTTGGTGTTGGCAGTTGTTTGGTCAATTGTCAATGCAGAGTGGAGGATTAATACTGTTAAGTGAGTTATGTTAGAACTTGCCTTTCTATGCTAGAATGTACATGAAAACAGTGTACATTCTACGCAGGACGTCACTGAAAGTGAATGAAAAAAGCGAAGACAAGACATTTAATTGGTTGGTATGACAAGGTGCATTGACTGACAGGGGATGAAGCTTACAGCAGTGTCTGACAACTGTGGTAATTTTCTCGCACTGTGTGAAACACTTAGATTGCACCAGACAAAGCCACAGCAAATTGAAATGGCGTGGTTTTGCTGAAGATAAGGTACAAAATCTGGAAATTCTATACTGGACAGGTCATAGCTGATGGTTTTGTGTGTAAAAACAGCTACAGTATAACATAAAATGGTAATAATGTGAAAAATTAAAGGACTTATCTGGAGCAGAGTCAGCAGAGTATGTCGCCACAATCCGTGGTAAAACAGATTCTATGTTTATTAGGGAAAACTGCAGTCAACTAAGAAAAATAATGATGACCAAGACAGTTTACCTACAGTACTCAGATTGAAGAATTATCCAGATTTACTGTGTTTTTTTGTAAAAAAATTATAATGGTTATGATTTCTGCCCTTCACTTCACTGACAGACGTGAATACAGCTCCAGTTTTCTCTTGGCATATTGACACAACACCTACTGTACCTGCCTGGTTCTTGCTGTTTATCAAGGATTTATCAAGGAAGAGCTTGATAAATCTTGCTATATCAACCTGCTAAAGTGATCACTGATATTTACTGATATTTATTTTCCTGAAAGGACATTACATTTATTATCTGGAGCAGAGTACTTCTTGTGGTAAGAAAAAATAATTACAATACTATATTAATAACAAAGTTGTTCAGAAAGTTTACACCGGAAGATATGTCGGCTAAATGAATTCCACAGATAAGTAAATTAATAATTTAATTTATCAACCATATGGCAAGGAGACTATGGTAGAAAAATGGTTAAAAAGGAAAGCTGGAATTACTTATCATATTAAACAAAAAATAACACTGTTAAATAGAATTTAAACTCATCTGTGTATTTTAGATAAATGAAGACCGGTGAATTTTAATTAATGATGATCATAAAATCTTGATTTCAGCAAGAAATTACTTTGTACATCTCAGATATTCCATTTATTTATTGCAGTTGACAATACAGACCAAATAGCTGCAGTACAGAAAAAAAGGAAGGGAAAAAACCATCACATACTAGACAGAGAGGACAAGCTGCCAAACACAGGATGGATTCTGCAGACCTGCAATGCCAGACCAGTGAGCTGCCTTCACTCTTTGGTGTAGGGTACTGTATGTTCTTCTGAACACGGCACTTTGAGCTTTCAATTTATTCATAAACCCTTTTATTTAAGTAAGAGCTAAGGCACTGGCATAGTTTTATTCCCCCCATTCCCCAGGTGACTATTTATACTACCTGTAAAACAGATTTGTGTAGTTTGGAACACTAGCATGAGGAGTGTCAGTCTTGAGCATAGAGCACGTTGCATATACACCGAGAATCCTAAAATTAAGTCATGCTGATGGTAAGACACAGTTTAAGGCAAATAAAAATAGCATAGTAGCCAATGGTTTCATTCTGAGGTTTACCACCATGAGCACTTCTCCTGTCAGAGTCCAGTCAGCTCCTTTAGGGGGTTTAAATACAAGCAGGTGAGTGTTGACACGAAATGAATTAAATCGTGAATCTAATCACAGACCCGACGTACTGACACACCCAAACGAACAGCAGCATGTACTCAGTGATATTAAATGATGGTCACTGGTTAACAGTAAAAGCTGTGACACACTGTTCATACTATCTTGGAGCCACAGTACATACTATAGTATACACCATGATTTAACTGTAGTTCTCGTTATGAATATTATCACAGGCCATAGAATAGAATAACTATGGTACACATCAAGATTATAATCATAATGTTTTCCATAATATAACCACATTAAACATATTACTATAGTATTACCATAGTATATATTAAAGTGCACACCATTTTATAAATACTACTGTAGACACACCATGCTCAAATTACTAATACACATTGCTCCAGTACAAACCGTGGTTACTTCCTCTGTTTTGACTACATTAATTCCATGCTTCATGCAAGAAAGAATCCAGTTTTAAAGCACGACTGTGCTAGGTTTTTAAAATCATAAACATTTTTGCACAGTGCTGGTCAGGAAATGTGGTTCGGCCTGTAGCTCTGAGCCCCATTCACCACCTGTTTTTGAATTGATCAGCAGGGGAGCTGGGGGCGTCGGAGAAAGGTTTTTACCAGGTCTGTCTCCCTTCCCCGACACAGCCAGTCCCACACTGGCAAAGGTAATAAACATTTTGGAACATGTAGGATAGACGTCCTCATTTTATACTGTAATGAACATTCCAAAACGTGAACGCATTTGAGGTTGTGTATACCTTCTCGTGATTGCAGGGCAATCGAAAACCATTTGAGTTTGGGCCTGTTCCAATGGCAAGCTTTGGAAATCCACACGCAGCGCCTTGCTATCGCTATTAACGGCTGCTGTAGACCTTTAATAACTGCTCTAAGCAGAGAGCTCATTCGTCATGTCCCAGCTGAGTCTCAATCACAGATGCTGCCCTGGTCAAGTAGCCCTTTCTCTCTCTTTGAGTCTCCGAGACCTAGTAAATATTGACACACTGTCCCAGGCGGGCTGGCCGGCAGGGTGGATTGTGAAGAGCAGTTCTGGGGGTAGAGAGTGAAGCGTATCCCAGCAGCCTGTTGTTTGCAGACAAGTGTAAGCGCTCACTGCGCGTTATTAACTTTGCTGATGGGGTCAGAGGGCTCAAGGGGATTTGAGCATATTTCTCATGGGGAGCGTGAGCGGTTGAGAGGGTTGTTGCAGCAGTGGGTTGTTCAGGGCTGGGGATGAGAGAAAGGATTTGTCCCATGCTGGGAAAGAGAGAGACCTACAGTGTCTGCAGCGCCCCCTTACTGGGGCCAAGATTGAAAAAGCCCGAGCAGAAGCCCACCCTTTCTACCTCCTGCTCATTGAAGATTCGGCTGCTCTCTGTTTCTGTAGTAATCCCCAGATTTCCTGTGCTCTGTGGAGCTCAGGAAAGCTTTTCAAAAAGGCAATAGGTTTCCAAAGCTTGTGGAACAGTTCGGAGGAGAAAAGAGAATACTTATCAAACACTTTGAAGAACTCAATATTCTTTGGAACAATATCTTGGGGTCCATTCCAAGGTTCTCTTTAAATCATATCCCCTGTCTTTTTATATTTAATCTTCTATGGCATTGTTAAGTGAGTTTATCCAGATTGTATTTCTACAGATACGAGACTCCTTGGATAAGGGTGTCTGCTCCGCACATAATGAACACTTTTTTTACATTTCTGGGAAATCTCATACATGCATGTGAATAAAGATTTCCCTATCAGACAGCATAGCCAAACTGCAGTGATGTAACCATATTTAATGTACTGCATGTGAGCACTTCCACTGCTTGAGTGTAGCCACTGTCCTGCATTCTCAAAAGTGGCAAAAAATACTCCACGGGTGCAACCTTGAGCAATTTCAGCATTCTTGTTTTACATTTTTCCCTTTCCAAATACAACAATGAGATTTTAAAAGAAAAAATTGGAGAACAACATATCAAAATTCCTATGTCATGTCTCAGCTCGGGTGATGTCTGCCTGGCCTCCCAGTCTGTCTGAGTGTACAGTGCTGTTTTGTATAGAGCTGCTGATTTTTCGACCACTCCGTGAGAGATTGCCAAGGTCACTGTGTAATTCCAAGTTGAGACTGGGAGCCCAACGCAGCCAAGATCTACTGGTGTACTTTCTACCACTGCCAGGTTTTATTACTTAAAAGGGTTGCTTACCTTCAAACAAATTAAAGCTATCACACAGAGAAGTGCCAAAGTGCTCTAAGTGTTGTCAGCAGTTCTTGAACGTGGAAATTCAATTTTGAGGCTCTTTCAGATCAACACCTTTTTTTTGTGAACATTACATTTTATATCAACACCATTCGTAGAACTAACCCTCCAAGTCTGAACAGATCAATCAATGGGAAAGGAAACATCTCTCTGTGAGTCCACATGTAGGGTTCCACAGATTATTGGAAACTGAGGATACACAGAGTACAGTAGGTAGAGAAAGTGGCCGTTTGAAATGATAGGCAATGACCTCGGCATTTTGAAGTAGGCAGCTTCAGCTGTGAGGGCAGGCTGGGGTCACTCATGGTGTGTGGTGGCCAGTGTGGCTCTGACGGCCCAGAAAGGTGTGTGCAGAGGGGGGCAGGAGCAGGTGTGTGGGCAGGAGCAGAATAATCGCTGGGGTTTACTGTGCATTCTTTACCCCCTGTTGCTCTATAGGTCATTGTTCTTCTGTGATCCTCCATGACCTTCACAGGCACTGCAGATAAATCAGTCTTTTACTGCTCTGGCCTGGGGAGATCAGACAACGGGGCATTGAGCTGTAGTCTGAGATCGAGATGAGCTCACCCTCTTCTCGTTGCCATTAAACCATGACAAGCACATGTACTCCCGATGTGGTTCCCCTGTCCCCTCTTACATTTAGGAACTAGATAAGAAATACTCATTGACCAAAGCCAAGAATAAACACAGTGAACTTCTCCAGACTTAAGTCAGTCCATTATTTCTTCAAATTAATTTTTAGAACGGATCAGTATTGACATGGCACCTGTCCTCTTACAGGACGAGTGCACTCACACTTGCAGTTCAAATAGAATGAACCCATTTGCAATGGAGTTACAGTATATTGTGCCTCTGAATGAAGACAGAATTCCTTCTCTAAGGAAATACAGTACTGTATGTGCTCAATACTTTTTATAACAGGTTTGCATAGAATACAGTATCTTTTTATAACAGGTTTGCATAGCAGTCATACTCTGAAACATTTCATTGGGAATGCTTGTGTGTGAAGACTGAACATTAAAGACAAGAAAAAGCTGATTATCCCAGCATTGCCTGTAATCTACACATGTGGGAGACATCATTCATCTGCGGCCCACATGCTGCGGAGTTTATAATTCTTCTGGCACTCTGCATGGCGGTATGGGGACTTCTGACAGGAGCGCCCTCTGCCTTTCACCCCCTAGATATGCATCAGACAATACTGGAGACTGTAAAGAGTTTTAAACTCATTGGGAGAAATGCGTTCCTTCCAAGCCATTATTAGCACCTGTTCACTGCTAATAAAATAATACTAAACTAATAAAAGCACAGTCGACAATTGTAATAATCAACTGTGAAACCGAATTTGATTCAAAGTCAATTGCCTTGTTTTATACAAAAATCAGTAAATTCCTGGTTTCTGGATACTGGCTTTCCAGGAGAGTCAGAAATACTTTGCTTTCAATTCTGCATGGAAAATCATTTTTTCATTACACTTTTAATGCGGTGAGCTCAAGGCAACAAAAATGCATACCGAAGGCAAATTTATTTTTTCCATGATTTCCATTTTATTCCCACCAAAATAACTAGATCAAGTTAATTCTTTTATAACTAGTTTCATCTGGAGGGAACAGCAGCCAAGGTTTCTGGCTGACAACCTTACAGCACTCCGCAGATTCAGGTGGTCTGGCTGAACCCCGTTTTAAAAAGTATTATAATGTTTTGGGCTTTTCAGTTGAAGGTGTTTAAGACATGGTTGGATAGGCGAATATCAGCCTCACTGCTCTCAACTGAGGAACTTTTCAGAAAGTTCGAGGGCTCCCATTCCAACTGCCTTCGAATGGAACCAGTGATTGCAGTCTCACACAACATTTAGAGAGAGGTCAGTCAATTTCTTCATATCTACTGTACAACTTCCTCTTACCCTTCAAACAATAACCTTACAGGTTTATATAAAATTATCCCAATTCTCTATAGAGGCCTATAACTCATTAATAGCATTTTTCTAGAAGGATTGTACATAGTTATCATTGTAAAGGTACTATCAGGTCCTCAGCCCCTTCACTTATCCAGCCTGCTCTACAAGGATTGTTCCTACTCTTGGTCATATCTTATGGTTGGCGGTTATTGTTGACTTGCCATCTCACAATTACTTAAAGAATCTGACAAAATGTGGGCATTGTAAAAAGACGATTGACCAATCCCATTTTCTGTGCAACTGCACAACACAACACGCTGGCCAGTGACATTGGACAAGCAACACTCTAAACTGCCAAGATGGCGGTGAAGCACAGGCCGAGACGGGTCTGAGGTTACGTGAAAGAAAAGGAAGACATGGTTGAAGAAGTATTTGTAAAGGAAAGTACTACAGTAGATGACAAAACTGTGACAGTGTGGTCCGATGCCTTCTCTCATCTTGATAACCTTTCAATTTAATGTGAGCCTCCACTTTTCTACCCTTTTTTATTCTTAATGGTGTTTTGCAATGTGGTTTAGCTTCATTCTGAAAATTAGTAAGAAACAAAACAAAAAAAAATTCATGTGATCCCCTCATCGCCAAGGGACTTGCTGCGTGCCTTGTTTGGATCATTGAAATGTGCGATGTCTCCAGGTTCCTCTGGCCTCCTCAGACAGATTCTGGGTTGCCATGAAACCAGCAATTACCAGCTTTTCTTGTGATGGATGATGGGAAAGGTGGGTGAACCAACAGAATCTGACACCTTCGCCAAACATTAGGGGAATTTTAAAGATTTTTTAAAAGCCTATTTGTGAAATAATAGTACCTCATATGTCTCTCTCAATTCATAGCGTCACTTTATGCATTCCTGTATGCCCAACCAATCACATACTGTAGAGTGTGCAGAGTTATGGGAGCAAGTTTAATTCTTGAACAAGAGCATCCTGGAGCTCCTATGGGTTTTTTGTACATACTGTTATCACCTCTTAAACCCATTAGTTCATTAACTGAGGGTTAGCCAGTTCTGGTAAGCTGTATTGTAATAGGCCATTTGTTGCAATGTTGCCAAAGAACAATGTTGCCTTCTCTGTGACATGCTGATAAAGCTGTGCCCATAAATTACCCAGTGAAAGGACGAATGCTGTCATTTCTAAAACAGTTCAGAATTCTAAATATATTCCATCTGGATTTGTTCTCTCTCTTAATGAAACTCATTTTCTATAGGATGAGGGTTTTCTCTTTTTTTCAAATTGCCAAGGCCCTGCTAGACTGATGAATTGTTTTCAATTTTTCTCATAAATTTTAATGTCTTAGTACAGTTGTGCTCCAGGCGGGAGTCCCAAAGTTTGTTAATGAACACCTGATACTTACAGGGCTGGTTAAACACCACAGTATTAGCTATAGTTTTATACATCTTCCTACATCTTTTAATTGTTTTTTTAAACTTGAAATGACTGCTTTGTACATTGTCAAAGAATAGTACCTCAAAAGAAATGAAAGATGGTATGATTGGAAATTCCCCAAAGTCACAAAGAAATCACATCAGTATGGGCACCACCCTGATAAACTGGGTAAGAAAGCTTTCAGAAATAATTCCTTAAATTTGTAATTCTGTTCAACTGAGCCATGTGAAAGAAGCTATTATTGGTATCTCTGATTTTCCTGTTACTAACACAGGAATGTGCTCTTAGAGCTTGAAAAGGAGTGGAGAACATATTTCATAACTGCTCCAGCCCTCCAAAACGCACAGGTAGAAATACTAGCAAGTTTGCAATGGCAGCTTTTTGGGATAATTTTATAGTTTCCAAAGTGATTTTGTCACATTGCTTATAGTACACATTTCCTTCATTTTTCTAGGGCTAATTCACTCCACAGTTCACCGCAAATCTCTGTATGATTTGCTATAGTTGTACACTGGTATCTTTACAACGAAGTTCAATAAGGCTTAGGCCAGGGGCTGTGCAGAACTATGTATCACTAGAAAAAGCCTTGTACCCACCCAGCTGTGAAGGTCACCCCCCCTTCCCCCCGTGCAGTTAAGTGTTCTCAGGGAAACTCCCTGTTCCTGGCACCACTACAAAGGGCATGTCCACCTCTGCCAGCTGGGCAGCCCACAGCCCTTATTGTATCTGGCACCACTAGAAAGACACAGCCAGGATGCCGCCAGGCTCGTGGGCCAGCTTACAAACACTAAGGCAAGCGGGGGATAAAAACACAACACTACAGGAGCCGTTACTGACCTGAGATTGCAAGAAAAAAAAAACAACAAAAGGCAAATGCGATGTAATGGCTTGTTATTATAAAATCAGCAGGGGGCTGCAATTATTCAGCAAAATATGCAATGCAAAAATACAGAATTAGGGATTAAACCATTTACGGATTACCGGTTTGGCAAACAAATTCCTGCTGAGGTCTGTAATTGAAAAGAGATTTTGTGCAACATGTCTGAAAAATTATTGCTCTTTTAGGGGAAAGAAAAGAGGGAAGGATGCGAAAGAAACGAGAGGAGAATATTCTGGACTGTCAGATTCAGTTGTTGAGATGGCTCTGTGGAGATGAAACAACAAACCAGAATTTGCAGTCTTATTGGATTTGATCCTTGACTTGAAAGGGAGATTGCAGAGATTTTATTAAAGTACTTGAAAAGCCACAGTGGCTATTTACAGTGAGAGAAAACTGTGTAGTCGCTTGTCACATAGTTGGTCTATCTGAACAAGCAGCAGGCCAGTTAAACAAACAACCTCCAAAATAAAAGTAGTGAAGTATGGAGTAGTGTTGCATTACTCCCCAATTCACAGAAGCACTAACTCTCTGGGTCTGTAAGGCTGTGTGACTTGACAACCCCCTGGCTCAGGAAAAGAGCTGCAGACAGATGAGGTCAGGTACCGGAGGCAATAATGAGCCTCCCAGGTTCACAAGTTCAGCTTTAAAAGGGATATTGAACAGAAAATGTCTTCATATCATCTGCTGGCTGACCAATGCCCGGACTGGGAATTAACCATTTCTTGTTCAAGCAGAACGCATCACCTTTCAGTGAGGACTTCCAGAGAAACCTGTGTTTTCTCCGTGCTGATGGATGATCTGCTCACTTGGGGCACAGACTCTTCCCCTGTCAGGCACAGCTTACTTCTCTCTAAGGGGATAAATTTCCTCTTTTCCCAATTCAAAGTACTGCAAGGAACAGCTCCCTTTTTCAACCTGAAGTAGAGAAACACCAGACAGTTTTTGCAGGTTAGGTGCTAACTTAAAGCTGAGTTGCCCCTGATGTGACATTTCGCTGTTAATTTAAGGATTCCCAAAAATCTGATCATCATTTCAGATTTCCAGAATGTCACTAAAGTTATGTTGAAAGGGAACCTTAAGCAACATTTCAGTTCCATATTTACACTAAAGGTTAACGTTCTTGTTGGACATTAATAGTAGAAAAATCTTAATGCTTTTAATGCCTTTTTTCAACACAGATGAAATTCCAAAGGGAATGATACCATTATAGTGAATGAGTATGAAATAAAATATGACAGACAATTAGAAGTGGATTGCATAGAATCTGTTCTTTTTTCTATAATCATTGCATCACAGTACAGTACATTGATTACATGAATTACAATTACATTGCCTAAGAAAACAGTGTGACAATGTTACTTTATTTAAAAAAAATGAAATGTTTATACTCTAAAAGCTGGACCAAAAATAATGTTTAAGCAGATTAAGTAATAGTTTCTGTTCATATCATAAAATTGTTGATATACAGATCTTAAATGTGTAGATAGTAATGTACTGTATTGGTGGTGCAGTATTCTTCTCTTTCACTGTGATTTGTAAAGTATCAGATGGTTTAAATGTGTTATTTACATTGCAGTCTTACTTTTCCAGGGAAAGAATTCACATTATTATGGTGAAATAACATATCCTAGAACTACAAGCAGTTTGGACTTCAAAGCAATATGTTTTCCATTTTTATTTGCTGAGGTCACCAAATTGTACTGGTGTAACAACTTGGATATTACCCTGATTAATAACTTATCAATGGTGAAGCAGAAATTCCAGTTTGTTTTTACACAGTATATAAATTCACCCATTTTGGTGATTTTTTTTGCAGTCACACACAGGAAACTGAGCAAGTGTAGGCAGACTCCTCCTGTCTGCAGGTCATTCATCTTCTGACACATCAGAAACCTGGTTTAGTGATGGCCCAGATTTAGACCCTATTTAAGGCGGAGGAATTTTGAATTTTGAGAACAAAATGGAAGTCAAGCAGCCATCCTGGCTGATGTAGGAACCCATTTCATCGCACAAATTAAATCACTTTTCAGTCCTGTCCTAGCATACCTGGCACGTGCAAACCTGTGAGTCCATCTTTGACAACAGCCAGTTTAAGATCTAGGAGGGAAGAAAATACAAATGAAAAAACTTAAAATCTCTCTTGGCTTCCACTACTTGGAAAGACCAGAAGTCCTTGCAATCTTCACAGGCTTTCACGCAATGGAGCTTGGTAACAAGTAGAGAGGAACTTTGAGTTTGCCCGAGGTCAAGGAACTCAGGGAAACTATGTGCCACTTGGTGAAATCTAACCTCTTCAGAACTCTAAGAAGAGCCATGATATACAGTCTGTCTGAAAACCTAATTATGATTGACAGCTGCATCTTGTCTCCTGGCCTATGAGAGCAGGTGGAAGGGGCGGGCAGCACGCTGGTTATCCCTGTCATGGTGTCAGGTGCTCTGTCACTTGGATTGCTGCTGCCTGGAGACTATAAATCCTCTCTAAAGTGGGTTTACTCTTATTTTTATTGCTGCTGTAAATCTGCTGTACTTGAGCCCTGAAAGGCAGCGGTGTCTATTTTTAAAATTGCTTTTTTTTCCCAGGGAGTTGTGATACTGGGACTTTGCCAAGACTCATTAAATAAAAAAATAATCCCAACTTTAGTAGGATTGCACCCTTTTATTTGAGTGGTGTTCAAAAAGATCAACTGAAAGCATTTTTATTGTGCTAACCAACAGATTAATTTTGAGAAAATCCAGAGAAATACGTCCTTAAGATTCTTTATATATTTGATTCGGAGTGTTTACTTTAGCTCAATTTTAGCAACGCCAGCAGCTGATTTAAGCTTTTATCTGCTGGTTTGTGTTCCATGGCAACATGATAATTCCTTCATGACTACACTGCAACCTTTGTAGTTGACATGCGTGTCAGTGTCTGTCAAATAAAAATCTTAAAATTAATAAATTAGAAACTGCACATTTCACTTAATTATTTTTGGTCTTTTTAAATAAAAACACAAATAAAACCCAAATCATCTATTTCCCATAATGAAAACTCCACATCTTAGACAGCATGCCCCTAGGATGTTTGCGCAGGAAAAACTGTACTTTCGCACAGAAGCTTCCCAAACTTTCACACTTTTCCTACAAAAGAATTATTCTTCAAAACAGAACTGTTTCACCAGACATTTTCAACCCAAGCCTACTCGTGCACCTTCACATCCTTATCAACACAAAGACCACCAATTAAAGCCATCTAGGAACATGCATTATAATTAGTCAATTACACAATTAGCAAGTTATACAGTACAGAATTACAAGTCCTTGAGGCCCTATTAGGCGACCTCTAGTGGCCAGACCTTGGAAATGACAATCCTGCAATGGGACAACCTGTCACCATGCATTCCTTTGATAGACAAATAATCTCCACCTCCCATTTCCTTTAAATCAGATGACACAAGTCAAGCAATATGAACTGTGGAGCAGCAGAGAAAGGTGTGCTGTCTGCTATAGTAGGATCTCTACCAGTTGCTCCTGAAAGAAGCCAAGGTATTGGTTTTAACCACATGGCTGGCTAGCTTTTTTCAGACTCCCACAGCCTCAATTTCCACTTTCTGATTTCTTAGATATCCTATTTCAAGTCTGCTTCATGAAGCAAGACAGCACAGATAGTGTTGCTGAGCCATAGGGGTGGGGAGGTGGAGACGTATAAATAAATGTAAAATGAGAAACATTTTAGACTTTATAAATGAGGACCAAAGCAATCCACTTTTCAAGGTAGTATATTTTAGAAAATGCCAACATAAGAAAACGGTGACACAACATGTACAGTATATGTCAAACAGGGTTTTGTCATAATGTAAGTCAAGTCATTGTGAATGAGGAATTTATGAATCAACATTTTTTAAGATGTCTACCTCTTGTGTAATGCTACAAGCATCCCGATGATAGTCCTCTTCAATTGAATCATTCGTTTTGAATGTACATCGATCCATTTTCTAACCTTTTTATCCGAATCAGGGCTGGAGGGTGGCCACAGCCTATCTCAGCAAGCAACGGGCACAAGGCAGGGGTACACCCTGGATGGGACACCAGTCCATAACAGGGCATCCACAGACACAGACGCACATTCACACCAGAGCTAATTTACCCAGATGCCAATCAACCTACCGATATGTCTTTGGACTGCGAGAGGAAACCAGAGCGCCTGGAGGAATCCCACACAAACATGAGAAGAACATACAAACTCCACACGGATAGCAGCCCAGGTCCAGAATTGAACCCAGGGCCCCAGTGCTGCGGGGCATCAATGCCAACAACTGTGCTGCCTATTTTGATTGTACTGTACATATGAAATTTAAATTAAATTGAAAATAACATGTACACAGTGTGGACTTGCTTCTTTTAATTTTTTTTCTAATGCGCCCATATAAGATTTTGCTCCTCCGTGAACTGTGTGATTTTATTATATTCAGAACAAATGAAAAATGGGAAAAGAATAGTGCAGGTTTTACAGCAGGCATTTGTCATTATTTTTCTTGTTCTTAAATTTGTGTTTCCATAAACAATGTACAGTATGAGCTGGTCAGTGGTGTCGCTGCCCTGTGAACTTGTCGTGTTCTGTGTGCGCTGTGTTGCAGGTGCTGTTTGCTCTGAACCAGACCCTCCTGCAGCACGAGAGCGTCCGCGCAGGCAGCCTGCAGGGCTCCTACACCACAGAGGACCTCATCAAGCACTACAACTGCGGGGACCTCGGCACCGTCATCTTCAACCACGACACCTCACAGGTCAGGCTGCAGGCCTGTGTGGCCCAGTGTCCTGTTTGTGTCAGGCACACAAGCATTTTTGACTAAATGAAATCTGAAAAGCAAAACAGAATGGAGCAAGAGAACCACCTCTTAAAGAAGGTTGTGGAGGTTCTGCCTAGCATGCGTGATTACTCTCAACTTTTTATGTAAAATTGAAGTCGTGAAAAAGGTTTCATATGCAGAGACTCGGCATCTTCTGTTAACGTGAAGATAACTGATCCACATAGAAAGGGATAGTCAGGTCTGCTGTATTATTATGTTACTGAACATCGGTGAATAATTCAATGCATGCATTTCATGTTCTGATGTGCTTCAGGCATACTGTATACTCAGGGCTGTGTTGGAGCCTCTTCTGTTTACATGTTGCCTCTTGCCCAGATTATTTGTGGTCCCTGACTTGGGTTTCAGTGCAATGCTGATACTCAGATACACTTGAAGGCCAGATACTACTGGTGTAGGCTGTGCACTATACGAGAGCCCATCTGATAGTAACGTCAAGCTAAACTGAGGTGACCGAGGTTGCTATCCAAACACGAGCTTTGCTAAATTGATCACTTCTGTTTTAGCACCGACAGTACTGAAATTAAATCCTCGTTGGAAGTTAAAAAAATTGACTTTTCCAATTACTTTTGATGGCCTTGATTTCATTCAGATCTGACTATTGTAATGCCTTACTTTATTTACTGAGCTTCGGTATCAGTATCAGTCCAGAATTCTGCAGCTCAAAACTACTGTATAACCATATACCATATACCAATCATATAACCCATCCAGTGTAAATCGTATCTATTTCCTCTGACATTTAAAGTAGGTTTGAATTTTCTCCTGCCCACATACAGTATAGGGCACTGAATGGTTTAGCTCCAAGTTTCTGTCTGTTTAACTGCTTATTACATGCGAACAGTTCAGTACTACATCTGACATGTGATGATTCTGAGCTCCTTTCTCTAGCAGATACAATCCTCCACACAGCAGGAGACAGGGTTTGCCGAACCTTTTACCCAAATCCATTTGAAACTATAAAACGTTTGACATTTTTACACCTCTCTTATCCTTTCATTCCTCAGTAGCTTAATGTAGATTTTAGTTTCACTCTTGGTTTTACTGGGCAATTTACTGTTTTTCAAATCAAATCAAAGTTTATTTATCAAATGCACAACAGTACGGCATGCAGCAGTAGTTGCTGGCAATGAAATGTCTTTTTCTGCGAGCTCAGAAGAATCACAATAATTACAAAAATTCACAAAAATCACAAAATTGAGGTAACATTTTTGAAATTGAATAAAACTCAATGTGAGTCGAGCTGTTATGTGTCCATGGTGTATGCAATATATACATGTAGTGCAGTTATGCTGAATATAGTGAGAATTGTGTGTCCATGTAACCATTACAGGTGATTTGCTAAGGAGCTACTGGTTGGCTATTTAGCAGTCTTATTGCCTGGAGGTAGAAGCTGTTCCGTAGTCTGTTGGACTTGGACCGAATGCTTCGATACCGTTTACCAGACGGTAGGAGGGAAAACAGTTTGTGACTGGGATGACTGGGGTCCTTGAGAATGGACCTGGCCTTCATCAGAAATCTCGCTGAGTAGATCTCCTGGATGTTTGGTAGCTCACAGCCGCTAATGAGCTGCGCTGGCTTCACCACCCTCTGCAGTACATTGCGATCCCGTGCGGAGCAGCTCCCATACCAGGCAGTGATGCAACCAGTCAGGATGCTCTCAATAGTGCACCTGTAGAAGTTGGCCTGGATATGTGATGGCATCCCGAAGTTCTTTAGCCTGCGGAGAAAGAACAGGCGCTGCCATGCTGTCTTGACCACGGTGTTTGTGTGGTGGGTCCAGGTTAAATCCTCTGAGATGTTAACTGCCAGGAACTTAAAGTTGCTGACCCTCTCCACTGCAGTCCCATTGATGTGAATAGGTGTGTGGTCTCCACCCTGATATTTCCTATAGTCCACAATCATCTCCTTAGTCTTACTGATGTTCAGAGAGAGGTTGTTCTCCTGGCACCATACTGCCAGGGTTTCAACCTCCTCCCTGTATGCAGACTCCTCACCATCTGTGATCAGGCCAATGACTTGTATCGTCCGCAAACTTGAGATGGAGTTTGAGTTATGCTTGGTGACACAGTCATGGGTAAATAAGGAGTAGAGGACAGGACTAAGAATGCAGCCTTGGGGGGCTCCAGTGTTTAGAGTCAGGGTAGAGGATATGTTGGTGCCCACCTTCACCACCTGCGGACGTTCTGTCAAGAAGTCCAGGATCCAATTACAGAGGGAGATGTTCAGTCCCAGGTCCTGGAACTTGATGACGAGCTTTGAGGGCACTATGGTATTGAATGCTGAGCTGTAATCAACAAACAGCATTCTCACATATGTTCCTTTCTTATCCAGGTGTGAGAGGGCAGTATGGAGGGCAGTGGCAATAGCATCTTCTGTTGACCTGTTCTGGCGGTACGCAAATTGCAGTGGGTCTAGGGTGTCAGGCAGTGAGGAGGTGATGTATGCTTTGACCAACCGCTCGAAGCACTTCATGATAACTGATGTGAGTGCAACAGGGCGGTAGTCATTTAGGCAGCTGACTCTGGATTTTTTAGGAACAGGGACAATGGTGGTTTTCTTAAAGCAGGAAGGAACTATAGACTGAGCTAGGGAGAGATTGAATATGCCAACTGGTCTGCACGTGCCTTAAGAACACGGCCAGGGATGGCATCAGGGCCAGGAGCCTTGCGTGGATAGGTCTTTTTAAAAACTTTACACACATACTGTACTCTCTGGAAATGATCAGTGGGTTTCCGTCTTGGATTTCTGGAATCTTCCTGACTGGATCTGCGTTGCTGACCTCAAACCGAGCATAGAATGAATTAAGCTCATCAGGAAGAGAGGCAGACTGTTGTGCGATATAGCTGGGTTGCATATTGTAGTCTGTAATGGTGCGTATACCACTCCACATGGTCCGTGTGTTGCAGCCATGGTAATATGACTCTAGTTTTACTCTGTAGTTGTATTTAGCTCTTTTGATGGCTTTCCTGAGGTCGTATCTGGATTTTTGGTATTTACCCATTTACCCATTTTCTGCTCTTTATGTAGGTTTTCTGAGGGTGTGTATGTAGGTGTGGGGAAGCAATAAATAAACTAACAGACTGCCTGGGTTTGTAGCAATAAAGAGTGAAATATAACTTATTTGTTTATATTTGTGCTTTGCTGGTGTACTGTACATCTGATTTGTTTTGTTGTTACTGAAGCCACCCAGATATACACAAGAATGAATAACTACAGAGGCAGAAGCAACCTTATTTTAGCCTAGGCAACATCCAGGTGAAAAACAAGACCAGGAGTAATTATTTCCTAATCAGCACTTAGCTTGTTCCTAGTTTCTTTTCCAAAAACAACTTGGTCTATATCAAAGAGAACTGTCGGGACAGTTTGTCTGATGGGAAGCAGTGCAGTTCGTAAAACTTTGTAGAAGCAAAAACACCTAGAATAACAGTAAACCATAAAGGCATGTTGCAGAACAAGAAGGAAGAATGTTGTGGCAAAGGAAATTGTTTTGTAATTTCAGCTCTAAGCGGAAGCAATGTGGAAGAAAAACCAGCCAGTGATTGTCTAAATGTTGCTTACAGTAAAACATGGATTTAAGAATAATTCCAGTTTAATGTTTAGCATGCATTACAAGATGCTTAGTGCAACAACTTAACTATATGTCTAGAAGTATTACATACATCAGTATTCTGTATGCATGCTGTTATTATCTACAAATTATGCAAACAGAATTGGATAGCAGGAAATTCTGGTTTGATTAAAACATACATGAAAGATCTGGATATACTAGTGTAGAAGATGCAGAAAGAAAATCTGACCATGCAACAGTCTTAATATCTTTAGAAGTAGGTGTGTCAAGCCTATAGCTTATATAAAAATTTATTTAGTGATCGTGTTAATTGATACTGAAAATTAATTGCAACTTACTGTATCAATTACTAATAACTGGCAAATACAGGGTGAAATTAAACAGGGGAAGGGGGTTAGGAAACACAAAAACATTTCATGTCAATTGCACAACCCCACTAACCTTTCCAGAAAAGCTCGATTTAGTTTAGCTAATAGGTTCTGTGTGATAAGGTATCTTGGGGATTTCTTTTTTTTTACATACCCCATAAATCATATCCCTGATTTAAGGGACCTGTGTTCTCCTGCATCTTATCACTGCGAGGGCCAGCGAAGACTGACTGGACCTGATAGTGCTAATTGGAGCAGTAGAGTCGCTGCAGTCCAGGGGTACAACAGAACAAAGGGAGAGGGGCTTGAGGGCTTTAGAAACCTGAAACATGGGAGACAGGACTCCCTTAACTGGGAAACTTAATGGCACCCTCCTCTTTGACAGATCATTTATCATCATTCATCTGCAGCCAAAAGAGCAGACTACACTCCTGATAAAACACAGCCATTAGGTGCAGATGCAAGGAACAAAAATGTCCATTAGTTGCATTTTTTTTATCACAAAAAAAAGTTCAAAAGTTCCTGAGATTCCTTGATATCGGTATACGAGATGCAACATTTTCAAGGGTTTTTTTTTTACTTGTGAAGTCACTTTAATGGAAGTGATATAACTCTTCACAGGTTCACGGACACCGTAACAAATCCAGGGTCGACTTTGCCTGCTTGTGATGAAGTTGTCCCGATGTGTTGGTGTCGAGATGCCCCTGGTGTCCCTAGGCCTAGGGAGGTGGATTTTTCCACTGCAAAAACCACACAGGGATCTGAAATTCCCCCTTTATTGGGCACCGATGAGAAAAACAAGGCTTAACCTTTTGTGTTAGAGAAGATATTCTAGAAAAAACACTAGGCTCAACCTAGACAAACACAAAAACAAAGGCTCAACAAAGATAAAATGAACAAAAGCTGCCATCAAAGTTTCCTATCCTTTAAGCCTTATCCTGACAGGAGGATTACCGAGATATTCTTTACAACAATATCACCCCTCAGGAATGAATCCCTTAATGCAACAACACCAACACTGTGTTTGCTTGGTCTGTCCTGGTCTTTCAGACCCCTCTGGGATCCTGGATCTAATGTTGGTCCCCTCTTGGGGAAGACTGCATGCCCCTCTTCCTTACAATTGATATTTACTTGGTTCTATTGATTAGAGTTACTGTTAAATTGAAGAGTATCTTCAATAATCTGTCACTTAGGTCAACAAGCCCTGGAGTATTCCACTCAATAACTCCAGGTAACCCATTTACAATATTTTCTAAGTTGTCTCTTCTAGTCAGAGAGTCACCAGTGTGCTGAACTCAACTTAATTCTTAACACCAGTTCACCATCTTCACTTTTACAAGCACTACAGTACCACTCTGCTATCTTTCTCTTCAGCAAGTGACAGATTTTGATTAATAACCATTAATTTCCCCCATTACTATTGCAACCAGCTGATCCTGTTTGCCCAGGAACACCACTTTTTAATAAGAACTTGCACCCCAGACACAGGTCCAAATAGTATGGTGTTCTCCCACTAATTACAATCTAATACAGCACAAGCATGCTACTACACTTGAGTCATGACACAGACTGCTGCCTTTTTCTCCTGGCTGCCCACACAAGCCTCATAATTAGCCTTGATCACAGAGGTGTGACTAATCACACACAGAGTCTATCACACCAGCTCCTTTCCCTCATGTGGAAATTCACTCCCACTGAGTTATAATTAGTCATTAAGAGCTGCTGTGACTCATTCAACAGGATCCTGCAAAATGAGCGATCTGCCTTCCTAACACAACACTTTGTAAAGAACCAGAATTCCTTTACAAAGCTAGAGTCTTAATATGCACATCAAACAAAATAGCAAAGAAAATCTTTATACATCTTCAACTAGACCAATTTTTAGTAGTAGAGTAGTTTATTGCCATATGTACAAGTACATTGGAACACATACCCTTGAGGGAACAGACAGGATAGGAGGGAACAGTGTCACCAAGCAGACTCAGTAGACACAGTGCCATTAGAAGAATGATGCCAAACAGATTGACTCCTGATTCATCCCCAGCATTACAGACAGAAGATTTAAACAACAGAAACAGCTCTAGTTTTTTGGCTGGTGGCCAGGGGTGATGGAGGTACTGTAGGTATTCAGACACGCTGAAAAGGACAATTAGAGGAAAAAAGGAGGCTGGTGAAGGTGAGAGTGAAACACTGGTACCTCCTGACAGGTACAAGGCTCACAGGGTCTGAAACACTTAGAAGGCACATGCAGTCTTTGGTCAGTTCAAACCTCTAACTCCCATGTTATCAGCCTTTCCCTTTGGTATTCGCATACTTCTGGAACACGTTGCACATGATGCGGTAAAAAAATAAAATAATTAAAAATAGGGACAGCAGAATAGGCATTGCTTATAATATGCATTGCTCTTAAAAATGCACATCACAGACGACTGTTTCTAAAAAGGGAATAAAATGTGCCCACCCCATATTCTGCTCATTCAGGGCCAGCACCCAGTAAGAACACAAGTTTCACTGCAATGTTGGTGTAATGTACTATAGATCTGTTGTTGTTCACCAGAATCAATGCAGCACAGAGCATGTCTGTGGGCTCAAAGACCATGGCCTTAGTCTTGCTTAGGGTTGGCTTTTGTTCAATTGTTTATTATTTGTTATATAAAGAGACTAGGCTTTCTTCCCAGATTGAGCTATCTGTGACAAGAAATGTTTGATTCAAGGAGTTCGACTTGATATTATGTGCAAGACAGCCCTGCCACTCCTGCCTACCACCTATATGGAAGCAGTGCCTGTGATTTGCAACCAAGGACAACTCTGTACAAAAAGAAGATTTTCAATGCACTATAGCTCATTTTTAGCAAAATAATAAAAATTTTATTTTTGAGAAGAATCTCACTGTTCTAGATGCAATAATACAGTTTGGCAAACTATTGCAAGCTTTAACTCCTGAGTATAAAAATGACCTATGAAATGCTTATTTCTACTCTACTTTGTTCAACAGGTGTGATATACAGTACTGGATGTAGATACGTTTGTGCTCTGGGAAGCCAGATTGTTTTCATGGCAGACACGCAATTCTTTCAAGGTGTTTCTATTGTTGTGGAATTGCAGGTTTCCTAAACTGAGCGTGTCAGTTAAGCCCTTATTTGATCTGGTAATTACAGGCACTCTTCTCTTACATCTCAGAGGAACATCTACAGAATTCCAAATGCACTTTCCATTAATTAACAAGGATTACTGTGTTTTACAAAGCATAATTAAGTCAATCTCAGCTTTTTTATAGGATACAGACGTATTGTGGTTTGCTATTAAAGAAAAAAAAAACGAGAAGCTGAAAATTACGGGTTATAAGCAATTTGTTAGCGTGATAATTGCACATGAATCCTTTCTTTCTTTTCAGTTAGAGAAGCACTCTATGACTTTTATGGCATTCCTGAGGTTTCCTGTACATCAGGCTTATGTCACGACCTGGTTTGCCATCTGTATATTCGTATCAGAACACCTTTGGATCTGCTTTCAGGTCTTTAACTTCTCATCTTCCCTTAAAAGACAAGTCAGCAATTCAAGCCAGTTTAAGTACCAGCTTCATATAAAAGGATGGTGCTTTCCCTTTGTCCAAGACTCAGAAATGTAAAAGATTAAAATGTAAAAGAGAAGTGTACAGTGCAGCACAACCACACTGGACAGCAACATGTTCAAACAGCAGCACTTTTCCAAGGGGGGTTATTTTACTTAATAAAGCGACTCTTTTTATACCTTTAACACCAAATGGTAAAAGCAAGTATTAAGTTTCCCAGTAAGTACAAAAAGAAGAGAGTACACTGTGGAGCGTGGAAAAGGTAGAAGGAACAAATTGTGCTTTTGTTACAGTATAATGCAAAGTCATAGAAGCTGCAGATAAAATTAAAAAAGGTTTAGATAGAATTAATGACAGGCCAAACACCTGGCAAATGATGTTGAAAGTAGATTAGAGCAGGGTTTTGCATGCAAGCACTAGAAACATAAATTATAAATACAAAATAGGAAACTGAGGTGATACATCATTAACATCTTCCTGACAATGTGTGGAAAATTAAAGAGGTAAACAAAATGTTAGGATATGTAATTTAAAAAGTGGACGTTGCCTCAAAGCATGTTAAAATTGTATAATGTATTGGTCTTATTTAGAATATTGTGTACAATCTTGGTCACCAACTTCTTGAAGAGATAGCTGTCCAGAAAATGGCACCAGATGCTTTTTGAGGTTATAATATTACAAACCCCCAAAGATATTGACAATGTCAGCCCAGTGGGCTTTTTCAGAGTGAACACTGAAATGCAGATCAGGGGACACAAGTGGAAACTTTTAGAATGGAGAACAGGAGGCACGTCTTTACACAAAGTGCTGTGGGAGTGTGGAACAAGAGGTGCGGCAAAGGAGAAGGACATTGATGCTTGGGACAATAAACTATCAGCTTCCAGACTAGAAAGGTTGAATGGCCTCCTCTCATTTCTGACTTTTATTTTCTGATGTCTAAAATACATAAACAGCAAGAACCTTGCACAAAAATACAAAGTCAGATGATTTCTGGTGTCTTCCATAAAGGACAAGCAAAAGCGTTTGCTCTTCAGAGACACTGCTTGCTGTCAGGATTGTTAAGAAAATTAGAGTTGTGCTCTGGCTGATACCGTTCAGTGTTGTGGCAATTGACCTTTTGCACTCAAAACAGTGTTTGCTCAGCATTTTTTACCCTTCTACCAAAAAAGGGAATATTGTATTGCCTTTTCTTGTTTGTTTTCATTGGGTTTCACTTAATTATGATTACGTTTTAAAAATTGATTCCATACAACGTTACTGCTGCTGTGGTCAAAAGTAAATATTATGCTTCTGCAGTGTAATCCAGCATGGGGTCTCAGTTCAACCAGGTTTTTATAACTGCACAGGAGTCTGTCCCTAATAGTGAGGTTACGCTGTGTTCTACTGTATTTGATTAAGATCATTGGCGTGTTTCCTGCGTTCCAGCCGCACCAGAGCAGAGCTAAGTTGCACAGCTCCACACTGTCTCAAGCAGTCCCTCCTGTTGCATACAGACAGCAAGCACATGGCTCCCAGGTGATCGTGTTGAAACCGCTCCTATCAGGAGCACTCAATTAATCACCGTACGAGATTACTGCTGAAAGGGCTGGCGAATCAAAGCCATGTGGGCAGCAATGTGGAGGTCAGGCTCTGATCTATGAAGATTTTCAGTGGTTCTTCCTCCTGGGAAGATTCGACTGACAGGAGCGAACTGTTTTAACACCGCAGCCCTGCACCCCAAATTCACACCCCACCCTCCCTCATTAGGACTGTGTGCCCCTGCAATCACCCCATGAATCACCCAGCGAGCTGTCCTTTTCGACAGAATGTGGACTTCATCACACATCTCAGCAACTCCTCCGTGTGTAAATAGCAGTTTGTGGAAGTGCGATATTGGAAAGTCTTTTTGCAATCTATTTTATTTTTTTAATTACTTCTCTTTTTTATATCATATGATATACAGACTTTGCTGTCATGCTCTCTGGAAGCCTTGTGCGGGATTGTGCTGTTGAAAATATAAAGCAGCCTTTTTGCTAGGGAATGTATAAACTGTAATTTCGTCTTTGATGTTAAGACCAGTCTCATATTTACATATACAGTACAACTCAAGGAAAAAAAACCAATTTGTATATTTCAATTTGGTAGAATGCTGAAAAAACACTGCATTGAAGAGTTTAATTTTTTTTTAATGTAAGTTGCCATTGTGGGCAACCACTGGACTCATTAACAAGTTGGAGGTTCGAACCCCTGCTGCAGACACTGCTGTTGTACCTTGAGAAAGAGGTGCTCCAGTGAACCCAGCTGTACAAGTGGGGACCTTGAGTGTGTTCTAGAGTGGTGATGGGCCCATGTCCCATCTGGGAAGGGATTCACATGCTCTCTAGTCTGCATCAAACACTACAGAGACTCTAGTCTAGACAGAGTGGCTCTAGTCTGAACTTTACACTTTTAAGAGGCTCTACACTTTGCTTAAACTTTCTGCCTCCAATGCAACAGATATAATCCATGTTTACAGAACTTGCAGAGCTCTTTGTTCCAGTGTCATATTTGCTTCGCTTTTGAATTCCAAATAAACTCCATCTACGTTTCCAAAATGTTCCTTCAGACAGAAATATCTAAAAGTTCCATATTGACATTGGACCCTACATTCAAAACACTTTGTTTCATAAATCTCGCATGAACAACAACGGAGATCCCTATCTTTAAAGCTTCCCAAGACCTGGTTAAAATCGGTGCGTGAACTCGCCGGGTCCCTGCTGTCAGTAATAGCAGCTGCTTTGCCTCCCCAGTTGCCTCACTTCGTCAACAGCACCCTGCCGGATCACGAGCGGATCACTGCCCAGCAGATCGACAGCTACTTCCGCCAGGAGCTGATCTACAAGCGCAACGAACGCATGGGCCGGAGGGTCACCGAGCTGATGGAGAGCAGCCCGGGACAGACCTTTTTCTTTGCCTTTGGAGCAGGTGGGTGTAGTACAGCAGAGGGTGCACACTTCCCAACTTAGCCAATCAGGTTAGCAGTGTTATATACTGCTACAAGCAGGTAACAATCAGGTGTACTGCTGGATTATTGCTACTGTATGTTTTAACGTGCTGCACAGATATTACTAAAAGGATCTTTTATTACAATATTTTATGTTTGTCTTGATACATTTTTACCATGGTACCTTTTAATGAACAAATTACATGTATAATAGTTTAATATATATTGTATTTTAATTGATGAGTGAACAAAATCAAAATGAAGGAAGACTTTTATCATGGTCATAGCCAGGCTGGTTGCCTTACTGAGAGGGATTAGTAGTACTCACAATACAGAAAATACCCATTAAAAAAAACATGGAAAAATGACCAGGCAGAAGTTATATATTTAGAGTCATCATAAAAAGACTGATCTTTAAATAGGTTCTAAAACTATCCACATTTTCAGAATCTCTGTTAGAAGAGAGCGATGACAATGCGTTCCAGAATTGCGGGGCTGCATAAGGTTCTGTTGTCCATCTATCAATGAAATACCCTCCCATACCATGCAAAAGTGCAGTGGATATAGCAGAGGTAGAGTACTTTGATGAGTGCATGTTGTAGTGATGGAGTAGTTTGCCAGTCAGTGTAGTAGAGGTGGAATAGTTTGACAATGGAGGTAGTAGAGGTGGAGTAGTTTGACAGTGGGTATAGTACAGGTGGAGCAGTTTGACAGTGGGGGTAGTAGAGGTGGAGTAGTTTGTTATTTGTGGTGTAATGTCAGTGCAGAGCGGCTGATGATGCTGAGGCAGGGACTACAGGCATGGTGGAGGCTGTGTAAGCAGACCCAGCGGAGGTCCTGAGACTCAGAAAAGGGCTCTTGAGGCACTGGGAAACTGTAATGGAGCTGATTGACTATTCAGTATTCCACTGAGCATAAACTGAGGCAGGAGTGGTAAAACCGGTGACCTATAAGCACTCTGGCTCAGCAGGGCAACAGGTAGTGCTGCAGCTGTTGAGCCTTAGTGCTCTCTACATGCCTGAGCTATTTGTTTGAGCTGGGGCAGAATGAGTGATACTGAATGAGTCTGTGCCCATGGCAAGGAAGCACATTGGAGCACCAGGAGGTATTCTGTAATGTGCATTCAAAACACGACAAATAACACGCATTTAACAACATCTAAACTTCACCACGTACACGGAAACAGATCGGAATAATAAAAGCTAACAGCAAGAAAAAAAATCAAAATCGATGTCATTTGTCGTGAAAGCTACAACCCTACAGAGATTCTACAGTCCTTGAGTGGAAACAGATGGCAAAATGCTTACATTTTTATAAACATCTGAAGGGAAGGAAATGGCCACACTTATACAGGCTGTAAAACAGAAATCCCCATCTTCAATACAGTAACGGAATCCCTGAAATTCCAGCCCTCAAAAACCTTCAGATATTTGCCTTTGCAAATGCCTTTATATGCTCCTAAGCCCCAGAGTTGCTTTTCTTATTGTTACATATATAATGCTTTTAGAAATAACTTCTCAAAGGACTTTACAATCAGAAAAAAGTTAACAAGGAGGTAACAAAATTAGCCCAGTTGAAATCAAGGGTTTAGAATGCAAAAGAATATGCAAGGGGCAGACACAGAACCAATTAAGTAAAAGCCCTTCTGAAGACGGTTTTGAGTCTGGATTTGAAAGTGCTCAGGGAAGGTGATCTCAGATATCCTTGGGGATAGAATTCCGGACCTTTTGGGCATAACAGGAGAAGGCCCTGTCACCCCCAGAGTGTAAACGAGCCTGGAGGTCGAACAGGAGCCCAGAATCAGATAAATGAGGGCTTCAAGTTAGGGATAGGAAGACAGGTACTGATGTGCCAAGCAACGCAGAGCCTTATACTGTAGGTGAGCATTAGGATTTTAAAGCGACATGAAACTTGATAGAAAAACAGTGCGAGGGCTCCAGGACAGGAGTAATGAGATCACTCTCATGTGATCTAGGTAGGATTCCAGCTTCCGAATTTTGGACATACTGAAGTTTGTCCAGTGTGAAATTAGATACCCCAGCACATAGGGCTTTGCAGAAATCAATTCTGGAAAGGACAAATGCTTTACAGCTACAGTCACAGTCACAGCCAACGCAGGACGTAGTCTGGCAATATTCGTGAGATGGAAGATGTTTTACAGTATTGCTTTCTGCTGATGTAAAGCTGTGTTCTTCTTACACATCAGTTGTATTGACTACAATATGAAGAGTCCATGATCGTCCCTAGCCTGTTGACATACTGGGGTGGTGGTGTTGCCTGTAGCATTGACTCTGCTCCTCTCTGTGCTATCTGCTCTCTCTGTTTTGATAACTCCATTACGCCACTGCAGGGAAATCTCAGCTGGGTGTGCACAGTGACATTTGATTAATGGTGATCGCAGTATTCCTTCCCGTGTACATTTTTCACTGCTACAGCCGCTCAACATTATTTGTACAAGGCTGCTTGAACTCCATCCAGCTGCGCATTGTGTATGTTCGCGATCTCTGCAGATTCGGCTGTGACCGGAGGTAATTTTGTAAGTTTGTTTTCACAAGTGGACTGAGTGCTGTATTCTAAAGTTTCAGACCTTCAGAGCACATGTTGGAACTATCCTTTTGGGTTTTACGTGTAACCTGACTACAGATTTGGACTTGGTTTTTGCATGAAGTTTGCCATTGAGCCTATAACAGACCACCCATTCCTCATTGTACCCTGTTTCTTGTACTTTGTCTTTTTATAATATTCTCATTTTTCCAGCAGGGCGTTAACTGATCATATTGCTGAACATTCCAAGGCCGAAAGTTTCATTAATCTTTTATTGCCATCTTTAAATTTCAATGTATCGATGGTTTTAGCAAATGCGTCAGAAAATTGTAGTTATTCTTGTTAATTTCATGGCACGAAAACTGGATTAATGGATAATACAAACATTAATTGAACTAATGTGTGTAATGTTTCCAATCTGTGTTGCTTCGCTGTAAAATAATATTATTCCAGGTCTCATGTAACGACACAGAAACAAGTATATTCCAGTAGAACTTTAAAAACAGAGATTATAGCCCATATGAAATTCAGGACTGAGAAGTTATCCTTCCTTACGAAATGGGTTTAGGGTGTGTGCCTTATCATAACATTGATACCTCTAGCTGGTATTAACCGAAAAGGGCTCCGTCCTTTGAAGGAGATGTAAAACTGAGGTCCTAAAATATTTGTTTCTCGAAAAGAACAGGAATTTTACGCTCGTATCCTGGCCAAATTTCCTACTGGCCTTAACCAATCATGGCCTCCTAATAATCCCCATCTATGAACTGGCTTCATTACTCTGTTCTCCTCCCCACTGATAGCTGATGTGTGGTGAGTGTTCTGGCGCACTATGGCTGCCATTGCATCCTCCAGGTGGGGCTGCACATTGGTGTTGTGTTGGGGTCCCCATTACCTCTAAAACACCTTGAGTGGAGGGCAGGGCCGTCGCCAGAACAATTCGAACGGGTGGGCATTTGGTTTTAACCCGGGGGGGCCGGGGTTGCGTGCCAGTTTGAGACACGTGACTCAGCGGACACATAGTAACGATTTTTTTCTGAGCTGGTCTGCGTTAAGGAGAGTGCAAATGTCCTTGTCATTTTTAATGCGCATTTCATGCTCCTTCCATACGGCCATGCGGGTTACATGATCCTTTGAAGTGGAGTGGTTGGGAAACCCTTTGCCTCACTCTGCGGCGTGTTTCCAGTCATGAAACTGTTAAAGTTGAGACGGTTCGCATGGGCACTGTTGAACTTCCTACAGGGATAGCAAAACGCTGCATCGGCTTTGACGCTATACTCCTGCCATTCTCGACTATGGCACCGGCACGAAGGTACATAAGAGCAATTCTTACCCTGAAACAGACGGACAGGGTATCGATGTAGAGTGACCTGGTTGGGTTTTTCAATCCCTAGGTCTTCAGGGGGCTGCGCCAGTGCTCCACAAATGACCAGACAGGAGTCTTTATTGGTTAAGACGGCACCGTCTTTAACAGCAAAATTAGCATGGCTGGAATTAGCGTGTGCACTTCTGCCGTTGTCGATGTCTGCTTTCCCCACTACTAGCCACCCCTTTGGTGGTGACTGAAGATGGTCCTTTGAAACGTTTTCTTATTTTTAGCTTTCCGATTAACGAAATGAGATTAATCAATTTCTGGCTACAAAACCGCCTCCTGTGTTGCATTACAAATCCCGTACTGAAACCTCAGAGGTGACATGGGGCCCAGCTATTTTTTTTCAATCCGCATGACAGAAAAAGGAAAATTTGATGGACTATATTAGTTACAGAAAGATTTTTCAATATTTCTAAAAAACAAACATTTTTTCCACTTTATTAGAAAATTCTTTTTGGGGGAGGCATTGCCCCCCTAATGCCCCCCTTAGTGATGGCTGTGGTGGAGTGTCCTGAAGCATAAACAATCAATAATAACAACAACATTATTATTTAATTATTTCAGGGAACCACTCGAAATTCAGGTGAGCAGAATGACCGAGACAGCCGCCTCTCCTGTTCCCATGTGCTGGAGAATACACCACCATTCACTCTTTTCATCCCCGTCTCACTGGTTTAAGTCTATAGGGCTGTGCCAGAGGAGTCTCAGATCTGGCTCTGCTAGTTATTGAGAAGGAACATCTGAACGGGTTTATCGCAGAGTGAAGGCTGATTGAAAATAATTCTTTCCAAATGAGCAAGTCAAGTGCGGATGCTGTGCAGACGTGCATTTTATTGGTGCCATGAGAAGCTTTTTCCATACATACATATTTAAAATAGTTCTGTGCATCTACCTATCCATCTATATTTCTGTCTGTCCGTTTATCTACATGTCTAATTTACAAAACCACAGCTGAGAAGAATTTCTTATGATTCTTTGACTTAAGTATGCTCTGAAGCCAAGGATATATAACCTTAGAAACCACAGGTCACGGCAGAGAGAACGAGTCTATTTGGTACAACACAATGGCAGATAACATATGAGACCTGTGTGATGTGGACCATAACTTGTATAGATTATCACGCTTCATTCCTCTCAATGATGAAGTCTATGTGAAAATCCGCAGGTGTCTAGCCAACAGAGCCCTGGCACAATCAAAATACCACCTGAATATAATATGGAATATAATGAAATATAATCCACTTGCCTTACAGTACTTATCTACCAGTCATATCACTGTTTGATCTCTGTCAAGTCCTGTAGAATGCACATGGCCAAGCTTTCGATTGTATGTTGCTGAAAGTGCTCAGCATTTTTAGATGAATTGTATTATTCTTGTGTCAGGCTGCTCAATTTAAAGTGGCAGGATTTGTTTATTACCAAAGCTTAACAGGTAGGGACTGTTAAGGGTAGCCAAATACTGCACCTGCCCTTATGTCTTGACACACGTGATCACACAGGACAAGACACTGGGGTCTTTATCTAGTGACATTGCGCGCCATCATTAGGTGCCACCAGGGGAGATAATTTCATTAGCACAGGCAAAAAACGAACTGTAATCTCATGAAGAATAAATAACAGTCAAGCAAAAAAATTTCTGCTGATTCAACAGATCTCCAGTTTAGAGATTGGGATCTTGTACTTTAGAACTGTAAACTCTTGGAACATAAATGAGGGGACTTTTTTTTTGCACTTCTAACTTGCTTGGTTGCTAGTAGCTACAGTAACTGAACTGAGGACTTCAGCTATTTCTTGAAGGACCACCTTCAAAAGCATGTCAAAGGAACAAGCTCCAGACTCCCAACATTTTTTCAGAAAATAATATCCCCAGTTCTCAAAGTGCTTCCTCTTAACTGGAAGTTTTATTTTCCGTCTGTTGATTGTGAAGAAATTCATTGGGGTGACTCAGAATCATGTTCCCTCAGCTTCTCCTGGGCAGTACGTCCCCAGACCATTTTTTCACTGCTGCTTCTCTTGATACAAAACATTCTTGTAAAAAAATGGAAACATGTTTGCTTATAATAATAATAATAATAATAGCTTACACTTCTATAGCACTTTTCTGGACACTCCATAGCCATAGTGCACCAGAACGCTCTGCACACATCAGCTATCAGTGGGGAGGAGAGCAGAGTAATTAAGCCAATTCATAGATGGGGATTATTAGGAGGCCATGGTTTGTAAAGGCCAATGGGAAATTTGGCCAGGATGCCGGGGTTACACCCCTACTCTTTTCAAGAAACACCCGGGAATTTTTAATGACCACAGAGAGTCAGGACCTTGGTTTTACTTTTCATCCAAAGGACAGCACCGTTTTACAGTATAGTGTCCCTGTCACTATGCTGGAGCATTAGGACCCACATAGACTGCAGGGTGAGCGCCCCCTGCTGGCCCCTCTAACACCTCCTCCAGCAACTGACCAGGCTCACACCTACTGAGCTTCAGTGGGCTGCCAGCTGTGAGTTGCCGAGTAATATAGCTGCTGGCACTTAAATAGGTGTATGTCTTTATACATAACTATATAACACGTATGTCCCTGACTATATTTCAAACATCAATATTGAAAATATTGATATTTCTGGTTTCAGTGGTCAAGGAAAATTAAAATTTGATTTTAAGAGAGGTTCCAGTACAGTTTGTAAATGTTTGCTTCAGGACATTGAGCAGCACCCCTCATGAATTTCAAATGGAGCCCTGTGTTCCTCTAGGCACCAGCTTTAGCCATAACACCGCTAGTTAGAAATCACTCTTTATGCGCATATCATTTAAGAAATGCGCAATTACCGTTTGAAGGAAAATAAATCCAGTGATGGCATAAAGAAAGGCAGGATTTCTTTTTCATACATACTCACATCACCTTCACCTTACCATCAGTGGCGTCTCTGGGAATTTGCTTTTGTGCATACAGAGCAGAGACAGTCAATAAAACGTAGCAAATTTTTCGTTCGCTCTTTAAAGGAACAGGAATGATGCCGCTGAAGTCTACTACATCAGAAGACCTGGCACCTAATTTTCAAGGCCTTCCCAATGAAAAAAGGGGCTTTATTGCAGCCAGCAACAGTACGAGAGACACTGCAATTAATTTTGATTGCCTTGATGCATCCTTGCTGGTGGGATAACAGCAAGCACATGCCTTTCTCCAGCCATCTTTATCCCAAGTGACAATGTAATTATAGGGAATTCAAATTCCATTTCCCTTCAATAATATACCAAAAATATGTGCTGTGTAAAATGTGGGTTTAAGCAGAGTGTGTTGATGCACATTATTCTGGAGGGAAGCTTGGTATTTAATGAGTACGGCATTGTGAGTGAGCTGAATTAAATGCAGCTGACACCAGCTGCACACAGTCCTCTGGTCTCGAGTTGCAACCACTCCCCCGTCACCCATGTGCAACTCATTTCAATTCAGACACACCACGGACCGCTGGTGGCGAGCAGTTCAGTTTCGAAAGGCATGAAAATATCCAGCAGTTGGCTGGCGCAGTCGGAACGCGTGGGCGACCAGGAAGAGCTGAGCGTGTCCGCTGGGGATGTGCCTCTGTCACCCAAGCAGGGATATTTGGAAAGCGCCTCTGTCTCGTCCACATTTTCCCCAATGTGTTTGGTGAACCACAAATGGCTCATTTCTTGTTTTTCTCCATCCATTGATCCCTGAGGGTCTCTGCTTTTGACGACTTCTAAAATTAGGATTATCTGTTATTCCGATTTCTTGTCCGTCCAGCTTCAACTTGTCAATTTCTATTCAACGTGCCTCAGCTCTGCAATATCCTCCATCAACTATGTATGGTCTCATCAGCCTTAGAACACAGCCTAGTAAGCCCAGATATACCAACCACTAAAATTGACACAGTGCACAAACTATTATATAGAAGGTACTGTATGAGGAACAAATATAATATTTTCCATTGTTTTAGTTCATTTTCATTGTGAAGATGATGCCCTTGAGATATCTGTGTATGTAGTGGTTTCTGTTGAGAGGGGTGATGGAGTAACCTTTTCATATGAGAAGGTTTTTCATATTGGCATTGCAAAGTGACAATAAACGGGAGAAGATGTTTTGAGGGTAAAATAAACCATTTTTAAAATGGCACCGTCGTGTTCAATCCCAAGAATTAAAGAAGAATAATAATTTTAGAGTAAGTCTCCAATGAGCATGAACATGATGCTGTGACCAGTCAGACAGTTAATGCACTGATCCTTTGTTGAATTGTCAGATTGCACACTGTTGCTATGAGCAGGAAACTCTAAAAGCACAGCCACTTTAATGGGGATAGGAGGTTGCTCAGGCACACACACAGAGGGCTAGAAGGTAAACACGGTATCATTCCAGGAACCTGCTCCAGGAGTCGGGCAGAAATCCATTCCTCTCACTACATTTGTAGAATGTAGTGTAAGCCCATTTAGGCATGTATTCCATCTACCATCTACCTGCACTACACACTGTCTGTAGTAGAAAATAGTGCAGTGTTGTATTGAGAACATTTCAAGTCTTCCATAATTCAAGTCCTGTAAAATGTCTTTAGCACCTAATGTCAACAGAACACTGTCAATAGGTGCAAGTGCCCTGAAACTTGTGATTTATAGATTGCACGCTGGATTCATAGGGAAGAGAATGTTGCTAAACTGGACCTCTGTAGCATTTGTTTGAAGATCTGGAACCCTGTTTTATCAGCTGATTATTTATCCTGGATGGAATTTGTTCAGTGTACTTTTCTTCCTAATTCTCCAGGTCTGTAGATAAACATACGACTTGAGCTCGGGAGAGATTAGTTCTGTCCAGTCAGACTGAGCTGTGAGCTGCTGCCTCCCTGAGATCTGATACTGGAAAGACATTCAAGTCCCACACACGTCTCTTTGAATTTCAACAGCCAGAGAACCGAACAGCACCCTCTCTGTGGGATTTAAACAGCCGCCTTGATTACATGCTGTAGGCAATCCCTCTCCATTAAAGATTGTACTTGATTTATTTAACTCACTGTCCTGGAACTGCAGCTGTATATTCTGTACTTCCCTAAGGCAGCAGGTCTCCCTCCTTTCTCATGTAAGTGCTGTACACCAGTGGTTCTCAATCCTACGACCCCGAATTGGATGAAGAAGTTGGAAAATGGATGGAGAGATGGAAAACTACAGTTGCATTTACAAGAGAAGTAGTCCTGACTAGTCACATGTTTTTTTTCCTGTTTTCATAAGGAATTATTGTGGTAATCACATTTAAAAAGTATATTTCTTTGGTCCAATTGCTTCCCATAGATGTATTATTGCACCTACAGTAATATCCAATCAAGAATTATGACTTGTCAAGATGAAGAAAAAAAAGACAGGCCAGTGCTGCTTCTCTGATGCATCACTTTATATGCTCACATGATGGAGCTCTCAAAATACAACTGAGCTGCTGAGGTTTAGATCAGTTTGTAATGAGCTTGTTTCTGTTGCATAATTGTCAGTTTATTCACAGTCTGGCATTAGTGGGGAACTAGCGTTTCTGCATTGGCCTCAATGGCATACCTGGATCTGTGTCTGACTGTGCCCGAGAGCTGATGTGTGTCTGAGTGTTTAAATGTGGGGGAGCACATGTGGTGCACATTTGCTTGGATTGTGGGTAAACTGGCTGATGCAATGTGCGATCGTTCCAAGAGAATCCAAGAGCCGCTGGCACAGAGTTCCAGCCTGCTTGCCTCACTCCCTCTCTCCTTCCCAAGGATCTGTAGCCCGAAGCGGAGTTGACAGTGGGCTTGATGTGCCGGTTTTTTCATGGACCTAGTGCACATCCAGCCTAAGGAAAGCAGTGCTGGATCTGTGCGCTCTGCCTCTCCTTTCACCACATTCCTATTGAGGCACCACAGAATGCTGTATGGATACACTCATTTCCACTGTCATGCAGAGAGCAGATGATGTCACACAGTTTATATTATATCTCAAGGGCGGTCTGTGGTCTGAACAGTGAAGAGGGTATTTTAGTTTTTGGCTGCAAGATGGCATACATGCTGTTTGATATTAGTAACAAGCAATTTTTACATTAAAATAAGTGCTGCAATACTAAAACTTAATCTTGTCATCTTTCATTTCCTGATAAATACCAGGCCTTCTGTTTTAGTCTCAGTTTTCTCCTCGTGGAGAAGAACATAGGTTGCAAAGCTGAGTGTGAGTGATCTGTTTGGCCCTGTTAAAATGCAAGATATTGCTGTAAACATTTTTATGTTATTAATGTTCTTGCTTTTCATACATGTTTGATCTATCTGCACTTAGAGCTGTGGTAGTTCAAGATATTCCAGTTGTTTTTGGGGGATTAGTAACATTGAGGCCCTGTGCAAACCAGGTCTAACATTACGCTAATGCAGTCCAGTGTTGGATACCATCTGAAATGTGCCAAACAGCCTTTTTTAGCAGGTTCTGAGCTGCCTCTCACATAACAAAAGTTGAGACAAGCTGATCCTGTGTGATTCATATTATGAAAACAGGTGAGAACAGCCAAAATAAATAAAAACGAATGTCCGCCCCCAGATCACACAAGGCAAGGTGAGGACAGCTTGCGGAACAAGACAGCAGCAGCAGATACCACTAATACACAGCACAAGTGCAAACAGAGATATGAAGAATGTGATTTATCACTTTATGAAGTGAACTGCAACTTAAGTAAACTTCATGACCGTGAGGTGGACATTTACCACCCTGAAATTAAACAGTGAAGACTGGACACGGTGGTCTCTGAGTGACAGACTATTATAGAAAAGAGAATTTCAAGGCCATGCAAGTTCAGTGAATCAGCTGGATTTCATTTCATTTGTGCAGAGAGATCATGGACAGAAAACAAAACTGACATGAAGGAGAAACTGAAATCACCATTGCAAACATCGATTTGGAAAACGTGGCACCACATTCTGCTGAAAGAGATGGAGACACTTCTAGATGTGATGCTGAATGGAAGAATATCACTTATCAACAGGCCACTTTCAAATATATACTCAAATTTAATGGAAGCTACAACTATGACCCCATTAGAATTTGGGAATGGATATTCACATCAATGAAGCACTGGCTCGAAAGGACAGTTTGTGTTCAAGTCTATATACAGTATGTGACATCTGTGAACTTGCAGATAGGGAAACACTTTTACCTAAGGGCTCCTATAACTCAGAGAACTGATTTGCCTGTCTCCTCAGTTCTCCACTTAACTACAGCCAACTCACACAATAGGTGGACAGCGCTACCAAGTGCTCACTGACAGGTGTAATATCAGGTATTATCTAGAGCTCAACAGCAAGATCAAAAAGACCCACGTAACTAGAACTGTACAGACCAATGAAATCAAATTGAAAAAAAATCAGGAAAGATGAAAAAAGGGGTGGTACTAATGTTCACGTGCTATTAAAGCTGTGTTACTGTTAAACTACTGTATCTCTGAAAATATACAGTTCTCAATTACAAGAGGTGTAGTTGAAGGGTGGGACAGAACTTGATTGATTTGGTGGACCGCTGCCATACATGAAGTCTTCTTGAAAAATGGTTTCTTGTTTGTTTTATGGCTATTGGAAGGTGCAGTAACAAGCATTGCAATTCTGTGAAATGAATCAAGCTTGTCCTGGGTCAGAACAAACTTCAGAAAATCCTTAATATAACAATTGATGGGAGATGAGCACCACACTGAAGCCTTGTTGTCCATCAGCCGAGAACTCTTAAGGACATAAAGGGCTGTACAGGTTGTAAAGACTTGAAGACCAAGGTAGAGGGCAGACACACTGTTAAACCTTTTCAAAGCACCCAAATATACACTCAGCCAACTGCTTCACAAAGTACGACAAGCTTCAGAAACTCAGATTATGTTAACTAAAAAAGCATTTTATTCCATTTGTTAAAGACAATTTTAATTTGCAGGTGGACTGCAAAGGATTAAAATAAAAAATAACTAAAGCATCCAATATGTTTTCAGTTTGAATTACATTTTGATGTTTCAACTTTTTGATAGTTTACTACGATCTATCGTACGACGATCTGTTTTGAGTTTGCCTTAAAGATGATGTACCTCCTGTTACTTGTACAAGGGGAAATTTGTCTGGAAACTTTATGGTGAATCAGCTCATATAAAAAGCAAAAATATATATTGAGAAAGCAAAATCAACAAATAGTACAACAAATAGCACTGTAAAAACAGCCTGTCAGAGGAGTATGAGGTTTGTACATCATTAGATAGTGCAAGAAAGCTTTCTTTAGGACATCGAAATGTTGAAAAAAGAAAGGCTCACTAAAAAAAAACACTGGATAGGTGGACTTTTGTGTGCAGTTACACAGGAAAACCACGGCTCAGCAGTGCTGCGGTTCACTGGTTTTATTTATTCACAGCTGCTTCAAGATAAGACGCCTAGCCTAGGTGGTGGCGTGATGAGAGGTACAGTAGATTACCATGTGAGTCAGGAACCAGGGACCAGGTGCCGAAATACTGCTGTGATAGAAATACTGCTGTGATCTTGGTCTGTTCATTGTCTCCCAGGGCTTTGACAGTTCAAGTCTGTATTGCACTCTGGCAGCCGCACTGAGCACATTCTTGTACTGTTCCTCAAGCACGCACTCCATTTAGCAGAGCAGAGGCTGGGAAAGGTCAAAAAGCCGAGCTGCCCACTAAAGTTATTGTATTTTCCTACTGGTGCCTAGTGTAGCTGTCACACACAGCGAGCTGTAACGTGCGGTGTGCACCCAGTAAGCTTTAGACAAGCATTAGATACTTAATACCAGACATTCCAAGAGAAACTGGCTATGTGCCCACAACCCTGCCCCCTGCATCTCAGACTTGAACCCTGCCCCCAGTTCCCACTCCTTCTCCTTTTGCTCTCTATGTGAAAATGGCTGTGCACTTGCTCCATACAGAGAAGACATGCACTGTATGCACTCCTCACAGCAGGGCTCTAGATACGGCACATGGGTATTGCATGCCCCTTTTGAGCTGTTTTTTAAGCTTTGTGGCACCCATCTATGTGGTGGGTTGCCGGAGTTCAGCACTGCAAGACAACTGGAGCCAACGAGGCGCTCTGAAAGGAGTGAGGCCCCACAACCACTCAGATAGGGTCCATCCATCACCTTCAACAGGCAGAGCTATTTAACCCCAGAGGTCAACGGTAGCTGTGTTGCAGAATGTCTGCAGTAGCAATGAGGGAAACCGACAGCCTCCAAGACAAGACAGCTCTTTCCCTTTTCCTTCTGCCATCTACAGAGCCTACCACACTTGCTGCTCTACATCAAATGGCCCAACAGCCAACGCAAAATTTAGCTTAACCATATTTGCAAACTGCCAGCCTGAATTCAGTTCACAGACTCTTTCCAGAAAGGTTTATAAATGGGAGCTAAACAACTTACGTGGCGGTATGAATTATTCTCGGCCATAACTGCTTTTGATCACAAACCAATGGTGCAGATCTTGATGGATTCTTCACCGGCACCAGCTGTGGACACTCTTGTCCATATAAATAGTAGCACAAAGAATTGCAGACATCATTAACAGAGTTCAAACAGGACCACATCTTTTAAAACCCCTTTAAAGACTCCCATGCATCATAAGTTGCAGAAATTAAAAGCTTCACTATTAATTAAAAACAAGTGGGATTTGCTCTATACAGTATCTTGCCATAGCTTAAATCAAGCTAGTAGGCCCTGCTATTTTTAAATTTAACAGCAGCAGCTTCCTTAAAGCTTGGCTGCCCTCACAGTGCCTGGTTAATGTGGTTTGACAGTGATCTGAAAGCACACAGGATTTATTTACAAACCATTGACCATGATACACATCATATCCTTTTTATTCAGAGTATTAAAAAAATTCTAACAAGGTTCCAGAACTAGAAAGGTTTGATCCACGGGGCACTAGCATGGCTGAGATTTTCACTAATAAACATGTCTGCCAGGGCTATGACAAATAAGAATGAAAAAGAAAGTGTTGTAAGTCAAAGGAGATGAATAAAGTTATCAGTAGCTTGTTTCCAGCTAATTGGTTTGAGGGGTTTTAGTTTATGTACAGATAATTCTTTCTGCCACATCTTTTGAGTAATAAATGTTTTAGTACCGAGGACATAGTGAAAACCTGTAGTTGAATTGTTACTGCACAAAGCACTGTCTTGTTAAAGTGTTGTCAGTCTTCTGCCTGTATCTAGGACAGAACCTGCATGCAGCACGTGCCAAAGCTGCACCAAATGCTACTGTGTTTAAGTCAGCTCCATTTTATGCTTAGTTTCCCTGCATGTTATTGTTTGTTTGGTATTTTGACTGCTGCTGTACTGTTGTGTGGAGCAACGTCCACCTCATGGGGATTATTATTTGAGCTGCAAGGAAAATGTAAAAATACCTTCTACAAAACCACACAAAAGTTTAACATGGATAGCACTTGCACACTTACAGTCTGCTCCATTAGTAAAACTAAAGACCTCCAGCAGGACTCACACAGACAGTATTCTGAAACATGTATAGCTGTTTATGGGCTGTGAGAAGTCACTCATTGAAAAACCATTCATTTTAAGTGTTATTTTTATTTATTGACTTCTGCGTCACAACTCCTACAGCCAGCAACCCAGTTAATGTCTCCAGCAGGGTGTTTTGGCTGAGCGCAGGAGGAATTTAGCCCTTTGCCGTCAGGAACAAAAACAAATGCTGGGGCAATTCCACTGACCACTTATCGTGTCAGAGTGCTGACCTGCTTCCCGAAGAGCACCCCGACTTCCTGCTCCCCCCTACCTCCCAGCCGGTTCTGCTTCCAGCAGCCGAACGCCGGCTTGTCAACGTTCCACCAGCGAAAGAAAATCTAAATATTTAGAGTAGACGGGAAACAGTTTGTGTTCTTACAGACAGCCATTGACCCCCACAGCTAACTGAGACATCATTCGCTATAAAGCAGCCTTTTTACACCAAGTCAAGGAGACTAACATGGTTTATATTTAGTCTTCTGTTTCATACCTTTATCTTCCGAGGTATAGCTACTGCGATAAGCCACAGCAATTATAAAGAGACCTCGCGTATTTCATCACCAGACATCGCAGCCCTACAAACAAGTTTAAGGAACGTGAAGTGCCAGAGCATAAATGTCTACTTATGATTTTAAACAACCATTACAGACTAAAGCGCTTTTGGTTAGTAAATCAGGAGGGAAAATGGGATTATTTTAGATTTTACAGCCCTCGCTGTGTGAGCAACCAGACTCTTTAATTTTGTTAGTGCTAGACATCCAGATCGTGGCCTTACAGATTCCAGAGTCTATCCATAGTGAATGCAGGAATTATAGAGGGTGGATCTTCATGCAGATCCTGACACCAACACTAAATACGGACCTGTCGTTTTTGTTTCTCAAATATGAAAAGGGTCTAAAATAAAGTTGGAAAAGCAAAAAAATGTGTTATCAATATGAGCACGAGTGTTGAAAAGACTAGGAATTTCCTGTGCCAGCACTCTGTTCTGCTTGGCTTCAGCCTACCATCTAGCCTTCTTGTGTGTGTTTTAGGGCTTTATCACCCTTTTAACACTGAAAGTAAGTAGAAAGGGAGCTGTAATTATGGGAAGGAATGCATGTTCGGCTGGGTGGCCTGGGTGTTCTCTGCCATGCTGGTGTGTTATTTTACAGCCGCCGAGCTGCTGTTTGTTTGCAGCGTAGCAACAGCGTGCGGCCTCACAGCGCCGGCTGTCTCTGGGCTGCGGCCGGCCCGGGGTGGCTCTGACAGGCAGGAAGGGGGGGGGCGTGAGTTACGACGTGCCGCCGGCACTGGAGACGGTATCTCCGAGCCCATCCAGGACAGAGCCTGGGGGGCGCATCCCTGCAGCCCCTGTTCAGTCAGGCTGGTTCTGGGCAGGAGGGCATTTGAATCCTCACAGCCACTTTTACTTCCGCTTCACCTCAGACTGTGGGGGACAAGATGCTGACACGGTTTATTACTGATTGCTGTAGTTGGAACATTTGTTCTTACACTAGCACATTTCATGTTGCCCAAGTCTCACCGGTGGTCCTGGGAATTTTCCAGAAATCGGCGTCTCCCTCAAGTGATCCATAATCTCCCAGAAATCACCCCACCACCACCACCACCACTCCCAAAATATTCTGGTGGCGACACCCCCGGTCCGAAAAATCATCAGCAAATTATTATATAATATGACCTTGAGTCATCTGAGAATCTGCTCAAATCTGCTAAACAAGCCGCATCTCTGTACGAAGGAAGTTTGCAAAGAAAGTGAGATTATTCAACTGGACTAGGATTATAGGATTTATAATTATAATTATAGGCTTTCTAGTGCATTGCATATATTATAGCATCTATCAGTGAATTATTTAATTACATAGCTGTGATTTTTCAAGGGAGACCTCCAGCCCCCGGTCTACAAGTTTTCACTGGAGGGACGACCCACTCCCACCCCCCTCCCTGAAATCAGTTTTTCAAAGCTAGGATGTCTGACATGTCATGTCATCCCAGAGGCCACAGGGTAATCACTCCGTCCACTACTGCAGTGCAGCTGGTTAAAACAGCTCATCAGAGTTTTCGCCCCACGTCTTATTTCTCCTGCTCCGTTCCACACACACCCCCTCGCCGTCCCCATGCTTGTCGTCCTGCTCCCACTTTATCAAAGTCGACCTAGGGAGGTCCTCCCCAGGAGGGGGGGCTCGGGTGAAGTCGGTAAAGGGAGACAGGAGAAGGTGAGACAAAACCTGAAGGTAAAAACAGAAAGCATCCCTTCTCCTGCCTTCCTCTGCTCATTGACAGCCCGGTCATGACCCGAGACCTCATCACCAAGTTCCAGGGGTTAATATACTGTGCTGGTTCACAAGGCAGTATGGAGCCTTGTGAACCAGCCTTCAGTCCACGCCTCCTCTGCACAGTGGCAGTCCTTCAGTGCTGAGGCAGAGGAGGAAGGACAAAGTGTTCAGGAGCTGGTCCCAGCCTTCCTTAAGTTCTGTTACCTGGATATTGCATTTTGCTTTTTGACGTGTTACAGATATTAAAATACCCGACAGCTATAAGGCTCACACACAAAGAAAAAAGGTCAGGGCTGTTGTGAAAACCTTCTGATGATTCTTTTTATTGGAATGTTGTTCATTTAGAAACTAGGATGTCCTACATCACTGCCCCTGCATCGTGTGACTCATGAACAACTGGTCACCTGTGATTCCATCCCTGGAGTTGCAGTCCATTCATTGCCAATGTGCTCTTGTTCCCTCCCCATGGAAATCACAAAGAAACTCGTTCTCTCTGTGGATTAATAATGTCCAACTGAATACCTACAAACAAGTCTTTTCCTACTACTGCATACACATTTTTTATATGAATTATTTTGAGAAATCTTGTTTCCTTCATCAGTAGACTGTACAGTGTGTATATCACTTGGATTAGTGAATGCATCGCCCCTGAGATTACAGAACTTCACTAGAAGGGCAGTAGAGTTCAGCTCTCCTCTGAGCTTACTGCGAATACAGGATATTGGTGTTTACAGTGGCACCTGTACAACCCTGCAACTCACAACTGGCAACCCACTGAAGCTAAGCAGGTGTGAGCCTGGTCAGTACCTGGATGGGAGACCTCCTGGGAAAAACTAAGGTTGCTGCTGGAAGAGGTGTTAGTGGGGCCAGCAGGGGGCGCTCACCCTGTGGTCCACGTGGGTCCTAATGCCCCAGTATAGTGATGGGGACACTATACTGTAAACAGGTGCCGTCCTTCGGATGAGACGTAAAACCGAGGTCCTGACTCTCTGTGGTCATTAAAAATCCCAGGGCGTTTCTCGAAAAGAGTAGGGGTGTAACCCCGGCGTCCTGGCCAAATTTCCCATTGGCCCTTACCAATCATGGCCTCCTAATAATCCCCCTCTATGAATTGGCTTCATTACTCTCTGCTCTCCTCCCCACTAATAGCTAATGTGTGGTGAGCGTTCTGGCGCACTATGGCTGCCGTCGCATCATCCAGGTGGATGCTGCACATTGGTGGTGGTGGAGGGGAGACCCCATTACCTGTAAAGCGCTTTGAGTGGAGTGTCCAGAAAAGCGCTATATAAGTGTAAGCAATTATTATTATTATTATTACCTATTTTAAGACCATTCCAGGGCAGCATCCATCAATTAAAAAGTGGAGCAGAACTATATCAAACCCACGCACTTTTTTACAATTCGCCATGGTGTCCACATGTTTTGGTTATATAAACACATGTGTATGTTTATTATAAATAATATATTCTTACACACACACAGCTCAATTCCAGGACAGCCAGCAAAATAAGATGTCTTATGTGTTTTTAATTGGGCAGATTTGTCACTTAAGAGCAGCTAGGAAGCAGAACATATGGAGCGCATTATGTGCGTTTACCACTGAGGATTAACAGGCCCTGATGGCGGTCTCTGGCCCTGGCCTCGGCTGAGGAGAACTGGGCTGGGGAGCCCAGTGCCAGGGCCCGTGCTGCCAGGGTGTGATGAATCAGAGCCCAGGTGGTGGTACTGACTGGCACAGGAAAGCTGACACACAACTGTCCTGAGAACAGGAGAATTTGCAGTTCTAAATCCACAGAAAGCCTCTCTTCAAACAGCTACAATAAACAAAAACAAAATTGTGTGCAGCTGTCTTCCATGCTTCTGCTTAGCTGCAGTGGAATGTGTAACAGTGCTCTTGGTTAAATATTTGGTATCAGTTTCCCCAGCAGTAGCTCTTTGGAAACTATTTATTGAGCTGGGATAGTATAGGATGGTTTTAACAGTTGCTTACTCATTTTCCATAGTCCATTTTCTGTCATGTATTCTGTGTCGTAGCTTATTAATCAGAATGTGAGAGGCTCTTAAAACTGGTCTCGGACATTTACGATCTTGGCATCCCACAAACAAAAAGCAGAACAGACACACACAGATGCAATAAATGGAGTTTATAACACAAGTTTATGAGGAAGGTTACTGTTTATCCTGATTTTGCACACTTCCGCTCTCGTTTATACAAGTCTCACCCACTTCTTTCCTCCACACATCTTTATTGCATCCCTTCTGCCACTTTATCTACACCCTTGCAGCAGCTCCCTAGCTCATTCCTCACAATACTGAGTGGTGTTTGGACAGCCTGTCCTCTCAGCTAGGTTGCCGTTCCCTAGGCTACAGTTGTAAGAAAGAGTTTGTGAACCCTTAGGAACTATATGGATTTCTGCATGAATAGTTCCTAAAATGTGATCTGATCTTCATCTAAGTCATAATAATAAATAAAGACAGTCTTATTTAACAGACAACACACGCAGCATTTTACACTGTCATTTCTTAATTGAACAAATGGTTTAAACAATCAAGGTCATTGATAGAAATGTATGTGAACCCTTATATTTAGTAACTAGTGGAACCTTTTATTGGCAATAACCTCAACCAAACGCTTTCTGTAGCTGTATAATAATCTGGAGTTATTGTTTCCCATTCCCCTACACAAAACTGTTTCAGTTCATGTGTATCTTCGGGATGTCTTGTTTGAACGGCCTGCTTCAGATCACGCCAAAGCATTTCAATTGGATTGAGGTCAGGACTCTGACTTGGCCATTCTAAAATATGGAATTTCTTCTGTTTGAGGCACTCTGTTGTTGATTTACGCCTGTGTTTTGGATCATCGTCATGGAGGGCCAAGTCTTTAGAAATCCTTTTGTAACCCTTTCCAGTATAATAAGCTTCAACAACTCTTCTTCCGAGGTCCTCTGAAATCTCTTTTGATCAGGCAATATTGCACTTCAACAGACTTCTGTTGTGAAGAGCAGGTAACCACAATTGGGTGATTTTTTTATACAGCAGGGCGGGTCAAACCCACACCTGAATTGATTGGAATACCTGACTCCAATTACCCATTTTTCAAGATGTCATTATCCTAGAGGTTCACATACTTTTTCCATCAATGACCTTGATTGTTTAAACCATTTGTTCAATAAAGATATGACGTTGCAAAATGTGTGTTGTTTGTTAAATAAGACTGTCTATTTATTATTATGACTTAGATGAAGATCAGATCACATTTTAGGAGCTATTCGTGCAGAAATCTAGATAATTCACAAACCTTTTCATACAACCATAGGCGAATCACTCCAAATACTGCTTACATACAGTATTTCAACTCCCTATCGTTAGGATCCAACCTTCATTAGGATCCAACCAAGCTACTGAAACACAAGATGTCAAGGGCTGCAGGAGGTGAGACCTGCACTGGCTCTGATCTCATTTGACATTGACGAGAGTATGGGAACAGATGTCAAAAGGACGTTTGTTCCCCTGTATCTAAACTAGGTGACTGACAGACCAGCACAATCATTAGGTCTGATCTAGCTGCCACTTTACTGAGGTATGCAACTGCCAGGCCCATAACAGCCTTTGATACACCAGCCAAAAAACATACAGCACGACATTTTTTTTTTAACTGGAATTTTCAGCATGTTTAATGAGGCTGTTGAGAATCTGCCTCGCAATGCCAGATTCCTGCCTTCTCCAATCCTTTCATGTCTTTGCAGCATTGCTGAAATGTTTAGAATGAACACAACAGCGCAAAGACAGATTTCTGCTTTCATGACAGCGTTTAGTAAGTTATCATGAACTTAAAGTTCAATTACATGACTGAACTTCAATGCAAGCAAGAGCCTTACATGCAGCTGAGGGGCTGGGGCATGAATGTCTGCCATTATTTGCACTTGCCAGTATGAAAAATTAATCTTTCAGCCTTTCTCCTCCAAGTTAACGTGCTCCTTTTATTATGTCTGTAGAGGGCTAAGAAAAAATAAGTTTTTGAAAAAATATTTAATATAACTGTCAAGACAGAAGCCGTCTCACTACACAGATTAAATGTAAAAGAAAAACTACTGAGAGGCATTATAAATGCAACACTACTGGTTCCAAAACTAACTTGTTGCGTTTTTAATGCCTTTCAGCATAGTTCTATATACTATACAGTATCGTATATTGCTGTCATCGCACACATCTATAATAATCCAAAACTACAGCTTCTAGTCCATTTCATAGCAGTTGGGTTATTTGTTACTTGTTTATTTGATCATTAATTCAGCAAAATAGATGGTATACAGCTGACAGAAATATGTTTTTTTATGTACAGTACATGAGAAGGGAAAGCACGTGGTTAAAAAATGGACAGTGAAGTAAAAAGAAAAAGAGGAAGTCTGTAGACTTAACATGCAGAACAGACTCACTAAGGAGACCGAAGCATCACAAGTTCACCTCCTTGTTTTTAAAACTCTCCTCCACTCTCTGGATTGTTCCCCCTCGTTTCAGCCAGCAGGCATATGGGATGTCTTTCATATACATGACACTGTAGATTAAACATCTAAATTAGTATTAAAAACCCACTGCTCATAATGTTTAATCCTGCTACAGAAGTCATATTTTCCTCTCACCCATTAACTTGAACTGAATTTTCAGGGAAGGATTTAAAGCAGAGTCTGGCATCCTTGTGGGTCCTCATCTATGGATTATTTTGCTCCACCACAGGACTGTGGTCTCTCTAAACAGCTACTCTCTCTCACCTCAGGCCACTTCCTGGGGAATAATAGCGTGCTGGACATCCTGCGGCAGGAGGGCTATGAAGTGGAGCACGTCTCCCCAGGACAGTCAATCACAGGGTGAGTGAGCCATTCTTGATAAACACGGTTCTTCATTTTTAATCTTCTGCAATATTCACTTTTATTTGAAGCTGCCTGTTAATCATTACAGATCTATATAATGTAATACATAAAGTAGCCTTTTAGATTTAAGGATGTGTAGAGAGGAACAAAAACATTCAATGATGAAGAAGACCTGTCGCATCTAATGGACTAATGAGTCCATTAGATGCGATGGGTCATCTGCTTGTAGCTGTGATGGTACTCATCATCATCATGAGCAGCATGACACTATTTTTCTCCACGCCTCGCCAGGGACTCATGGTTTCGCAGTTAGCTCAATTTGTGGTGTTCTAGCTGATCTGTGGCTGGGGTTCTATTGATTGTCCCATTGCTCTTGGGAGACTGTAACCTGAAGACTCCAACCAATTCCCAGATCACAACCACTACAGGACCAGACACCCTGCCTTCAGTGAGCATCTCAGTGTTCTATGGGGAGTAGTGCTCACCATTCAGAAACATGAAGCCGTATCCCAGAGACCAGAGTATTGTAACCTACACCATTAACCCCATAGCCCTAACCTTTTACATGTTCACGTGATCTCAACCATTACAAGATCACATACAACCCTTAACCCATGACCATTCCTACCACTGTGAGCCGTAACCAGCACGGTAGTCTTGTTGTGATAAGATTTAGTAGAGCAGTGCAACCTCTTCTCAGCTAATCCCGTTTGGCCATGGACACAAAACGATTACCTCACAAGTGTCCCTGGCCCCAAAAAGCAACAGCCAAGTCTGCCAACTACTTTAACACCTTTGTTCCTCTCAGTTGCTCACAGGAAACTTTCCGCCTCACCTTATGATGGCGTGTCCATGCTCTTTACCTTCAGAGCTAGCCCATGGGAAGAGCTCACCTTTGCTTCTCCCCTACTGCTTTGCTCTTTAGTGTGAGCTGACCGGGCTTCTTTGAGACTGCTGTCCAGGTGTTGCCTAACAAGTGAGAGACCGTTGTAAACCTAACTGGTTAACCCACACGGACATATTTGTCCCAACCTTTCTAATAACTCTTATTAATCTATTAACCCTTAACTCTACAGTAAATAAAGTAATTAGAGACCCCAACTATGCAAGACCTCCTCAGACTCCTGCAGAACTATTACACTACTATAACATTTCTTCTTTTGCTTGGATTTATTGTCGACCATGAGTTGCTGTGATCAAGTATTTGAAATGTCTGATCAGTGTAAATTTGTTCAGAATTGACGAGTCTGGTTTCTTCACACGCAAGCTGAAGTGTATTCATTGCCTACTATCATTGGAATAGTAGATAACTTTATTAACATACTTTTGTGGCATTAGTATTTGAATTTACAGTATGTCAGTGCTTATTTTTAGTGGATACATCACAGATACAAAATGGCAGATTTAAACAGATCATTCTAACTCAAACCCTAAGAGTTAAAAAAACGGGCTTATTTATAAATACAAGTCTGGTCAACCTTAGGAATGGGAAAGTTAAAGAAATTATATAATTACAAATTACAATCAATTTTCATGAATCACATACATGTACATTTAACTGCCCTGCCCTCAGAGTACTTTATAGTGTCATGATCAAGTGCTCTACACCCTCCCCCGACCTGTGTGTAACATTTCCTGTTCTTGTTTCGATAAAGGCTGCTCCGTTTCCTTTGCCCACAAAGGTCACTGCCTGCACAGCTACTTCTGTCGGTGGGATCTTAAACATGCACTTCAAAGTTTAAATGATGCATAAATCTTAAATAGAAAATAGTAGGAACAGGCCAAGTTTTATATACAGTTCTTCAAAGACTGTGAAAAGTGTGCCATTAGTTTAATGGTCCATGGTCCCACTGTGGATTTGTGTATAGAATTAGACGTTAGAGGAACAGACCACGCACACTGAATATGGCACGTTGCTTAACCTGCTGTAAACACGTTTGAAAAAAAGTTATGTCAATTTATTTTCTATATATGAGATAATTCTGATTCATGTGTGAGAGCCAGCCATGAGCGTGAAATAGAAGTCATTTTTCAAAAGTGACAGAAAAAGTAAAATAGGATCACAATTAGGCAAAATGTTAATAACTGCAGACATACTTGATTTAACACGTTTAGTAAAGCAAAATTTCTCCTGCTTTAAGAGTTACAGTACTCTCAGGCAGCTATTTGCAACCCAAAGTCCAAGGTTTGACAGAGCAAGAGGAACCAATCACAGGCCTGCATAACACAAAGCAGCTGAATCACAGCATGGAAGAGGAGGCTGTAGATCCCTGTAGAGCCCTTCTTTAATACTGGGGAATAAAACAAGGAAAACAGATTCCTCTCTCAGGCCTGACTGTGACTCCACCATGAGGGAAAGAGTACTGACTGGACTCTGGTTCAATGGCAGCTCAGGGCAAGAGGGTTGTCTGAAATGTGTTATCCCGTTTACCTTAAGGTAGCCACAAAACTTGGTGAGAAACTTCACTTGGTGTTTTTTTTGTCACAAATGTTCTATGACTGGTTTAAAGCCAAGTCAGCAAGTTCAAACATAAATAAGACATTTAGATATAAGTCCTACATCTATGTCTGTGACAGATTACAAAGACAACTGTTGGGGTATGACATATAAAGCACATGCCAGGTTTCTGGTAGCTCACACAGGTGTGTGGAGAGCAGGCTTGAAACTAGTAGGAATCAAAGAAAAGTCTTGACCATCAGTACAACGGAGAGTAATGGGTCCCACTGATCTGCTGCCCAAGATCTCACCAGGACTCCGATCCGGATCTGCTGTCTGAGATACTGGGAGGATCTGATAGATCTCTACAATGGAGCCTTCTGCAGAAGAGCCTACCCTCTGAAATAGGCTGTTGGCATCATAAAGGGCATTTTGGATGCAAGTCCTGGCAGGGCTGTTTGATAGCTTTGTGTGCCTCTCTCAGCTCACGCAACCCTGGGCTGCCTGGCACAGCTGCACTCGGAGCTGGGGCATCCACAGCCTGGGTGTTGGAAATGCAGAAAAGCAAAGCAAGGAGCAGAGGAAACATCCCTTATGTTTATAAATCTAGGAAACATAGGAGAAACAACACATTGAAATTTGTTCATTTAATTTTACGGTTGTTGGCGGGAAGCTTGAGATTGCAAGTCATTTGAGTCAGAATGCCTCCAATGACAGGACCTGCTGTTCTAGGCATGAGCTGAGTGCTGTGTGCTGTGCCCAGACACACTGCTTGTAGGGATTGTTTCTAGATCTTTTCCTTTTATTTTCTGCAGGGTGTGAGTGTTTTATGATGTTTCGGTCCAAGCTTTCTATATTTGGGGATTTTCTCGAACCCTTACTGAATAAACCATATGTTATTCTTGTTCTCAGTTTCACTTTCCCACATTCGTGAGGAAGTGAAAGCTGTACATTTGAACTCAATGGGGTCCTCCCCGGTCTTGCGACACAGGAGCATTTCTGCAGGAATCCTGCCGCATCCGACAGACACCTTTTAAAAACAAATTGGAGGTTTATTATTTAAGTATCCCGCTACATGAAATACTCGAGCGAAACGCATGAAATCAAAAGGAGCACGAAGGAAGAAAGAAAGATCGAAAAAGGCCTGCTGCACCGTTTGGGAAAATGAAACGAGGGAAGCCCAGCCCCCCAGTGAATGATTTATATGTGTGTATTAGGTGTCAGCTGTGAAGAAGTGCAGCCTAAGTGAAGCCGACATGACAGAGCAAAGGAGACTACAGGAGGCAATTTAGGAGGCAAATGTTCCCTTCTTTCCAAACCATTTCTTCTAGGATAATGCCGATAGCAGGGCCCTGTGCTTTTTCTCCAAATATACACGGAGTGATTAGGAGGGACTGTGTTTAATGTGCAGGGGGAAAGGAGGAACATGTACGCTGAACCCGAACCCTTAATGCTAACAGTTGCCGCAAAAGGATTTGTCATTTTCCCAAAAGAGGAAGAAAAAAAAAAACATCTCCTTGTTCTTTTTTTTTAAAAAAGAAAACAAACTTCTGGATTCATTTTGAGGCACACCAGGTTGTGCGGCTTTGAAAGGAAATTATTTTGAATGACCGCACGGTTGAGGCTTGAAAGGTGAAGGTGGTGGAACGGGGCTCTGTCTTGAGCGTGTAAGCTTGGAGCCCAGTGTGAGGTAACACTAGATCCATGAGAACCACACTCAATTGAACTGCTGGTGTATTCACAAATACATTGCAAAGTAACCACAGCAAATATAAAGAACAGCAAAAATTGAAGTGAGGAAACTATCCTTAATGTCTTAGACACTCTGAAGGCTTTGCCAAGGCAGAGACAGCTCTTCAGCTCCATTAACAAACTGAATAAACAGGGTTTGCAGTCTTTTATGCCTGATGGTTTGCCTCTTGGTACTACACGTATTGTTCCTTGAAGGTCAACCATACCTGCATAGAAATACACAGAACTACACCACAAACACCACCTCTTAGCTCAAAACAGTGGGCTCCCTTTACATATTTTTTTTAAATGAAATATTTAGGGAAATGTATTGGAAGAATGCAAGCTCTTCTCACACCCAATGATTGAGGTCACCGGCCACCCTCCAAACCACAAGAGGGCGCTATGGAGGCAGACTAGGGGTCTCCCAGTTTCTGTTTTACAGTTTATAACCTCTGGTGGAACCTGGAATATAGTTTCTGTGCCAAATGTAAGCACATGCGTTATCTCCCAAACAAGAAATTAAAATATTACAAACATTTATTTTATCTACGGACGTTTAAAAGTCCAAGTCAATTCCCTTTCCCAGACCCATCCTGTGCATTTTGTGAAACATCGATTCAGTTGCAAGAGCAGATTAAATTTATCTTGCAAGCCACATGAGAGAGCCTCATCACAGATGGATTATTCTATTCCATAACAAATGCAATGTCTTGCCACAGGTTGTCTGAGAGCATGTCAGTGTTTTGCATGCACGTAGTAAAACCACAATCTATACCTGAAAATGGAAAATCTGAGGGACCACAGAAGATGTTTACTGCATGTTGCTGTGCCATTTTCACTTTCTAAACACTGTGGGAAAGCAATAAAAATGACAAACAATTTAAAAATAACTAGGTAAAATGAAACAATTTCAAGGGATCAAGGGATGCCATGTCAAAATTGTGTTGTGAATTAAGATGATTTTACACAGCACCTTCAAGAGTTTCTTCTCAAAGCACTTTACAGGAAAAAAAAAACATTAAAAGAAAAAAAAACACAAGGTATTGGAAATATAGCAAAAGAAACAAGGAGCAGACAGACACCAATTACATAAAGCCTAAGTCTGGATTTGAATGCACTCAGTTCAAATGAGGGAATTTGTTTGGGAATTATGAACAATTCTGATCAGCTCAATACAAAAAAGAAAATGTTCTGGAATGAGTATCCACATACATTCCCAGGCTCGCTGACAGGCTAAAACAGCAGTCTTTTTACCCTCAATCTGAGAAGACTCCAAGAGACCTGATCCACATATTCAATTCCAAAAAGTATTGAATAAAAGGCACTGACAATTAGCTCTATGGATATCTTTAAAATCAACAGTGAAATCTGAACCCAAGGACACAAGGGAAGTGGTTTTAAGCCCGAGAACAGTGTGCATCTTTACACAAAGGGTTGTGGGAGTATGGAGTCAACTACATAAGCCATGTTTTCAAAGATGAAACTTTGATCTGAGCATCCAATGGTTTGCTCAAAGAAGACAGTTACTGTAGCTGCTAAAATCCATAACGTAAGTTTGAACTTTCTTTCATTTGCAAACTGTTACAGTATATCACAAAATAACACTGCGTGCCGACATAACACATATGTTATATTTTGTATTAGATTTGTGATCACAAAGTGTTTAAAACTCCACAACTGCCTGCTATGACAGCCAGAGAAATCCCTTTCACACACAGGTTAAAGAAATCAATTTTAACACGAGATTCACATTTTAAAGCCAATCAAAAAGACCATAAAAGTTCAACAATAAATTGAGGGCCTCACATCACAAGTGAAAACGGTAGGTTAAGGGCTGAAAATAGAGCTTTGTGTATAAAACCATGGATGTGTGGAAGCAGTGATGTGGTTGAAAATTGTAGGGATGCTGCAAGAAACGGCCTGAGATTCTGGGATCAATTAGCTACCAGCAATTAAATGAGCAAGACGGGCCATTTAATACTTGTCCTATGTTCTTATGTACCGAATTCCATTGCAAGTGTAAATAATCACAACAGCCTTTTTTTTATCTCCTCTGTAGGCAAAAGAATACAGAAACATTTTTGCAGAAGTGGAATTATTTATTTTTATATGCAGAGCCATAAATCCAAGAGACCAGGAAGCTTTCCAGCAGCAAGAGCAGAAAGCGCCAGAATTTAACAGCCAAGCTAATGTGGTGTTATCTGAGAGCGCGGGAGCTAAGCTGGAGAGCGCAGAGCAAGAGTTTGGCAGTCAGGCCCAAACCAGAGGCTTTATCCTCACATTTTGGGACGTAAAAATAGATCCCTAAAAGTTTATAACACTCCCAAGTACATTAAAGACAGTCACGCAGCTTGGCTGAAAACGAACTAGCAGCCCTTTGCAAGGCTTTAGTGTTTGTGAGGCAGAGCAGAGCACTATTCACCATTCAGCTTACTGTGTTCCTCAATATTGAGACATTAAGAGCACTTCACTCTCTCAGGCTGACTTAGGCAGGGTTACAGAGTGCAGTGTGAAAGTACAACAGCATTTGAGAGACCCCCTATATGATCTACAACTCTTATGTGTCTCATTGCGCTTTGAAAATGGGAGATCTGCCCTCACGGTATGGGGAAATGTTTTCAGCGCTCTTCTGCTCCATGACCTGGTTGAGCAGTACACAGGAAACTGACTCTAATTAAAAGGCTTGTTTCTGGCATGTGGGGCATTTTTTTTTGTTAACGCTTGTAATCGTGGCATTTTTCTGGAGCTGAAAGAAGGTTCCCGAGAAGAAGACCCATCCTGTTCTGTGTGGGTACATTAGCAGGCACACTTGCATGATGAGCAGTTGACTAACGACGGAAGGAGTGGCCATGTGTTATGTAGCAAGTTATTCATATCCCACGCTTTTCTAACACAGTGTGGCCTACAGTTACCAGTTCAGACACACACTATAATCTTCTCTGAAACGTGATCTATCATGTTAGCAACACGTCAGATAGAGAATTAGAGATTGTCAGACTGAGTGGCTGAAGTGATCAGAAACTATTGGTTTTCAGACACTTTTGACTCAGCATAATCAGTACCAAAGAATTCTCAGATTACTGGATACACTGTGATTTCCTTTAGAAACATGGAAGTGGGACTTTGTGAGCTTCTCTGTTTGTCGGTACAGGAGGCCGGAACAGCCTAACCTAGGACCAGAGGGAACGGAGATCACCGAGGTCACCCCGACCTGGGACACGGGCACCTCGGACCAGGGGGCCACTGAGGATGACCCCTTCACCCCTCACCTACTGCTCCCCGACAGCCTGAGCCAGCTGGAGGAGTTTGGACGCCAAAAGAAGCGCCCCAAAAAAACGCACCGGCACCACAGCAGGCAGCGGCACTTCAGTGACCTGTGGGTGCGCATGGGAGCCAGGTGAGCGAGCTGAGACTTCACCGCAGGCAAGCGAGGAGACTTCACAAAGCACGGACTTGTGGGAACATTGCGCAACGCCAGCTTGAGCATTTCATACTTTGTGTGTTTTGCCCATGTAGCCGACAAGAGACACAATACACACAGCCCTGCCAGAAAAGAGACGAGCAGCTTTGATTAAGGCGTTGTGAATGTGACAGGTCCTGCTGAGGACACCCATGCAAAAGGCTGACCAACTGCAGAGGCAGTTGTTGCTGGAATAATGAACAATTCCTCTGCTCTGAGTAATTACATTTTATTAACTTTTTTTTACAGCACAACTCATCTGCCAAATGTGCGAATCACCAATGGCTACATCACAGTGGAGCCACCCCTGACGTCTGAGGAGCAGCACAGGAGAGCAAAGGCCCACAGCCAGCAGCCTCTGCCTGGACCCCGGTCTTCAGCAGCCCCCACGGGTTCTGCTGTAGCCTTACTCCTCTTTGCCCTCCTCAGTCCGTTGCTGTGTACCTCCTGACCACCAGGCGCGCTCTCTTAAAAGGAGTGTATATGAAAAGACAGAGCATGCTGGGGCTGGCCATGCTCCCTGATGAGTTTCTGCACTGAAAGCAAGGGCATGAGTGGACCTGCTATCTTAAGAAAATAATATATAGAGTTTTTCAGATTTATGAAGCGTCTTATCACAACTCAAATAACTGACACCTTTTCTAAGAGGATCCTGTATTTCCCATAATCCAGTGGGGCATTTGTAAATTATGTATTTGTTCATAAAGAAATATTGTATATTTATTCATTCTTAGAGTATATTTTCATGCACTCCTCCGCATTCAAAACAAAAGGTGTAATTTATATTGAATCTCTAGAGTGAACCTCTGCAGCTTAAAGGTTCAGGACAGGTAATGTCTGTGGCTCTGAGCTGCGTTGTCCGCACTTACAAAGTCCCCTTTTAGTCTATTGTGACTTCTCAACATACACTCTACTCACTCCAGCCAAAGAATTGCAACTGTGAGATTTTAAATTGCACACTGGAGAAGAGGCAACAGTAGGCAGGACTTTGATTTGACTGTTAGCTGAGGCAGAGGGCTGATGACTCATCCGGGCCCTTTATCAGTGTTATGAAAAGGCAAACAGGTAAAGTTTACACTGACCACCACTTTACCTTTTTTAATAATTCAAAGTCGTTTTTTAATTAGAGGGGCAATAGAATTTGATATTTTCTCTTTCCTGTCCCAAAACACAGCACAGTTCACAGTTAGGTGTACAAAGTTTAATGTCAGACACTTGTATTTTTAAAATAAAATTCTTGCCAGATTATCTGTGTGCTTTCAGCACTTTCTGCCCATCAGCGGCAGGTCAGCTATCAAACTTGCCTTTCAGCATTTCCATTAAGCCATTAATTTGAGAAGATGAACCAAAAAATTCAGAAGTGCAAGCTCGCTTGTGTAAAATCACAAGTACAAATGGGCTGTGTGGTTCTTTGGTTCTTTCAGTGAAAGCGTAGTGATTTTGAAGGAGTTAAGTTCAGGGCTGCTCTTTTCTGAAAACTGTATTACAAAATACTTGAGTGCTTGCGTTGTGTGCTGTTCAACTTTAAGAGGAGTGAATGCTTAAAGTCTGGCACAGACGGAACAAGAACAGATGGCTTATGCTCCATCGACAGTGGTGCATGGACCAGCCAGAGAATTGGAACGGCCATGAGACTGTGGTTCATCAGTCTTTACCAAACCTAGTCGCCGCTTGGAGGATGCAGCACAAAATCCGTCTGTGCAAAGGATGAAATTCAATCCAGATCTGGACAATGTAGAAAAGCGTATCATCTCAAATCACTGCACATGCAAACACTTGGAGACTAGATATTGGCTGGCCATCAGGCTTCCATTCCGACTACAAGAAAAATATAAAGATGTTTAAAGCAAGGAGTCTGCAACAAATTAATTTACATTCAACATTACATTGAATCCAATCCTGGAGTGCAAACCCAGGCTCATCTACTGAAGCTGTTTCTCAGAAGAGATCTCACCCTGCCCCCTAATGGCAAAAGAAGAATTACACCTCAGCCCAAATACCTCTGAGTACAATTGAAAGGGTAAAGGTCTATATGAGGGATTGCAGAGCACCTGTCATGGGGTTAACTTCTCACTATAAACCTTTTAGCAGATAAAAAGACATTGGGCTACCACCACACAAAAAAAAACTGTCTTTATATCAGAAATGCTCCCTGCTCATCTGCCACTGTGCTATCTCACTATAAATGTCAATAGTGAAATTTACAGGCAGCCACCAAAACAGACTCACACAATGAAAATGTTTTGTTGCTACTAAATCATAGACACGTGTGTGTACACACACACTATGTACATACCCATCTGCACGTAAATCCTAAATATTTACCAGCATACACATATGCATTCATCTACACACTCAGTTGCTATTTTTAGGAAAGGTATAACAGATGGGATGGAGCACGAGCACAGTGGTAAGCATCGCTACCTCAAAGCGCTGGGGCCCAGGTTCGATTCTGGACCTGGGGGGCAATCTGCTTGGAGTTTGTATGTTCTCGTTGTGTGCTCTCGCATTTCCTCCCACAGTCCAAAAACATACTGATTACTTTGAGTTACTGGGCTAATTGCCTTCTGGGAACATTGCCTTGTGAGACACAAAGATGCACTTGTATCCTATGTGTCCCATCCAGAGCATAGCCTGCCTATTCCCATTGCTTGCTGGCATTGGCTTTGGCCCCGTGACCCTGAGTTGGAAGGAGCAGTTTGAAAATGGATGGATGGTATAACATGGACCACCCTATGACCCTTGTTACCATACGAGGGAGCAAGGGAGAGACTTGTTCTATGAAGTGAGCTGGCTCCTACGCATGTTGGGGAGTTCACCTCCACGCACACATTGTGTGCAACAAGTTCTTCATTCACACTGTTGACACAGATTTCCCAGATTCTCACAGGATTAAGCTACTAGAAATTAGTCAGGACACACCCGATCACCTCTTGTCATTTGGAATCTCTCTGCTATTCAAAATAAGGAAAGGGCAAATCTACTGGCTCTCTCCATATACTGTATCTTTAACTTAAGAGATATGCATTGCTCATCTCCGTGGCTTACTTAAATCCATAGATTGGACTTGGTTGCTTTATCTGCTCTACACTTCCTCTAAATAAGAAGAGGAACTCCGACTCTTCTTCTGCTCCGACTCCGACTGCTCCGACTTTTACTTTAGTCAGAGATGGATTTTTTTTGCATTTTTGCGCCATCACAGGAAAGCTTGTATTCTTTGGTAATATCTATGCACCGGAACCCAAGAAGTCTAATAGGAAGAGAAAACATGTGATAGGTGGTGTCAGTAGTGGGATTCATACAGTCATGATGAAGACCTCCGCAGAGAGCCAGAGGATTCCACTATGAACAAGAAGCAAAACCAAAAACCCACAGACCTACAAGGGCTGAGTAAGAAAAAACTGTTACATCGGACCTACCCCTACCCCTGCAGGCAGAAAGATTGTCATCTTTACACTCATGGTGCCAGGAGATGGCAATATTCGGCAATATTCAATATTCACAGACACAAAACCAGGGGCAGAAGACAAGATCAAAACAGTGCCTCGTGGAGTAATAGGACCAGTTGTGGAGAGTCCTGGACAACAGCTCTGAAGCACTTAACCAGGACAGCATCAGGAGAAAGGAATGAGAGTAGAAAGAAGGAGTTGGTTATACTGTAGCAAGGCAGGATCAGAGCCAATCTGCCGAACCCTGAGCTCCTTTAATAATAATAATAATAATAATAAACCCCTACTCTTTTCGAGAAACGCCCTGGGATTTTTAATGACCACAGAGAGTCAGGACCTCGGTTTTACATCTCATCCGAAGGACGGCGCCTGTTTGCAGTATAGTGTCCCTGTCACTGTACTGGGGCATTAGGACCCACCTGGACTGCAGGGTGAGCGCCCCCCTGCTGGCCCAACTAACATCTCTTCCAGCAGCAACCTTAGTTTTTCCCAGGAGGTCTCCCATCCAGGTACTGACCAGGCTCACACCTGCTGAGCTTCAGTGGGTTGCCAGTTGTGAGTTGCAGGGTGATATGGCTACTTTAATCCTCATTAATAAACCGAGACGCATTGACTCCTGTTTGTCTATTTTTGAACAAGTCAAAACAATGTTGAAAAGGAACAGTGGGTAATCCAGTTGGCAGGTCTACTTTCTGGGAAGTCCAGGCAGACAACCATTGCACTTCCCCTTGAGGAAAGCCAGGGCTGTGTTCGAGTGAGAAAACCTGAATATTACCTGAATATGACATTAGTACCAAAGTCTGCCATCATTACCTCCAGGAGACCACATCTAAAAAAGGAATGACACCAGAAAAGTTTACTCCGTACTGAAACACTTAAAAAATTGCAGGCAAATCAATGTCAGTAATCATTAATCAGTTGGCCCTCATGCAATATTTTAAAGTTAGCAACCTGAAAGAGCATTATAGTTCAGGGACATGACCCATGACTAAGACAGTCTTGATGGCAAATGACATTGAGGGGAGTTACATCTTTGGTATCGCTGCCATCCACAGCAGACTTAATATTTTAGGGCAAGCAGGGAGAAAGTATGGACAGATCAGAGGATGACAGTCACTGCTGAGCCAGTTTCGGTCTTAAATGCATTTCCACTTACTGACATATTTCTAAGAGATGCTGGAAAAAAGGGTTTGATTTCAAAGCCCAGTAGAAGAAGTGAGTCTACAACATCATAGAAACAGATGAATGTAGAAAGATTATTCACAGTACATTTTGTAAAGCACAGATTAAATGCCCATTAAATCCAATAATGGAAGCACTGTTATTCGTGTGTATTCATTCATTCTTCACTAACACTTTTGCACATGCCAAGCTTCCTAAGCAGTACTGATCCAAAAGGTTGTGAGTCTCACAGCATATAAGGTGAAAAGCAATTTACCTGCTACAATAGTACCAGATTAAAGTTAAACTTTAGAAGTTTGCTTTATTTTGTGCACAAGCATGAACACCAAACCAAAAGAGTCCTTCTCTGGTGATTACATGTTAAGGATACAGATTTAAAGCCTTCACTCATCTAGAACTAAACATCAGCACACACTTTCTCCACTCACAACCACACCCACACAAACTGTTAATGGGGAGGCTTGGAAAAAAAACACCAGAAAATACCGCAACTACTGTAGCGCTTAGAATAAGTGGACAAATGAAATAGTGCAGAGTGGTGATACAAATGCTGCTTAGAATGTTATACTGCACCCTGCATGTACATGACATCGAACAGGAGTGTCCTGGAGAAAAGGCATGACAATCTAAGGACTAAGCAAGATAAAGAGAAGTTCATATATAATTTTGTCAGTGTGTCCTTTGCCATTTTCTTAAGTGGCTATGGAACTAACAATTCTTCTGCCACTTTTCCAGACTATGGATCACCTGCAGGTGAAATTCCACCACTAGACCTACAGTACCTGAACTCAAGGCACCTGTTGCTATTAGAACCACCAACAGGATAGTGAAGAAGAGAACAAGATGAAACTGCAACACCCTCTGTCAACACAACTCCTCCAGCTGTAGCTGTGGTACAGTCAGTACCCTCAAGATGCCGCTAACTGGCTAACAAAGACAGAGAAGGTACCAGGAGACAGTCAGAGAATGTGCATTAAGAACCTGTCAGAGTTATTTCAGTAACACTTAATTTGAATGTTGCTGCATAATGCCTTCATAATCCCTTCATCGCTGCTACACAAGGCATTGTCACATGCATAATACGTTATGGGGACTTGTGCAAATGACAACGCGTGCACAAGAGTTCATGACATTTGTCTTAGCATCGCATTGTTCCGAGTGCTGTGAATGATGCTAAAACAAATGTCATGATCGCTTTGGCACACATGATGACATTTGTCCATGCCCCTGTAAAGTGCTGTGCTTGTGATAATCACTTCTTGAGAAGCAGCTGTTATGCAGCAACATTCAAATAAAAAAATTACCAGTATTTCTTTATACAAAAGGTGTTGAAGTAGATTTCCAAAATTCTCACAGGATTAAGCTACTAGTAACTAAACACGACAAGTTCGATCACCTATCATCATTTGGAATCAGCAAATCCACTGACTTTCTCTCCACACATCTTTATCGCTTATATTTATGTATTTGGATATGAAATCTTTTGACTCCATTGCTAACAGGCACGTATTATGAACCTGGCCCCTCAAAGACTGGAGCTGACAGCCCTGTATGTACAGTTGTGTTGTGCCCAACAAGTAGCTCATGCCTGTGTACAGGAACCCAGAAACAGCAAATCTAGGCCACAGATTTAAATGAGAAGATGAAATCACACTTCAATTTACTGTTCCTTTCATGCAAGCAATACAAGTCTTTTTAGACCCAGAGATGACATAGCACCCTCAAAAGAGGATGTTATGCATAACCATGTAATCTATTTTTGATTTTTATAAAAGCACTACATCGTACGTTAAAGGTGGGGGGAGATCAGTAAGAGTTATTTCTCATATTCAGCATATTTCAAGCTGGGCATTAGAAATGATAATTGGGCACAATATTTTATGCAGTGTAAAATGCGCTAAACCTTCTGGGGCATTCCTATAAACCCCAGCAAAAGTGTTTGCGTGAGTAAAGAAGTACAAAACACCAAGCTCTTCCTCCATAGTTTACTTGTCTTTTAATATTAGCAGTTATAAACCGTTACTGTTAAGAAAATCGAGAATGGATTTTTCTCTGGGACAAAAAAAACGTGGTAGTTTGAGCAGCGATCTGAAACACTGCGAGTCTAATTAATTCCACTAGAGGGGGATAGCGTTTCACACATTCTTGACCAGCGTTAATAAAGGTGTTGGGAATCTTAACGTGCTGTTCCGGTAGTAATTGTGGCCCCTAATTGTTGGTTTGTTTTGTTTTCTTTCCAAAAATGTAGTTTACAGTTCATTCTTTTCTTTACTATTTGAGCTCATATCTTGTTTTGATATGATAAACAGATAAACAGAAACATACTTGCTGCCACGAAGTGACTAGTTCTATCAACACCTTCCGCGGGAATGATATTAAATATTAAAGTTGCATGAAAGAAACGGCGTCATCCAGAATTATTCCCAGCCTGCGACGACAGGGTGCCGGGTTATTGATCCGTAGCACTTCAAGTCCCTTTCTTAAAATAAGGTAGCTATTGAAGAAAAAGGAACGCTGTTCACACATATCGAATCATAGTTAAGGACCACCTTCATGAAGTGTAGATGTATACTTTTACTGTAGCTTAGCTGTTCATTACTAATCAATGTGATTTTATAGCTTAAATCGATATTTTCAAGCTCTGGTCTTTGGGCGGGTAGACACCGGCGGTCAAGGTCAAGTCCGGCAGACGTTGAAAGTCTGTCACTGGTTTAGATAACTATCACATCGGAGACAATCATTAAATTATTCGTTAATGTGCGCAACATGTCAATAACACCCCACAGCTGATATAAATGTTTTTTTTTTAAATATTGTATCGGATATGAAAATATTATGCGAAAACAAAAAAAAATAAATTACCTGAAGTAAGATCGTCTACAAATACTTTCTACTAGAATATATCCAGATTTCGTAAACCAATTTAGCAGTAGGGCAGAATGTCTGACTATGCTGCATGGATTATCTTTTATTGTAATGTTAGGCGTGATTATTAATTACGCAATGACGTTAGAGAACTCTAAAAAGATCAATTAAAAGTGACTGATTTTAATGCCTCAACAGGACCGCTCGTTAAATGTGACAGTTTTTTCCTTATTACAGATCTTCAGAGTTCAGTACGAATTACGCAGAAGAATTACCGTGTATGGACCGGGTATTTAAAAGAACACTGTCATGTTTGAATCATTACATTTTTGAAGAATTCACTGTTTTCCGTTTAGTTTACAGTATAAATACAATATATAACATTCTGTTTATTGATACAAATATTGTTTAATGATTTTTATTCTTCATAGAACGCCGTTTATTTTTCCCCTTTATATACTTCGAAATGCGGTAGAACGGATATAAGTACGTCTGTCAAAGGGAATAAACTGAAACCCCTGATTTCAAACAATCCAGTATGAAATGCACAGGATTATTTCTGACCAAGTGTTTTGCTTTGTATAGGAGCTTCAAACGGTGACGAGTATTTGTATACATTGCTTTCAATATTCACCTCAAGAAGAAAATGTTAACAATGCATTAATATATATATATCTCAAAATAACCCTGTGTAAACTCAACGTTATGTTTTCCTTCTGATTTAAATCTCAGAGCGGAACTAATCTCCTTTGAGCGGCTCCTACACAGAAGTATCTCCCTTTATTAACCTCTTGGAAACAGCATCGCTGCGTTTGTGCTATAGTGTAAACGGGAATAAGCCGTTACTGTTTTGTAATTTATGCGCGGAACCTACACGAAAAACTTGAAATCTGTCTATTTAAATAAACGTCAGACAAATTCCATGGTGCTATCTAACAATATAAGGACAAAGGGACGGACTACGTGTTTGGTTCGCTTTTCCCAGCTGTATTTGGTATTTGAAGTGATAACGTTTTAAATCGGAAACATGTATAATGAAATCGACAATAACATTTATCACACGCAGCAAACCAAGTGCTCTCTACCGTTTTTTTTTCCTAGCGTCGCGAATGAGTTGTGTGGTTAAAAGAGCAAGTTTCAAACAAACAGCTATTTCGCCCCTTAAGCCACCGCGGGACAATGTTTGCTTTAGCTAAAACACCATTTTGCCAGGGCTTTTGGGGGGCTTGTTTGACAAAGCGTGTGTCCTGCCAGCGCTCGCAGTCAGCTGACCCGGCGCCGATCTGGAGGGAGAGCGGGTTGCATATAAATAAAAGATTACGTCCGAGAATCAATTTCTGGCAAACTCATTACGAATCCTTGATCCCCTTAAATGATTCCCTTTCTCCAGCCTCCTGCGGTAATTACTTGCACGAGTCGCTTTTGCCCTTTGGTTTGTACGTCTCATAAATGAAGGTTGAGTTTGTTTAACCGCTCCGGATTTGCCAGCCATGTTAAGGCATATAATGCGCGAGCCCCCTCGTGCCCGGCCGCGCGGCGCAGAGCGGCGCTCCGGGACCCCAAGGTTAAGGCTCGCGAGTCCAGGGTAGGCCCATAGTTTATAATCCCGCAGTTCTCACCCCTGCCGAGCAAGTTGAAGGATAAAATAACCTTAGAGAGCCTGTTAAAACACCCGGTCCCCTTTCCACTGGTATCGCTACTGGTACCATCGCTGACAGAGGACTTCTTCCGCTTCTACTAACGCTAACATTATTGCTTATTTATATGGTTCACCGTACTTCTCCCGGTATCAGTGCTGCTGATAACACGCATTGATATCTGCTGTCCATGTTAACACTGTCCCGCCCGGTATTCATTCTCCTGATATCAACGCTGCTGATAACTGGTGATTTAAGGGACTACTCTACGGGTTTTCGCATTCCATTAAAAAGAAAATACTTCCGAAATCACCCGCTTTTTGAAAGCTGGCGAGAATGGTAGACAGACACCAAAATCCTCCTCCTAGACCTCAGACAGTTCGGAAGATACTGTACGTGAACCCGTCACAGTTGCTGATGGAGTACAGCATCATCGGTTCACCTGGGTCTCCAAAACCGTGGGCGCCACTCTAGAGTCAAACTGCCGCTGACGTCATAGGTGGCGATGACGTCTTAAATAAACGTGCGTATTGAAGTGGAAGATTTACTCCAAAGGCTATTTTCTAGTATTTGTAATTACTGGACCTCATATTACTTGTACAGACAATGGTAACAACGCAGAGATCATGCAAAAAAATATACCAAAAAGGATTTTATCTGACGTCATAATATCCACGGGTTTTTTTTACATTATGGAAAGACGCCGAACATGTTGAACCGATTTAACCCAGATTAAATACAGTGGTATCATACAAAATAAACTGCGCCTACAAATTAAACGGAAAGTAAGAGCCGCCAGGCTCCTTCACCCGGGCAGCAGGTGTTGAACAAATTGACAGGCTGGCTAAATCTTGCAGTCGATATTTAATAGGTTTGTTAACTAATGCCATACAAACCGCCAGCGCTGTACGTTATATTCGATGTGACTATTGTAAAGTTCCTATTTCTGTGAAACGATTCTTTTTTTCCACCTTGGCAAGTACGCTGTTGAAGAGAGCCTCACGGGTTTCTAACGGCTCTGCGCGTTATTATTCTGGACAAGGGCTCTTCAGAAGGGGAATGAGGTCTCTTTGATATCGGCGATAGCTTGAGGTGAAAGCGCACTTCAACAGGCCGAGTGAATTTATGCTTAAAAGTTGTATTTTTATTTACCCAGGTCTGCATGTAAAAGACTGCGGGCTTTGATGATGGTGCGGTTCCTATCTGACGAACACTTGATACACTAATGAAATATGGTAATCACAGGTACATAAAAGGATTTTTGAAAAAAGAAAAGCAAGCAAATATGACTTTATGAACTGATATTCTGAACAAAAGGGGGGGGGGATCAATTCTTCTTTTCATAAACATTTTATATTACTAGCAATGATAATTAAATTGACCATCAATCTGGGTTACCACAATAGATACGTTGTAACAGTGTAGAAAGGCTCATGCGGTCCACTTCTTTCCCAACGCTGCTGTTGTTTTTAAGAACAATGCCCAAATAAATCTGTTTGTGAATGAAAAACAAATTACAATTGCTATTTAATTCACACGTCTCCGGTGCTGGGGACAGATGTTTAGCAAGCTCAGTAAAAACAATCCTTTACCACAAAACGGCAAGCAAAAAAAAAAACAGAACGTTCATGTTAAAACCGGTAAACGCCTGATGTAAGAAACCTTACCGTTTCGGGAATTTATAAAATTATTGCAAACGTTTTTATTACCGTGCTGTGTGGTCGGGTGGGCTTTGCGTGGCCGCCATCTTTGTTGGTGTTTTTGAATTTCGCGCGTCCGTTTAGGTGTGGCTTTTACTAAGGTTACTGCCCGAACCACAGCTGGAAGTAGGGGGTGTTAGTCATGAACCGGGACACTCATGTCTAGTGTCCGAGCTCTATATTCGTTTGCTCTTATACACATATATATCTTTGTTCAGAGACGTTTTAGTGTGAAGGAACTGGAGAGTTTTGTTTTGGCTTTGGAGAATCCAATCAGAATAAAATTGCGATGCAGTGGTTGCATTTTCCTGCTACATTAGTATCGCCCGCCCAGGGGGTTTGGGGATTTAAACCATTATCTTGGGTTCTTGGGTTCGGAGAGGTGGTGGTGTTTAAAGTGTCAGGAATTGCCTGGTCAGGAAGGAGCTAAATGATATGCTAAGGATCCTTTTCAGACTTAAAAAAAACTAAGTTTTTCCTTCTTCCTTTTTTTCTGAAAGTGTCATTTTGTTTATTGTCTTCTTTTTTGTTGTTGAAGAGGGTTAAGCCTTTGTCCTCATGTAGGTGCGAAATAAAGGGTGCTATTTCATTTTCAGACACTCTTGCGCTCTCTTCTTATTATGAGAAATTCTGCTTCCCTAGAGACACAGGGGCAGCTTGGTTGGTGAAGGTCCCTCAGAACCATCTTGTCAGGACAACCTCCCCCTATCTCTCAACCTCTATGGTGCTGGAATGGGATGTTAGTCCCCTGTGTGCTCAGCAGCATCCCAAAAGGCATCCGTCTGGAAAAGCGACCCTGTGCATTTGCTGAGTGGGTACGAGATGGAACATGTCTACATCCAGCCAACATGTTCCATCTGCCTTCTTGATGAGCGTGGATCAGATGTTCTAGTGGTGTCAGATGGCTCCATAGTCCTGACCCAGGTCATCCACTGGCCTCCTTTCTTGATAACAGAAAAACAGTTAGAGAGCAGAGGAGAGAGGAGGCCCATCTAGTCCGTTTGCTAGAGAGTAGCTACATGATGCAGGGATCTCATCCAGCTGTTTCCTGAATGAAGCCAAGGCATGAGCTTCAACACCATGGCCAAGAAACATATTTCACCCTCCCACAGCCCTTTGTGTAAAGCACAGCCCCTGTTCATGGTTTTAATGCACTTTCATGCAGTTTCTATTTGTGCCCACTTAGTATGTGTTTCTCCATGGCTGGCCCAGCCCACCCCCTCTTTTCAGGATCGTTGTGTCATTCTTGTAACAAGCAGGCAGGCTCTCTGGCTGCACCAGGGAAATAGTGGACCCAGCATGGACCAGGGAGTCCATCCACTTGTCCCTAATGACACTGATGTCCCTGATGTACCTCTCCACCAGTCCAGCTCACTACTGTCCTATGGCTGGCTTCACAATATTGGGATCAGTTCAGAGGGGCTTCACCCCCTTCAAGACTTCCCCACTAGCATTGAAGGCTGCACTGTTGTATCTTGAGCAGTTTTGCCCGCTTGAGCAGGTTGATACAGCAGCTCTTTATACACTGTATACAGCAGCTGATACACTGAAGCTCAGCGGGTGTGAGCCCTGTCAGTACCTGGATGGGAGACCTCCTGGGAAAAACTAAGGTTGCTGCTGGAAGAGGTGTTAGTGGGGCCAGCAGGGGGCGCTCACCCTGCGGTCTATGTGGGTCCCAATGCAACAGTATAGTGATGGGGACACTATACTGTAAATAGGTGCTGTCCTTGAAACGAGACACAAAACAGAGGTTCTGACTCCCTGTAGTCCTTAAAAATCCCAGGTTGTTTCTTGAAAAGAGTAGGGGTGTTACCCCGTTGTCCTGGCCAAATTCCCCGCCCCCCGGCCTTTACCAAACATGGCCTCCTAATAATTCCCTATCTATGAATTGGCTGCATCATACTATTCTTCTCCACGCTGAGAGCTGATGTGTGGTGAGCATACTGGTGCACCATGGCTGCTGTCACATCATCCAGGTGGATGTTACACATGGAAGGAAGTCCCCATGACCTGTAAAGCACTTTGAAGGAGTGACCAGAAAAGCACTATATAAGTATAAGTATAAGAATTATTATTAAGTCTCACGTTCCCAGGGTGCTAGACCAGTGTGTAGTAGTGTAGACAGGAGCAGACTTTGCTCCACATCAAACAGCAGGCCCCTCTAGAAGCCGCCAAAGCAGTGTCATTCTCTCCTGTCTAGCCCACCAGATTTCTCAGCCACCCATCTCAAACTGGTCCAAACTGGTGCTCCCAAAATGCACTACCATTAAAGACCAGTAGTTGTATCCCTGGATTTTCTCTTCCAGTGTCATGTTCTCCATCTGACTTTCCAGCTTCAGGTTGCAACATCTATCCTTCCCCCCTGACATCACTGTGACAGATCAGGTTTTGACTTGGGTTCTTGCAGAAGTCAAAACAAGACAAGAGCCACAGGACATAGAACAAAGGGAGAAAAGCAAAAGAGAGCAGGAGAATGCAGGAAACAGAACTTGATGATGACAGGTGTGCACCCTTGTAGTGCAAAATCAGGAATTAAACCTGTATGAAGAGCAATTCACAAGTCACTCTGGAAAGATGAATACACCTGGAACTGACACATGCGAGAAATGACTGTTAGATCATTTCAAAAGTTTAAGAAAATGCACAAACATTGTGAATTAGAAGGAAGTCTTTCACATGCTTCATTGTGTGCAACTGCACAATCTGTATGCCCTCTATGTAAGTGGGTAACTCTCCACAGAAGCTCACTATAAAAAAATCTTTTTTCAAATGAGAACAGAGCTTTATATAATACACACGCACAATGTTGTGCATTTTTTTAATGAATGACACTGGCATAGCAAATATCTGAATACTACATTTTTGTTTTAGTCTACCTCTTGTTTCGCACAATGGATAAAACGTTAATTAATGCCCAGCCTTTAATGCATAACTTCCAGTTATTTTTAATTCTCCAGAACCTGAAAAGGTTGGAGGTCCTGCAACAGAGTGTTAATGAGGTAAGGGCCCTTTTGCTGTGGCTGTTATTGATAACGTTCCTGGAAGAGGATCAGAAACAGGAAAATGGCTTGCCAAAATCCCCTCTCCCTCCCACCTCTCTCTCACACAGAGATATACAGAACTGGGCTTTGGGCTTCTAAACCCAGGGCTCGCGTCTGTGGGACTTCCTCCACTGCCAGCACAAACAGCTGTAATTAGTGTCACAGTGTAAATTACAAAGCAGAGTCTGTTGACTAAGTCATGGAAAATATTTAATTCGGAGATGAATCAAAGGAGAGGGCTTTCGAAAAGGGACAGGCTGAGCTTGTCTGTTTGACCCCTGTGTTTACACACCGCCAGACGCGAGACAAGGTTTCCTCCAGGGACTCTGAGGGGCCGCGCCCCAGTACAGGGCCCCGCCTGCTGGCCAGGCCGAGGGAGAGCGGCCGAGGTCAGGGATAAGGTGGAGGTCAACTCTCCACAGATCTGCCTCCTCAAACACGGCTAATGGGACTCGACTGCCAGGGAGCCTATCTGGGAAGCCAATCAGCACTAAACACTCTGGAAAAACACACATCAAAGGATCTATTTACAAACTTCGGAATGAGTAACAATATTGGATGCAATATTGCAGCAGCAATCCTACCTCTGGCCCAAAGACAAGGACATTTAAGGTCAGCGTTGTAAATCACTTTTCAATGTACAGCACACAGGCTTGCAAAAAAAAAACACCACCGGTGAATGAATATAGCCAAAAAATCAAGATAAACCAATGTTTTTAACTGGTGTTTTATTTGGTGTTAAGGTATTAGCTTGTAAGTAGGCTTATGAGCTAATTTGTTGTTGTTTTTTCTGGTGTTTTGTTGTAGGATAATTCGAAGTAACAGCACAAAAGAGTGGTCAATACATTTGGAAGCTGAGAAGGGTCAGTGATTATATGAGATTGCACTCTAAGGAGTAACATCAAGGCAATTGACACAGTCCCTGAAATCTTCTATTAAAATCTTCTGCTTAAAGCCAAGCCACCTTTGAGTGAAAGAGAACCATATAAGCCATTTCGTGAGACATAATCAGCTCAGCAGCTCCATTAAACCTTGCAAGTTTATCATCAGCTTCAGGTGTATCCAGGTAACGTCAAGGACAATCGGCTATTAAAATGCTGCAGTCAAGGTAATTATAGGTCTGTGCCTCATAAAATCTGTTTGCACTCTGTAGCCTCCATTGAGTTCATGATGAAGGAAACACACCAGGCAGAAACACCAAGGTCCTTTAATTATTTACCACTGTCATTATGACTGGAAGTGGCTTTGGAAGTTCACAGTTCTCAGTAACTTCCCACCTGAATCATTCCAGACATCCTTATAGTCCCACTTCTACATCTGCAGACCAGTGCTGTCTATCAGAAAGTCTCTGTGCTGTAGGCCCAAGGTCATTATCTGGCCATACTACAACAGCTGTAGAAGCTACATTCCTATGCAATAACATTTGCAATATCACAGTTTCACACAAAAAAAGATCAATTTAATGCATTTTAAAACATGTTTGTGTCTACCATAAAAAAATGTAATACACAGAATAAGGACACAAAAATTGAACTAGGACATACAATTGAATAATGACATTTCTCACATTAACAAAGAAACATGCTGTTGTCACACCCATTTGTGAAACATGAATAGTGCTAAACAGAAAACACTAAAAAGGTGCTCCAACAAATCCAGCAATGAAGGAGTGTGTAGAGATGGGTAGAATATTCTGAAGGTTAGTGCAGTAGGGTCTTCATTGATCCTCTCCTGTATTTTTAAATAGGCTCATTTACAGCCCATTACATGTATCTCTTAATCTGTCTCAGCAGGCAACACACAAACAATATCCCAGCTCTGTGACTCTTATTAAATAAATGGACAACATTAAGGAACATCTCAGGCAATTTTTATATTTATATCTTGAAAAGAAGTCTAGTCTTTCTGTTTTGCATTTGCCCTGTGGTTGCTTCACTGAGTCATTTCCTGTATCAACAAAGGCATGGCCTTCCCTGTTCCTAAACCTGGTGACTGGTTTTAAATGGCAGGAGAGAGAATTGCAGAAACTGACCCACAGCCCCGTACAGAAAGTACGGAGACAGACAGAACTCGTTCCCATCCTAAACCAGTATTCCCCATTTTCCCTCCTCGGCCACGGCCCTGTGTGAATCCTGGGATGAAGGTGGGACTGTGGCTATAGCAGAGCTAGTGTGGGCAGAGTGACGTCATCGCCCTCCCTGCGCGCAGCAGGGACCTCAGCCGCCTGGGCTGGGGGAGGTCCCCTTTAGCTCATGTGGCTGGCTCCCTGTTGCGTTATGCCGGAGACCCGGGTTCGAGCCCCAGGTTTCCCCTGTCAACACACACAGAGTATGGGGGCTCCTTGTCTGCCTGGAGCTTTTCCATTTATTTCCTTTTGCATGACCATCGCCTTCAGCAATCGCTCATTAATTTCCATCTGTAAACGAGCGGCAGCCCCTGACACCAACAACCCCGCTTTCCCCATCTCTCTTTTTCTCTCGCCCTGCATTATATATTCACAAGAAGGCTTCAAGCTCCAGCGCTGTTTTGATTGAAGTGATGGGCTGATTTCAGCTCTAGTCGCTGGCTTCTTCCCAGTTGAGGGTCCTATAGCAAATAGCGAAATGGGCTTGTTTTGATAACACTGACCTTTTTCACTCTGCCAGCACGACTGCAAATAGGGCTGTGCGTGATCCTGCAGTGGGGGGAAAAAAATGCAAATTTATCAGAAATAAAAGATCTCGGTAATGCTTGTGCTTGTTGCAACTCCCACCTCACTCTTCATTTTTTCTGCATTATTGAAAATCAGTGACATGAGCCTGCTGTAATCATCACAGGATTAGGGCATATATAAAGAGAAAATTATGTAGTACATATATAAAGAGAGACTAAATCTACTCCCTCTTATTTTGCCTTTAAATAGATGATAAAACATTTACCAAGGAAGCATTGTATTAACTATTTTTTTTTTAAATTAAATACAACTTCCACACCAAATGGAAAGAGGACCTGGAGTTCCTTAACACATGCACACATCCCCTTGAAAAATGATTGATGAATTTGATCTTCAACAAGCAGATTTCGTCCATCTTCCCCCTTTTTACTAGGGTCTGTCAGCTTGAGAAGACGTTGTCAACTTGTCACATTCAAATACAAGTCATACTGTAGGTTTATTCCATGCTGAAAAAAAGAAGAAAGAAAACGCAACGTTTCGGCCGTGGAGCCTTCTTCAGGTGTGTGGCTCCACGGCCGAAACGTTGCGTTTTCTTTCTTCTTTTTTCAGCATGGAATAAACCTATGACTTGTTCCTTTGCAGCCTACGCATGCTGACGCAGCTACCCACCTGAACTACTACATTCAAATACAGCTTTATGAGTACTGCATTTCACAGTTCCATCTTTCCCAGTGTTTTCTACATAATGTGAGCCAAAAGGAGGCAGACTGAGCTTGTTGTGTATTTGGATAGAGGCTGGCTTGTGGCTCTCCAGCAAAGAAACCCCTTCTTGGCATATTCCAGGCTTTCCCTGTATCTCGCCTACCCATATTGCATCTGTACCCGACTAATGTTGCCGGTCATTTCCTTTGACCTCTGTTTCAACTCCCAAAGCCCCTCTCTCTGACTCCTCACCCACAGGATAGGGGGAGCAGGAGAAAAAAAAACGAATGAAAAAGGCCAAGCAGAGCATTCGAATTCTCAACAGCTAATTCAATTAGTTTGGTCTTTAGAACACTAAGCTCTAATTTTGTCTCTGCACCTCCACCACAAGGCCCCAGAGGTAGTTCTAAGGCAACAGGGCTAGCAAACCGAAAGTAGTTCCATCCCTTTCGTGACAGGGGTATCACGCAGGAGATCATCCAATCGCTATGAACAGCAACAATAATAAACTTCAACAGCTTCACTGACTTTTGGAATGGAGATTGCCCTGTCAAGACCAGAGGAGGGCTCGCTGAACCTGTTACAACGTGACTAATCCTTTAGGAAAACTGAATGACACCGAAGTCTTCCCTAGTTCTGAGGCCGGGCCTCTCCGCTGAAATGAACCAACCGCGGTCTGAGGTGGCGCTGTGCGGCTCTTTGAACCAAGGCTTCCCCGAGAGACCGGCTGGGGGAGCGCCGAGTGGCTCATACTCGCTTTGCGTATCACAGCGTTGGGATGTTGGACGTCTACAGCAGTCGTCGGTATCAATAAGTGGATGTTTTGTTAACGTTGCCGTTGTGAAGACCTGGAGACGTGCTATACATTCTCTTGCAGTCGATGCACCCATATTTATTGCTTGAATTTTTCCCTTGCCAAATGTTTACAAGACACAGAACGTTATCAGCGGTACTATCTCTCTCCCCTGTTACCATGACCTTGTATTTAAGTGCCAGTTTACGGGGGCCTTTTTGAATAAAACGAAGCGAGAGAGTTTAATACCCATTTAAGGCACGGGAGAAAAGAAATAATGGTTTTCGTGTTGCGCGATAGTCGAGCCTGTTAAAAGTTATTGCGTCGCAATAACCTCTCCCATTTCGGCGTAGGGTATTGTAAAACAACATCGTAATTCCTCATGTGACGGGCTTTTACAGCCAGCTAGTAAATCATCCAGGACAGCCCAGGGAATGAATTGCGTGGATTGGAGGTAATAGGCTACCCCGCCCCTTGTTGTCAGGTTTATTGAAGAGTGTCAAAGTATCCTTTTACAGCTGGGAGTAAACTGTCTTTAAAATAATGTTGTTGTTCTCTAATTAAACCTGTCAGATAATTCGTGATTATTATAGACAGGCAGGGCGAGGGGACTGGTCTTCACCTGCGTGAGTCGTTGAGGCGGAGGCAGGGCCGTCCTACAGCGAGCAGCCCCGGTCAAGTACGACAGGTCTGCCTCGCTTGGCGATACACCCTCAACCCCAACGTCCCCGCAAAATACTGAGCGATAGGAATGAGGGAGGGACGCGAGAAATGTAGAAAAGCAACGCGGGGTCAAGTCATTGGTTTATGGAAAGGGTTGAGAAAGTGGTTATTATAAACAAAGGGTATTCACATGAGTTCGTTTCTAAACTGAAACTTTATTTAGTAATAATTATAAGTACTGACGATTTCACCCTTTTTTGTGCTTTAAACGAGCAAGCCTTTCATCGCTAATTTTAGGACTTAAGATGACATTTACAGCCTCCAGAGAAGCAGTGGATATGTAGTGAATTCTCCACGCAGCCCATGTAGGGATGTTTCTACAGTTGAGGCCAGCGTATTTGTAAAGCATACTGTTTGCCTTAATGCAATAACTGTGCATCCATCTTTTTGAAAACCCGGTCTTGTAGTGGATAAACAAAGCGGCTCCTATTCACAGTCTTTCGTGTGTCAGGCCTCTCAAAATGTCCTTTTTCTGTTGGCTGCTACTCCGAACACAGACGGTTCTGATTTAACGACAGATGTCGTGATATTATCCGGTTAATTGTGATCATGTACATTACAGCGACGTGTTTCTCTCCTGTACTCCCAGCAAGTTGCTTGTGTGTGGTGTATGAAAGGTTAAACAGCCCGATGTGCACTGCTCTGCACCGAGACGTGGAATGATAAATGAGGGGATTTACACACCCCGCTGTAACCCCACACCCGTTAAATGACCGGATTATAGACGACAGATGAAGAGGTTGTTTTCTATCTCGAACACTTCTTCTCAAAGTGAAATACGCACTCGTATTAATAAGTGGAGTTTTGACCCCCCTCAAATCGCAGATTTCAAGAATGGTTAAAGGATTTGCGAAGCAAACTAGCCCACCGACCTTATCATTCCAGCCCACAGCGCTGGATCCTACACTAAAATTCTTCTAAAACATGAGCTATCACATGTTTTAGATTACAATGTTTATAGTTATGAAAAATAAAATACGCCTACTTGTACTGGCAGGCTTTACAGTCATTTGGAAGGAATAAACAGATAAATGTTTTCCCGTGAAATACACACAGCGCCGTTTTCAAAACAGGCATAACTGTGAGCCAGGTTTCAAAGCCGTTTCCCTGAAAGCTGTTTGAGTCAATAATGGCTTTTTTCCCCCAGGTTATTTATAGAAGCCGTGTCACTGTGGGCTAATTGAGCTACGTGTGCGTTAAACACAATCGGTTACATACATCAGGATGGGACAAAATCATTTTACGGTCCAGATCTTATTTTGCCCCTTTTGGAAATCGAATTGAATTAGCACTACTGTAGAGGGTTATTTCAGCACGTCTTTGAGTAAATGAAAACAGATCATTTGTTCGTTTTGGGTCCAAATGATGTCTCTGACGCCCAGTTTGTAGGCGTTGAAGCGGTCTATTCATTTTTTTAACTTGTTCTGAACTCTTCTACATATTCTTTTGCTCTCTGTTCATTTCTGCTGAGCTACGGAAAGAATCCGAGATTTCGTTTTGCTTATTTGATCGACTGGTCACTGCTTTACCAAACGCAATTGCTTTTCTGATTGCTACGAGTCGAGGTGAAAAGAACACAGTAGTTAGTCGTTTTATGTGTTGGGTATTTGTTTTCACGATTGCCGTGCTCATCCGTACTTCCGGAAATCAATGCTACCAAGTAGCCACAATATTAAGATAAGGGCTTTAATAAATTGAATTCTCTTTTGTAATCTTAAAAGAATAACTCAGAACAAGCAACTCTGGTTATACTCTGAATACCAAGTTTCGTGTTTCGGTGTAAGATAGGTCATTATATTTAAGCATACACAATGGACATTGTCTTAACACTTTAGTTTAAATCCATATATGGGAAAGAGATGCTGCTGGAGAATGCGCATAGAATATATTATGTGATGTTAAATTTTAATGGATCTGCGTGCTATGCTGTGCTGTGCTGTGTGGTTTCCTCGCACATTTGCATGCATTTATATTCCTGAAATAAACTTGGCAGAGCATTTGAATAACAAACATTTTAAACACTGGATTACAGGCGATCTGTTAATGAGTCGGTATTTTTTATGTTGTCTTATAACGAATGACAACTCCAGTTTAACTCTTGACTCAGAACTAATAGAACACATATCGATTTTTAAATGGGGGCAGCACAAGTCACTGATAAAACCAGCACAAAAACGCGTGTTTTAATAAGTCATTGGATGACATTTTGTAAAAATACATGAAGTTGCACTTTGTTTTTTGTGGTGTATGGTTTAGTATAGTAGGTTAGTGTTTTAGCCATTTCTGCTACCACCTGTAATGTGCCATTTCATCGCTAGGGGGTACTGTTACGCTAGTACACATTCTGTCCGATTTCTCGACGTACTGGATTAATGTTGCAAAGGCCTTTAACACGTTAGAAGCCACGTTTTAAAACTTCTACATCACCGGCTCAATACTGATAATTTCACGAAGGCATCTACTACATAAAATAGGCGTACTATTTCTCTCGATGTAAAAATGGCTGTGAACTCGCTATTTTGAAACATCTAATTGTAGGTGGAGAAGAGAATAAACGCGTCGTTGTGAACCTTGAATTGTCCGACATTAACGACAAAGCGTTGCTCCCGTGACTGGACTGAGCTACCAAGCAGGTGTTCTCCTGTCTTATCTTAAACACGGCTCCATGCCCCAAAAGTGCTACTGTAGATAACAGGATGAACACCCATCGTTTTGGCCTACACCTAAATCAGTAGTCATTTATACCACTGGTTTCAAAACAGTACTAATGAAAACGTGATTGTAGTATATGGAGTAGTAAACTTTAAGTGTTTAAAAAAATAAAAGTAAATTAAAAAATGCAAAAAAAAACGTTATCAAGAATTACGTTATTATCATAATTACTGGTAACATTACAAACAGAACGGTTTTATATAAAGCTGTTTAATACTAACGTTAGTTACAAAGACAGCTAAGAAAAGGCGATTTAAACCATCCGCTCCTGTTGTTTTTTTGCTTAAACATTCATGGTCCACAGCCCTTAAATGCAGTTGTATCCCATCCGTGGAAGAGAAACTATGGGCCTGTCCATGGGACTAAGCGTTTTAGGTCGTGAGTAACTACTATTGTCGCCGACAATAATAAATAAGATTTTACTTTTATTATTGTCGGCGATGGTGATAACTGTGAGGTGAACGTTTAATTTGCACAAATCTATTGTAGATTATTTTCTGTTTTATCCCAGATTTTACGACGTACTAGAGTCTCGGATTTAAAGCCCGCGGCCTCAAAGCGGTTTTAAGACCATTTTAATTTGATTTTTACGCTTGAACAAGGCCGAACGCGAGAACGGTTAGTTTTTGCGAGGGTCACCATTTTTAGCCATGATTTTAAATCACATGTAAATCATTCCGCTGGGGTGGGTGTAGCTAATCCATTGATCTGGGATGAATACTGTGGCTACTTTCAGACCTTCCTTGGTTATTATGACTAATAAAAAAAAACGGTCTCCGAATGACCAGGGAAAAACTCTTCTTCTAAAACCCCTCTGTTAGTTTGGCTAGCAATTTACATTCCTTTGTGCAAAGAACGTGTAATCCCTCCTCCATCACGCCAAGAATAGACAACAGATTTATTGTCCTAGTCAACAAATCGTTTAGGTCTTTCCAAAGCCATTACCGTGTAATAGACCGAGGTCCCCCTTAAAACTCCGCTTCATCTTATCACACGAACCACTGCCTCCTAAATACTGAGCAAGAAACCCCGGTGTCCTCGCCATTGTCCCCACCGTGTCTATTCATGGCTAATTCACTTCTTCAAACTAACTATCCCCTGTGTGTGGCAGGGTGGGTGGCACGTCCGGCCTTCCCGCCGCCCCGTCCCGCGTCCATTCCCATCGTCCGAGCGCGGCGGGTTCCCTGTCCGCCGGGCGTGCGCACTCCCGAGCGGCGCGGAGAAAAAGCGGGCGGCGTCGTCAGCTTTCCCCTTTCACGAGTTCCGCGCCGCACAATGAAACCTACCAAGGCGTTAGCACTGGGGGGGGGGGAGAGACATGAAAAGCAAACACGGCGAGAGATTACATGGCTTTAAAGTAAGACGAGGCTGAAGAGTTAAAAAAAAAACCCAGGCGAGAGGTGAGGGAGAGGTCTCTTCCAAGGGACTGAGGGTTAGAGAGTTATTAACGCAAGGGGCTAAAAATGCATAACTGTACTGAAAAAGTATCCCGCTAACTGCGAACCACCAAAACCGTACGGAACTACGGGCAGTTTTCTAACCCCCGTTTTTGTTTGCTTTATGTCTTGGACGAACCGAAATTAAAACGATTTGCCTCATTCTTTCTGGTTCCGTCTTCCAGTCAATTCGACTAAACACGCTGGGTCTCTTGGAAACGAGAGCCTTTTCTTCGATGTGTGGGAAATGTGTGCTGGCATCGCTGGCAAGTGTGTCTGCTTTTACAAATTGTGGAAAATAGTTGAGATTAAAAACTGAAAAACCTGCTACTCAAAGTCTGGTACGTCGAAAGTTCGTGTAACAGTTTCAGCGCCCGTCTGTGGGGGGGTAATTAAATATAAAAGCCGGATGCGAAAAATACACAAACTATTTTAATGCTATGCATTTTAAATTGAGCAATTCGAAATAATAAGGATTCTTCGGGGATTTTGTTCCGTTTCAATCTTTTGAGTAAAAGATAAGATATCATTAACAAACAGTCTCGGAACTACTTGGAAAAAAGTAACATGCAATAATCGGAGCGTGTCACGGTTTGGCGAGTTCCATATGATAAATATGCACCTAATTTCGGATTAGGTCGCTCAAATTACTAAGAGAAGAGGTATCCGTGCTGTTTTCCGCGAACTCGCTGGTTCTTATCCCCAAATCCCAGAGCCCACCGCAGCGCTGTTCTTGGTAATCGCGAGCCATACGCACACAAATGGCAGGTGCAGAAAATCACTGAAACCCGGCGACCTGACGAACAACACACTAGCGTTACCACAGCAGAGGACACAGTAAGCAGCAGGACAGTCAGTGTGGTTGCAAATATCTGTAACGCCGTTCCTGTAATTAATTAAGCAGATTAATTGTTTTGATTTGCACTGCGGCATTGGTGTAATTCTACAGAGCGTGATTATTTTCATTAACTTCAGGCAATCGCTAAGCAGCAAGGTAGTCTTCATCCTCCTAAACTACATGCCCACAAAGAGCTCCAGCGGTTTCCCGCCTCTGCATAATGTACGGAATAATATAGGATGGGAAGGAGAAAAATGTTGCGAGACATAACCAGGAATGAAAGTGTTTTTAGTTACAAAAGGATGTAATATATAATAAACTGCAGGTTTCACATTATATAGAATTTACCTTTCAAATTGCTTATCATGGCAGGGCGATGTCATTCGGGAATTCGTTCACTCGTTTACTCATTTTGTTGAAATGCGCTTGTTTTCGTGTTATTGTTTGCTGTAAACAAACATCGGCTGGTTCTACACAAGGAAACCACAGTGTTTGCTGTTTGTTGTTTACAAGCGACGGGAAGGAAAGGTTCTAAGACGCGTAATTATGACTGCTTTAAAGGCAACCCTGGAAAAAAAACACAGGTTAGTTGTCATTTGTCACCCGCGACCACCGAGCTAGAGCCCTGCACTTGCCCGATTCAACTGGCCGCATTAATTAACGTCATCAGTCAGCTGGGCGCAGTGATGGATGCTTTCCAGCCCTTGGCCTAAAGCAGGAACTCCGTCAGTCGCCATATATTCTTATGCGGGCTTGTTGTTTCACCCATAGAGAGACACCCCGAGCAACTACACAACCTATTTTGAAATCTCTTTTATACAGACTGTGAGGGAGAGATGGGGGGCAGAGGTTCCCCCCCACATCTGTCGGCTTTTGTGTGCCCCTTCTCCGAGGCTTAAACAAGAGGTTACCCCCGAGCGACCGTAGAGCGCCACTCGTCACAATCAAGCCCCGCGAAGGCTTTGATGCCTGTGTTTGGACACAGGCAATTGTCTCTAATTATTGTTTTTCTTTTCAGTTTGCCCAACGTGGAGAGGCCTGAATGGAGGAGAGAAAGGGGTTACCCCGGTGGAGTGACCCCGCTTCCCCCCAGCACGCCACCCCGGCGTCCCCCGCACGCACGCTTTCACAGCCCGCGGGAAGACTCCTTCAAGAAGGTCTGTTCGGGGCCACAAGTGGCAAAAAGAATCTTAACGAACGTGAGGAGACAATATGGGCTCGGATCCTCTGAAGACGATTTCTAAAGACGCAAGAACATTTGTCCAAACAAGCCGCAGATGGAGAAGTGAAAACCATTTGGACAGAATGTTTAACAAGGAAGGAAAATGATTTTCAGATGGAGAGGAAGTGGAAAGCAGAGATTAAAACCCAGACTTTCCCACCACTCATAAATAAAACATTAAAACGTCCCTCCTGGTCTATGCCTGTATAGGAATGCAAGAATTAAAAGTGTTTAGTTTTTTTTTTTGTATGCACAAAGTGCCGCCCGGAATAAGCTTGTGTAAAAATGAACATTAAGTAATTAGTGCGGTCGTTTTTAATGCCTATAACTAATTAGCGGGCACTTGGCTAAAAAACGCCTTTGGAGGTTGTTATAACATGCTGCAATGAACGGAGCTCTATGAAATTAATTGCGGATATTAGATTACATGCAGCCTTGATCATCTTGCCAAAATTTAATCCAAGTAATCCATTTACACAGCTCTCCAAGGCTGTACTGTTGACACAAGCTGTTATTTTTATTAACTCTTAATTATTTGGGTAACAAAACTCTCACATGATCAGATGTCGGATTTTCTCGAATGGGCGGGAAACGCCGAATGTAGTAGTCCCTCTTTCTTTCTGTCCTCATAATGAAATGTCATCTTTCTAATGATTTCATTACATGACATCATGGGCTAAAAACGGGAACGGATTCTCATCCCCTCAAAGCAAACGTACGTTGTGTAGGAACCAAAATTAAACCACATGTCTTTCTATAGCTTCCATGTGATCAATTAAATTCATGTTACTCATTTACCACAAAGCATATGTTCTGCTTAGGATGCGTTCTTCTGGACTGGTTTTCATCCCTGTTTTTCCCTGGTTTCCTCGCTATTTGGAGTCTCGGTTATCACTGGCAGTGTTAAAGTTTCCAGGGAGGCGAGGAGCTCTCAGTCCGCTGGATAATAAAGACAGATTCAGCGCAGACGTGTGGGGTCCCGGGTCCAAACATCTAACTGAGCAGGTCCACAATTACAGCATCACCAAAGGTAGCCAAAAATCAACTTCTCCCTGACAACACTCCGCGCAAGATGTAGCCCCGAGACCACACACAAGCACAGAACGGGCTGTTGTGTCTGGAGCGGAGGGAAGGACGAATCTGAGAAGGCGAAATTACAAAGATTTGTTAATATGTTCGAGGACAGCTTAATTCATTTAAGCAAAGTTGATACAAAGGTTTTGATGTGGCACTGTTTTTTTTAAAGAAAAAAGACATTATCACGGGTCACAACACGGGGTAGTTATATGGTTAGCGTTCTAAATTACTATGTATCTAAATGTTCGTTTTCCATTATTATTATTATTATTATTATTATTATTCTATCCCTCAAGGGAATATATCTTCAAGATTTCCTGGGAAGGCTTTTGCTACAAGTACTTACAATTTTATCTTTATCGTAATTTCCACGCTGAATAAACTAATTTAAAACGTTGCCTCACGGCCCAAACCGCGAAACCGTTTCAAAAGACCTTAATTAATAATTACTTGATTATTTCCACGCCTCGCCTCTTTGAAACCGGAACTGAAAGGGGGTTAAAGACATTTATCTGCATCGGCAGTGTCGGGGGGGAGAATCAAATAAATTAAATACGCGCGTTGTTCAAACAAATAAGAAAGAAATTCGGTTTCCTTGAGGTTTACGCAGGTGGCTCTTCCGCCTGAGAGAGACGGGCACATCTGGCAAAGGTTAATACCGCGCTGTGATTGGAGGAGGGCCCGCTGTCACTCTCTGACACCGAGTAAACAAAGGGTTCGTACAGATTAATGCTATTATTGTAGGTACAATCCTGGGTACGTTTCAGGGTTTTAGGCATTCATGTGAAGGAAAACAGAGCTTTCACTGGCCGATTATCAAACTTTATTGATTAAAAAAAAACTAGCAGACCAAACATGGAGAAGAAGACGAAAAAAGAATAACGGACACATTTGTGTCAGAGATGAAATAAAACTTCACTCGCACCAAACACAAAACACTGAACACGTTAACCCAAATATGTCTCACATTATTATGAGTGAGGCTGATGTACAGAACAATGTGATCCACGGGTAAAAAAATGAGTTACCATAACAAATACACGGACTGAATCTCTGGACTACTATTGAAGCCGCGAATAATTTATTTCTTGCCTCTGATTAATGCGCTGGAGCTATGCAAGGGTGTCCTTAATCTAGGTTTTTTACAGTTGGGAACACATTCAACAAATACTTGCAAAACTCCACTTTCTCCACTGGGTATGAAGACCTGCAATATATTTGAAAACTCTTAAACTATGGAACAAAACGTGAAAACCTTAATCTGTTTAATTGAACGATGTGCTGCTTCTTAGAGAATGAAAACATGCTAACTACCTTTTAATCTATCAAACAAAACTCGATATACACAGTACGGTATAAATCGGAGTCCACTTTCTGTTAAATTAGAAATGAAAACTTGAAGTGTTTATTAAATTTGAAGAAGCTGAAATGTCTTATCTTCTGTGTTAAGAGTTGATTAGCAAAGCGAAGTAACTGATGTGATGACACCGAAGATGAGCAACAAGATGTGTAACTTATATAAATAAAAGTAGGACTTTTCCGAACATGTGAGAATATAAATTGGTTATAAAGAAAAATGTTCACTGACTAAAAACAGTATCGACAGACATTTAGCAATGAATTTGGAAAAAAAACTCTTTGGTAACAGTTATCGCTTCATTAATAATTACAAGCCTCACCGCACTCCTCATTTAATTTAGATTTTGTGTAACTTAATCGACGGGACATTGCCAGCTTTGCTGCAATTACTACAAGCAAAATATTAATACTTAAATCACATGGTAACCCCACTCCACACTGTATTCAGTAACGAAACATTACACTAATAAAACATAATACTCAGTATCTCGCACTATCCCGAATTAATTACTAACTGGCTGAAGTTACTCACGAATAATATAATTGGAATGCTTTTTTTCTATCCATTTCAAGTGAATCGACGATACAAAGTGATCTCTACTCTCTCCATCTCAGCTGTAGTCGATAGTTCGTAATTTGGAATGCAATTCGCGCGGTCAGAGAAACGCGAGGCGAAGGAGCGTGGCCTTCAGTGACACTCAATGAGTTCCAAGCGGAAGTGGTGTCACCCATGTCTCATTAGACTCGTGAAAATGACAGGGTGACATTGGTTGTTAGTAGTTTATTGATCTGAAAATATCATCCAGCCCTTTCTTGAGAGTTATCATCGATGAAACTTCAACAACGACCAGGCAGTTCATTCAAGACTCTTACAGCTCCGCTTAAAGACGTGCGTCCAATCTGGAAACCCAGATAAAGCTGCTCATTATTTTCTATTGTGTTTTCAGCTCCCTTTTTCATCGACTTTCAATTAGCCCAATTGACTGAGCTTTCGGGGGTTTGAATTATTGAATCTGATGCCCTTATAATTTACTCCGTTCAAAACTACAAAAAATAAATTCTCTTCATCTATGTTTGTATACCTTTAAGGACAGGACTGGCTACGGTGGCTCTTTGTTCTACTGTTTCCAGAGAGGCTGTTTTGAAGAGTAGTGACAACATTTGTGCCTTACCTTAAATGGGGTCTTCCTAATTCATTTAAACTATTTTAACCGTAGGATATAGAAGATTCTTAACCCACATCTCACGTTGTCGGGATGAAGACAAAAATACCCATGTGACTGCCTCAAATTTCCCCTAGCTTTTCCCTAACAGAAGTTTATTTAATTTAGCAGAGAATGAGATATGAATATGTCATGCAGTATATATTTTTCGTTTAACCGGAACTCTTGCACTTAAACAGCTACAGTACATGCTTTGTAAAAAATGTGAGTTCCATGCATCAAGTCCTATTTGAAGAGATTTTAAGGAAAAACAAATAGAAAAAGAAGACTACATTGTGCATTAAGACATACTGCCTTCCTGTGACACCAGAACAGTTGTTTTTCAGCCAGGTTTTCTAATATGTTGAATTAACTTCACCTCCATTACTAAACCCCAGCACTCTGTCAGTGGATTAAGGAACACCAGGTAGCATAAGACAGACAAGCAAACTAGAGGAGGTTCACCCAGCTCACTGCTACTAGTTATACACAAAAACATAAGAAAACTCACAACTGACAGAAGGCCAATCAGTCCATTTCGGTGTGGTGTGTTCTATTTCTTGAAAGCAGTCAGGATGTCTTTAACAACATGACTGTGCAGCTTGTTCCATACACCTACAACCCTTGGAGTAAAGAAGTGCCTCCTGAACATAGTTTTAAATACATTTCCCCATAGTTTCCACTTCAGTCTTTTTGTTAATGTTTCACTATTGATTCTGAAAAACTAAAGTTCAGTTCTTTCCCATTTTATTCATCCCAAGAATGTGTCAGGTCCCTTTAGCCTGACTTAACTTATCTGTTTCACTAACAATTGCATAACCAACTGCGATCCTCCCTCCTGGATCTTCAAATACTGGTTTTAGCACTACAAGAGCCTACCAGTATTACATACTGTCCCTTTACATAGCACTGGCTTAGCTGTATTGAGATAAGCTGTGCTCCTCAGGAATAGCACACCTGGATAAAATCCAACAAGGTAACACAGTGGCAGCATCTGTATAAAGATACTACACACCTGCCTGTTTACTGTATACTCCCCATACACACAGTTCATGGCACTCTCCCACACACTGCACTGCACAACCCACTCCACACTACACTCGCTGACAGTCTCCCAGCTACACACAGCTGCAGACCTATTACAAGCTACAGAGCTGATAAGCATTCACACCATTTTAAAAGCAGTAAATGAAAGCAATCTAAAAAGTACAATTTTAAGTACACACAAAATATCAGCGGGGGATGTAACTAACTACATAATCAAAATAAGAAAAACTTCTAAATGGATGCAGAGATGGGAAGAATTTGTAAAAAGGAAAATTAACTGTTGAAACAAATACTTCATAACTTTATCCCATATTAACACTGTACCAGCCTTTCTTGTGCCTGTATTACAAGATTATACCACACATTTTTTCATACATATGAACCTTCATTTTAAAATTAAAAGCCATATTTGTACTGTGACTTTTTTACAATTGTAATCAGAGAAACACAGTACATGTATTTATATGTCACCTGTTTCTGGGTAGTTGCTACAATGCTACAGTCACTGTGTTACAGAATGAGCTGCAGCACATCATTATGTGCTGTATTTCAGCTTTGGCTCAGTATCAGTAAAGCTCGGTTTAGCATTTGTCCTGTGCAATGAGAGATGACAGTAAAGACAGAATATACACACTGATTCCCAATGTGAGAGCACTGAATATGACTTATTTTCCACTGAAAAATCACTTCATATTTTAAGTGAAGTAAGTTTGGATTCTCATTCAACACGCCTGACATCACAGCCAAACACGTTCCATGTAAAAACAATTTCCACTGGAGAGGTAAAATGGATTAGAACGCTGTGCTCATGTGGCATATATAACACCATGTGTATTGCATCAGAGCAAAGAATTACTCTTTTATATGGTTCTGTGCCATTCAGATTTCACAGCCCAAGCTGATGTCTGTATCAGTTCTGCTCTCTGATCTTTACTGGCACACTTGAGAAAGCAGGATCTGTTCAGTTCAGGTCCAGGGTAGGCATGGCACTCCTTAAATTACAATGGGTTACAGATATAATTACATGGTAACTACATATGCCATTAAAGAACTACATCTTTGTTGAGAAGATTTGGTTGAAGGTTATAAACTAGCACAATCCAGTTCAACAGCTAATCCTGAAGCTAATCAGAGGAGAGGTCACTATTTAAACATTACTTCTCCAGACAGGTCTTGCTGTCTGTGGAGCTTCTTCCACTTGAAACACGAACTCAAAGGAATAACAAGTAATAATAAATAACACTTTGCAGTACATAAGGTTTCAATTATATTTCCTTTGTTCCGTGATAGTATTTAAAAAACACTGTACAAAATATATCAAGCACATATTGGATGTATGTCCAGACATTCCAATTTGTGAAACAAATGTTGTGATCCAAGAAATAATACATGTTTTATATTATTATTATTTTTATTTTGGTATGCAATTTTGTATCTGTCTTCAGAAGTGCACTTCACCACATTACGTTTCAAATCTGTCCCAGCCTATCTTCACATGCAATTATGTCATCATAGAATGGGTTAGCTAATAAGTTTGAAAAAATCCAGAAAAAACAGAATGAAGTTTAACTTCAGGTTTTCTGCTTCAATCAGTATTTTGTGGACCAAAATATTTCCTCAGCTCAGCTGAAGTTCGCTTTCTACTTGAAATGTGAACCATCCTTGCTCTGTTTGACTTGGTGAAATTACATTGATTTAGTAAAATTAGACAAAACCCATTAATTATTTTTTCCAGACTGAAGGTTATGGTTCAGAGCCAAGCCTTGAAAAGTGAGGCACTGAGATATTGTGATATTTTTCATTAAGGTTCTGAGCCACTGTGCAAGCCAGCAGTTATTTTTTTCCACTTCAGTATTCAGGGTTTATAAAAATACTCTGTCACTGGAATCCACAGGACGCTATTTATCCAGGACAGAATCCATCCACCTTTCAACAGGTTCACTCAAAGTCTTGGAGAGCCACAGAAAGGAGCACACAATCATGTTAAAGTCAAGATATACTGTACTTTCTAACACTTCATGGACATGGAATGACTGAAATATGATTTTTTTTCCAGATGTCTGCTACCAAACTCTTATTTGTTTATTCAAAATATCCTGATGTACAAAAAAAAAACACCGTCTTGGATATTTCATGTACATCTGCAGCTGTCAGAAAGCTTCTTCACACCTAATGAGGAGAAGGAGTTGAGACAGTGGAAATTAGTATTATTACATTCTGAAGTAACTCTCTAGGTCTCTTGGTGATTCTTGATAGATTGGAAACTATGTGGAAGTGCATTAAAAAGAAGAACAGGAAGTATCACTTTACACAAAGGGTTGTGGGGGTATGGAACACAGTTCCCAGTTATGTTGTTGAGACTTATACTTTGGCTTCTTTCAAGAAGAAATTCTTGAATTAATTAGCTACTAACTAACGAATCAGGCCAAAGCACTGGAATCCTAACTTCTGATTCTGTGTGAATCTACCCAAAATGCTTTGCGTTGGGTCTCCCTGTGTGGCTGTCCTTGGGAACCAGACTGTCAATGGGAATCTTATTACCGGTGCATCTTGCAGAGTCCTGCCATATTCAAATGTGCAGCTTTTGTATAAATACTTCAAGGTTCAACTTCAAGGTGTTTGAAAAGTAGCATTTCCTCCCAGCTTCCCCATGTGTCCAAAGGCATGGCACAAAGATAAATGTATAAGGCTCTCAGGATGTCCGAAAGTTAGTTTGTTCATTCTAACATGGAGAGGCTCTACAAAATCGTACCACCCTTAAATCACAGTTATGGAATCACAAGAGCTCTGTAGGAAAAATTAGATTCCACTCACCATAGCTCACTAGGTAGCAAACAGGCGAAATCGATAACAAAACAGCATACTACCTCCAAACCAGTAGTGAGACTAGAAACTACCATAGAGGTGCGATCATTTTATCCTATGAAGTAAATGCAGGGGGGCTATTACTGGCTTTTTGGACACTGCTGGCTCCACAAGTCCATGGGCTGAATGGCTGCTTGCTGTTGTCATTTATTTCCATTTTACTCAACAACTTGTAACTGCTGAGAACTGTGGCTATGGGCCAATGACAAAGAAAGTTAAAGATGAGAGTGCACACTTCATCCACCTCATCAGCTAGCATGGCTCACGCATGTCATCAATAAACCCGATCAGCTCCTCCTTCTATTTACCCTTTAACTCCCACGATTCAAGTCTCTGCAAAGGGATATGGGAGCCCAGGAAGCAGAGAGATAGATGGCTGGTAGAGAGGAACAGTCTGCAGTGTAAGTGATTGCAAGGTACTGTATCTGCACATTTACAGAGCCCTTCAATTGTTAAATAAATCATATCCGTCATAAAGCTACAAAACTGCACACTGTCAGCACTGCAGAAGACAACATATGTCAAAATGTTATTAGCTTTACAGTTTTTGTGCTTTAACTCAAAACAGCAAAATGTAACTAAAACTATAAAAATGTAGAACCTGTTCATAATGCCCTTTTATTTGCTTTTCCTAATTCAGATTCTATATGAAACCCAAGTGCTGGATTTTGCCACATAGCTTGGAAAAACTGAATTGACTTGACACAGGAACTGCCAGAAGAGTCATGGCTGTTTTGTATTAAGAGCACAGCATATGAACTTGTGTCCCACCTGTCCGTTCTTCAGGGGTGAAAGAAAATAGCATTTTTAAAAAATTCTTCAGTCTTTCATCCCAGTGACATCTAACAGCATTAACAGACAGGACAAACCAATAAAAATAAAAACAAGTGGGGAGTACATCTGTCCCCCACTGTTGAGAACAATGTTCATTATTGAATTTCAACCCTGGATAAACATCACCAAAACAGCAGGAATAGAGAGCTGGTTATTTGTTTATTTGGCTATTTGATGATTGTTTTCCACTAAGGAATAGCAAGGCAATATTTAATATTTGAATAAAGAGAGTTAACAGATTCTCCTCCATTAAGAGAAACCAGGATAACTTCTCTTTTGGTATCTTTCATAATGATGTAGTTTAACTCAAGCTTTTTTCTTTAGGTCAGAGAATATAGAGTATACCTCACAAAAGAATAGATGCTTGATACAGTACATGTCCTCCATGCTGCTAAAACGTGTTTTTACATTAATCTTAATATTCATTTCAGTCGTGTCTTTAGTGCAGTAGCCATAAATGGAAATCTTCAAGGTATTGGCCTAATCAAATGTCTTTATAAATCAAGTCAGAGTCGAGAGCAAAAAAAAAAACACAAGACACTTCATAGACTTCACGGTAAGGTCCCTCGAAGCACAACGGATCACTGACTTTTCACATGTCAGGCAAAAAAAACCGAAGTCAATTATGTATTAGAAGCTCAAAAATACAGAGAATGCTTTTGTGTTTAGGGGGTATTTTGTCTTTAGTAGTAACGCAATTGTCGTGTTCATCAATATTAAAGAACGGTGACCTATCGGAGAGAGATTTTGTACCAATATATTAGTTAATTGATTTAGCATGTATAACAGCACTCTAATGAATATTCATCCTATTTTAGAGGTATATATTTCCTGATTCTTCAAACGCGCCGCCCGATATTATTTTTTATAATATACAAGAACGACGCACTTAAATTACACTTGGGCCATCAACTATAACCCCGAGACTTTAAATCATATCCGAATACCCTTCGTTTTCACGAAGTATTGAGAGAAACACTAGCAGAATCGTAAATTCAAATATATCGAATCACGAAAAGGTCGATAACCATCAAACCCAGTTAATTCCCAACAAATTATCTAATCCAGATGTTGCACGTCGAGTGTAAACACCGTGCCCTATAGAATCATAAAATAAATAAGCATGAAACGGTTGAGTTTCAAACAGCGCCTAACCCAGCCCGGGACCTCTGGAGTCCTCATCTTTAAAACAGGAAAATGTAAATATGGTAATATTTAGCACGTGTTTTAAAACAGATCGGTTTTCTTAAGGCCCACACACGACACGGCCTCCCAGCGCCGGCTCTGCTCTGCACGTGAAATCGTCTTCGTGTTTGTTTGCGGATTTAAACCCTGGAGTTCAACTAGGCCTTTCACCCATTGAGACGTGTCACAGACTGCACTGACTGCTGATCTGATAATCTGGCTATATCTAATGTTTCTCGAAAGGAAAAGAGGGGAAACACACGCACATATGGAGATACTTAAGGACCACCAGGTGAGGAAAATTGTGCATTTTCGAATAAATTCAGAAAAGCCCATTTATTGCCTAATTACACGGGATTGTCCATTGATGACATACTTAGGAATTCAGTGGTGTCTTCCAAAACTGATGCCCAGTATTAAAACGCATTTAGTACGTTGGGATCTAGACTTCCCGTATTATTTTGTTAAGGTCCGAAAACGAAAAGGTCCAGAACTTGCAGAAAAACAGGCTTGTAAAATTGCTATCCATATATTAAAACTTTCATCGTATTAGTATTTATAGTTCTTCAGTATATGTTAGTATTTATAGCCAATTTGTTGTGCTCTAATAAATAGAGTGCTCTATTTATCAACACTACATATGGCAGTCATTTAAAAAAAACTAATGGCAGTCAGATGTGCTTGCTTGCAGCTGTACGCTCTTTCGCATTCAGCTTTAAACGCTGAAGGTATGTAAAGGTACAGCAGCGTCGGCTTCCGACAGAGCTATAGCCTTCAGCTTACACTAACTCTCATTAAACAAAAAGCACAAACCGGTGACTTCGAGGGCCTCCTAGTTACTCAAAGCAACACCCTTCGTGCGCAAATAGGGACAACACAATGTCTGTTACAATCGATAGCTTATTGAACTCATAAAAACTAATACTTTTCCTTCGACCGTTTTAACACAAACTAAGCAGTCCCCGTTCAAACAGTAGTGGATGCTTTCGTAACACGTTTTGGGTATATAGCGAGAGAAACATACACGTTGCATATAACCTATGATACAACACACAAATATAATTCCGTAACGCACAAATACACATCTATTATTCCTCTATTTAAAACGTTAGTCTACAAAGCGTTAAATAATGTTTTCTCCCGTACTTTGTCATTTTCCAAGCGGTTGGATACACTTCTTAGAATAAACAGGGACTTCAGTTCTTATAAAACCTAACCTGGTTTTATAAACCGGGCGATGTTGAAACTACGCGATGTAATTTCATTACAGAATGGCGATGGCCATGTTCGTACATCGGATGCCCTCCAGCACATTTTAAATGTAGATAAAGAATATAAAATGTTCCTTTTATGCCCGGCGGCTTGGACAGTCGTGTTAGAAGTCTGGAGCTCTTTCAGAAACACGGGCCTTTTTCTCACTCCTCGAGGGACTTTTCTCTTTCTTCACGTAATAAAACCGCACTGGGATCCGTTAAACATCCTGTTAATCTTAACTCATTAAGACAGTATTTCCACTGAAGTCACAGAGTTCTGCAGAACCAGGATGGGGAGGAACTCCTGGTACACACGACACGATACTTGTTTACATGTCGTAGCGCCTTGGCTCCTTAGTTGTCGTTATAGGAAGGAGATTAATATATAAACTGCTCAAAGGGAAATTTGATTTGCTTGGCATTCCTTCTGTTAGTTGTAGACCCGAGGCTATATTACTGTAAACACTGGATGTTGGACATTAAACACCCACTAAAACAACTTATTAACGGCCTAACAATTTCTCACAATCCTTTCCTAACACTTCCTCCTCGCTTTTCACGTCTAGCAGGAGAGTTGAGCCATATTCGTGGAATGGTGGCTGTATTATTAGTGTGCAGCGGTACTGCAATCGTCTGAAAATACACTGCGCCCCCTTAGATAAAGATGCCTGCTAAATGATTAATAATCTGGTCATTTTTTTCACAATATATATTATACTCGCATTACAGTGAGCAATATTATAATAATTAAAGAAATACACTAGAAAACTGAGTGATGAATTAAACCTTTCGGATTACAGCGTCTTGACACTTTTGCTGCGCTCTATTTTCCTAACATATTCGATATATATATATACATTTATTTCCAATTAATGAATTGTTAAAGTCCGATAATGATTTTTTCCACGACTAACAACAAATGCTCACTTTTATGGTAACCTATATGAAATACAGAATTCATGCACAACCAACAGGCCACAGACATGCCATTGCAATTTCATTTGGCAATTGAATTGAATAAAGTGCGTCATCGGCAATAATTCGGAGAACCCAGGAGCGGAAATTCAGTACACAGAGTGAACAAATTTACACTGCGTAAGCAACAGAACTACTGAAGAACAGGTCAGACCTCTAAAACCCTTGACACCCAAGTTGCTTTCACACCAAAAAAAATCCGGTTCCGCCCGTGCTCTCAGAATTCAGTACAGTCAGTACGAACTTTCCCTTTCCCTCCGATGTAGCACAGGATAAGTTTGGAATCGATTGTGTTTGTTTTTAAAAAAACACACCAAGCCGCTGCCTATGGCTAAGTGCTATACTGTAGCGGTCTTGTGTATGTTGCCAATTAGCTTTGCTATAAATACAGACCTCCATCCATCACTAGTCTCTGGGTGTCTATAGGGGAGATCTAATTGGTTTCAGATGCCCTGCTTTCTGAGCCCGCTACCCGCCTTGGAGACCCGCTGAGAGGACCAAAAGTGCCCCTTGAAGAATGAGTGACAAGTGAACCGGCGAGTCCTCCGGGGTGTCCCGGAGAATGAAGAGCGCCGATAGCAACGGACAGGGACCCTACCGACGTGAATTATTGTATTCTAACTCACTTTCTCAAATCTCCACAGACCTCTGGGGGAGGGGAACGTGGGTCTGTAGTCGCAAGAGGGAGATTAAGGCGGCTTTGACGAATTATTGGTCTCTTTTTGTTTTATTCCCTCCCATCTCGTTCACTTTTACAAGCAGCCCAATCCTCCTCCAAGCCTCCAATTCCCTTGGAATTTTGTGAATGCCGGGAAGAAGCCAAAACAAACTCTTTACAGCAGGTTGGGGGAGGTCACGGACCTGTCTGCTGAGCGCCTCGCGTAAAAAATACAATATTTACACAGAATTTGCTTGAAGAGCAACAACTCCGAAATAAATCTCTCGTATCACGAATACTCGAACAGCTAAAGCCTGCTTTCAATAAACCACTCCAACATTTATCAATCCCCTCTTCTTGTTTCGTCACATTTATACGCAAAAGGGCAAACAGAATTATAGTAGGCGCTCGGTAGGCTGAAACTAAACTTAAAGATGTTCTTTTATTTTAAAACGACCGCGGTTGTTCAGACTGGGCGCTGTCCTTTTTGGAAGTCAAAAGTAGCTATTTTGTTTCTGCATATAAAAAAAACTACACCTCAATTGACTGATGAAACTGTATGTGGAGATAAAGGCAAGATGTGCTGAATCGCTTAATAGGGTGGCCTGGTGCTGGCAGATCACAGCGGCGTGTGCGTTGCTGTGTCTGCGGGGTGTCTGCGCCGGCGACTCGGCTCTCGGTCACACAGTTGCGGGGAGGAGGTCAGAGCTCCGCGGATTAACACCTGGCTCGGCTGGATCGGGCGAGGCCAGCTCCTCGATTGACCTCAGACCCGGGAGAGCGGTGATCAATGCCACTTATTAGCACGAAATTAGTATTGATCCCCAACCCTGACGGCGCGTCATGTGCCTCACGATACGGCGTGATTATTTAACTAACTTTATTTATTGATTGTATTGTATAAAGCTGCGGTGCAGAACTGATGTATGGGGCACCGACGTGCTGTTATCTTATTTATGTGTGCTATTGATATATCTATAAGACGATTCATATGCGCGACAGAATACGAAGAAATTGTTGTTATGGAACGATAGAATTTTAAAAAGCTTAAGCGCTTTGACAAGTATTTTGATAGTAATATTATAACGAAGAATGAAGTCCACTCATCCAACTAGGTTGTCGCACGTTTAAATGGAGTAAATGTATTTTTAACGTCACCCATTATTTTGTGGTTTGTTAACACTGAAAATGCAACGGCCCTTACTTGCGGACATTACAATGGCACATCTGTTACTCAACCCCTCTCTGCGCTTTTCAAGATGTGACACACCGCGCAGGCAGCTGGAGTAAGCGAACTGGCCTGTAGAGGGCGACCTGGAGCGCTCTCGACTCTCAGGTTGGTGGGCATCGCGGCCGCCCGCCGAGGAAAGCTCAAAGAATCGGAGGTGGCAAAACTGTTATTCACTGGGCACCGCTGATCCGGAAAACAACGCCGGTATGCTGTGTAATAAAATATCTCTATTGTGTTTAATGCCCGGGCATTAAAGAAACCTCGTCCTTTTGTAATCTCTAACGCCATTGTCAACTTTTTTTGTCTGTCAGTGTAATAAAGGTGATCGACAGGAAAGCAGCTGGTGTTCCTACTTCCCTTCAGAGCCCAGTAGAAACGCATGTCGAGAGATCAGGATGGCTTACAGGCCCGGGTGAGCAGCTCGTGGCCCTGGTGTGTCTGTGGTGGGTACACTCCACGCCAATTAGCAGGCTTTGGCTCTTAAAAGAGGCAGCAGGACTCGGGCTCTAAAACGCTGTAAATCCCATTAAAGCCCTCTCATTAGAACATGAGCCTCATTAGAGCCCAGCTGAGGGGGCTGGTTCCCACGAGGGTCTGCACAGCCCCTGCGCCACAGCCATTAGGGGTAATACTGAAGCATTTAACAATTACACGCCAATTAACTAATCAGCCATTTCATTAGAACGGAGATTTAAAACGTACAGTACATGGCCGCACACATGCAGTAATATCTGTACCCCCCAACACACACGCGTACTCGTGAGACTTGAGCGGAGAGCTTTCGCATGTTGGACTTCAGGTTTGTTTTATGTGCTGTGAACTTTTTCAAGTCTTTTTTCAATCATTGCAGTTTGGAATGAATCAATTGAGCCTCATGTAGAAACAGATGGGGAAATTAATGCGACGTTTAAAACTGGGTGGATTTGTTTTTGTTAAAAAGAAGGAATTTTCTGTTAATCCTTTGAGTTCAGGCTACCCTGTGGACAGAGGACAGGTATTCACTAATGCACTACAAATCACATGGGGATTGTGCTTCAGCAACAGCTATGACTCTTCCAATCTGCTTTCTAGAAGCCATTGTGTTAAAAACAATAAACAATTAAAAATATGGCCAATAAAGTGATCATATCGTACCCTAAGATGGGTGTTTTTAGCCTAGGGTTAAGAACTGTGCTGTCCCATGAGCAGGTAAGACAGGTGTGCTCATGTTGGGTGAGTCACTGGAGACCCCACTGAATGTTCAGAAGCATTGTTCATGCACCAGGAGTGTCTGTGTAGTGCAGTTCTACTGGGTAGAGATGACAAAACGCTGAAGGTTAAAATACTAAAGGCAAGGTTTTTCTGTCACTATTATGCTGCACTGTAACACCAGGTTCTGAATTAAGTCAAAGCTCTGGCGAAGAGATATTTATAGTCATGACTTATTCACAGTTGAATTGCACTGTGGCCCATTTTAAATGAGGATAATCAAGGTGACTATAAATATTTCTTACTGGATTTGTCAAATGCATTTTTCCACAGTGACATACAGTAGTGTACCATATCTAAACAATCTGTAAAGGTCCAAGTCACAAAATCTCCAAGGGGATGTACAGTATACAAAACCATACAACTTTAATATAATTATTATTAAATAAAAGAATCTTCATATGGCATATGCATATTATATTGTATGCACACAAAAGAATGATGCTTATAAAGTAATCAAATCTGAATAAAACGTTGGTATTAATTTATTTTGTTCTCTTAAACCTTACAGGAGTGTTCATATAAAGACAACCATTTAAAAAACAAACTTTTTTTGGAAATCTGTTCTCTGAGCATGATGCACGGTTAAGATCTTTAAATGTCTGAAAACCGTATTGCTAAGGCATAACTCTTGTTTTTAGTTTTTGAAATATCAGGCACAAGAGGATTGTAGATGCTCATAATGCCCGTTGAGAGTTGCTAAGAGTGACCTGAAGGCTACAGTTTGGAGTGCTAACCCTCATGAAAATGGAGATATTCTAAACCTTTGGTAACCTGTATCACCCAAGATTAAATATTTATGTATGCCATTGTCTAATGGAGCATTTCCTAAGTAGCATCCTTAATTTGTTTTTCCCTGGCAAATTAATTCCCTCCCATCAGTAGTGGTGATAGTAATTACTCACATCCTGTCTTTGGCCTCTGATAAAACAAGCTCTCCAAATATTTTAATGGTCAACCCACTTTACAATTACAATTTTGATCCATATATTTCCATAGATTATTCAGGCCAAGAGGAGAGGTCCACACCAAAGGTGTAGTGGGAATGAATTATCAGAGCGGCAACAATTGAGGCACTTCTAGAAAGCTCAGGATCACAGCCACCTGTCCCCAGCACAAGAGCCCAAGAACTGTCTGGAGAATATAACTGCTCAGGAAGGTGCTCGCGGAATTCATCATGGCTCCGCTAACAAAGGTTTGTCATGAAAGACGTTAAGCGATAAGCCCTTTCTCCACATGGCAAGTGACTCATAATGAACTCCAGGGGGAGGTGGGGCTGCTGAGCTGTTAATATCACTGGTTGTGAAACAGGCGGGATGGTTGCTTGGTTTTCTATTTCTAATTAACGGGAGGGGGAATTGGTTTATTGCAAGTGAAGAACAATGAGAGCAATAACAGAAGAGCTAGTAACATTGTTCCCATTGAATTACAGTGTGAGCTTTCCCAGGCTGTATGTGTGACAGGATCCTGTGCAATTGACAATACCAGGCACCTGATATTTTGCGTTGCCTTATTTTGAAGACATTTGTCCAGACAGGCTTAAGGACTTTTAAAGTGTGCTACACTTTGTATTGGGTGCCCCAGCGTCACTCCTGAAGAGTCAGGCTCCTGGCCTGCAGTGCCCACGGATGTAGAAGCAGGCTTCCACCTAGAATGGAACAACTTACTTGTCCTGCATCGACTGATGGCCCGGCAGCTCGTCCTGTCAAGTCTCGTGTCAATGAACAAAGAACAGATCAGAGCAAGAACAAAGGCCTTGAAGACTACAGAGACAGTGTCTCTTCACTGGCCCTCACTTGACCACTCCCTTCATCAATCGGTCCTCCCTGATTCGGCCTCTCACCTCCTGCTGCTCTGTAACATATTCATTCTCTTCACTCTGCTGCCACATAAGCTGGTCATCACCTCCTCTCCCATCCCAGTGGCGAAAACAGTCTTCTAAACTCTTTTAAACAGCCAGAACTGCAACCACACAACCTATCTTCCAGGCATCATAAAAAAATACCCTCCCTGTTTAAATTACTGTCGCCATTTCTGTCCTTTGTTTATTCTTCCTTTTCTTACTGAAGCTCTCTTTTCAGAGTCACAAATTCAAACATTTGTATCACTTTGCACTTTTCTGTTGCAGTCCTTGTATAACGTGACACTTGTTCTAACTGATTTCTTTTGTTCACAGCAGTCGTCGTGTCTTGCACTGTTAATATTTTATCTCTCATTGACTTTAAGTCATCTCAGACTTTGGAATTCCGGCTAAATTAATCATCATAATAGTCTCCGTAAATCCTGAAAGCACAGTGTGCTTTAACCAAAACCATATTACTTTCCAAGGACAGGACTGGAAGCAAATAGAAACGTCATTGTTAACTCTTGGAAGCAGAGCCATCTGTTGTGGAACGAAGGGGCATTTATAACAAAGAAAATGTGCGAATGATCTGGGTTGAGAGGACGGCACTGTGGCGCACTGGTGAGTATTGCTGCCCCACAGTGCTGGGACCCTGGGCTCATTTCTCGGGGTGCCGTCTGGGTGGAGTTTGTATGTTCTCCTCAGGCCCACATGGGTTTCCTCCAGGTCCTCTGGTTTCCACACACTGGTCAATTGATTTCTGGAACAACTGGCCCTGGTGTGTGTGTGTCTGTGTCTGTCTGCCCTGCAAGCAACTGGCATACCGTCCAGAATGTATCCTACCTGGTGCCTTTTACTAACTAGGATACGTTCCAGCTCCCCCATGACCCTGTATTGGAATAAAGTGGTTAGAAAGTGTGTGGATGGATTATCTGGTTTTAGCTCATTCAGTACCTTGGGAGGGAGATACACTACGTGTTCAAAGAACTGTACTCTGTCAGCCATCCTAATTTCTCAGGTTAGAGTCAAAAACTGATTTGTATTCGCATTCCTGTGCTGGAAATAGACCACCACAGGAAGACAAACTTCTCAAAATGATTGAATCAAATCCCCAGGACTGGATATTTAAAATGTAATCAGCTTTTTAACTTCGATGACTGTGAACATGTATCAATCTAATAAGTCTTTTTTGGAATTACCTACAGGATCAGGTCAATGATTAGAGTAAACGCTGCAGAACTGCTCCACCAGGGATGCAGAGCACTTGTGAGAAAAAGCAGCTCTACAGATGGAATTGGGTTTGGACGGCTCCAGCAAAGAGACAATTCTGATGCGGCTTCACCCTGGGCTGACATCTGAAAGCGAGATCACCCAGCAATTGGAGACAATGGCACCAAATTAACAGAAGCCAGTACTCTGGCGCAGGAGAACGCAGCGCGAGAGGCCTGATTAAAAGAATTGTTTCCTGGGAGAGATCCAGCACACCTCTTGGAGCACGGAAATTGACTGACACGCTGGCTGACTGGACGTTTGAAAGTAGGAATGGCAAGACATTCTTTGCAAATAATTGGAAATGGAAGGTACTCCAAACATCAAGGAGTAGGTCGTCTTTGATCTAACTTAAAACAAGTGCATTAAGGCTGCATTATTGGAAACAAGAATAAAACTGCCCAAGAAGTTCTTACAGGGAGGGAGAAGGAGCCTAGAATTTGTCCCACTGTTCACCTATTATTATTTGTTATTATGATGATGTTAAAACAGGAATGTCAGCCTTAACATTAAAGGCAGTGAGATGTCCTCAGTACAAGTGCCAACACAAACAAAGGTGTTTGTGACAGTGCCCTGCGGCTATTCAGCACAGTAATGCGCCTCTCTAAAGCTCCAGTGATTGTGGCCCTCTCATCTATTCCAGGCTCTCTTACTGGCAGTGCTGGCTGGGTATCCGATGTGCCCCCGACCCTGACTCTCTTGTCTGTCAGGTAGTATCTTTCTGGACAGATCCTTATATGTGAACACTGTTCTCTGAACTCCATGCTTTCAGCAACTCTTGACATGATGAGATTTTTCTATATACCCAGTGATGGACCGTGTTGGTAAATCAAAGAGCAGTTTTGCCATGAATGCGCACTGCTTGATTTGGTTTGGTAGACTGGACGTAGAAGCCACAAGATTCCTCTCAGGAGTATGTTGTTATACCAGGAAGTTTTGCGTTGGTACCAAAAAAAACTTCTGTTTTGTTCTAGGCTTCAGTCGATGTACATTACGGTCCTTACTGGAAACTATACGCACTGACAGCTTGTACTGACGAACACGTTTGGGTTCAAGTAACATGGGTGGAGTGCGTTCAGGGTTTGCCCAAAGTGAACGGTTAGAGAATCCAGGATGTGATGCCAAACTTGATCCAGCTGTGCCCTCACATCACCTGAAGACTGTCGTCAGTGTTAGCTCAGAGGTGATGTGTATTTGCTCTGCCCTGTCCTGTTGGTTTTCTCTGGCTTCCTTGTTTGTGAACGGTAAACCCCCGAGGACACCGGTTGTTGCTGGCAGTGACGAGAGACATTTCCCACATCGTCCTGGGGCTCTGCCAGCCCAGTGGAGTCGGGAAGGAGTGGGAAAGGGACAGTACATTATCCACAGAGGAGCCCCTGCTGCATTGTTGGACCAAGTGGGCAAGGCAACAGGGATCTCAAAACTGCCGCCAGTATGCCATGGGATGGACTGGCGTCCTGTACCAGCTGCAGTCCTGCTTTGTGCGCTGTGTACGCTGGGTTAGGCTCTGACTCATTCAACCCTCTGAGAATAAACAGTTACTGTAAGTGGACAAATGAATAGATATAAATTAACAGGAATCAACCCGTCCCATTGTTTTGTGTGTGGAGAAATAGTTTGAGTTTCGTGCAAATTATGCTGCTGTTCCGTTTACTTTCGGAAACATCTTTCTTGTCAGTCCAAAGGCAAAAGTGTTTATTTGTGGCAAAAACAGATTTTCTGTTGCAAGGGTATGTGAACAGCACAGTGGAGTGTATGCTCATTGAAATTTAAGGTGGTTTCAATTTGCCTGCAGTCAATGTACATTCTAATCCTATTTTGCTTTGCTGTTATCGGAGAAGTGTGAGTGCACACAATATGAGTATAGTTTGTGATTCTTCTAAATTCAACAGTGTTTTGGAGGCCTGACGCTGTACATTAAAAGCCTTTTTTAAAGCTGCAGCATGATTGTGCACGGCGTAATTTAAGATAAAAACTGTCCAATTACTTTAAATGAACTCAGGCTGTAATTTAATTTAGCATATCAAATTCAATCTGAGATACTGCAAACTCAATTTGTATGGAAATTTAGGAAATATATCTTGGAATAATGTTTACCAAGACATCCTAAAGTGTGGCTAAATGGTTTAAAGCCCCTCAAATTGAGTTAGGGGGTCTGGAATGAGTTTCTGCTGAAGTGCAACTCAGTCCAAGCAGGGATTAATGAGTTGTGTGTTGAAATTTCAATGTTTCCACGACTACCGCTGCATGTCATGGAATCACAGATGGTCTTACTTGTCCAATAAAGGAAAGCGAAACATCTCAAGCCAGTGAGAAAATAAATACATGGCTGGTCTATTTACTTATTAAAATATTTGCACATGGCAAACTGAAGACGCACGTTGGTTTCAAGGCAGCATACCTGCAGGTCACTTGCAGTGTTGGATTGCAACAATGCCAGGAAGAGTTTCAAACACAAAACAGAACAGGGGCAGCTTAATCTTATTTGCCACTGAAGGGAAAGTTAGCTTTTTGGGGTTTTTGTTTTGAGAAACATCGAAGGCTGTTTGAGCCCTGAGACACAGACTCCATGGATTGGACTTTGCTAAGGTTATTTTACATAGGAGTACTAATTGCTTTCAAAGTGAATTTTCATTATTTTTCTATTTGCACCTGTAGAAGTGCTTGGTCTATTGCCATACTTAGCAAATACCTGAAAGTAACTTTGTGTCTGGCAAAACAAACCCACAACAATTGGCACCAACCCATTCTCACCAAAGAAATGCTAATTTGAACATCTTTGTGGGCAGGAATAATACTTCTGCATAACTGCTTAGGGGAGGTTTTCACAAAAAGTACCCGACCTGTTAAAAAATGCCCATTTCCCCACAATGCCTTCCTGCTCTCTAGCTAGATATCCCTTAGCTCCTCTGAGGATACAAACAGCTATTGCATGCAATACGCCTATCATTAGTAAGGCATGTTCTTAAAGAAACAAGAAACAAGGATACAAATACAAAAGTAATTATATTTGCATTTTGGGTTTCTCTGTCAGTCATGTCACATTTAATCAAAAGCGTTTACTCAGGAATTCGATGCCGCCTATTCTTTAATTATTCTTGAATTAAACTTTTACTTAAACACTTCTACCAGAGCAAACTCCTGTTCGGAACAGTCGCAGCTGCCAACATCTGGTGTTTTCATCTTTCACATACATCTCAAGGGTAGGCCAGTGTTTGTGTATTTCTAATAATCCCCTTTAATGCGTTTTAGGCAGAAAAGCACTGCTCAAAACGGAAAGGAACCCGTTAAAAGCTTGTATATGTTATTCCATGCAGACGGCCTCAGAATGAAGCTGAACTCCAGAGCTGCCTCAGCAGACTTCTGAGCTGTGGAGGGCAGGCTTCCAACACTTTTATGTTTTCGATTTTGAAACGTAAGTAGTGCTTCGCGAACGAATTACCTAATTGATTAATTATGGCACCTCTGCTGGAGAAGTCTCCTTAACTGATATTTCAGTTGTGCAGAACATTCCTCCAGACAGCTCCACAGGAAGAGGGGTGGCTCAGCTCTCCCAGTCCTGCCACGCTTCACCGCACATTAGAGCAGAGACAACATCGCTGGAAAAACCCGGCACTGAGCTGCTTAGATGACTCCTGGCTAAATCCCTTTTTTAATAAAATCTTGCAAATCCAAGAATGATACTTTTCATTCAAACCAGCTGACCCCCCCCCCCACACACACACACACAGACACACACCACCCTCTCCCTCCCTCTTAACTCAACAACAACAAAAAAAAAATTCCTTGTAGGAAAAGAGGGGGGGAAAAAGTAGAAAGCACGGGGAATCTGTGTAATTCCTTGGCAGGCCTGCGTGGAAGTTAAACAGCTTGCGCTGTAATGGAAACTGCATGTCCCCATCGTTTGCCCTGCTGCCTATCAAAAACTAATATCCTCAGATTGGTGCTCTTGTTTTCCTTTGAAATTAAAAAGAATCTGTGTCTAATGCTGTAAGCCAGTCTGGCTCACTGCCCCTCCCGCCCTCCTCCTCCATGCTGTCTTCAGAGCCAGTTTTGTCTGCTGCACAGAAACCCAAGGATTTAAAGAGCAGCACAACCCCCCCGCCTTCTCTCGCCCCCCTTTTAAAAATACAGTAACACAATACAACGGAAAACTGATATAATCTTTTCTTAACTATAAAAGTCACTCACCCGGAGAAACATCTGCACGGTCAAATTTAAAACAAACTGTAAGGGAGTCAGATAACCCATAAAGAGAGGAGGGCGATGGAGACCCAGCAGTCCTCTCACACCGTTTTACTGTCAGCCTTGATTGAAGACACACGTCCCTCCCTCCCCCTCTCCCTGCTATTCATTTTCTTCTCCTCTCGCTTGCCGGTTTCCTCTCGCCTGTCTCGCTGCTTCCTTGGCGTTTATGCCACCCCATCCCGTTTGCACTCTTGGCTTTCTGTGGCAGTCGCCCGTCTCTCGTGTGTTATTCGCACAATGGCAGCGGCGAGCTCAATAGTGTTTCAGCCGAATCACAAGCGCATCTTCACACTGAAACGAGTTACCTTTCTTCCTTCCCTAACACTCTCCTGCTGCCTGTTGGCTCAGAAGAAGATGAAGAAACGGTGAGGTGACTGGTGCGGACAGGTGTAAGATGTCCATTTTGCCTTTCCGCTTTATCTTTTACTCTTGCAGTATTAAACTGAATTCCCGATATACTGTGTCGTGCTAAATGTTGCCTAATACCCAGGAGGTGTTCCTTTACTCCTCTTTTCTCCTACCACCCACTCCACCCTGCTCCACCCTTTCCCTTATAGATCTCAGTCCAAGAGTCTGTTTCCTGTTCCCCCTTCCCCCAGATCAATCCCCATCATCGCCACCTTCACTGCTCCACTTAAACAGCATCAGAGACCCACTGGGAACTGGAGCACACAACTGCTTCCAGGTGAAAGGTCACCTCACAGTAATGGCTGTGTAAACCACAAGTGCAGTCAAGACCACAGTCAGTGCCACAGTAAGGACAAGCACCCTTCCACACACCATAGAGAGGGGTCGTTCTTCACATGCTCCTGGGTAACAGTTTTTCTAATTACAAATGTAATTAAAATTTGCTTAAAAACAGAGGAAGGTACCTGTGCTCTCCCAGTCCGTGTCGATAAAGCGTTTCAATCAAGCGACAGATCTAGTCTCAGCTGACTGTTGATTGCAGCGAATCTCAGCTTAATGACATAGAAAAGTTTAAGTCTGGATCAGAGGGCGTTAAATAGGTGTTTGATTCAGGTTTCCAAATCATAATCTATACTGATCAGTATAATCCAGGGAACATCTTCATAGTCAGTGAGGATACAAGAGCCCAGAAGGTCAAGAGGAAACTGGGATCAGGTGCATTATGGGCCATATAATCTTATCTCTTTTTTAGTTTTTCTTCTGACCTGTTATGACCTTCTGATGAAAATCGTTCCTTTTTGTAGGATGAGCTCTAGATTTTCAGGAGATTGGAATGGAAGAGTACCTGGTCCTATGTTTTGATGCAAAGGGCATTGAACGGATACAAGAAGAAATGACTCATTTTTATAGCTCATGTCATTGCATGTCCATTTGATTTGAACTAACACACTGCTCAAAGGCGGACTGACTCCTCCTTCCTTCTTACTTGATCTCTGGACCTGATCATCAGCATAACACGTGAGCCAAAACACACAGTCATATCGTCTTTGAAACAACTCAACAAGCCATTTTTGGTTTTCAGTAACTTCATCAACCACACAAGATGAACAGTTTGTTCTAGTTTAAAGTCACCTGGAATTGTGCTGGCCTGGCAGCACTGCAGACGTAAAAATGGATCCCTGGATCTACTGTACAATCCACACCAGCTGTATCATATATTTATATAAATATATGGTACATAGGGGAAAGCACATTACTACTGGGGACACTTCAGACGAGGTCACTCAATGAGGCAAAATAAATTCAGACACAACTCAATCAGTCCCCAGGATCTGCCTTCAGCCAAACACTGGCATTTGAGCACAGGCATCCAGGAGACCTGACAAATGTGAATGGAGGGTCTGAGGCATCAGTTGTCCCTGACACACTCTTTAGGACATACATTCATTTCAATTAATTGCCCTGGCTGTAATTATAGTCCTGCTGGACATCAGCAGCAACACTGGCCGAGTGACAAGGCACCATTCACCCTGCCAGCTAATGGCCTCGATAATACAGAAAATAAAACGCCAAGCCTGAGTCACAGTGATCCAACTAATGTTATCCATGCCATCTCTAATTATTAGCCCTGAAGATGGCTTTTAGCTAAATCATACAGTTGAAGAGCCCATATCAACACAGACAAGAGCTTTAACAATTACATTATGCCTCTCTTTCAGGTCCAACACTATCAATCATTATTTCCAGGCATTTCATTATTATCTCTACACTACAATGGTGTTTTTACTGTGATTTCACGTTAAAGCTTTGTAGAAATACAGTAGGGAGACAGCGTGGGGAGGGGGGCGGGGGGGGGTAGAGTGCTTGCTAATGCTAATGTTTTTACTATTACTAAAAATGTTCTATGAGAGAGCTTGATAGCAAGTCTGCAAAGTTGAGTGTGCAGTCATTTTAATTGATAATGGAAACAAGTCATACACACACTCCCACGCACTCACTCCTACGCACAGACACCGCTGCGTGCGGGCTCCTCCAGGGCCAAAACGAAGCGCTGGAATAAGATTAGCCATTTGTACGGCGCATTTACGGGTTCAGAAGTGCACAGACCACAGCAGACGGGTCCTTTTTATCAATATGCCAGGCAGTTGCCCGACACCAAGTTGCTCTCCAGAGTTTTGAGATAACCACCCAGTCTGTCATGTCACTCGAACAGCTTCTGCTCAATGCTGTAAAAGGGACCGCGCTGTGGGAGCACCTGAATTTAATCACTCAGATCCTGAATGGCACTTGCACAGCCTCATCATGCATGGGCCCAGGACACCGCTTGTCCTTTGTGAGCCCTGCTACGGTAAACAGCACACTTTACTAGTGGGAATTTGCACGGAAATTTGTAAATGAAAGCCCTAACTGCTATAATGGGAATTGGAAATTAAACACTGGTGTGACGTTGAGCCCACAGATGATTCAGACAGGACTGGAGTTTGAACCAACACATTCTTCCCTGAGTGTGGAATATTTCGATCCAATTATATAAGACAGAATGTAACTGGCTGTTTGTTTAAATGACCCTGTGGCATTCTGGGGCTGACCGTGTCTAATGAATTAATACGGCTGGGGTATTTGCTCTCTTGGGCTGCTTAATGGGCATGAGAATATAGGCACACACCTCAGACAGCGCCTCAGATGGCAACAAACAGTCCTTAAAAGAGGCTGATCGGAGAGCCCACCTCAGTTTAGGATGGAGTTGAATTTAATCTATGTGAAAACCCTACCCCTCACAAATGAAAAACCTATTTGTTTTTCAACCCATTTCGAGTTTTACTTCTGTGCATTTTGACTACTGTAAATCAAGCATCAAACAAAACCAGATAAATGGGGTCTGGACGGTTATAGCTCCTGTGTCTTTTCCCAGACCACACGGGATCCAACCTCCTCACAGACCCAATTGTTTGAGGTTGTTTTTTTGTATTATCCTCAAAAATACATGAGCTGTCCTGCAGATAATTTCACTCTAGACAGTTGTGCATGAGGGGTGTCATCCACTGGCGGATCGGGTTGCATTTTTTCAGAGTAGATGGATGTCTGGTGGGATTGAACTGAATTGCTCACAGTGGTAAAGGTGCAGTTTTTCACCTCTGAAAGCACACACCCATATATAACAGCGGGTCTTTAGAATATCTGCTGCCTGTAACTGTAGGAGCTTAAGGGGAATTACAGGTTACGAAGAATGAATGCAGATGGACAGATCTCAGACAGATACTGTTATATCATGTGTATTCACAGAGCCATAGATAATGTTAATGTTTGCATGGCTAACATCATTTATGTTAGAGACGGCACGCTCCAGCTTCTTAATTCTTTTTCTGTTGTCTTTCGGGTATCATATCACATTGGTGCTGGTCACTTTACTCCAAATCCAATTCCCCATTCCCACGTGTAGCAGCCAATATTCGGTAGTCACAGGTCCCAGAGCAAAATTGCTTTTATAGTTTGTAACGTTTTATTTTCTAATCCTAAAGGTAAAAAAATGCATAATACAATCAGTTGCAAAGTAGGTCACTTTAAAGCCATGTAAAATATCATATTCCTCACACCTCAGTTTCATTGTTTTCCAACTGCAGTCTTTTAAAAACTGTTTTCACATTTCATAACGACCAAGAAAATCCCAAGGCTTGGTCTACAGAGCTAGTTTGTCACGTTGGACAGTGTGGGCTTATCAATCAAGCAGATGATGTCATTTTTGCCAAAGTGGATGGAGAAAAGAGATAGGAGAAACACAGAAGTCCTCTGACCAGCTGAATACCACCGTCCAAACTGGCTCAGTACTGTGACTTTCCACCAAGTCCAAATCACCTTGACAGTTCAGCCAATGATGGGCTAAAAGACACTGCGTGTTTATGTATCCAAATTACCACTACATATGCCTTTCCAGTCTGGAGGGGGCTCACTGTGGGAGTTTTCATTGATTTAGTGCACACTGACCCACGCAGAGTCCCGTGGTATGAGGGAGAAAGCAAGGAGATGGAGGGAGGTGGAGAGCTTGAGCAAGAAGATAAGGCAGAAGAGGAAACCCAGGGAGATGGAGAGGAGAGGAGAGGAGAGGGCTGACTCTCTCATGAAGCCGCCCCACCTCAGCGTCTCCAAGCTCCTCTCTCCCAAGGGCAGCTCCACCAGGCACACAGGGGTGGCCCATACAGCCTGAACATCCTCTCAGGGAGCCGAGATGTGGGGGCTCTTTTGTTGCGCTGAAGAGCCCTGCAATCATGCGTTTTCATTGCACACCATCGCATCCTCTGACCCCCCCCTTCCCCTCTCCCCACTCCCCACCGCCTTCACTTCTCCACACGAGAGCCCATTCAAGGGGAAATTACCGCAGACCTGCATCAGACAAATTGGAGGAAGCCAAAAAAAAAAACTCACTGCACGTATATTCACAGAGACACATCGGCACGCACACAGTCGCTCCCACACACACACACACACGCACGCAGGGCCAGAAACGCGCACGCACAAGCACACACGCTTACACGCCACGGAGATGTCCGTACGCCCGCACGTACACACACACGCAGGCCAAAAAATGTTTTCTGCGCCCTGCTTTTGAGTCCATTCAGCACGGCGGTCAGGAGAGGTGAGAACCAGTGAAACGAACCTCTTGTGGATTAATTGTGGGAGGCTTGAGTGGTGAGCGACAAGAGAGAGTGAGAGTGAAAGGGGCCCTTTTGAAATCAGCTGGGCCCCTTTGAACGACAGGGAGACAAACAGGTTTAACAATGAGCTGGTCAACACAGTTCCCCCTCCACACTCAGCCTGCCTTGTTCTCCCCTTCTCTCCACACAAAAAAGGGACCGAGGCACCACTCGGAGCAGTTAAAGCACAGCATGGCATTTTAATAAGGGAACGGAGGCCTGATATTTTTTGGCTTTTTATCTGAATGATTGCCCTCAATTAGATCCTCTTACAAGGAGGTGGAAATTAGGTTCAATGGCGCGGGCTGCTGACTAAGCTCTTCATAAATATTTATCATAAACAGTTGTTTTAAACCAACAGGGAAATATTTTTTTCAGCTTTTTGCTGGTTAGCAACAGCACCCAGTCCACCACCACCACCACCACCCTTCTCCCTCTCGTCCTGCCTGCAGCGGGAACACCTTGAGGCCAGCGGCCCGGCCCCTGCAAGCCCTGGCAGTCTCGCCCCCCGGCTCCGATCGCAGCGATGTCATCACGTCGCTCTTGACTGCTGCATCCTGGGGCAGGCTGGGCCGCCGGCTGTTCGGGGGGGGGTGACGTGCAGAGCAGGTTAGCTGGCAGTGAGAGGAGGGGCCTCCGCGGTGGGCTATGGAGTTGGGGGTGGGGGAGAGGGGGAGTAGAGAGCAGGGAGGAGCCAGAGGATAGGCAGCCCTGTCGATGAGTCTCGCACAGCTCTCCCTCTCTATCCCTGCCAGCCGACGCCACCGGGCCACCTGGCCAAAGCCCGCCTGAGCCGAAACACATCTGCAGGTGCCTTCAGGCGTCCCGCCAGGGCTGCTCACTCGGAACCAGAGCTACAGGACCGAGAGGCAGAGCAGGCCTGGTCAGACGTCACACCAGTGCCTGAGCTTGCTCAGGCCCGTGGGACACCCCTCCCTGATCAAATCTCAGAGGTGTCATTTTGTGAATAGCCGCGTAAGGGTAGGCTGGAGGACGAACTCTGGCATGCTGCTAGGCGGCGCTACGTGGTAACCACACGCCTTCGCAAGACAAAATGGAGTTCAGACCACACTGAGGCAGAGCCACCTGGCAGCACACCAGAGTCCGTCCTCCAGCCTACATCAGCGAGCAGGCAGTCAGTATCTTTCAGACTTCTTTTTAAGAGATGGGGCTCTGTGGTCATGTCCTGACCTGGAGGCAGGGTAAGACCCGATCCTTTTCTTCCACACTGTGGGTTACAGATCTGGCATGCAGCAGTGTTCGGGCCACACGGGAAACCGACACACGCCCACAACACAGCCAACAGCATGCTGCAGTCACCCAGGGGCTCTGATCAGGGATCAGCAGCACTGCCCACTAGTTTCCAATTATTTAGCATCGATAATCGACCTCTCCCTCTCCCCATGTGCCTCCTCTTATGGAACAGGATGTTCAGAAGCCTCCCTCCTCTCCCCCACGCGGCAGGCAGATGAAGACAATAATTTAAGAATAAATGCCATTCCTCCCCTGTTGCGCTGGAAGTGCTTGTGTAGGTTCAGTGCCAGACCTGCAGCTCGAGCAGGGCGCGGCCCTGGCACGCAGAACAGATTCCTCCCAGCACACCTCCACCCCTACCTCAGGGCCCATCGCGTCTCATGGATCGTTGAAATAATACAGAACACTTCCACTTGCACGGGTACGCGTCCATGCTGGGGCTGGGAAAGAGCTGGGTGTCCCGCCCACCACCACACTCTCTGTCCCACAGTTCATCAGTGAACATACAGGTCTGGAGAAGGAGCTTTTTAACCACCAAATTAACGGTGCTTTGAGAACTGAAGATATTGCATTCACACTCGGCATGCACATCATGCTAACAGTTGGGTTTTTTTTACATATAATCCAAAAGTGTACGAAATTCATGCTTTCCAAAGATGCTGGTTTAAACAGGCCAGGCTCTTATGATGTAGAAAGTGACCCACCCAAGCATGCCCTACAGCAGAGAGAAAATTATAATTCTGTATGAAAATGTTTACCTTGCATGTTTGTGATAACTAATGTGATTGCTGGGGTGTTCTATATGCGAGTTTTCTGAAGCCAAGCCAACTCTGAAAACTGGTTTTGTCAACTCTCCATTCTTCTGCTAATGCCCCCTCTGGGCATTAGCAGAATATATATATCTAAAATATACTGTCCTATGGAAATATTAGAGAGCGGTACGTTTCAGGACACCTGTGATAGTGAAGGGTCCTATCCAGGGTCTGGGTCTGCACTGCAGCCTGCGCTTCCAGACCACTCTCTGGGTTGTCATAGCTCTTAGGAGAGACACTTCCTGTCTAAAGCAGCAGGGATAGCAAGCAAACAGCACGTCCCACGATTCCTGCAGTAAATTAATGGTAGACCTGGTCTGTCTGCGTGCGGTACTGTGGGGGAAAAGAAGGCTGACGTACTGTAAGTGACCTCAGAGGAGGAATGACTGTCAGTTCATGAGGCCAAACTGGGCCTGGATAATGAATCAGTTCAGCCAGACTCCCGGTTTTACATAAGAAACACCAACAGGAAACACAATTCAGTGCACAGGAAGAAGAAAGGTACAGATGGCAACTTTGGTGCCCACTGAGCGGTCACAAATCTTAGACAAATGTGAATACACAGTAGAAATAATCTCGCTGCGCCCTGCAGCCAGTGATTTCCACCGGGTGAAGCCCAACACACTTTTGGGGGTGCTTATTAACATTTTGGTAGAGCATTTCAGTTGCATGCATGACAACATCCAGACTTTCCTAAAAAGGCACACACAGAGCACATCAGCTTTCAGATCCGAAGGCCCCTGCTCACCTGTTGCCATATGAAGTTGTGGCAATTGATGCCCTATCTTGACAGCTCCCTGCACTGACTCCCTCTCTCCGAGAGACCGCAGCAGGGCTGCCTGGAGAGCTGGCAGGGGTGCCCTGTGGGTCTGGCTCAGGGCTGCGTGCTGGAGACGCAGTCTGACCACAGCCTGCTGTGGAGGAGTAGCTGTGGATTGGCATCCTGGCCCTGTCCAGAGAGGGCCACCCACCCACGCCACCCAGACACACAATCTCAAGTACACACAATATAACGCCCTTCACAGATGTCAGCACTGTGCAAGCACACTGCACACAAGCTACTGCATACACAGGCTGTACTGGCTTAAACTCTGTACACAAATTCGGCACGCTGTAGTGACACACAATGCATTCACAACACAGAGTGTAACCATACACACATAAACAATGTGCTCCTACAACTTTAAACACACACTGCCAGGCATTTGCAAAGAATGGCTCCACTCTTTGTACACTTGCCTGTTTATGTGCATGTGTACTTCTATATAATTGCCTCTCTGTCCTCATCTACTCTGTGAATGTGCAGTACCAGGTCCTCATTGCTCTATCAGTGTACTTTAACTAAAACTGAATGCCAAAAACAAAAAATTACTTATTGCTAGCTGATATCATTGCGACGCTGTTATTATCAGGTTATATTAATATCCAGTATGCAATGTTTTTTTCTGATTTGGCATGACCATGCACCCCCACCATTAAACCAAGACGCGTGGTTATATTCATGATTATAAATTAAAATGATAACTCAGAAAAATGTGTTTTTTTTTTTGGAGCTGTTATGTGTGGGCAGTCACGATTCTATATTTTTTTTTGCAGTAGCAGGCAGGTGTTGCCAAAGCAGTGCAATGAAGAAGGATCAGTCTCACAGATGACGTGATTACAGGTGAAATGCAGTTCATATGATTTACTGCTGTGATCTTCAGTTCAAGTCTGAGAGCTGGGCCCAGGCTGACTTCCAAAGTATTAATATCATAATAGCAGGATGTTCTATAGCTCTGAAAGAGTAATTGCTGGAAGCACATTCAATCTGAGAGGTCAAACAGTGCAGAGTCCTGGAATTCAAGCCTTAATAAATCACACCCATCCTGCAACTGCACCTACCATGCAGAGATGTAGGCAGTCTCACTGCGCTGTTAACCTCACATACCAGTCAGGGACATATACTCCGATTTACCTTCACACTCAGCAATCAAAATAATAATCGCACTCCAGGATTCTTTCCTAATATTTTATCCCAGGAATTGTCTTCTGCACAGTAACCAGACGCCAATTTAACAGAACAAGTTAGCGTTTGTAATCCTGTAAGTGCAATGCCATTTGTTGACGTGATGAAGATGGCACACAAATGAACTGGAATCCACTGAAATATGATTCACATTCCATATTGACCAGTCATTTTACAAAAACTTCAGGTTATTTCAAGTTAGTTACTTTGCTTCATTCTGTAGATTTACGATATCATGCATCGCTCTTCACCTTAAAGATTGGAATTTGGTGAAACTTGAGTATTTCTCTCTAAAATTAATACAAATACCTTCAAAACACAGCAGGGTTTCTACAGGTGCAAAACAAAGAAATAAGCCATATCTATAGTGCAATTCACCATTACTTACAGCCTCAATTAGAGACATACTGTACAGCAGGAACAGGACTTTGAAATGGCAAATTCATATTCTGTGCTGTGTATTGCTTTGGCCTAATCCTAAACAATATTGTATGTGTGCTGCAACTACCTCTGGTCTCACACACTGATGATTAGATCACGTAGCATTCAATATGTTTCACGATAGTTTGAATGTAACCTGGTAAGGTGATTCATGTGCTGAAAGAAAGTCAGAAACTTCAGTAAGAAATGTTTTAATACTAGTATATCTACAAACCTAATACTATAACTGCTCACGTACTAATGAGAGTCTCTGGCAATGGCTTATTTATCTAATTTATCAAAGAACATTAACAAATCTTGTCTCTCAGTAATGTTACTATTTCCTCTTTTTAACAGTAACATGTCACCACCTTTAGAAAATCATAGAGCTGGGTTTTAATGACTCCTAAAGTCTCTGGATGCAATGTGGATGGAATATGTAATACCTTAAAAGAAAATTATAATAATGCAAAATGACAGCGTTTTGCATTACTGGCCTCATATTCCTTTTTGAAAAAAGTCAAGAGTGCATTGACTTTTCATCTATATTCAGATGATATACCTCCTTAGAACAATCCCTCATATCCCACATAGCACAGGTCGATTCTTTATAGAAATTACCACCGTGAAGTCACATTCACTGAGTTTCAAGCGGGGATCCCCATCCGTGTGCAAATCTAACGCTGAAAAGTAGAAAGAAAAATCACAGTGCTTTCCGCTGAAGAGCCGTCCTACTCGCGCCTCGGGAAAGCTCAACAGCCGAAATGTTGTTTTTTTTCTTTAGACTTTTCAGCTTGGAATTAGCCGTAACTTGTTCCAATACACAGCTGCACTCTGCTTGCTCAGTGCCGACAAGAAATGAATGATGCTCGGAGTGCAATCAATCCCCCCTCTTCTGTAGCGATGCATTTACAGGCATGTGTTACCCAGCTGGCAGGCACCAATATTGTCAGCCAGGAGCCAACACACCCAGGAAGAACCCAGACTCCGAACCGTTTTTTACACTGAACCACACTCTACAGAAACAAGCTCCTCGGTCAGTCGGGGGCCAACATTATGCCTTCATCTGAATTGCATTGGGATGTTGAGTGCGTCTTCAGTTCTCCATGACTCCCTAGTTGATTCCAGGCTTTTACTCCCGAATATCCTCTTAGATTATAAAGGATTTTCTGGTGCTTCCCAGTACATGACACACTGTAATTAAGTGAAATGGAAAAATTGAAAAATACATCCATCAACAGTGGAGAAATGGAGCAGTCCATTTTGTTTTCCCATGACCCAGGTTACGGGCAGATTACCGCAGACATATTTTGGGATGGCAGCAGTTCCAGGCAAGTCTTCTGGTCTACCAGACCTACTGCAAACTCTCTGGTAACAGAATTGCTGATTAATCACACTGGGTGACTTCTCAGCCCACTGCAAGGCTGCGAGACCAGAAGAACACTTCTCAAGATACCACACAGCCTAATAGGCTGGGAGAAAAAACTATAGTGGGATCTTCGAGACATACAAGTCATTTCGGAAAACAGCTTTGTGGAAATTATAACGTTTCAAAATCAATTGAAGCTTATTGTAAGTCAACCGTCTTGTCAGCCATTAACCTTTGCTTTATAGACTGTAGTTGAAGAAGTGCAATGACATAAGCAGAAAAAATAAATGGCAGTGAGAGACTTCATCTTCAATAAATCACTGCATGCATCCACACAAGACAAATTCCTTAGTAATGCATTCCTCTGGAGTTTAATAAGAAATTATGTATTGGTTAATAGTGTGGGTTCTTTCCCATCAGAATAACTGATTTCTTTAAAAGACCCCCTCTCTTCCTTGGCCTTCTCCCACCACCTCACCTCCTTTCTCCATAGGTCTCTCCCTCAGGCTGCCTCTTAATGGTTTAATTTGAAGAAAAATGTCCCGGGTTTCCTGTGAACTCTGCTATTAGTCATTAGAACATTCAAAATGTTTTTTTGTTTTGTTCTCCCCTCGCACAAGATGTTTGGTTGGAAGGCAGCGGCTGGTGTGGTGATTGAGCAGGCAGCACTGCGTATCTGCAGGCTAAAGAGAGGGGCACTCTGGGAGAGCCTTCACATGTGGCTCTAGCACTCACAGCTTCAGAGGCTTTGATTGGAGAGCAGGGGCCAGTGACTTGGTGATTACCCCCTGACCTGGGGCAATTTAGAGTAAGAAGGAGAGGAGAGAGGGGCAAAAAAATGACCAGTCAGGCTTTTTAATCACTAATACCACAGGAAGTGGCCGTAGATTAATGTTTGCGCATCTACGGTAAAAAAATGGCAGACTGCAGCCTGAGGACCCAGACCTCCCTCGTGTGTGTGCGCGAGTGAGGTGGGAGAACAAGAGGAGAAGAGACAGAGAAGGGTTGAGTGGAAAAGAGAAAAGAGGGAGACACACAAATGAGAGATGAAGAAATTTGCAGCCCGATTCTGGGGCTACCACTGTCGCATCTAAAAGAATGATGTGGAAATTGCTCAAGGCAAGACGTAGTGCATTTGACTCATCTAATGACTGGCTGCACAGTCTCTGAGGCTTGCGAGCTGTTGGTTCCATGGTGCAGCCTGTGGCACAGCTGACCAGCCTGCCTGTGGCTGGTAAGGCTGGCATCCTGCCGTCTGGGATTTATGCAGTCGGCACTGACAGAGCCCCACCCACATTATCCACATTGTGCGGTAAGGGTTCTCCAGAAAAGTAAAATGCCTTCGATGTCACATTGGCAACTGTAATTTCCACTAGGTTTCACGAAATAGTTGATCTTGTCGCACAGCATCTTTTGCCGACAGAAACTGCTGCGTGCTGTCTCTCAGGTGCATTTGCAAAACAAGGCACAAGCTGCTGCAAAGGAAGTCGTGCAACAAGATCAACTACCTTGTGCAATCAACAAATTCGAAACACTCCTGCTAAGACATTCAGTCAGTGCACCTGGGTTATGTGGGGGCAACCAGAGAGTTGTGAGGTTACTGGATCACTATGTGGCAAGAAACTGGATGGGGAGGGTAAATAAAAATATTTGATATGACAAGTCTCATACAAGGAGGTGCCTTCATTTCTTCTTGTAAGTAGCCACATTGTAGGCTACAAAGAGGCATGTAAAGGTTCATTCCATGCTGGAAAGAGAAAAAAAGAAACAACGTTTCGGCTGTGGAGTCTTCTTCGGGTGTGAGAGAGAGCGGAAAATCGGCATTGATAAAGCCTGGGAGCACAAAAGCCAGGAGTGGGGAGGAGGTGGGAGCAGGAGAGAAGCAGAATCGACCCTCGGGTGGTATGAAGTCAAAACCTGCAAATGAATAGAGAGGATTAGAAGGCAATGAGTCTGTTGTTGAGAAAAGGGAGAAGGTGTGAACCTAGTTTTAGGATCATTTTGTTTTCAGAGGTCTTTCTGCAAGAGGATTTCCCAAACCCTTCTTTGAGACCGCAAACGGAGAGATCAGTGTGATCATGGCTGTGATCATTTCTTCTCTACCCCTGTGCGGGAGTTTTATCAATACCCCATGCCACACAGTCGGCCTGGGCAGGGGGCGTAGATCCCCCTAGGCTATCAATCTCTCAAGAGCACAGGGAAAAAGCCAAATATTTAGAGAAGGTCAGAGACTCCATAAATCTGGAGCATGAAGTAAAGCGATACCCGTGTTATCGGCTCTGGTCTCAGAGGGGCCCTGAAAAATGTCAATTAAAGGATGGAAACAGACGGAATCTGGGCAGAATAAAGCAACACTTTGTGTGTAAAACACAGTACCAGAGTGTATGTGTGGGAGCCAGAGGGAAGGAAAGTGAATGTGTGTGTCAGAAAGAGAGCGTCTGTGTGTTTGCACGCACGTGTGGGAAGAAGATGTGTTTATGTTCAGTCAAGTGTTTGTGCGGGTTCCTGTGCGTCCGATGGACAGGGCAAAGTTTGTTCAGCGCACACTTCCCCACTGCCACACAGTGAAAGTGTCCTTGTTCAAGAGCACGAGAGCGTGTGGTCCCGTCAGGAGAGCAGCAGCAGAACTGATCTGCTTCCAGACACACAGTCAAGCAACCTGATGAATTCGATTGTAGTAACATTTCCAAAGCCATTTCTTGTCATATAACTGATAAATTGGCTAATAAAGTATAATAGAAGAAAACATAAGAAAAGATAACTGTTTTAAATACTCCAGTACTACAGAGAAAGTAATTTGTACAACAGTGTTAAATGTTAGTCATCTACTGTACACGTAAAGGGTTCACTTGAAGTATCGTTTCCCCGTGGGTACAGGGATCGTACTGAAGACTCCTGTGGGGGGAGGCCTGGCCTTTTGGCCGAGTGGAATTCTCCTCCGTTAGAGGAGCAGTGCTGTGTGGCTCTGAACCTAGACATGCTCATGCAAGGCCAGAATCCTGCCAGGGGCTGAGCCACATCCGTCACACAGAGTCACACAGTCATTGATTGTATCTCAGTCCTTGAAATTAGTACCTGCAGCATGGAATTAAACACAATCCTGCATCTGATCAATTAAAGCCAATACCTCCACCCACAGCAGCATGTATTGTATGTGCCAAATCCCTTACTAATTACATGTTCATTTGCGAAATTTAGGAACACTAGCAAATATAGGAAACAAATAATTGGGTTGGTGATATGTGGCCTTGATGAAAAGGAGATTATTTTCCATTTCCCTTTCAAGAGAAATCCCTAAATCCCACAGAGAAATGCGCAGTTCAATCTCCCATACCGTACCATCACACTCATCAACACCTTAGAGGAAGGTGATCCAGTTGGAAGTAAGAGATGCCAGATGTTTTGGGCCATATGTATTTCAAAAGCTTGTGGAACATACTGTATATCCTGTCCTGTCTAGGTTGTCGCTGGTGCTAACAGCAGCGCAGCACACAATTCAGTAGTGCGGGGGAGCCCTAATATTTTGTCTAGTGAGTGCATGAAACATACAGCAACTATCATCCTGCAGTCTGTGTGGGTCCTAGTGCTCCAGTATAGTGATGGGGACACTATACTGTAAAAAGGTGCCGTCCGTCTGATGAGTCGTAAAACCGAGATCCTGACTCTCTGTGGTCATTAAAATCCCAGGCCGTTTCTCAAAAAGAATAGGGGTGTTACCCCCAACATCCTGGCCAAATTTCCCATTGGCTATTACCAATCATGGCCTCCTAATAATCCCCATCCGTGAATTGGCTTCATCACTCTGTTCTCCTCCCTACTGATAGCTGATGGTGCACTATGGCTGCCGTCACATCATCCAGGTGGATGCTATACAGTCCCCATTACCAGTAAAGCACTTTGAGTGGAGTGTCCAGTGTAAGGGTGATGAATTATTATTATTATTAATGTGACATTAGGGGAAAAGAGTAGCCATATCACTCTGCAGCTCTCAACTGCCTACCCACTGATACTAAGCAGGGTTGAGCCTGGTCAGTACCTGGATGGGAGACCTCCTGGGAAGCTATGGTTGCTGCTGGAAGAGGTGTTATTGGGAGCAGTGGGGGGCGCTCACCCTGTGCTCTGTGTGGGTCCTAATACCCCAGTATAGTGGCAGGGACACTATACTGTAGTAAGCGCCGTCTTTCGGATGAGACGTCAAACCGAGGTCCTGACTGCCAGGTATTTCTCGATAAGAGGAGGGAGTTATACTGGTGTCCGAGCCCAATTTCCCCTCTTGGCCTTTACCGTGGCCTCCAAATTGTCCCCATGTATGATTGGCTTGCACTTGCCCTGCGATTGGACTGGCGTCCCGTCCAGGGTGTACCCTGCCTTGCGCTCGTTGCTTGCTGGGTAGGCTCCGGCTTCCCTGCGACACCGTATGGTATAAAGTGGTTTGGCAAATGACATGACATTAGGGGAAAAGAACTACACCCTCCAACAGCACAGGGAAAAGCTTGCTCTCAAAATACCAGCAGAATTACTGTTACGCCTCCTGGAAGCTGTGTTTTGCCAGATCACAGCTGGGCTTACTGCAGAGATTGATTTAAGTCACAAGGGTCCTGTCCCATTGCATCACACAGAGTGTTGCATTGCCCCCAGTCCGTGCAGATGACTGGACTGCTGCGAGGCTCATGGGCGGGGGGGAGGGGCTGCTGGAGGTGTGTGGTAGGGGGTGAGGGGAGCAGTAAAAGCAATCAGACACACTGCGGCCCCCAGCCAGTTTCCCATGAAGATCACATGCCCACAGCAGCCATGTGCTCTGGAATGCAGCCGGATGCGCAGCAGTGGGCACAGATGGACAAGCAGGGGTCAGGGGGTCAGAGCAGGAGTAAATTGAGGGCAGATGATCCCGGTGAAAATGAGGCTTATTTTTAGAACTCTGCACCCTGATAAACTGCCTCTGGTTCCACCATTGTGTTTGAAGCCGGCCCCTGGAGATGTGCAAACAGCCAGATGGTCAGATGGCCTGGCATGGTGGGATTAGGGCTCGTTCGCTTCCACATCATCCCGGATTTACAGTCTCCCAGGATTATTGATCCCTCCCTGAGCCCCTCACTGCTCAGGGACTCTGACTGCCTGCATCGCCACTGAGGTCCATCGTTCAAAACAGCAGACTCACTCTGCCCATAGGGCTCTCAAAAGACCCTTGGCTACAGAGAAAAATCTGAGCCACTCAAAACAACAAACCCAGAGAAGAGGGAGGAAGTATTACTCCCCAGAAAAACTTTCAAAAAGGCTCAGAGATCTTTTTTTTTTTACTCTGCGCTGTACTTTTCACCCTTGAAACACTGTAGCCTGCGCCACCTTCAAGACTCTATTCTCAGACGTTGAGAAAACAATATCTCTCCTAGCAAAGTAGCTCTGAAATACTCCATGTTTAGCTCATTACAGCACTGAAAAAAAAAATCATCTCTCGCTGAACAGTAAAACATTCCATTCTCTAGTCTAGCCAACACTAAAACGTTCAATTTTCTGCTGAAACACTGAAGTATTCAGTTCTTGGCGCTGCGTTCTTGATATTTAAAAACACAAGAAAATATCAACTTTGTCCCGCAGTTGTAAGGAAAGAAAAACAAAGGCAGAAAAGCGCCACTAGAAAAAAAACGAAAAAGAGAATTAAGAAAAGCAATTCGAAGAGCAAACTGTAGTGTGCTCTAGGGAGCCTGCTGCTGTTTTGAAGAGGAGCAAAGTAGGTTTGTGGTCATGGAGCCCAGGCCACATGTCCCACACTCCAGGTAGGGTTCCACAGTAAGAAAACAATATGACACAATTTATTAGGCTAATAAAGACTCAGCGCTGGTGTTGGCTAGGGAGCAAGGCTGAGCCCGTCCAAACCCAACAGAGACACCAAGGAGCCCTGTAAGATGGAAACCGTTCAGAGTGATTAAATTCATCGTTTATTTTTCTTCCCTGCAAGTCCCATGTCTTATATAACATCTGTGAGCAGCCAATGACTCTATTTAATACACATCCACCTTCACTGATTCTCCGCGATTAGTGATATAGGACAGTGAGCAGGTTAGTGAACCCATTCACTGAGTATGCCGAGATGCAGATCCCCTTTTAGATCGGCGTTTGGCACATTTTGTCAAACCTGCGGGACTTCTTGTATTACTTGTGCATGGTTAGGTGCTTGCGAGGGCATGAATCACTGGTATTTGACACTAAATTCTCCTGCACAGCTTTAAAAACATCCCGTCTCGGGATGACTCGGAATTCTTTTAACTATTCTTTTTTTTAACTAGGAGGGGAGTAAGAAAACAAATTACGTGAGTCATGAAGGGGGAATGAACCAAAGTTCAATTACAAACTAGATGTTGTTGATTGTCTCTCCCATTGCTCCAGTCCCGAGGTAACTTCAGTCCTGATGACACCCCCAAAGCAAGGCAGATAGAATGAAATAAAGAAGTCCTACAAATAATAAACTTTCTGCAAACACTTTATTTCTAAATGTATTGAAAAAAATAGATGGATATGCTTAAGACAGTGGCTCATTTTTACCTACCTTTTTAAGACAGACATCTCAAAACAAAAAAAAATCAATAGAAAAGTTTCCTTTCCATTAAAATAGCTCTGCTCACTCCATTTCTCCAGGGGCGAGCTGGGAGCTGGGAATGGTTGTTGGCTAAATGCCCCTTCCTCCGGTCTGAAGAAGAGATCTACCAATACGTTAAAGATAGGTTAAGGGAATTCTGTCTCCCTGGCATTGCCTGTGTACAGATGTACCTGTGTGTTTCTCCCTCTCTCCTGGTTCTCATTTAAATGTAGACCTGCCTCTGTCCTGTGTCCCTCTGTCCTTATTTCTGTGTGTGTCCTGTACACCTCTCTCTCTCATTGTCTTTCTTCCACTGATGAAAGGCAGTTTCATGGTCTGCACTCCATCCGTTAGTGTCCAAGTTATTCCTCTCTCTCTTTCTCTCTCTCTCTCGAGCTCTCTCTCTCCCCAGTCAGGGCTGCCTCCTGTGTGGGCCGCCCTTTTAACAGTTACCCCAGTGTTTGACATGTGGCTTCCTGTGAGTTGGGGCAGCCTGCCCTGGTGTGTGGGGGACCTCAGCCCACTGGGCTGCCTATAGGCTTCAGGCAGATTGAGTTTTAAACCCCATCCACAGCCACACAGCCCCAGGAGCACAATGCCACACAACAGCCGCTCTGTTCCTGCAAGGCTGGCTGCAGCTGACAGACACACACACACAGGCACACTCGCTCTCTCTTGCGCGTATTCTTGCCGCTTTCCTCCCAAATATTTTGATTAGCTCCCTGTCGGAGGTCTTTATGTCTCTGTCTTTGCCTGTTTCCGTTGTCAAGAAGGAGGTGGAGGGCCACCGGGCTTTAAAAAGCCTGCAGTAGTGAGCACGTTAATGGAAAGGCCCTGGGCGTGAGTGCCACAGGCATGCTGGGAAGAGAGACAATTTATTGACCTTCCCTGGCGCACTGTGGAAAAGGCTGACAGCAAGCATGGCACCAGGATAATATCCAAGATACCCAGATTTAAACCCAAACCTCACAGGACACAAACACCTCATGCATTAGCATAGCTAGCATTAAAATATATATACATAGGAAAATATACTCCTTTTTAATTTCAGATGCCTTTTGAGCTGCTGGCACGACATCGGGGACAAAGTATGCACACCATCGCTTTAAAACCTATCAGCATTGTCCTGATCTATGGCCTCCCTACATGTCTTCCTAATTGGATTTTAGCAAACACTTTACACAGACCCTGACACAGACCGCATGAAAGAAAAGCAGGGTTTTAGGAACACATAATTACGTCTTATAGATCTAATGCGGCACCTAGATCTCCTCTACCTCAGCAGACCTCTGCAGCAAAACCACCTCCTGGTGCTTCCACATAGACATCAATGGAGCAGAGAGTCCCCCTATTGTCTGTGGCTTTAATTGGGGCAATGTTTTGTATTGTCCCATGCTGCAATGGGAGTAGAGGGCTCCATTGTTATCAATTTCAATGGGGGCAAGAGTGTTCATTAGGTGCAGACCTCAATGAAGCCACAATACTCTTATATAGTGGTACTCAGCGGGAACACACTGGTTCAGTGGCAGGGACCTCCATGGTTGCGAATGCTGTACTCGAATGGTTTTCAGAAATGGGAAATGAAGTGCTCCTGCCATTTGCCTTAATGGTGGCATTTGTAGCATCAGGTCTTTGATCAAAGGTGGCACTTTAGTATAGAAAGACGAAGTATTTTTTTAAACGATGGGCCTTTCCAGAACTCCCAAGTTTACTTCTGGAGTAGCTCTTCTAGAGAGGAGCAGGGTATATTCCTGGAGAAGCATCCCCACTGTGTAATTTAAGAAGGGAAAAGAAAGAAAGTGAGTGGTTCAGCTCCAATCTGTATTTTTCCATCCAGAATTTCCAGAGTGTAATATTCTGTAATGTGTACTACAGAGATATTGACTCCCCCATCTACATTTCCCTCTGCCAGTGCAGATCATTAGAATCACAGTGTCTACTGCACTAGCCCAGGTCAGTGGGTAACCTTCATGGCCACAAGTGAACCATTTGAGTGAAGAACTCTGAGTTCACTCTCTGAACTCTGAACTGGTCTTACAGCATCAATGCTATTCTTAAGATTTTTTTATCACAGGTGATCCTGTGAAAGATGTCAATACATTTCACGGGCACAAATTGTCAATGCTGTCTCGTCAAAAGTGCAGGGATTCGTATGGTAGAGAAAACATGTTGGTAAACCGCTACATCAAATAGCCTCTCATCCAGTTATTACATAGAAAAACAGGGAAAATGTATGTTTCATATGTCAACATTGAAAAATCCCAACTCCACACACACACACACACACACACACACCTCTTAAACTATCTTTGCAGGGAAATCCAAGATAACTTAATAAGATGAGAGTAAATGTCTTCTTCAACTTTATGCTGACATGTTTTGTATCAAGTCTCAATCCAAAAGTACCTACCCACAAGTAAGATCAATAGGATTACCTACAGAATTTCTTGACAAGAGTAAATCAATTCCTAAAGAGGCTTTATTTCCAGGATCAGATTTCTTTCTGTGTGGAGTTTGCATGTTCTCCCAGTAACATGCTGACAAGGTCTGATTGTTTATTCTAAAAGTGTGTCTTTTATCTGCTGTGAGATGGACTGGTGTTGCATCCAGTCCTTTCCTGTACACTATTCGTACTTTCCACCAGTCCCTTTCATGCCAACAATGATAAAGGGTTTGAGATTATTTTTATATTATCCATCAAAAGTGCTACTCCCTGTGTTTCAGACATTCTCCCAGCGAAAGGGAGAATAAGGGATGTGAAGAAAAAACTGACTCAGCACCTCCAGTATTTCAAAGCTACATTACTGTATAGGCAGGCAATGATTTGAGACAGACTGTTTCCATCCCTGTGACAAATCACAGGACAGAAAGGCTAGAACAGATCTCTCAATTACAATCAATCCTAAAAATCAGCTTATTCCCCACTTTCATTCATTCCATGTATTAGCATTCTAAAAAAATACCCGCTAGCACAGAAAACCAAACCCAAATCCTTCACTTCAAGACAGCACACCCTGCAGTTGGAAAGCTTACATCTTACGGAAATGCACTCATATTTCTCAAAGAATTTTCATAATGTAATATTTAACCTATACATTCAAGACCTCTAACAAACGTGTTTATCATTGCAAATGGTATGATTTATGAGCTTTGCTGTTACAATATAGCGATTGGGAAGTTGTATATTTAGCATATACCCAGTTCAACAAACACTTAGGTTTGTTTTCTGTCTGTATAGATTGCTCTTTGTTTGCGAGGCCCTCGTACAAGGAGCTCTGAATTCGAGAAAACTGATATACACACATGTACGACTCGAGACAGAGACATGGTCCAGGCTAAACAAAACTTCAAGAAAACATTATGTCATGAGAGACCTTTTACAATAAGCAAATGACAGCACGGTACAGGTTAGGAAGAAAAGAAAGCAGAAGCAGAAGCAGGCAGGGGATAAGTGCTTTGTTATTTTATCATAGATGTACTCCATGCAGTATCAAAAAGAACAGTCGTTTTTTTTTGTAATGATCCGCAAGAGAACCCGCTCTATTGCAGTAAGCTTTATAATGCATCTCATTAAAAAATATTCCCCAGATTTATGGATATCCATTCATTTCCAATGCACTCTGCATTCAATCTTTTAAAAAAAAACTGAAACAAGTACACATTCATGTCCTGCTATTGGATATTAGTTCTGCAATCACCTATCCAAGTGTACTTCAGTTTGTTTGGCATGCATGAGCGCACTGTTTGTATAAGACACCAACTATCAGGAAACATCAATAGATACAATCAAATGAAAAATAGAACAGGAGCCCTGTGAAACAGAGGGTCACATCGATTTAGAAATCCAGTTGCGATATTTATACAAAGCACATTTGGCCTCTGGCGAACTTGTCCCACTTCTGACAATCAGACCCTGGACCTATGGAGCCAAGCTGTTAAGTGGGTTCAATAACGTTTGTGAAAGGCCCCGAGGAGGCTAGCTCATAAACCACCCCACACCCCCCCAGTACGCCCCCCCCCCCCTCACTTGCTTACTCACCAGCCGCCTTTGAGGTTTGGAGACCCGTTTTCTTTCTGGCGAGGTGGGCTGTTCCTTGTTCCCTGACATTCCCCGGCCTTTCCTGTTTAGCCTGGGCGTCTGGGAGGCTGTAAACACCAGGAGGCCTGGAGCCCCTGTGTGACACTGGGAGTCATGGCTGTCAGACCAGTTCAACCATTACCAGCCTGCAGCCTCATTGCCTCCTCGTCACCACTCCTTAACCCTTCCTGCTCTTTCACAAATCACAATTCCTGAAGAGGACCGCTACAGCAACATCTTCATGAGCGATAACCACAGCCAAGAATCAGATGCTTTGTGAATGACTATAGTGTATTTACATACTGTATACTAAGTTTGGGTTTAACCTTGGTTCAGAGGCAGCCTCCTGGCCATCCGATGAGGAAGCTCAATCTCCCATTCAGAGAAAGGAGTTAACGTAGGTGTATCAGCAAAGGTAGAGATGGGATGGAAGCAAGAAAAACTTGCGAGGAGTTATTGTATACAGTATATAGGACAAGGGGGTGTGACTGGCTTGTCTGTTATTATCCCTCCTGAACTTCATTTAAAAAACTTCCATTGTAAAAGGAATAATAACATCCCAGAATCAAACGCTTTGTGAATGTATATTGAGTACTTAATAATAATACATTTTAGCTTAACCCGTTTCGTTAACAGGTAGCCCGCTGGCCACAGGGCACGGAAACATGACCCACAGAAAAAAAATCAAGTGAACCCCAAAAACCACCAATGCAGAAACAGAGACGAAAGGAGAACAGAGAAAGTACAGAAATGTGGATATTACAATAGAAAGAGAAGGCAGACATTAAAAGCTGTAGGACATCTATGGATTGAGCGCAGGGTAGGACACCGGAAAAACCTGGGGCGGAAGAGATGGCATCAGGAGCAGCAGGGGCCAAGAGAGAGGAACCTGGGGTCACTCAAGCCCCAAAACAAACGAGTGAACAACCAACACAGACATGGAAACCCGGAAATAAAGACTCAGTGTTAAAGACAAAGGGCAGATACTAATAATTGTAGGACACCTGCTGACTCTGCCAGTTGTAGGACACTGGACAGACCCAGGACCAAGGGAAGGTATCAGGAGTAGCAAAAGAAGGGAATCAGGGACGAAACTGGATGCAGAGGATAGTGTAAGCTCTGTGAACTGCACGACACCTGCTGACTCAGCCGGTTGTAGGACGCCGGACAGACCCAGGGCCAAGGAGATAGGAGAATTTGAAAGTCACAGGAAGGCTGCTGACGGAGCTGGAGGTCAAATGCCGGACCGACCCAGGGCTGAGGCGATGCCATCAGGAACAGTTGGATGCGAGTTGGATGCCAGGGAACAAAACGAAAAGAATGAGTTAGGATTAAATGAAAGAACAGGAAGAAAGGAAGAAGGAATGTGGTTTGAAATCCTGAACTGCGTAAATGATGTTAGATGAATAATGCCTGAGGCAAACGTGAGGTGAATGCGACAAAAAACACGCGAGAAGAGAAATTAAGGATAAAGCAAGAGTCGGTTGTGATAGCAATTTAAAACAGCTGGGTGGGACTGACTTGTGTCGCTATCAACCCCGAAATTCAGTTCAGTTAAGAACTTCCATTAAGTGTGCCACTACAGAACATTTGCAATGAGCAAAAGCACAGCAAAGTGCAGACAAGTATATTCCCATTCATTCTCAATACAGAGAACTGTTACACTATTACAATACTACCAGTTGCTTTGCCGTTCCTCTCATCCACACACCACCAACAGTACTGGCAGGCGAGAAAGAGAACATGACATCATGCAACTGGTTTACAGCAGTCGTGGGTTTATTTCTTCATGTCTTCTACACCCATATAATCTATTATTTAAATCGGAACATGTTAAGAAATACAAATATGAAAAAACACGTGTTTGATGTCAGCACCACAAACCAGAGCCAAGCAGGAAAGCACGATGAAGAAAACCAGGTAAACCTAGAGCTGTAGTTTTGACATGTCCCTGAATAATAACCAGAAAGCATCCGCCGGGCCAAGGTGTAGTGCATGTTTTAGAAAAGGAAGTCGCAGTATAGCTACCAGTAAGTATTCATAACAACCCAGAAACCAGATTCCAGAACAACTGCTCTAAAGCGTGGTAAAGCTGCAGCCTGGAGTGTTAGAGCAAATGAAGATTGCTTGCTAGTGGATCTGTGGTTGGAAGTCATAATCTTGGTCCAACAGACACAAGAGACCCATATCACTCGCTTAGTTCTTATATGACCATCATGTCCTAAGAAGCCCCTCAAGACACTTCCTAATTGCCCCAAGTCTCAAGTGACTCCTCAGCCCCAGCTGGATGTAGCAGGGTTTCCCATACTCAAGCAGCCCTGATTGTAAAGACGTGCCTCCTAATGTCATGAATAAGGTCATAATCTCACAGTGTCCTGCAGAAAGGTAGCTTGGGGTGACTACACCAGGGACAGCACTACCACATCACCGGAGCACAGTCCACAGTGAGGGCCTATATAATAAATGTGATTTATGCGGCAAAATGCAAAACAGCCACGTCTGACGGAGAGCTCACAAGCAGGTCTGGGGCAACAGCTAGGTGGGGAACACCGCAGCAAAAAAATGGCCTCCACAAAGAAAAGATAGACACAAAAATAAACCCAACCCTCAGGGCCGCAGGGCGGTAGTGGCAAAGAACAAGGACAGCGCTGAAAATAAATAAGCAAGCACAAAAACATGGAGAAAAAGAAAACTGGCTTAAGGAAACTAGGAAGTAGCAAACGTGCAGCAGCTCAGCTAATGACAGAGTCCTGAGTGAAGGGCGAGGGAAGTATTGAAAGAAAAATGAAACTAATAATTAAATTAGAGAAGAACTGGCCGCCCACAGGGAAAGTCTGCTCTAACAGCACCGAGAAGCGTGCTGTCTCGCCTGCGTATGCGGGACCGATCTCCGGCGCTTGCAGAGTGCAGAGAAGAGCATATTAACCAGTATTTAACTATGAGGCAGGAAAAGATGAGGATTCCTGAGAATATCCATGGAAATTGGGAAAAACTAAATTTAGAGTATGGCCTGAAACACAGTTAAGTCTGGAGTCAGAAATGCCCTCAGCATCTGATAGTGAAAGTTCATCAACGTCAGGTCTGACATGGGAATGTTATACACTCAGCACTTAACACCAGGCGTTTCATACAGTCTATAAAGAGACCCTGCTATACAACATCTTTGAACAGGGTGATAAATCCTCCTGGGAAAGTAAAATGTCAGCATTTAAGTGTGAAAAGTAATTTACCGGAGAGAAATCATTGAATGATGTGTGGTTTGGGGCTTCTTCAGCACCCTTTTCATGCCAAAAACAAGAGAGGTTAAAGAAATGCAGCAGCACTTGCTGAGCACTTGAATCCAGCCTTTGATGAGAACCACTGGACAGCAAGGCTGGAGGAAGACTTGAAAAAATCTCCACATGATTGACTGCGAAAACCTTTTGCGATTTCTATCATTATGTTCTGATAAAGAGCACCTTGTTTATCTTATCACTGGGAGTGACCTCAGTTTCTCATGGTGGGCTGTACTGGCTGAACACTGTTTTCGTTGTCGGCACACATTGATGGCATCGGCAGCAGTGGAAAAGTGAGGAAACAAATGTCCACAGTACACGCCCCAGCCCTCCGGTATGACACAAAGTGTGATGTATGGGGACATGGCACAATGAGAACACCAAAGTGCCGATCAGGTTCACTGAGCAAAGATGGGTAATCTAACAAATATCAGAGATGTCTACAAGCATTTGCACCACCCAGCTACTAGACCCATCAATGCTACTGTTCTTTGAACATTGCACAGAGCGATCAATTAAACTGTCCATTATGTTAGCAGCAATGAGGGATTGGTGATACCAAGCCGAGCTCACCAGGTATTAATCAGACTTTGTTCTAAGCAGAAAATACAAGCAAAATGTCAGAACATCCCATACAAAAAATGAATCAGGACTGGAACTGAAGAGCGCCTGCAGGCTACGATCCTTGTATGTTTTGAGATGACTGCGTAAAAAAAAGCTTGCTTTTGTTTTCACGAGAAAACAGTACAAGCCCCATCCGTGAGTTCCTTCAAAGTTCAAAGTTTTCCGCGAACGCAGTTCTTCAATCTGTTCATGCCACTGATTTCCCACGCAACTATTTACCAGCAACGTTAACTGTTCCTCGTAAGAACTGGATACCCTGGGCATGAAGATACAGGGAGCCGATTCCTGCGAATAATATGAGACATGAGAAGAGAAATAAGACTCCTATTGTGAGGCACTTTCAGTCAATCTGGGTTTTACAAGCTTCAGACTCTTGTTCAAAGCCAGGTGCTGGCTAAGAAGTGCATTTTACCTTCTTTCCATTAAATTTGTATTGACAGATTTTGGACTAACTAACTATAATTAAGAAATCTATTTTGTTTTCTTTCTACACCAGTACAGTATGTATAAGAGCCTGCAGGATGAGAAGCCACAAAGAGATCACACTGATACGCAAGAGGAGACTAATTTACCCTGCCTCAACCCAAACTCCATTTTCACTGTGCAGGTAAACGAAAACGGCTGTTTCTGTTCAATATCCTTGTGAGAGATCTCCCGAAGGCTGTCTTTCTGAAGCAAAAAAAAGCCTGGTAGGGTTTTCCTAAGGTAAATGTTGAAACACTTGTTAACGGGCTAAGTTTCGGTTGTGGCAACTGCATGTTTGAAGTCACAGACAACGTTTGGGCAGATGTGCCTGGGGGGCTCTGACCCTGCTCTGAACAGAGGAGGAGCAGTACAGCTGCTTCTCATTAGAAGCTGACCACATGCCTAGGCAGTGAAGTCTGGAAGCAGGGAGATCAGTGGAGCTTTATTAGGCTATCTCTTATTCAACAGGCATGCCTTCGTACTCCTGCCTTCGGGCGAATGAAGGCATCACAGAGTAAAACTATTACAGACCACCCAGAGACCCGGGCATAATGGCAAACAGGAGGGACTCACACCACAGCTGAAGCTGCAGCAGAGCGGTCAAACGGAGAGCTGAAAGGAGCAGGGAGAGGAGGGCGAAAGAAGAGGCACAGAGAGAAGCAGTTACAGGTATAGGAAAAAAGAGCAGCTCCTGGTGTCGCCTCAAAGCCAAAAAGAACTCGACGCTGGGGCTGATTATCCAAATATAAAAGACGCGTGTTGAACCAAGGAGTAGGAAAGGATTAAAACTAAATCTCCTTTACTATAAGCACATTGCATGACCAAGTCAGCCTGTACTACTGAATAAAAAGCATGGCAAAGAACCTTGCATAACACGCGCAGTTTTCTTTGGCAGAAGATGCTTTCTGACAGAACCCATGACAGGAAATCTCCTCTTGTGAGTGCTCTTTCTCGCAGGATTAACTTGAAGTGATACTTACTTGTTAAAGGGAACGCTCAGCAAACAGGAACGACAACATTGTCCTTCTCAGATGGAATGAGGGACAATGCTGCCAGTGCAACTCACAACTGGCAGCCCACTGAAGCTAAGCAGGTACCTGGATGGGAGACCTTCTGGGAAAAACTAAGGTTGCTGCTGGAAGAGGTGTTAGTGGGGCCAGCAGGGGGTGCTCACCCTGCGGTCTATGTGGGTTCTAATGCCCCAGTAAAGTGATGGGGACACTATTCTGTAAATGGGCACAGTCCTTCAGATAAGATGTAAAACCAAGGTCCTGATTCTGTGGTCATTAAAAATCCCAGGGTGTCTGTCGAAAAGAGTAGGGGTGTAACCCCGGCATCCTGGCCATATTTCCCATTGGCCCTCACCAATCATGGCCTCCTAATAATCCCCATCTCTGAATTGGCTTCATTACTCTGCTCTCCTCCCCACTGATAGCTGGTGTGTGGTGAGCGTTCTGGCGCACTATGGCTGCTGTCGCATCATCCAGGTGGATGCTGCACATTGGTGGTGGTGGTGGTGGGGAGTCCCCATTACCTGTAAAGCGCTTAGTGTGGAGTCTCCAGAAAAGCGCTATATTAGTGTAAGCAATTATTATAATTATTACAAATGATCTGTGGAATCTGAATTTTCTTAAACATTTAACTCCTTCATCAAGAACGCCAGAAAATTACTCACATGTGAAGATCTTTATCTTCTGCTCATAGTGGTAGTTTTTCAATTCTCTGATATTTTTCTAGTTAAACCTATGAAAAAGAGCGAGATTCGCAAGAGTTTTCCTACCATGAGTTCCGTGAATCAATGTTTATCAGAAAGTATTTTCTGCCAAGGATAACTGTGCATTTTACGAAAGGTTCTTTCATGTGCTTTATCATAGTGTTGAATTGGAGATGTACAGTGGTGTTTGGTGTCAAGAAAGTTCAATACAGTGGGGTTTGGTGATAAGAAAGCACAGCACACTGGCGTGAAGTGTCACTAAAGCTCAGTACAGTGATTTTGATGATAAGAAAGCTCAGCACAGTGGCGTGTTAAAAAAGTGACTCGCCCGAAATTCACTTTGATTTTGATCTTCATCTTTTATAGATCTTTTTGGATAGTGTAAATGAGATCTGTTCTTGCTCATGAGACTCTTTTGCATTTCTAACTACAGTGTGAACCACAAACTACTTTTTTTTTTCTCAAAGCTCCAACATTTGGTACTTTTTACTTTGGGTACTCAACTGGTACATCAATTTCCCTTCGGGATCAATAAAGTCTTATCTATCTACTCCACACGGTTTTAAGCCATATAGTATACTGTACAGATATGCAAAACTGGACTTGTTCAGTAGTGTGGCAAAATAACAGTCCAAGTTAACACTCTGGGCTACTCATATTACAGGATATTTTATCATGCCAAGCCCAAGTGCTCTTATTTCAGTGCCTTCTCGTGATTCAGCATGTGGTCCAGTTTAATTTTTTTCAAACAGCCATTGACATGAGTTGGTAAATCCCACCCCTCTGCAGGGAAAATAGATATAACTTTAACAGGGAGATGTATAGGCCCATGACAGTATGGAAATTGCCCAGTGTTGTGGTTGCTGTCATTTTCTTTACTTTGTTTTTTTCTGTAACTAAAATTCAGGTCTGACCCCTTAGCACCTTGTACAATTAGTATCTCAGCAACAGCATGCTGATTGGCTTCATGTGAGGGTGTCAGAGCCCTCTGTGGCGCAAAGGCTTCAGAAAAAGATGCAAGCACACAAGAGTAGAGACACAGGAAGAGAGATTTCCTTGTACAAGCCTATGCAGATCTGAGAGTCAGCATAGTTCTTTTTGGGGTTTTCTTTTTCTGGGACAAGGTACTCTTACTAAATGGAATTCGGCAGAATGGTGCTGAGAGTCCAAGAGAATGATTGTTGTGCTGAGTGATTTGGGCCATATGGAGTGCCTGGTTGTTGCAGTGCTGTTAAAAGATTGTTTTGGTCTCAAGCACTGCAGAGCCCTCCAAAGGATGCACAACTTTGCATGTGTCTGCAAGTCACATAAAAAGTCTGCAACTTTTTTATGCCATTTGAATAGGCCTGTCTTACATTTAGTTTTGGGAGAGTTCCGTCTTTATGTGAATCTCGTGTCCGCCATTGTCGTCAGTACAAGCTGAATGGTACTATAGCACATTTTATTAACGAAGAAATATTGGTGTGCACTCTGGGAAATCTTTCCACTTTGTGTAAAATGATGTCTGCGAGCACTTTTGACTGGTGAAAATGAACATTGTGGGTTTCAGTGCCGTCTTCAATTTTTTCTTCTGTCATTGACACCATGGCTGCCCACCCCATACAAGACCGTTATGATGGAAACCCCAGACTGTAAAATTAAGATGTTCTAGTGTTGTGTTATGCTAGGTGGCAGAGTCAAAGAAATTTTTGCCCTTTGTTATGAAAAGTGGCTACATAACTTCATAACTGGAAAAGATTTCAATATCAGAATTTTCTACTAATATACTGAAACGTGTCTTTTTGGAAGTTCTGAAAAGCAATCCTGTCACAGAAACAGAACTAAAGACCTGCAGATAAAGGCACCCTGTTGGCCACCTCTTCAGAGTGCTTCTGTTCTTGGTTAGATGTTATCTGAAGGCTGTACTAGCCTGGCTTCTGAGCTCCCAGCTCATCTGTAATGGGATAGCTAACGAAATGGAGCTGACTGATACCCAGGGGGAAAAGGAATGAGCGGGCATTTAAACAGCGCAGACACTCTCTTTATCTTTGCAGGGCAAGTGCAAGGAGATTCCCTTCACAAACAGTTGAGGGCTGCACTTCTGAGGTTTACACTTCCAACAATGACCTCCAGCCCTGCACTCAAGAGACGTGTTTTGTGCTGGCAGCTCCACAGCAGAGGGTGCAATATTAAAGGCTGTGCTGTTGTCAGCTCAAGTGTTGCATCGTATGAAAAAGCAACTTGAATAAAAAGGGAGAGTATTCATGGAATACATTTCTTACTGGGGAAGCCCTGCTATTGATTAAGCTCCCTAATCTTTTTATAGCACATAGTGAAGTTCTGTACCAGATTATCTGTGGGTTTGGAATCCTATTGCAAGGAGAAATGGAAAACCACAAATAAATTAACCTTAGTCTGTTCAGGAACCCCTCTGCTCTGACAGATTCTTAAGGTTGTCACCAGCACAAGAAATTTAAGAAAGCCTCCCATTAGCCTGAGAAGTTTCTAAAAACAGTCCTCTTTTGGCAAAAAAAAACTCTTTCACATTCCTTCTTTACGATAAAATCAGTTTTCACTGTTCTGCGTTAGTGGAAATTAAGCTCTTGTCCATCAATGCTTCTTGAAATCTTGATTAAGAAGGTTTATTGACACCAAGTAAAAAGTTTCTATTATTTCCTGCATGCCTCATTTTTATCTCAAAAGCAGCATAAATAGATTGAATACAATTACTCCTAGCTGGCCTCTGGAGAAAATAATGGCCTATTTTTAAACCTTCATATAACACAGTGCATCTTTGAGAATTGTCATGCACATTCTCCCCCTCCTTGTTGAAGTAAATGGGGATTTTAAGTCGAGGAGGGCTTGATGATATCTGAGAGCTGCCCAGCTCTGCACCCCGGAGAGAGCTGTTTAATTGCTTTCTAATGGAGCTCTCAATAAGGAGTGCGGCCCTGGCAGTCTCAGGGATATTGTGCTAATGAGGGTCCCAGAGAGATGAGATGAGAAGCATTGTGGTAGACACAATCACAGCAGTAAAATGCAATCTATAATGCATTTCAAATAATTAAAGATGGAGAAGATCACTGAAGACTAGCAATTACACACCTCCACTGAGAATGTGGAGCACAGCAACCCTGAGATTCAACAACAGCAAGATATCTGCTCTGCCACTCTGGGGCATCTATTAACAACCTACTTCAGCCTATCTAATTTGTCTATTAAAGCCTTTTATCTTTGCAAACATTGTACATTTTGCTGCAAAATATCAATTCCCTATACATAATTCTAATAAAATACACACATGGACGGTGTGAACATTAGGGTTTGCAGTTTGTTTGCATGTAAACTAATTAACGTAGGAAAAGCTCTTTGACGATCGCCTTCATATTGGTGGAAAACAGATGCTTATTTTTGGCTGTTTTCAGGCGTTCAGATACCGCAGCATTCCACAAAGCTGCCAACAGAGAATTTTGACAGTGTCTACAGCGTTGCAATCTCCCCTGCATTTTGCTGTATACTCAGTGAGTTTATAACAGCTAGACGCTATGTATTTTGGGAAACATTTCAGCAGCAGTTGGGATCATCTCAAATTAAAGATTAGCTCCTGTCCGTTCCTCAGACCCTTCCAGTGCTCATCTTTGGAAGCTGTAAATTATTTAGCTCTGATCACGACCTTTCGCTGAACAGAGCCAGGCATGGAGCCCTGCCAAGACATGGCTGACCGTAAAGGGTAAAACCTTCAGTCATATCAGAAGTGGAATCACTTCTAGTTGAAAACACAACAACAGCACTAACTAAATTACAATTACTGCAACATTCACTCAAGATTATAGTTGCAGTTCTAGTCATTGTCAAAGAGCAATATTATGTATGTATTTTACATTTAAGCATAATATAACGTCATTGTAATTACTACAAGTTTGTTTTTTTGCTTTTACTTTACCCATTTTAGGAAACCATTTCCATTTATCCATAAGTACTTTGAATAGGATTTAACACAGTCGATTTGTTCACATGAGAAAGCACACAGCATCTTTGAGTTAGGCTTAAGTAGGCAAATTCACATTATAACTGTGATAATAAGATAAAAAACTGTTGATAAGGAGTTGGGTAACTGATCTTCCTTCACTGGGCGAGATAGATGAAAAACAGGAATTCATCACCAGCATTAAAAGAAATGTCATGTCCAAATGTCTAGAAAGCATTGGTGATAATATTCTGTGACAAGTGGGGTGTGTTTGTGTTCTTATTCTATGTGGAAGAAGATTCCACTTTACATATCAAAGATACCAAGCCACAAGCTCCATTTGAAATACCATATCTGGGTAGCTAAAGGGTGAGTTCACCTAACTAGGGCTATCACACTCAGTTCCTTAATGTCCTAGCCACAGTGTCGACAGCACAGGAAACTATGAGGAAAAATGTCCAGTCACTCACAGCTATTAGTAGGATGTTCTCACACTTGCCAAGATGCTCTCACTGTCTTGTCTTCAGTTGCTGTTGGAGAGAAGTGCACATACTCTGACACTCTGCTGATATCTGTGGACAAGGGGACAGGACTGACAGAAGTGAGCGGCACAACTCCCACCTGATTGAATGAGAAGAAGCTCTAGTACAACCTATGCCTTACTGTCCTACCAGAGAGATGATCCTATTGAACTTTTACAGAAAATCCTACTAAATGGCTATGCTTAGTTGCCTCCACAACACCCCCTGAAGTTATGAGGGCATATAGGATTTATGACAGCCCCAGTGTTTGGAGAAACTGACCTCATGCTGACCTATACTGATCGTCAGCTCATCCTTCAGGCAGCCATGCATGTAAAATGCTGTGAATTAGATGTCACAATTAGACTTAATTTTAAGAATTTGTAACAGAAAAATGTCTTAAATGTTGTAATTCAGAATACTTTCAGCTAATTATGACACCAAGATTGGTTTAAAAACAGTAACTACAATTTAAAGGGCGGGGTAGACAATTTGACAATAAACGCCTAAAATGTGAAGTCCTATTTTTTATCCAGCATTATACCCATCATCACTAAATACATCCTATAAGTTTCCTTCTTCCGGGCCTTTGCAATTGATCTAAATGTATGTGATGCTTGTTGATAAAAAAACAACAGCATTAACATTTTTATCTATTGATAGCTTTTGTTGTTTGATGTATTTAAAAATTGTACTCCTACAGTGTAACATGTGACACTATTTTATCAATTTCCCAATCTAATGATTTAAAAAATCATAATAAAGATTTAGGACCTTCTGTGTATGACCTTCCCTGATCTAAAATCAGTCCCTCCCATAGTTATCTTTATAGTGGGAAGAGGACAAGACACATGCTTCTGCACTGGGCTGCAGGCTGGGATGATAACATTGTAAAAAGCGGCTAATCTTTTTTAAAATCACACATAAAATGTATACAACACCATGCCGGCACTTCGAGATGATGATGGCTCCCAATCCTGTCAGTCATAGATACTCTCAGGGTGTACTGGGTACCCCCCTACAGTAAACGCTTCGGGAGTACCATGTAATTTAGCACATCAGGGTATATGTGACATTAAATATACTTCATAAAACGAACCAATACATGGTGTTGAATTTGTATTTGGCATCATTATATGATTATGCACTACATATAGGCATTACCTTGTAACTTTGCTTTGAAACAACAGTGAAATACTACTTAAAAAAGAAAGAACAGCTTTTGTCATCCACACAAAAAGAGCAGTGGGGTGTCTGTCACAATCTGCTGCCGACCTGATGTAAAACCATCTCTGTGAAATTTCCGGCGCTCATCTGCCTGCTCCACTCAAACCGATCTGTTCTTTACTGCCCTCATGCAATGGCGGTGTGTGCACATACTGTACAGGTTCGCAAGGAATTTCGACAAAACTGCAAGCAGAAAAAAAAGCCCAAAATTTCGCTCCTCTCCATGACAGACAGATGTGCAAGCGAGGTCTCAGCCATTCTGTGCCCTCGCCCCCTCTCCCCCCCCCACCAAGGCCAGGAACGGAGAAGTGAGAAGTTAAAAGCTAAGTGCAGCTGACTGTGGGAGGTCTGCCTCCCGACACGTGATTTCGAGAGGGGCTGTGAGGACAGGCACCGAGTAATGGAACTGGTGAGGCGGTAAGGTGCTGCCTCTCTCACCACTTTGATTTCAAACCTCCATCTTGCGCCCGAACCCCCCCCCCACCTCCCCGACCTCCTCGCTGCACCCCCACTCTTGCCACGCCGCCACCACACTGCCTCCCCTAGGAGCTTCCCTTGATTGTTGGCCTGCTTTCATTTTCACCTAATCATCCCGGCGCGCCTTGCCACTTTGATCCTGCCCGCTCTCTCCCCCGGCTCTCGCTCTCTCGGACCCCATGAACAAGCACCCACATACTGACACAAGAGGAGGGGGCCGCCTGAAGGAGCGCTGGAGAGGGTGTTGAAGAGGATGCCGAACTGGGCTGTAATGGTTCACAGGCAGGAAGATAAAGAAGAGGGAAACATCCTGAAGAATTCCGAGGCTGGGAGAAAGCATTGCCGGAGGAGCAGCCTCGGAATCAAACGACTAATGAGGGAGCTGAAGGGACGGATCAGAGCAGGCTTTTAAGAGCAGGAACCCTGCGCCCAGAGAGGCCCAGCTTGTGAAAGAGCTGGAGGAGATGGGTGGACGTCTGCCAGAATTAGAGCTGGGTCTCAGGTTGTGTGAGGAGACCATTAAAACAAGCCATCACAAAGACAGGCGGCCGAGCGCGATATGACGGCGGTGGAACCACGTGGCCTCGTTCTTTGTCGGAGGACTTACAGTGAGCCGGGTAGCCATGCCACAATTTAATCTCAGAATTCATTTCGCTAATGTTCTCGAGGTGGTTTTTTTTAAGAAATACCGAGATGCGAGGCCGAATGTGAGAACGTAATTACACGATGCTCCCCCGCTCCACACAGGACTAACAGTTGACACTGACGCTTCATAAGGGCTCTCAGCGGAGATGGGAGAGTCGTGCCCGAGGGTCACTGGCAGAGCAGGAGCACCCCTTCAGGTTGTGGGGACAATTAAACAGCCAGGGGCCCGGGGTACACAGAGACAGGAGAGGGACGCAGGGAGGAAAGGGGGATGTCAGCCTCAGGGTCTCATTCTCTATTAGATCAGCACACAGCTCCACCCTGATCTCCTCACCAGGGCTTCCATGCCAGCGACAGCAAAGCACAAGCCACGTTTTCATCCCCTCTGCAGCACTCTGAAACGAAACTCCTTCACTCGCGTCAGGTGACAGTGAATGTTCCTCTCCTGGCGTTCATCTCTCCTGAAATGACCCGTGACCCCACAAACAAGGATCCGGTTAGCAAAACTATCCCAGGCAAACGTTTGCCCTGATTGTTTCTTGCATCCCGAAGTCTGTTTTCGTTTTCTGCTCTTTAAAGGAGCGAAGTCTTCTTGGCTTGGCCACGTTTTCACAGTCAGAATGTTTTTGTGACAGATCTGACTTGTGCTGGAAGTTATAAACTACACACTGCTATTACAAAACACCTGCAGGTTTTAATACTTTCTTATTATATTACTTTCAGTTCCACTAAAACGCGCAGCTGCGCTGGAGAGCTGGGAAAGCACTACAAGCACCAACTTTTCAATCTGTTTATGGAGCTGGGTAGAGCACTCACCTGCACAATCACATCACTACTTCACTGGAGAGATTTTTCTTGTACCGTTTAGAATGTTATTTATAAATAGCAGATGATCTTTTTCATATCACATTGCACTCCGTCCAAATTCCCCAAGAATGAAAACAATATTAAATATGATTAGAAGACCACATTATACAGTTTTGGTCTCTTTAACTTTAGCCAGGAAGATTTTTGAAAATCCCAATTAAAAATTTCCCTAAAACTAAAATGTAATAACCTCAGAATTAACAGCCACTGTTATTGTACTTCAGCCAAATCACCACCACATGGAAAACAAAAAGAAAAAGTAACACTACACTTCAGTGTAAGAAGCTCCTTCTGCTGAAATCCTAATTTATATCTTTGTGAACAGTGAAACAATATTCATGTGCAATGCAAATAAAAGTTCTGATTACCTGCTTCATATCTAGAGTAAAATGTGGGAAGATTCTAAAAATGTCACAAAAGGTAATTATGAACATTTCATACTAAAAAAGCTAAGAAAAGTACAAGAGGTTGACATTGCTCATATTTCCCTATATTAATTTCAGGCACTAGTTCTGGGGATTTTCATTTCCTGTCTCTTAAGATTCCTTACACCATTATAAGTTTTTCAAAATGCTACTCCAGATGCTTCGTGGAGGCATTTAGAACAAGATAATTACAGGATTTGCAGTTTTAAAACTGTAGTTTTCATCTCACTCTGAGCAATCTTTCATCCAGAGGCACAAAACAATAACAGCTGCATATCTTAAAATCTGCGACTTTGGTGAAGGCCTTTCAGGAATCAAACCAGACTGGAAAAACAATAAGAGGGCTTCAGAACCAAGACGGGATTGAACACTGGGTGGCATAAAGTTAGATCTGCTTTTAAAGGTTCAACTTTGACATCTTTTCATCATTTGTAAACACATTTTGGTTATGCTTTGGGTCTGGTGATGTTTAGTCATAATGCTGCTATTGTAGGGTACACACACACACACATTTCCTGCAGGCGTCACATTTCATTAGGAGTTAACAAAGTTCAAAACAGGGGTCATGATCATTTTCTAAAGCCACATCCTAATCTCTTACAATACAATACTCCAACAGGTTAATCAGTGCTGTGCAATAATTATGGGTACCAGCAAAAAAAACTCTGCTTATTCTAAACGGTCCTTTTCCACTTCATTCCAACCAAGAATCTTGAATTAAGGAAAACCAGCTGCTCAATGTTTAAGGGCAGATATCCTAAATAAATTTATTACATCCCTGTCCTTTACAGTGGTTAGTTATGTCAACAGTCTAACCAAGCAGTGAAATGAAGGAATGCTTTTCATAATCTATTTCGAGATGCTTTTTTAAAAAAATAAAAATATTTTTGAATGCATGCACATTTCTGAAATATGGACGATAAATGCCAGCTGGTCTCAAAGAGTGAGGTTACAGATGGGAGCTGGACGGAGACCCGTCTTGACAATTTTCACCTCTCTCTCTCTCTCTGCAGGCAGGAACTGGGAGAGACTGAGTCAGTCCGCTTGGCCCTGCTGTTGTTTAACTGTGCTCTTGCAATCTGCAGCATGGACTCTGCAAGGAAATACCGGTCTTTTCCTCTGCTATTAGCACATAATGTATCATACAATCAACGCAAAAGTCTTGGACTAATGGTATAGAGTGTGTTAACCAAATTATTTTTAAATAGATCTCAGAATTATTGTAATTCATGCAACACTTTGTTGAACTATTGAAAAGGAAGCAGGGTATTATGCCTGTATTTCCTGCTGAAACCAGGAAAGGTGGTGCATTAAAGCTAAGGTATACAGTATGAAGCAACAATACGATGACATGAAACACTGCCTGAGGCGATGGGGACTTTTGTTGACTTCTTTCCAAATACAGAAAGAGTTACGAAGGAGAAGAGGCCATGATCACTTGTGTCCTAGGCAAGGCCCTGCTGTCGTACTCTTGATCAAGGCCACACACTCAGATTTCTTCAGTAAAATGACCCACTGTGCAAATGCATTTTCTTGAGAGGCTTTTTGAAATGGAATGGAACGTCTATGCTGTTTACTTACAATCTGGGTGCTGGGAAATTGGATGTGAGTCATGGGCTGAGAGTGTTAGAAAAAGATGAAAATCAATCCAGGCAATATTCCAGGTCGGAAACTCTTTAGTGCCTGTGACAAACACAACACAGAGTGCCCAAACACATATACCCCACAGTTCACCTGTGAAAACCCAAGCAAAAGTCACAACTGTAGCGACGTCACGACTGTAGTGAGGAAAGATTAGCTAGAGGATTACACCAGTATACTTAGCGCACACTATCTCAACACCTCACTTGGTGTACACAACTAAAATACATCTCCAGATCAATGACTGCACTCTTACAATAAAAATCAATACATATTTTTGTTTCCTGTGTGCATTAGACTTTTAAACACTGCACACAGCCTGTGTTTCCAGAACATTCTTTAGAAAATGTTGACCTCATTTTCTGCAGCAAATGTTCAAGTGTAAAAGTAAAAAAAAAATGCTCATATACTGCACTAAAGTACTCAATTGTGTTGGGTTTAATGTTTTTATTGACAGCTCTTTAAACTAAAAGTGGACAGGATAGTCTCTGCAAGGTGATTGAAAACAAGTAGTCCATGTATCAGCTAATGCCCACAAATTAGGTGATTAAAAGCTGAATTAAGTGGCGGGCCATGCTCCAGCGAGTGTGTGAAACTCGTTTCAGGGCTAAGGAATTCGAGCTTTATTCAACTTGAGATATGCATATGCTCCTCTGGTGGTAAAATTTACAACAACGTGGAAACTTGATCGGGCTTCTCAGTCTAAAGAATGTAAAAGAAAACATAGCACACGCACACTGGTGGTTCACGAGTCCTTGCCCTGAACTCCTACACCACTGAGCCTGGAGAAAACAAGAAACACTGCAACTAGCAATGAGAGCCCAGGGAAGCTGTAGTGAGGCTGGAGTCTGAGGCCCGACTCCTCTAGGGGGTCTCCAGCCCTGATGCTGCAGAACCCGAGTCCAGCTAGTCTCAGAGGTCACCTGTTGTTAAAGATGGTCAATACTAGCAAACTGTTAAGGAACCAAGCAAGTGATCTGCTCAATTAAGAGAACTCTGGTTCTTGAGAGCCTAAGCATATGGTGTCTTTGACCTCAAATGATAGGTAATAAATGACTTCTTTCAGCAAATATCTGTTTAATTGTTTGACATCATTGCAAATTAGGGTTCTGGATTTTTCTGGATTTGGGGCTCTCCGGGACCAGGGCTTGAGATGCTCGAGTTCTTCACCTGAAAACCAGGTGGCTCCCTACAATGTGGGAAACTCTCAATACAGCTTCACTGCAATAAACATCTCCAGTTTCTGACTTATGCCACTTTGCTCTACGGCATTTTCCTTGACTTGTATTGAATTATTTTGCCTTTGTGTCATCAATACAATAATGACCACATTCACGGGAGAAAGGTCTGCAGTTCAGAAGTCACCAACCCAAGTTTTTATTAGGAATCGTTCAAGGTTCCTAACTCTAAAGAGTGACGCTCTAAAGGGTTTGTTCTTATAGATGACTGGTCTCTCTTCTAAGCGATTAGAAACAAGAAACCACCCTTGTTTCATTTGCCTATTTGGATGCTAATAATATAGTAATCCAAGGATACAGATTGTTTCGTAAAACCTTCAGGTTTAACACTGTGTCAATGAGTTAATTCCAGTCTCCTGCAGTGTACGACATATCATCTGGTCCTCCTACTGCACAAAGATACCAGATACACAGGCCGTGCATGACTCTGCACAAAGATACTAGAGAAGCACATTTTACACAAAGAGTGGTAGGAGTCTGGAACAAGATACCTGGCCATGTTGTCAAAACTGGCACCAAGACGTCGTTCTTTCTATTGATTAGCTGCAACCAAACATGCGCAATGCATGGAGTTGCTTCCATTCGTTTGTAACTTTTCTTATGTTCTGTGACGATGGACAATATAAAGAAAAAATGTGGTTAACTGCCCTTAGTTGCTGAAGGTTTTAATCACTCTCTGAAAATGTGCCAAAGTTTATGCAATGCATCAAAACAGACGCTAAAAAGATGAAGTATATTACACACAGTGCTTAAGTAGGGTGAAGTTCATACACTATGATTGTTGGATTACGTATATCAGGACAGACAGAGAAGTAGTAAACACGTCATGTGAGATAGGTCATAAGGTCAAGGGTCGTGTGTTAAAATAACAGAGTGGATACCTACTGGACTTTTCTTTCTTTGATTACTGGAACACCCAGACCAGAAACAAAAGGGGCTACCAGATTTCTCAGGAAGTAAGTAATGTAGTCCAGCATAACCACTGGGTCACTAATCCTTACCTCAGTCCTCTGGCCCTGATCAGAGGTGAGAAACAAGACTGACCCCCCTCTCTCCCCTTCACACTCATGTCCTAACAAGTCATAAAGGCACGAGACTTTGACCCTCCCAATAAAAACCCACAGCCACTCATAAACACTTTCCAAGCACTGGGCCTCGGGCTTTCTCTGCGAAGACTCGATCCCAGCCCAATAAATCACCTCGCCAACTCGAGAATCTAGTGCAAGCTCTAGATTTCCCCCAGAATTTATTACCACTGCTGTTCAGGAATTAAGCCCTCACGCGGCTGCACATACCAGTCTGTTCGACCCCTGACAGAAAACACAACTTTTCCCTCGCTGCTCAGCAATAAGTGCTCCCTTCTTCCAGCCTGTTCGCACCTGCCGCCACACTTCATTTACCTGCGACCTACGCTCTCCTGAAGCGTGAGGCTCCGACTGACAGATGCCACATGTTCGGCTTTCTAGTGCTAACTCCTCAAAGAGGAGTGACCAGGTTAAATCCAGGCCTCAAAGGAATTTCCCTACACAGGCTGTGGAATCATTTCAGTTGCAAACGAAGGATATTATTAGGGGACTTGATGCACATATCTGGAAAGGTACTAACAAAATTGAACCTGATGGACACCTTCAAGGTTAACATCGAAACTTAGGCCACAAAGGAGACAAGTGGCCCACAGGGCTATGGAAGTCTGGAACTCTCTCTACAGCCTTGTTTTTGATACCCCTGGGATTAACATACAACAGGATAAGAAAGGGGACCCTTTCACCCACAGCTGAAGTGCAGCACCCACTACAGGTCGGCAGGGGGAGGTTGTAAATGAAATTGCTTGACTGATTCAATTTTGGGGGAGCTTTCTGTATGCCACAATGTGCTAACCCAGGGGGGAATTCAGTCAGAATTAACACCCCAATTCAGAGGAAAAGAGCCTTGGGATGACACAGCCACAAGTGGGGCACTGTTTTTTTGGTCTAGAGGGAACAGCGCTACCTACTGGTCCACCGCCTACAGCGGCAATCTGGTTTGCTTTAGAGTAACTATTTTCTTTGCAATGATCTTCATGCACTTGTTTTATGGGTTGCTAGCTCCTCTCCTGATTTCAGGATCAATTTGAATGCTCTTATAAACAATAAGAAAAGAGGAATAAAAAATGCCACTGGACATGCAAGAAAAAAACTGATATTCTCCCGAGGAAAAAAAAGGTGCAACTCCACTGAATAACTAGTTTGTATTTCTACAAACAAGAATGCAAATGGTATTCTTATTTGTAGAAATACAAACTAGTAAGTTAGTTACTTCTCTTCTGTAGGGTTATATTGCGATTATGATAGCTCAGCTGGTACGTTCCTAAGATAGGCAGGGTCCTTCTTGCCAGTAGAGATGTCTGTACATCCCAGTGTGTCCAGACCAGGGAAGGAGTTTTGCTTACACAAAGGATTTCTGATTTCTTCCTGGTGAAATAATATTAGTTTTTAGGCGACTGAGAAGCGGGGGAGTTTAAAGCTGGCGCTCTGTGCTGAGGCACTGCGGTGTGACAATGAGACAGTGCATAGCCTTAGCGCCACCCTCCTGTTCCGACAGAGCCCCCCTGTGCCCCCCAGGTCAGGCTAGCGTTCAGCCCCAGGGCAGGATGGCGACACACGAGACGTGAAAGAGCCGTCCGTTCACTGCCACTGCATAAAAAAACCACCAGGGAGAACGAAAATATGGGGAAAATAGGAGCAGGCCGAAATCTACACCCACCGTGTCCGTGCATGTCACACAATTTTGGAGACCTCCAGGCGCGTTTAAGGATCAACCCTGAATAAACGACCAGGGAGCGTGACATTCCGGGTTTCGGGGTTCTTGATGTGGTTGATGATCCAGTTTATCGTCATGATATTTGCCTCTGTACAGGACGGACTTTCCTTTCCAGTGCAGAGAGGGGGCAGAAGGGAGAGCAGGAGAGGCAGAGAGCCTGCAGCCCCAGGCGCGGCACACAGCCAGCCCCAGCAGCCCCCGTGGCGAAAGGCAGCGTGTTGCGTGTGGTACCAGGATGTAGAACACGCCAATCAATTACAGCGTGCTTTTTATGAACACATCAGCCGGCCTGACAGGAGAGCGCGGGGCTTCGGAGCTGGGCCCGCAGATCATAAAAACTTCTTCCAATTTATTCTCCCAGATTGGAAACTGCACGCTCACACCTGACTAAATCATCAGGCGGCAACTGGAGCCGGCCTCCCACAGAACTCGAATGAAACCCGATCCCATCTTTGTTTAACGTGCCCAGTGAAAAAGCCTCTAATGGATTCCACAGATGCAGCCCCACCAGCTCGTAATCTGGCCACTGCAATTCATTGGGGCTTTATCAAACTTGTCTTTCTGGCATGGCCCTGATATGCCCCTACTCCTTCATTCTCTCTCTCTCTCTCTCCCTTTCCTCCCCCCCCCCCCCATCTGTCACTTGTGGCCCAGTTGGCGTCTGGAAGCCGGGGTCTCAGCTCAATGGGCTTTGGAAGCAGAGAAGCTCACTTAAGGCAGCTTGTGCTCTCCCGGGTCTCCCTGCTGTTAATGTGGAACACACATGTTATTATTCCACATTAGCCACGGCCATCATAAACTTGACAAATACTAAACAAACATCGCAGGTCGCCAGCAACAGGGCCCAGCTGTGGGAGGGCCGTCCCAGAGCCTGTGTGGCCACAGCCCGGCAGCCCGCCGCACCCCAGCCGAGCTCTCCTCACATGCACCTCAAACCCACTGACCTCACACTGCAGGTTGCGCTTCTGTTTTGCAAAAACTACATTTGTCTCGCATTTCTCAAACACTATTCATTGGTACTTGAAGTCTTGGCTCCTACGATTTGAAGTCACACCAACATAAGCTCTGCTTACAGACATAATGTTTGTTGTGACTCGTGCTCTTCACATAAACGTAGCCTGCAGCATCACCAGCTTCAAGTCTGTATTCACCAAAACTCAGAAGCACGACTAGATGTGGTCAGCACTGGTATGAACTGATCAGAACCAGTCAGAACCGGTCAGAACTGGTCAGAACTGGTCACGGGAAACCTTAAAGGCAGAGAATCCCAATCATGGTCTTGGCCACACACACCTGCCAGTTTTTGTTCTACCTGAGTATTCAATTAATTAATTGAACACTTAATAAACTTAAAAGTGGGCTTAAGTTGAATTCTATCGTTTCCAGGTCCGAAACAAGTAGGAGGTTGCCTTTTTAATGCTGCATGTCTGAAGTAACAGCTGTGCATGCCCAGAGGACCAGAATTGGGAGGCCCTGCTCTCGGGAAAACCAAGCTGCTTCCAGGAGTGGAGCTGGTGGACCAGCAGGTGGTGCTCTTCCCTCTAGGCCAGAAGTTCCAAACCAACTCCCACCATACAGCACAGAGTAAATCGTGCTGCAGGAGGTGCTGTCTTGACTACTCGCTCATTAATTATCTCAGGGTACGGTAACGCTAGTACCTGTTGGGTGTGCCCTGAATTTAACCCTGGCTAAATTCCACTCTGGACTTGAACAATCCAGCCTCCTTACAGTTCCACCTTCATTCATTGTAACTTGACAGCTTTCTGCCCATAATGGCACATAATAGCTGCTGCATGTCACCCAGATGGGCACTGCACTTCTGGGGCGGATAAAGTGGGAGTCTCCTCTTTGCAAAGCCCTCTGGGATCCTTGGCATGTCAGTGCAATGAATTAAAAGCAATGTTAACCTTAGCCCGCTTGTCTGAGGTTACTTTAATACAGGATCAGAGACTGATAGCAAGCGTGCATAAGGGACTGCACACTTTTAGACTGAACCCAAAGACTGAATCTCCCCACAAGTGGCTTTTGTTGAAAAATAAATGCTAACTGTTTTGGGTGGTTTTGACTCACCCAACCCGTAATCTGGGTTCATCCAACAGGAATGGAGAGCGCAGGCGAACACGGCCACGCTGTGCAGAGCTATGTGCTTGTTTTGTTAAATGGGTGAATGAGCAGCAATAACTAATGAAGAAAGCTTAGACAATGAGACTCCTGTGACTTGCGAACAGCACCGGGTGTGAGCCCACACTGGCTCCAGCAGGGACAGGCAGCAAAGCACAGCTGTTTATCCCAGCATAGCTCCCTGATTCCTGTGCTCCCCAGTTCCCCTCATGTCAGGCCGGCCCCAAGCACAAATACAGCTCTCCTTTGGGCACATTCTCCAGGCAAGAGGCCATCCCTCCAGAATCCACAACACTGGAGGAATACTCCCACAGGCCCACTTCTCTGAGAATGTAAAGCACTGCATTTATACCAGAGCTGCCTCTTGCTGCTTAGAAACTGCAGCTAGATAAACAGCCACAGACTTACTATCCTTCTGACACAGGATGCTGCAGAGCACAAGTAGCCAATTTTAAGCGTACATGCATGTGCATAGATATACGGCCTCAGGACAAAAGAATTGAAACCTTGTGTTTATCATTGCCATAATCCAAGATAACGTCTTTTAATCCAGTACACACCTCCCTACAATGTAACAAGTAGCTCTGTGCGTCTTTCTTTTGCCTTTATTATAGCCTTTGGATTTCTATTACAGCTCTAGCTTTTATCAGATCAAGTCACAGGTTACTCCACCGGACTGGGACCCACTGCTTGTGAAAGTTATTCAAAATACACACATTTAATTACTGCGCAGACTCCAACATCAGCAGTGGTGTACATTCAGTCACTGCTTTTAGAAGGATAAACCTCCTTCCGGTGCAGTGGTAGTGGTGGTGCCAATGTACTTACAGTAAATGTCTCGAAACATGGCTTCGATCCCTGATTCTTCAGTCACACGATCGTTGGGAACACCTGCACTGCTGAAATACTCCACATCCGGACTGAAGCACCTCCGTCTTCAGCTGTACCGGCAGGTGTAATGTCCCCAAGGCCTTTGGCTGTTAATCTGGATTGTTTTTCAGCACTACGACAATTGTCCAAACCAATGCTGCCATATTTGAATTGCTGGAAGATTTCATTTCAATTTGTTCCTAGGGTATTTTTGAGTTGCTGTTCAGATTATGTTCTTTTGAACTTCATACTCATTCAGCTCTGGTATGTAGCCATGAACATTGTTGTAGACCATAAGGAAGCAGTGGTCTAACTCCTAACTACCAAAGCCAGCTCTCTGACTTCAGCTAAGAAACAGCTGAATGAGATCCTTCGATCAATTAGCCACTCATTACCAAACACGCTAGATGGGCAAATGGCCTCCTTTTGTAACAGTGCTCCTGCTTCTTCCAAACTTTAAGTGCTGTATTGCAATAAGCCTTTCATTCAACACATTGTCACTGCCTCATTCCTGGCTGGTAACTTTATAATGCATCTTTAAAAAAAATCACACAATAGTTATCTGCCAATTAATATTTTTAATTAGCCCTTTAAATGTTTTGCACATTTCTTATTAAAGGTTCCAGTGTTTCTGCGAGTTTTTATTTTTTTTATGATGTTTGCGTACAAAGTTACGGAAGAAATCTCCAGCATAATTATAACCAAGCCTGGAGATTTACCTCCTTGTTGAACAAGAACTGCTTCAGCCCCTGGTTTGGCAGAATGAAAATGATATCATAGTATTGCTTCTTTTGTTTCTGGATACAACATGAAAAAGTATAGGTGTTCTTACCTTGCAGTGTAGACCACCAAAGTTGATGCTTTGTCTTTAAATATAGATGCAGGCCTTCAGTCTACCTTAGAAAGCTTTTATGAAAACTCAATTTGGAGTAGGAGAGTATTCCATAAAACCTAACAGCTACCTGGAAGAGACTTCTAAGATCTAGTTAGATCAAACCATATGTCAGAGACATGTAGGTGATGCATATTTTCATATCTGATTTAAAAATGACTAGAAACTCCATCTATCCGAGTATTAGATATTTGTGCACTTAGTTATTTCATATGTTTTTGCCATAAACCTTTTTTATCATCACCAGCAGTAAAGCAGTAAATGTTTTAATTTTAGCTGGTTTTGGTGTACTCTGAGTGGGAGGGGCTGACCCATCTTAAGGTAGAGAAGAGTTGTAATCTCTACCTCAGTCTAGTTTGAATTTAGTTGTTTTGTGTACACCTGGTAATCGGTTTGTGAGCCTGTTAAAGGGCTTATTTACTGTAGTGTTTGTCCTGGCTGTTTTATTTTTTCTTTTCAAGTGTGTTGTCTACGTTCATATTGTCTTTTTCGAGAGCGTTGCAAATAAAAATACCCACCTGCTCTCACAATCAGCTCCAGTGTTTGGTTTGTAGCTCCTGCTAACAATGAGGTGCTGACCACAGAGCTCGTTTTTACAGCAAGCAGTGAAATTGTGCTTTTGGGGATTGGCTGCAAAATTGAGATGGTATTGTTCATACATCTATGTTTCCTTCGGCGATCTGGAGTATAAGGTGTTAATTCTTTTCTTGAAATTAATTGCATAAATGGAACACTGGCTTGCCAATATTTGCAATGATGCCAGTACCCACTGAATGAAAGAGACACACTGGTTGCCTGAGTGTTACAAGGTAAAATCACTGGGGCATTCAGAGTGCAAGCATCCACTGTTATTGACCTGGAGCAACTCTAGGGATAGCACTGCAAAAGACCCAGTGTCAACAGAAACATCAGAAGAGCCAGGCAGGGCCACCTACATGATCACTTCTGCACACCAGCATGTTCTTCCAATGGAAGTGCCATAAACCTGTTCCTACTGGTATCTGATGCAGGAATCTCTGCAACGGCTCGGTGTTGCAGCAGACCCTGGATACCGGCAAAGAGTGGAGTACCTTTGTTCCATAGAATGTTTGGCGATTTAAATACAGGAGATGCTAAAAATGTTTTTGCTGGATTTGTGTGCTACATTGTTGTGTTGTGAGTTTATTCTAAACAGTTGATACAACACAGGCGATATTTCCAGTTTAAAAAATCTTTTTGATGTGTTAACTTATAACAGACCCACGAGGCACTCTGGAAAATAAGTACTGCTCAAAAGAAAACTCCCCTCCTTCGTTCAAAAGGCGAAACATTTCACATGCTCTGAATAACATGTAAAACATCTTAAATTTTACAATCCACACTTACATAGGCAAAACAGGTAAATGGTCACCTCTTTACAGTGCAAAACCCAGCATATCTGGTTAGACACAGAAAGTAATTGACAAGTGACATGCTTAAACAATTAGTTTTAAAGGATGAGAGCTTTGTTACAACAATTGCAACACAACACAAATATCATCCTTAAAAAGGAGCAATCCTAAACATTATCCATCACCAAATAACTTTTCTGCTATGGGGTTCATGTCATTGGCCATCTTGATTTGTAGCTAATGGCAAAGGCCACATGTACTAATCATTTATTTTGGGGTAATGCTATGTACTATGCCACTACAACTAGGAAATCATACACCTGCTAGTTTTTGGTCCATCTGATCACTCCATTTAATAATGGACCCCTTCACTAGATCGAATAATAAGTTATATTTGAACCCTGTAATTGTTTTTCATTCCTACAGGAGGCTGCCTTTGAATGATTGTTCTTCCTAACTTGAACTCTCCAACCAGATCACAGAAAAAAACAACTTGCAAAGGCTACAACCAAGCCACGTGTTGGTTCAATTAAGGGTTTTTGTTTAAATAGGTTGCTCAGCTGCAATGAAAACCTGCAGGTTTCTGGGTTCCCAGGACCAGACTTGGGAACCAAATATAAATCTGGCTTGTCAAAAACATTCCCATGAATCATAGCAGATCACACCCCATGATCAATTTTATTGGTATCCTACTTAAAGTCAGTGTTCATCTTGAGTGCATCATTCTGCCTACACACTGAGTATCCAAAGTGTTTCAGTCAGTACACTCACAAGCTATAGACTTACACTGTCACAGATCTGAATTTTGTCAGCCCAGAGGCGCATGGGAAATCATTACTATTTTACTCACAACGCAGTGCACTGTGGGTCGTGAAGGAGACAATGCAGGATCAGGCAGACTAGACTTCCTTGTTCTACACCTCTGCCCCAGGATCAGGATGAGTAACCCTATCCCTCCGGCCAAAAGCCAGATGTTCAACTCCGTCACCCACCACAGGCTACAGCAGCAGGGTGCAAAACACGGCCGGATGTTGCCTCTCCGTTTCCCTAAGAAGCTGAAGAGCAGCTAAGTTTCAACAATGACAAAATGAAATAATGTGACAGGATACTTTGCAGTACAGATAGGACATGAGAAATCGTTCTCAAAAGAAAGGTAATTCATAGTTAAGAGTCTTGCATTGGCCCACTTGAGCTTATATAATGGGTTACTAGACATTCGTATTTCAAAACTACAGACATCTCCCCAAACACAGCCTTTAACCAATAATAACACTGTGATTTTTTTTCTCATTTAAGGCTTATAGCGTCTGTATAGGAAGATCGGCGAAGTGTCTCACTGAAGGATGGCTCCGTGTTTGCAAGAACACGTCCCCAAGTGTATAGTTTGTCACTGAGAAAGCTGTCGGCCGAAGTCTCACAAAATTTGAGGTTACTTGGACAAAACTGTCATAAAATAGGACAGTCTTGTCAGCCTTGACTTGGTTGACATAAAATATTCTGATCCTTCAGGAGTTACAGAAGTCATTCTACCGTTGAGTTACTGTATGAGTGAACAGATGTGTGCTATGGGGAGTATAAATCAGCCCCTCTTTTGCTCAACTTAATAAATGTAATTATTTGTTTATTCTGTCAATTCCCCGCTTTTGGCATCACAATCAGAAGTTCAACATTCTTAAGGAGAAGTTTAAAAGCTCGATTCATGCAGGCGCAGTACATCATGGAGACAGCGTCTTTGACATTTTTTCTATTCCCTGAAAAATGCTTTATTTCTCTTGAGAGCCACAAAGTCAGATCTGATTTGGTTAAAAACAGGTCATCCCCCGCCCTCTGTGCTGCAATCCCAGCCGCCTCATGTCTGTGGATGTTCCTGGGACCTCTCCCCTCCTTCTCTTGTTCAGCACAGTTGCCATATTGCCATAAGGAGCTGGTTAGAGGCTCATTAATCAGCAGTGAAATGTGGATACCAACATCCACAGCAAAGTCAACACAGGTTAGTGCTCCTGCAGGGAGCTCCACTGACAGGCCCAGCAGCCGGGGGCCGGATTTCTTCACAGGCCACCTCCAGGCACTCTCTCTCTCCTTCTTTTTTTTTTGCAGTGTCAGCTTCAAGCTAACTCAACACAATCAATAAAGTCAGGAGAGAGTGTGTGTGTGTGTGGGGAGGGGGTTTAGGATGCTGGTGGAATTTTCGTATAGAATGTTTTCCCCTTGCAAAAGTCCTTGACCCCAGCTTGACTCCAGACAGCTCTCTCCAGAGCGCGCACAGCACTGCTCACAGTGATCCCGGCTGACAGCAGCCTTCGATTTCTGGGTGAGGGCTAGCTCATGAAGTATGAGAGGCAGGAGACGCGGAGGGTGTCGAGAGTCGAGCTGAGGAAGATCCAGCAGGTAGCGTCGCATTGAAAAGAGACAGATGTATTATGTGAATTGAAATATGTCAAACATGTTAATGGAAACACCCTCTCCAATTGTGAGTACTGAGTCAAAGCTAAGACATCTTATCTGCCCTGTATGGGTCTAGAGAGCCGTGCTCCGAGTGGCCTGGAAAGAAAGAGGCTGAGATAAATTCCACTGTTGACCAATTTTTTTGCATTTTTCCCCCCTCTCTTTTTATTACCCATCACTCCAGCTAATTTGACTGGACTGCGCAGACAGATAGAGTTGCACTGTTTCCATTATTCTTTTTCAGGGAGGTTTTTTTTCTCCTTTTCTAAAATGTGGGCCTGTCGCCCTGTGCTCTTCCCTTCCATTTCTCCTCTCGGTGCTCCCCCTCTCCTGCCAGCCCCCCCGCCACCCCAAAGAAGGCTGGCCGGCCGCAGAGAGCAGGTCGAAACGAGGTGATTAAGATTTCAAAAGCCTCTCCATACTCCCCCCCAGCCCCACAGCGCCTGTATTTAACATCTGTAAAGCTGCCAGTCAGCCTGGCCAAGGTAAATAGCCTGGCTCTGGGTTCAGAGGTGAGTGGGTCGAAATGTTTTCCTTCGCCCATGACGAACCAGCCCAGGGGGCCCCCAGGGGCCTCGGATGGGGGTCACTGGGCAGAAGACGCTCCCCCAGCTCCCCGCCCGCTGGCCCTCGCTGCATCTGTGTACACAAACCCTCATTGCTCCCCCTCAGCCACTCCGCATTTCTCATTAAAAATTATTGCTGTGTCAACACAGGAGGCCGCCTGCCTCCTCTCTGGAAAATCCATTGATTTCTGTTTTCCTTTGTTTTGTTTGTTTTCCCTAAAAGGTACAAGCAAGGAGAGGAGTGAAGTCATCTGCTGCTACTGAGTCTTCGAGTTTTTTTCCAGGTCCAGTTTAAGAGCGACAGCTGCCAACCTGTTTGTCCCTCCACATCCCTGCATTTGTCCTGATCCCGTCCTCACTCCGCCTGGAAGCACCAGTTCTTTATAAATATCTCTTTAGATCACTGAAATCAATTGCACGAGGGTTCTGAACAGTCCCAGCCGACAAAGTCGTCTTTATTTGTGGCACGTGTGGCAGAAAGGTGCAGTAAGTGTGTAAGTATAGGGGGGTGTTTGGTAAAAGTCAGAGATGAGGCAAAAGGTAACACTTTTTCCACATTGATTGCACGTGCATGAGTTCTGCGTCTGGTGTCAAATCAAACACTTTTGTGCTTAAACCATTGCTTGTGCAGTTTAAAAACAGTATAGGAACTAGGAGACCTCTGCTTTCACTGGGTTTTTGTCCTACTGGAGTTGTGTGCATACAAAGAACTAACACTGTCTTCAGTCGTCTTAACCGTGAGGTGAACATGAAAATGGGGTGAAGCCACTCAGGGGGCCACGGGAAGCGCAGAAGGGGGCGCAGTGGAGAGGATCTCTCTGGGGTCACCTCTCAGCCACAGGTAGCACCCCACCCTGTGCCTGCTGGGGAAACGGAGGGAGAGATGGAGAACATCCAGGAGCTACGACATAGGCATGGGCACACCGAGGCAGTGTGGAGGCAGGGCTGCAGCGCAGAGGGAGAGAAATGGTCCAATCTTTAATCTTTCACAAAAGCAGGGGACGGAAATCAGCAACACAACGCTACATCACGGACAAGCTTAGCGACAGCCAACACATCAGAGAGCTACAAACTGAGCTGGAGGGCCATGGTAAATAGGGTGAAAATGAACCATCACACATCTTCTGCATCACTAAGCATAACAGCAAGGACCAGCTCATTACTCATACTGCTGGCGTCCTGGCACATCCCTAAATCACTCCCCCCCTAACAGACCCATCACCCCACACGAGTGCCCTTCTGTCAGTGTGGTCCACTCTGTAGCCCTGCTGCACATCCCTGTGGCAGAGATTCCCACACTGCTCCTTACCTCTCCCCAGCAGAGGTCCTAGTGTCCCAGGCAATTCTCCAACAGCAGCCCGGCCTCCTGCTGTCCTATGTCTTGAGGACACTAGTGTCCCGTTATAGCACATCCCACTCCGGGCCTGTCGTGACCTCCAACGATCCCAGCAGTGGAAGCACTCCAGTGAGTGACAGCAGCAACCGGGCACCAGTAGCCCAAGCACGGCCTACAGTGTGTGCTGGGAAGGGAAACTCAGAAAACCCTTTCTTCCTGCCAGCTGATTTCTTCTCTTGTGAGCAAGTGAGCAAACAAGCAAGGAGAAAATAATTCCCCCTAATTTCTGTTTTTACTGGTTTGTCATCGGTGTTCCAGGACAACAGACTTGAAGACTTGGGTATTCAGAACGATTTGCTTCCTTGCTTCCTTTATTATGCCTGATGGGATCATTTGCTTTGCAGCCAGGTATATAGACATAACACAATACACAAGGCATTTAACACAACATGAACTTATTAACAAATAAAAAAACATACAGGCAATAGATTAAAAAACAAGTCAGAAGATTTAAATCATCTTCTCAATCCAAAGCAGATCAACAAAAATATATTATATAAAATATAAAAAAAAGTTACTTGTTCAGAATCAGCAGATTAACAGCTGTGGAATTAAGAGATTCTACTGTTCTTAAATAAAGGTAGACTCAATCAATACCCTAACTGAAGGAGCTCATATTCTCTGTAAAAACGGTGGTCATGAGTCAGTATTGTATTGGTCTTCTGAATGACTGGTTTGGTATAAATGTCTGTTGTGCACCGATGATTTTACTGACTGCTTTCACTATCCTGCCCAGTCTATGTTATTTAGTGTATCTGGGTTACCAAACCAGCCTACTACAGTGAATGTAAGAAGAGATTCAATAAAAGCTCTACAAAATAAGGTCATCATTGTACTGCACACATTAAAAAAACAGAATTTTCTCAGGAAGAACAATTACTTTTGGTTATTCTTTCATATGGTATCCATATTATGCATTACTCAGGTTTCCAAATCTACAGGAATCACACCTTAGGTCAACAGTGGCATAAACAGGAAGAGGAAATTTCTCTTCCAAGATGTGACGTCAGTGTGCAAAGGCCTAGTCATCGCACAGTCTCACAGAAATCAAAACTCTCTTTCTTTCCAAAAAGGTAGAATGTACTTTAGAATCATTTTTGAACTCTCCAAACAATTCGGAAAAGAAGCTTTTAAATATCTTCTTTTCCTTATATACCTCAGGTATCGGCAACCGTGCACAAATAGTCTGTCACATGCTGTTACTGTCCCCAAGGCAAAAGCCTTCAAGTGGCCTACTGTAAATAACACTAACAAGTTTACAGCCCCCAGAGCAGAGTGCTGTAAAATAAACAATGGTTAAAGACAGACAATTACCCCCTAATGAGCCCTACATGGTTTGGACAATGAGGTTTGGTTTTCTCTCTGCTCTCTTCACTAGATCGATGTCTGCTGCAGGTTAATAGCACAGAGGTCCATCTCCTCTAATGGCTGTAAAAAGAGAGAGTGTGCAACTGAGGTCTTTATCGACTGATATACTACTCTCTGCACGGGCTGTAGAGCAGAGGTAAGTGTTCAGTCTATGGTTAGGAAATGTTTGCTGTGCAATGTCATATTAAGATATAAATTAGAGGTTTTATTATTTTAAATAAATCAATTAATGTGTAGGCAGGGTGTGCTTAATGCTTGTTTAATCGTGCATCAGTATTCATAGTCTTTATCAAGGGCTGTTAATGAAACACTGAATAGAGATAGATTTTTCATGACTGATAACTGACCCTGGTCTATTTGGACACAGGCTTTAATGAAGGCACACAGAAAGAGGTCCAGTTTGGGGTTGAAAAGCAGAGGTTCAGATCAGGTCTGGGTAAAAGTTACTGTAGGTGTCTTGTTATTCGTTGAAACTCCAGGGATGGAAGTCCCAACTTGACAGAAGACAGTGACTGTTAACAGAGGACAGTGCCTGTTGGCGGAGAACAGAACCTGTTGACTGGAGACAGTGCCTGTTCACTGAGGTGCCTCAGTCAACTGAGTGCCTGTTCATTGGGAACAGTACATGTTGAGTGGGGACAGTGCCTGTTGACAGAGGACAGTGCCTATCAAAGGGTGATAGTTCTTGTTGACTCGGGACAGTGCCAGTTGACTAGGGCAGTACCTGCTTACTGGGAACAGTTCCTGTTGACTGAGGACAGTGCTGACTGGGGACAGTGCTTGCTGACTGGTGGCAGCTCCTGTTGATTGAGGACAGTTCCTGTTGACTGGGGACAGTTCCTGTTGACTGGGGACAGTTAATGTTGACTGGGGACAAAACCTGTTGATTAAGAACAGTGCTTGCTGACTGGGAACAGTGCAAATGTTTTTTGCTTAGAAGATTCTATCAGTCTGGCTATTTTCCAGCTGTTGTAATGAATAATCCTTCAAGCTCAAGGCTAAAAACCACATCTGCCCCACAAACTAGGTAGTGACTGCCCCTAGTAGTGCAGCTAAGGAAACTCTGCGTGATGGATATTATTTTTCAAGGGTGATATATCTTCTGCAACTTCGTGCTGTCCCCCCTGTTGATGCATTATTTTTTAAAAAGCAGACTCGCTGCTGTCAGGCTGTACTCACTGTGATGTGATGCTGCTGGTATGCTGTGTGTGCTGGATATAGAAATACTGCTGTGTGAAACAGCACACCAGATGCTGCTCTCTGCCTGGACACCATCAGAAATATGATTTTTACTCTCTGAGGGGATGGGTAATAAAGCGTTTCAAAAATAAAACAAATGAACAGAATGCAATTTCACAGGTTACAACACAAATCGGCCGATAACTGTCTGGACTCTTTCCAGAAGAGTCCTTTCGCAGTGTGTGCGTGGAGAACGCCGCGTGTGTGTCTAATTCCAGAGTGGGGGCTGTGAGGAGGCTCCCAGAACCCCATCTGACAGCACTCTTGGCCTGGGGAGTGGGAGGACTGGGATGTACTGGCCTGTCTCACTCACACAGACCTCGAGACAGCTGAGCCCTGAGCAACTGCACCACACTGCTTGAGAACTCACAGCAAACTGCATTCACACACAGAGACGCTCTGGAGGGTCAGCGTCAGCCCAGGACACCGAGAACACACACACAGCGCACACTCCCAGAGGCGAAAAAAAGCCAGGACAGTCTTCTACAATATGCCTGTTTAACATGCCTGTTTTTGTCAGCCACACTACCACAATGTGTCAATTGATTGAGATAGAGGCTTTGAAGCCTATAGTGATTGTAATTATTTTTATTAAGCTTCCAAAAAGTAGCAATCGTATGATTTTTTTTCTACTCACTCTTGAAGCTGTTTGTGTTTGAAGATTAGGCAGACTAGCAACTTCACACAGGTTCCTGGATAAAAAGAGCTGATCCCAAGAGAGAGTCTGAGTCAAGGCTTAGAACAAAGTTTCAATATGCCTCCCAGAGATCAAGGTCATCAGTGCCCAGAAGGATGTTTTACTGGCAAGGAGTGAATTTCTTACCAGACAAGGTTGGTTCTTGTCCAGATTCTGACAAAGTTCATGCTGGGGGCACCCACAGTAGACATTTTTTAGGATGGCACCTGGCGAAGGGCATATCTGCCATCACCAGGATGACTGGAAATCTCACCTGCTTGGTTATACATCTCTAGAGGATGGTGATGATGGGCATCATCCCTGTATATCCAACCTGTGGAGTAGTATATCTGGGAATAGAGCCCATGGCACCAGTGGGAACTTGAATGAACTTGTCAACCAGTAGGTGGAAACCTGCACTGTCATGGAGCTGCTCTCAGAGGTGGGAACAAGTGTAAGATTCTGTGGGCTGGGGTTGCCCGGTGGTGAAGGGGTCAAGGGACCGCGCAGGTCAGGAGAAGAGAGCACTACTGAGACTGAGGTCCAGACCAGGCTGCACAGGACCCCTGCCTACTTGATCACGAAGGTCTCACAGTGATGAAAACCAGAAACTGGGATGTTCAGCTGGCAGATGGGAGCAAACATGGTGTCCGCCTGGTCACTGTTGTGCTCCCAGGCGCAGTGACATGATGCTACAGTATATTCCCCTGATAGCTCTGGGACAGACCAATACAGAGGGGGCTACCCCCTTGGCATTTGCCAAGACCCAGCAGCTGCTGCATAAAAGAGCTGAAGAACAAGGTGGCGGCCAGCAATCTCGCCACTAGACCGCGCCGTTCAAAACTGCAGTATCTAAGCAATGAAAATAGCCCCTCACCGACGCTTTCCAATTCCAGGTGTCATCAGGCAGATCCTCATACTGCGATTGCATCACACAGCTCCTATAAAAGGCCCAACCCTCCTGGAGCAATAGGGAAGCCTCTGAGTACGGGCCAGTCCTCAGAGCTGCAGCGGCACTATGAACTGCAGGCAGAGCAGAGTCCACACTGATAAGCTCCCGGAGCGAGCGATATTGCGGCTTGATATTTTAAGATAATAGTTTGATCTGATTTGCAAAGCAAACAGGAGGAGATGGACACAGAGATAAAAAGCCCTGTCATCCTTAACAGGAGGGGGAAATAAAAAGCTTTAATCACTGTCATTGTCAAGATGCTTTTACAGGTCAGCTCTTAGACATACAGAATATCTCCTGCTGAAGGATGAAATGAGCCGTAGATATTTCTAATAAGTATTTAAGAAAGTAATAAGAAACAAACAGTAGGAATTGCTGTATAGTTATTTACAGACAGTCGTGTGGGCCAATGATCACTTAATTAATCAAGCTTTGCTGACTGTGCACGTCAGCCAGTCTCTCATTCGGCTTCACAAAAATCCTAAAAAACGTCAGCTAGGAAACCCTGGGCAAAAAGCAATGTTGGTTTTCAAAATAGCTTCCTCCGAACAACAAAAATGAATCACTTATTACATTTCCAATTCTAAACATCCGTGAGCCTACATGTTACTAAATAAAGGGTATTTGTATTGCGGAAAAACATAACAGAGTCACTGCCAAGTAGTGAAAGTACTGTTTCCTACTTGAGTGGATGTGGGATTTCAGAAAGTTTCCCAAGAATCCTGCTTGTACAGCAGTGAGCAGCCCCGTGCGCCACCTGCCCAGGCAGCGATCAGGTGAAAGGTGAAAGGTGAAAGGTGCTGTGGGAAAGACAGCAGAGAAACCCTCATGCTCCGCCACCTGCCTCTCTCTTTCACAGCGCCTAACGGCTGCACAGCTCGCAGGCTGGAATAATGCTGGGTCAGTTCTCTTCCTAGCCATGTAATCCACATTTGACTTTCCTTATCCCTGGCGACAGCTGTTTTTATTTTTACTAGCAATTACTGCTCGTAGGTATTTAAGGCATGTAATTATGGCGGACACATATGTGGGAAGCAGCCCTGACACAGTATTTCATGTCCTGGGGTCTGTCGCTCTGGGAAGGAAACCGGAGTTTCTCCGCCAGGCGTCAGGGCACTGTCTGACACAGGTCAACACACAGCACACCCTTACTCCAATTTGCCAGTCTTCTCAGGCCATCAATTTCCCTTCGACAGCCCCTCTTTTGTTTGGCTTTCGAGTAGGTGACTATAAATTCAGGAGAAACAAAAACAAATGCAATCGTGTCAGTTTGGTGTAAAGACAACATGTGGCAATCACAGATATACATCATGCCTGTACGGTTGCTATGATTACAGGTTGAGCCACTTTTCCGTCTTAAAGTATCTACACCCAATTAAACCTCAACAGTATGAAATAGTGGAAATACAGTTTAGACAATCTGAAAACAGGCACAGATTCCAGGAAGATTATAGGATGCTTTGGCAGCAGTGGCAGAGTCTGGCTCCAGGAGAGAGGAGCTCGTCTTGGCCACTAGGGGAGCCTGTGAGCTCAGGCTCGTCCTCACCAGCCCTTCCTGCCCATGTCCTGGCCAGCCTCATCAATCTGCCCACAGCACAATGCTCCCTGACACAGCACCACCAGGCTCGCAGGGGAACCCAAACACTGCGGCGCAAAACGTATTTCCTTCCACCACCACCCCCAGCTCCACGACTATTTAAAGACTTCACACAAGAAAACACACATCCAAGGGAAAAGAGACCGGGCTGCTTAAACAAATAGCCCACGAAAAGAAAACTTCCCCGTCGTTAAAAAAAAAAATACAGGGAGCTCTGTAATGTGCCGGGCTGTTTGCTTTCTCTGGCAGTGTGGCCGAGCCACGGGGAGCAGGGGTGAGCGATCCAGAGAGGACACTCCTCCAGCTGGCTTGGCTCTGTGGCCCCGCTGCCATGCCCTGGCAGGGACAGGCTGCTGGGCAGAGGGAAGAAGAGAGCCCACACACATCGACCGGGCTTCAGCTTTGAAGGCAAACTCCACAGAGGACACTTGGCAACTAAGAACAAGCAAGACCCATGGGGTAACACAAGAACGGGGCAAACCATCGCCTCTTATTCTCACTGCTGACTCACCAGGGCGTCCACACTCTCGGGACAACTGTCCACCGCGAGCAAAGGGCACACTCAGACCTTTTTTTCGAAGGTGGACTTGTGCATCCAGCATAACACCCCTATAGAAATGTAAAACTGTAACAACACCCAAAATCTTCATAGTTCAGGTGGGGAGCTGAGTCAGCATGCATAGGCTGCAAAGGAACAAGTAAAGGTTAATTCCAGGCTGAGAAGAGAAGAAAGGAAACACAACGTTTTGGCTGTGGAGCCTTCTTCGGGTGTGGACACAGCCGAAACGTTGCGTTTCCTTTCTTCTCTTCTCAGCCTGGAATAAACCTATTCCTCGTGCCTTCGAAATCTTCATAGATTGGTTCTGAAAGAGGTCTGAAAGATATAGCAGGCATGAAAGTATTCATAATTATACATAGCATTTGTCACAGCAGAGATATGAATTAGGTTTACACTTATGGTTATAAAAGAAGAGGGAATTGAATCATAATGAATAATTATGTACCTGCTATGCCCATTGGAAAAGAATTAAAATACTATCATACCTCTGTACTGTATGTAGCATCTTTAAAAGTTTTATTTTGGCTACATAAGACTGCTTTTCAACAATGTTACAATAAATCAAGAAAACATGCTGCTGATAGCAAAGATAATAAACGATGATTTGCAACAACCCCAGAAAGAAAGAACACTAAATGAATCTGACTTTCATTTGTGTTTTATTCAGTCTGTAATCTTAATGGCCTAATCAGTCCTGAGACAAATACTTCACAGTAAACAGAAGATCACATTTACACAGCACCTTGCAAAATTATTCACCCCTCTTCCAAGTGTGTCCCCTTTTTCTGAATTGCAAATGATCTACATGCATGTCTAAAGAGGATATTTTTAATCAAAGCTTGAATGCTCAAGCTGAACACTTTCATGACCAAAAAACCTTAAATGTCAGCATAAATTGCAAAGAAAAATAAAAAATAAATCCTAATTTACTGTGTACAGTATAACTAAACAAGACTGCTGTATTTAACAAGACTGCTGTATTTTAAAATTCTACATTTGTCCCATAATATCAATGATTAAATATATTTAGATATGTGTTTACTTTTCTGGTTCTTACTATTAGGTGAAAAACAGATCAAAAAACCAGTGCCTGTGCTGGCACATTATATCAAGGCATAATATTCAACTGGCTCAAAAGGCATTTGTTGAAATTCTCTTTTTCAATTATAGCACTACCTGTTGTCTTCCTCTGCTGTTATTAATTTTAATTTTATGATGCTGTGTTTGAGATTAATAAAAACTCTAGTGCTTAATAGTAATGACTTGCAAGGTGACTCACACTTCTGGGTGAATTACAGCTTTTTTTTTTTTGGTAATATGGATTAATAACATGAATCTTTTTTTTTTTTTTGCTTTCATCACTCAAAATCTCAGCAAAGTTTTCTGCCAGCGGCTCCATCCTGCACTCATTAGCAAAGTGCATTGAGAGCCGAGCCCTTTAATTGATATAATTTACCTCGTCTTGTACAGCTTTTCCAAAATCCACACAAAGGCGAGAGGTTTAAAGCCTGATCTTTTGCAGATCACTTTGGAACATTAATCATTAGGGCATCATTACATTTCTGCTCGCTCCCTTTCCCCTTCCCCTAGCCTCGTGTCTCAATAACCTCTCGAGCCCAGCAATGTCTCCTGTTATCTTGGCCACTTCACCCAGCCCGGGCTGCGAGGGCACTGTATTGTTTCATTACTGCTTTTATTTCTTTTTAATAAGAAACATTTTTTAATAAGACACATTAGTCTGGTCTTAGCTACCTCTTTTCATACTATTTAGCTTTGAACTTTCTGCACTAACCCCCCCCTCCCACCCACCCATCCCAGCTACCCAGGTCTTATTGTAAATTGCTCTCCCATTAAAGGTGCTCTAGAGAAAGTAGCAAGCAGGGGGACTGCAGGGACTATAACACTAAATCAAACAACCCCCCTCGCACCCTCCATGCACACTCGGCAACACTGTTTTGTGGCGTGGTGCATTCAAACGCTTCTCCTTCCAGCTCACGGGTTCAAAAGATTGCAATACTGGCTATTTCACAGTTTCGTTTAATAGGTATTGTGGGATAACAAACAAATGGGAAGGCAGGAGAACGCACACAAAAATCGGAGAGGGCTTCATTTCCACAAATTGGACGGAGTCGTGTGCAAGTCGTCCGTCCACCCTGTTCGCCCCATCAGACGTGTGATAGCACAGCTGGGATTTGCTCAGCGGCGTGACATCTGTCTGCCCCTTCACAGCACCCTTTCCACTGGTGAGCGAGTGGTGCAAGCGTGCAAGCGTACAAGCGTGCAAGCGTGCACCTCAGCCTTGCTGATGTGAGTGTGACTGGGCTCAAGCAGTCCCCGTGTCCCAGAGTGAAATCGCAGCTGAACCAGTCGGAAAACTGTATAGCAATCAGATAGCATGATCTAAATACACCAAAGCACTTCTATGTATACACAGTATGACATCTATCTGCCCCTTCACAGCGCCCTTTCTGTAGTGATGTGTCACAGCAGCCATATCACTCTGCAACTCACAACTGGCAACCCACTGAAGCTAAGCAGGTACCTGGATGGGAGAACTCCTGGGAAAAACTAAGGTTGCTGCTGGAAGAGGTGTTAGTGGGGCCAGCAGGGGGCGCTCAACCTGCGGTCTATGTGGGTCCTAATGCCCCAGTATAGTGACGGAGACACTATACTGTAAACAGGCGCCATCCTTCGGATGAGAGGTAAAACCAAGGTCCTGACTTTCTGTGGTCATTAAAATTCCCAGGGCGTTTCTCGAAGAGAGTAGGGGTGTAACCCCGGCATCCTGGCCAAATTTCCCATTGGCCCTTACCAATCATGGCCTCCTAATAATCCCCCTCTATGAATTGGTTTCATTACTCTGCTCTCCTCCCAACTGATAGCTGGTGTGTGGTGAGCGTTCTGGCGCACTATGGCTGCTGTCACATCATCCAGGTGGATGCTGCACATTGGTGGTGGTGGAGGGGAGTCCCCATTACCTGTAAAGCGCTTTGAGCGGAGTGTCCAGAACAGCGCTATATAAGTGAAAGCAATTATTATTATTATAAGTCATAAGCAGGGTTATATCCTTATTTCCCCCTGCTCTGAAAACACCAAAACTGTTTTGATGTCGTGGTGCAGTGGCGTTGTGACGACGGCTCACCTGGTACTTATCTCATCGTAATGGTGTCGAACTGGGACAGAGCTCCTCTTTACACAATTGCCTCATCTTTGTGCATACACGTCTCCGACACCTTTATTATCCACGGATTCCTATTCTTTTTCAAATTCCCCAAAAACCTCTCTTTCCTGTCGCCTAACTTCTCGCCGGCTTGCACTTTTGTGCTGTTGCTTGCCATTTCTGGTTTCAAATTCAGCCGCGACCGGGTGACGTCATTTAAAAAGTTGGGTCAGGCCTGTCAGCGCTGTGGTTATGTTTTCGCTGCCAATGCATGAGAATGGTTTCAGCTGAAGTAGCCTGGACCCCAGTGGCACAGCCAGGGAAGGTGTCCTGGCCCAGAGCTCATCCTGCAGATGGGTTTTCCCACCCAGACGTGCCCTTCCCCAGCACAACAGCCTGTATTGTTACATTTCTGTCTCCATGGCTATTAAGGAGTCATTAGTTTTGTTTGCACTAAGGCAGCAGATTTAATTAATCTGTCACTGTGGCTTTATTGAAGGTCAGAGTCTAATAGTTGGGTTAATGAGAGCACAGCACTTTGGGGGGAAAACAATCACAGCTCAGCTCGGCAGAGCTCGGTTTCAAAAGTGAACACGTCTCCGAGCATTTTGCATGAGCCCACTTTGAAGTTTCTGTTTTTCTAACACTGTTTAAAGCCCCTGCACCCCTGCAAAAGCCTGCTGTCTCATTAACGCAGCAGAACCTCAGTTCGGTTTCCCTGCAAAGAGCACGCAAGTAGGAAAAAAAACACGCTTTGCGTTTGCTTTTATTACACATTTTTTGTGTCATTTGTGTGCTCTGCGTGTTTTATTTATGGCACAGGCACAGTCTCTCCGAGCTCCATCTGGGCCTCTCCGCACAGCCCCAGTGTCTCCATTAGCCAGGGCTGCTCTGGCCCAGTTTGACAGCTTTCTCTTCCAGTTCACCCAGCTCCTCTCGGGTGATGTCAAGGGGTCATACCAGTGAGGCGATGAGAAGCACAGTGCAAACAGAAAGAGGCCTTACACCAGTCCTTCCGAAACGCTTTACTGGACTGGTGACGCGATACAAACTGAAAGAAAATGGCACAAACCTCTTTTGTATTTACAAGACCCCACCTTGTTCTATGAGATGACGGTTGCTCAGATTGGTATGTTGGCCACGTCGGTTGAGGATTCCTGAATCAAGGAATCGCAAAAAGAGGAGCAAGAGGGAAATGACGGAACACGATCAAACGGGAATCCAAATGCCCTATGTGCCGAGCACACCGTGGACGAAACCGTGCGTAAGACGCAGTGAAACAAGAGCCAGAGGACACAGGTGGAAACTATGGGGAAGTGTATATATAACCGGGAGCAGCAGGCACTTCTTTACACAAAGGGTTGTGGGAGTCGGGCACACAAGCTGATAAAACAGTTGAATGGCATCAGTGGATCAGTTACCTATTAACTAGCAGGAGGGCTCCAGAAACCAATAACTCATCTCATTTGTAACCATTCTTATCTTTTTACACTACAATACTGTTGTATTTTGTATGTGGCCCAGAGCTAGCATGATCCCCCAGGTCTGCGGCTTCCATGTGTGTAATACACTTCCTCATTGGAATATACCAGACGGCCATACCTTGGGAATCTGGGAATTTCTTCTTTGAATCCAGATCTTTCAGGGAAATTCTAAGCAGAAACGTTACCGCTCGGGTTCCTGTCCACTAACTGCAGGAACGTAATTGTGCTCCCGTGTCTCATTATCGCCCGTTGCTTTTGTTCAATTTGGTGTTTGAGTCAGGCTCGCAAAAAACTTCACACAGATACAGTATTTTCAAGAATGGGCTCTCTTTCCTTTGGAGAAAATCAAATTGTCCTAACCAAATACCCTTTCAGGCTCGGGTATGAACTATGAATTCGTTGGTCAAGTGCTACGACAGTTCCTTAATTACTACTGGTGTCGTATTTTCTTTTCTAAAAACTGGAGAGGCGAAAAAGCCTGTTGTAATAAAAATGTATGGCTCGTGCTAAGTCACGCTCACACAGACAGGTAAAAAGACCTCAGCCATTGTGTCGCTTTCAATTTGGGGGTGGGGGGAGGGGGCATAAATGTAAGCTGTTTTCACAGACGGTTTATCTACATTTACGTTTCCTCAGCGCCGTGCTGTTGTATCAGTACACACCTGGATGTTTTTTGAAGTTAGCCCCACCTACTGGACTCCCACAACAAGGGTTACAGGGAGTCTGGTTCAACCGGCCACGTTGTCGAAACCGATACCCTGGTTTATTTCAAGAAACCGCTGGATTGGGATCCTTGGATCAATGAGCTACTAACCACCAAACGCGCTAAAGAGGCCTCTCGGCTATGACCTTCGTCATGTTCTTACGACTGACGCTAAAGCAATGACAGGCCAGTCTGTCCGGGGCCTTTTACAAGCCTGCTGAGCAGTCTGTTCACAATCTCACGTCGGGACCAATACCAAGCTGGACACAGCAGGAGAAAGCAACTTCAAAGCAAACACAACCCAATAAATGCTTACGGTTTTCAGAAATGATTGCTCACTTATTCAACGTGTGAGTCGAATCTCTGTAATAAACTGTTAAAGAGCCAACAGATTTTCCCTGAATAAATTAACCTAATTACGTTATTGCATATTTTTTAAAGTATGTTAGTGACCAGGCGTACAGTATACAAGCAAGAAAGTGCGCCTGAAACGGAAAAATAATAACAATACTCATAAAACACAACTTATTTTCAACTAATTGCATATTGATACAAATAAGTAGACTTTTCTTTACATTAACATTCAATGTAGGGTTTGCAAGAAAACAAAATAGTGACTTACAATAACTCCAAACAACGCACTTTGATTTTTGTTATTTATTTATACACACGAATTATCCCCCTTTTCCCCCCATCTGTACATTGCCGGAAGTTTGACATGTTACGATTTCGCCTTTGTATATAAAAACAAATATAGATATTCTGAAACAAATACATTCAACGCGAACGAAAAGATTTTTAAAAACAGTTACGAGCAGTGGGAACACAATTTTTCGGGCCCGCGCTGACACTCGGGAAGCTCAAACCCCATCGTAACCAGAGAGAAACGAGACAAGCGTTTCTCCCAGCGTTCGAGCGACACTGAGAGTTCAAACCACCTGGAGACGGGTTCTGTGAAAGCAGGGCTTTCGTGATATACTTTTTTAAAAGGGTCTAAGGTGCAATAAAGGAGGATTATGAGTTATTAACGGATATAGGCAAGGGGGTGCCCTGCCTGTCTTCTCCTTTCCAAGACTTCACCCTGTCCATTATCCCGTTGCTGAAGGACCTGCTTGTCTTCAATGTGGGTGGAAGGTTCTCGAATGCGGTTGAACATTAAGAGGCTGTGTCATCCGGGGAACCCAGCCCCATTGTGGAGCCCGAGATCTCTCACACCACCCTCTTCACACTTGCGGCGACAAAGCGTGGATTTGGACCCCCGTACTAAGTGCTTTTGAAAGGAAGCTGTCAATCGCGTTCAACTCCGGGGGACGTCAGCAGCGTTTGGGGCTGTTTTTTTATTGTTAACTATAAACGAGCTAGAAGACAAAAATACAGTCCGCATATCGCGCAATAAAGAAAATAAACCATTAACAAATGGACATGGTATGCATCCAAACCATTTTATTAAATCTCAGAATTATCATCTGTTAGAACGGGTAAATATGTAGGTTCAAAAGAGAATATTTGTGACAGGGCTCGGTGAGCTGAACGGATTACACAGGCATATTTTAAAAGCGAAAAACGCGTTAGCTTTGGATGGCCTGTTCCGATATTACTGTTGCCTACTACACGAAAAATATGTTGTTAATATAACCACTGTTCAAGCAGGAACAACATAGTTTTGTCAATATGAACATACGTAATAAAGAAGCAATCATATGTAAAGTCAGTGTTGAAAGGGGCTGCTGAATTAGTAAATCACGCTACTGGTGAAGGTTTGTTTGAACCATGAAAACTCTTAACCGTGTGTGAAATGGTGATGTATTCGGTCTGTTGGTAAAAGTGAGTGAAACGGTCATTTGTATCGACCATATAATGTAATTATTACATAATGAGGACCTTGTTTTAACTCTCTTCGCCGAAAACATACTCCTGCTTTTCTTAATAATGTAATTGAGTAAATGGATTCGGTGCTCCTCAGTATGCGCGTCGCGTTTCAAATTCCACGACCTTTAGCGCGCGGGAGTCCAACAGGGAGTCCGCGTGAAAGGAAATCACTCAGATTGCAAACTCTAAACGTTGGGAGATCGATTGCACCGACAGCTTTCCGCTGGGCTACGGGCTCTCCCGCGCCTTTCGCTCTCCTTTTAGTTTTCGCTGTTGCTGAATGGGGGGCAGAGGGTTCGGGCGCAACCAGAAACAGAAGACGCCAACCAGTTCTGACGGGGCTCCCAGCTGTACAAATAGAAACAGTCTTTCTCCGCGTAGGCTTACTACAACACAAACCTGGGACGCGGAAAAAAAAATGTCTGGGTCTTTGGAAAGGTCAGATTCCTCACCATATCTAATTCAATTTCACAAACGAACCCAAAAAAAAAGAGTCGATCAGCTGGCGGGTTTTTTTTATGCTCAGTAATACCAGGGCTGCGTAGCACACAGGGCCGCGTGTGACTTTTAAGCAGATCAGAATGCGCACGTCGTCGTCGTGCGCTGTTGGAGTAGTGGCAGTGGTGAGGAAAAGTGAGCGCCGGGTGAAGAGAATTTCTGCACATCAACTTTTAAACTCTCGTTCCACATACTTCTCGCCTTCGCGTGTCCTCTGGTGATTAATGAGGGATGAGATAATTGTCCCGTCCTACGATTGTCTCCGAGCCTAGAAGCACGGGCTCCTGGGTGAGTCTCGCTGGGTCTGTTAAAGACATTAGCGCTCTGCACTGGGCTCGCAGAGAGCCGAACAGACAGCACTCACTTCTCTAAATAAACATTAGTCTTAAAAAGTTTGCCCCCGCGACCCCGGGCTGATCGCATTTCATTCGGGCTATTAAGCTTCGTTTTTATATCGCTCATGCAAAGCACAAAGTTTCCACTCCTGAAAATACACTGCCACTAAGATTTTAATGAACACACTTTTCAGATTGTCTGGCGTGTGGTCTTATTCATTTTTAATGCATGCTAAACCTGCATTGGACACAGTACGTTTTCTGTTTCGGGAAAATAAATATTATGCAGCTGGAGGAGTGTCTGATTGTGGAATTAAAAAATAAAAGAAAATCTCAAAATTCCCATATTTGTTAAGTATCACGGTGTAAAGTGTCAATCTGAACTACGTGGAACACAAGTGTGAATTGCACAAGAGCGAAATAAAGGAAACAATGGCAAATTAAATTAATACAGTGTTTCTCTTTAACAGGCGGCTTTCTCTCATAACCAATCGATACCCCCGTTTTAAGCAGTCCTGTGAGGGAGCGCATTAATGTAAGTCGATCGAAGCAGTTCTACAGCTGTCTGACATATCTGTGCTGTTCCGCGCAAGGATCATTTAAACCTTCAGTGAATTGTGGGCCATCGAACCAAATTGTCTCAGAGGTTGAATGGGAAAACAGAGCACTTGAATCCGTGAAAGCAAAGTTAAAAAAAGGAATAGTATTCGCAGGTAACAGTACAGTAAATGCACTGCGAGTCACAAAACAGGCAACTCTCTAATTTATGGTTTACGTAGTTATAAATTAAATTAAAAAAAAACTTCCCTGGAGGTCTTTGACCTGGGCTCCAGATCGGTGTTTGTAACCAAAAAGTCATTGAAACATACATAAGAAAAGGGGATATTGACCAGGCCATTCAAACTGGTTTGTATCACAGGCAACGATAAACCAATTCTTCAGTACTCATTCTTTTTCTGCTCCAGAATAATCCCAAGGGCAAGAGGGCGACTACAGCCTGACAGTAGTTAGTTAGTATTCCCGATTCTGGCAAAATCTCCTGCTCTCACTGAATACATAAAGGAAGAATTAACAATACGTATCTGCAATACTTTGGCTTCTGTCGTGATTATTTGTAATTGAATATACATACATTTTGATGGGGGGTATTTGTAACTTTCATTACATTGAACGTAGTGAAAGTAGTGCTCAATTGGTGAAAATAATAGGATGTCGACCTGATTTGCCAAGTTTATCCTAATCCGCTGGGGTCTGAGTCTGTGTCCACGCTAAATTATCAGATGACATTTGGCCTTTCCGGAAAAGGTAACGCCGGAATAGATTGGGAAAGATAAAATCTTAGTTATTAAATAAGGTTCCCGTTCACACTGGATAACGAAGTCGCGTCACACAACACCTTAACACCGGCCGTGGTTTATGGCGTCTTGAGTTTTGTGTTTTGTTCCCGTCAGGAAACCGTCAGGTTTGCTCCAGCTAACTTTCCAGTCATTCCTCTTCAGCACTGAGGTTAAACCGCCTGTTTACGATCTTAAACCGAAAGTGAAATGAACAGATGTGATCCTGCGAGGGTCGCGCGCCTCGTTCACTCCAGAAACAAGTGCTCATTGAGCTAAATTGCACACTCCTCCGTGCACTTGCGTCTCCGTGTCAGGAAACATAACATTTTCTCAGTGTGGGGGCTGCAGCTGTGATGCTCTATCATGAGCAGGCTAATAGCGTGGGTCACATGTTAAGCCCTCGCCGTTATTAACATTAATATATTTGTGTCCCTCGGCAGCGCATTTAGCGATTTCTGTTAAGCCAACCCATTGTCAAAACGGTTCACTCAAGGCGCAGTGATCCAATGGGTTGCCATGGCGATCATAATGATATTAAAAGAGGAGCCATCCCGTGAGCCCGGGGAAGCACTCAGGCAGGGAAAAAAACCCTGAAGTTAGCATAGTGCACTCCACTTGATGGGAGACGCTTAGAAGTGTATCCATTTGTCGCGGTGAGTTAAAAACCAAACAGTCAAAACCATCCTCCATACTTCTTGCTAGCACTGGGCCCAACGTATAGATCGAACTAGAAAAGTGTGAAGTGTTTGAAAGGCCATAGAAAGAGACTATACCTATATCAACCGCAATAAACTATTTCCCAAATGTTTACCCCTAGGCTAAATGTTTCGCCTAACCGGATCATTGAATGTATTATTGATATTGTTCTTGTAAATTCTAAACGCAGGTTCCGACACAGAGCCGTCAACACTGTGTGCCGGGGATGACGGTATATTCTCACCAGTCTTCTTGATTGAATTTCGTGCGTTGTGGAATTATGTTGTTATTATTAGTAGTATGACTGGTAGTTTATCAGATAAATGGTAATTAATTTAAGCCACATGTAAACAACAATAAGAATTCCACTATACAACTCTTTGTATTAAGCTTATATACACTTGTATATAAGCTTAATACACTTGTGTGTTTATTGTCGTATGTCTTGTGTTGTTGATGTTAAGACTCCAACAACTGAAATAAGCTACAGAGATGTGTTTAAAACGAGTTATTCAAGATCAATGTCTAATTCTTAAGTGTTTTCGGTTTTGTTTTTGTAAAGTGGACAAGATGGTCATTCACAATCACGTGTATAAATGCGTAAACACACAGAAAAAGTCCACACGCACAAAATGTAACCGGGCATTTCTCATTGTTTTGGCGGTGGCATCGATATTTATTTAACATCTGCTTATGCGGTCCTTTTATTTTTATTTTTTAAAAAGTGCTGTTTCTCTGTGGCGGTGGTTCAGAGTTTGTGTATAAATCTCCTAAGCAAAACTCAGAGGTGTTACCCATTCAAACAAAATGACCCCATAGTCCGGAAACCGCAGTTTTTGTTTTCCTCTGAGTTGGTACATGTAATGGATGTTCATCGAATTTTTTACACATTTATCTTACTTCCCCGAAAGTAATACACGCCAGGCCAGAGCCCGTTACTGCTGCGTTGTGGGATCAAAAAGAAAATGTATCTTTCAATCATTTGATCCTCTGGGGAATTAAATATCATAGGTAGTATAAATATGCGTATTAACGTGATAAATTGTTAATCGTAATCTAGGCCGCATCCTTTAATTTTAAATAGCCAAATAAACTTGGCTCTGAAACTCCTCGCTTCGCCAACCATCTGTGTTTTTAAAAGCCGGACATTGTTTTGTTACATTACGTCGTCATAGCTGTAGTGCCACTTGTAAAACTGTCAGTTTCGGAATAATTTTCAAAAATGAAGTATGAAAAATGATTAAGGGTTATGTTGTGTATATTTATGTAATCGAACGTCTTTATTTATGGAGTGGCAGGTTTTATAGAGGCCCTTTGATTACCATGTTGTGATCATCCAGCACAGGCGCTAAATATTGTTTTGTTCTGTTTCTTAACGAATTGTAATGGAAACTTAACTTCATTCGGTAAAGCCATCAGGGTGGGTGGTCAGAATACAATACAAACTCCTCATTCCAGAACACTGCTATCATTTAGGGACACTGCACTGGGAGTTCAGTGTTAATGTAATAAGCGCCCACTAACCATACCCACACAATGTGAATAGCAAATAAATATTTTATCCCCTTAGCCTAAACCTCTTTACCGTGCTTTACGAATGTAACAATCATGTGCAAATCACAGTACGAAATCCTAAGGTTCGAAAACGTAGAGCAACCTTATTTTAGTAACTCGCAAAATTGTATTTATTCGTGTTATCTGTACACTGTGCACTGAATGTAGGACTATTGTGAGATTTCAAAACATTGCGATTTTTCTATTATATTTGAAGTCCTCTATTATTGTAATACAGCACAATAATAATAATAACAGCGTAGGGATTCGTTTAATACCAGGTGGTGTCCATCTATAAGCAAACAGAAAGTGTATCTAAGTACTGTACCTGACACTATTCCAGCTTCAGGACCATTGTTTAATTAATACAGTAGGTCCTATCTTCATGATTTATACTCTACGTTTAAAATTAAGAGTTTCAGTACATACAGCGACCTTTCAAGGTGTATTTCCCTATCATTGCTATTCTATGCGATTAAACTCTTGAAATTCGTTTTAAGGATAGTTTTTCCTTTCTGCGTGGGCGTAATTTGCGTATTGATGTGAAATGTTATATTTTAAGGATTCTGAACTCAGCGTCTCCTGCTTTTAAACAAAGGGAGTGCAGTCCCTGAACATATCCCACCTGATGTATCGGCTGTGCGGCGGAATGAATGGAGCAGGTGTCTCGGTTCGTCACGGAGAGTTGACGAGACCCAGAGAAACCCTTCCAAAGTTAATATTGTGTTTCAAGTAAGGCGAACGTGCTGTGCTTTTGGTTTATTTACACATCATAAATTCATTAAGCCGAAGATTCCCTTGTCAACTGGGAAAATATGGGTGGGGGGGGATATTTTTGGGAGGAAAAATCAAATTTATTGCGACACCTCATCCTGGAGTCCCAGTGTCCTGGGAATCTTATCTCATGACGAGCATTCCTGAAATGCTACCGCAGTCCACGCCACAGAAGCAAGAGACGTCCCCGCTTCTGTATCCCCGTGCACAGCAGACTGCTGAGCACAGCCGTCTGAGGGAAATAAGACTTCGCCAGTGGAAAGTGAAATCTAAGACATTTTCGTTCTCCTAGCTCATAAACACAGCGCTTATATTTAACACCTTACTTATAATTATCCCGTCGTGCACATAGTTAAGTCAAGACGTTTGACACGATTTTCTTCCGAGGCACCGTAGTGATTTATAAAAACTTCAATACTCTAGTTTTTGGAAAGATCACATCTATGTAAGACTTATTTAGCCCTTTTCACTCATTTTTATAATGTTCCTTTTAAGGCGTAGTTTAACATTGTCCCAAATACTTTAACAACAGTGTGGTCAGCTCAACCACAGAACACCAAGATGGAAAAAAAAACATTCAGACAGCAGACGTGCAAATCGTCATAATCATTAATTAATTCTTATTATTATATACATTATTATATAACAACTACAATATTAGATCGTTCTTATTAGTATTAGCACGCGAAGATTGGTTTCGTAGCTAGATATTCGTCCTAATAAAGTAAAACTTGGTGAAAAATTTGGCCAGGCTGTTGTAGCACACGGGGGTGTGGGAACACATGAGCCGTGGAAGTCAGAGATGGCTGAAAAATCTTCGGGGGAAAAAAAGTCGTTGTAATTTAGGTGTTGGCAACATACAAAGGACGTGAGATGTGCTTTTGGTACAGGTACGGTTAATTGGAGAAAATTAAAATTAAAAGGCGCATCACTGCATAAAAAAATAAGATCATAATTTTCAATGCTGACGCTCGGTTATTGTTGCTGAAGAAGGGAATTTACCTCAAACTGCAGTCGTGTGGCCAACGGACTGAATTACCCACCCACGGTTCACCCAACGGTGAAGATGATGGGTGACAATTAAATGACCTGTAAGCTGTCCAGGGTTGTTTTCGTCAATTATTTTGTTACTGTTAGTGGGGAAACAAATGGCGACAACGCCGATTCCTCACTCTATGGTCCCCGAAGCCGCTGTCGTGTGAAACGGGGATCACTCCTCGCGCGCACACAGGCACTCCAGCGGCCGCAGCTCATCAAAGCGGCCTCATTAGCATACGAAAGCCGCGAGGAGCCGCGAGCCTGACGGATCAAAGCTGAACCCGCGCCTCCAGATCATCCCAACACCTGTTGCTCAAACACCGCAGGCCGAAAGTTTAATTTTATTTTTCAATATTTCTTTTATCGACGCCGGTATACACAAACAAACAAGACAGAAACAAAAAACCGAGCAAGGGTGTGCGTGTCTGAATGAACGGCGCAGAGTGTCGGAGGTGACGGTTCACAAATGTCTGAATATTTTTTTATCGATTGTGCTGGCAACGGGTTTAGCTGTAGACTATTCGTTTTTGCAGTCTTGTACGTGTTGTGGGTTAAATATACATAAAGAACATACTTTAATGATACTTAACCAAACGCACGGAAGAGTTCAAATCAGCTGTTCGAAAAAAAGGCAATAGCACTTCAAGACAAAAATCAACACACACTCAACGTGTCTATTAAACATGGCAGACGGTTAATCTGAACATATTATGTTATACCGTTTGAACACCACTATTGTCCTGTATTCCAAATTGTAAAAAATTGACAGTGCTACATTGCTTTCTTAACAGTGTTAATCCACGTATTTGTTCGTTTCACAACAAGTATCCCCGTGTGATCACAGTTGTTTGTTTGAACTTCAGGTAGAAAGAATATCAGATGTGCTAACAATATTTAAGAAAACGAGGAAAAAAAGTCCCCTCTTGCTTAATTTTCAGGACTTTGTGTTTACATCGTACAGTGCTGGAACAACACAATGGATTCCCCTTGGACTGGAGCGCTTCAAATTTATTTTATCCAAACCGTTATTTGGAGACTGGATTAAAACTCCACTTACATTTCTAGGTTGTTGTTTTTTTTTGTCTTTTTTCCCATGCACACTTTTACAAACCTACATCAAATAAGACGGACAGTGCAGGGGGCGGGCGGTAGGGTCCCATCTGAGATCCGGTCACCCGCCGGATTGTGGTCTCGGCTCTGCCCGCTTCGACACTCCTCATCCTGCACAATGCCCGGGGAGAAGGCCTCTGTGCGCCTGAGCCTTGTACTCGATTCTTTTTGTCCGAAGACGGAGCTAGTCCTATACAGAAAATGTTAATGTTTTTTGTGCCAGCGGTTTGAATCGCTTTCTTTGTGACCGAGGGAGACGGAGTGCAATACGCACAGGTCTCCACGGCCCCGAAAGACACCGGCTTTCTGTTTTTAGATGCATTGGGTGGGGGTTAGCAATCTTCATCTTCCCCTTTCTTCGTTAAAACAATAAAATACATGTCAAACTCGTCGACTAGATTTGAGATTATTGAGAAATAATATCCGAACCCGGTTTAAATTCAGTTTACAGCCTCTTGTTTCCACAAGTGGGAACGATTTGTAACGCTTAATTCCTGTAAGGCCGTTGATACCTAAGGTCGCTGCTGGCGGAATTAAACATCATTGTTTTGCGATGAATCACAGAGATAGTCTTTCTGTGCTCTCTCAAACTACGGGTCTTAATGTACCCGTTAAAGGTGTTTTATTCAGTTATCCAATTTCACTACCGTTGGTACTACTTTTTCAGGTACAAAATGCCCGTTAATCAACTAATAATAACAATCATGTAAAATCAGCGTATGCTGGGTGAGTCGTAAATCTATTATTATTATTATTAATAATAATAATAATAATAATAATAATAATTATAATTATATATTTTAAAATAGCGCATCCGAAAACGATAATTGAATTTATACAATTATACAAGATTCAAATGTAATCGGGGACTGAAAGTTCATTTACAAAATAAATGCGTGTCATTGTGTCTTCCAATGTTATGCTGGAGCTAAAACAATATTATTTTAACATTTAGGAAGTAAAAAGACAGGCAATACTCGCTATTTTTATATCATGTGAAATAGACGAATATATCTTTAAAATATTTTTTCCATAGCAACACGTGCTACACCTAACAACATAAGAACAAACGAAATAGGATTATTGAAATAGGGATACATTTTACTATGAAAACGGCATCGACCGTTTTAATTGCCTCACAATGTATAATTCAGAATTTTAATTCAACGTCGAAACTCCGGTGGAAAAACCATAATAATTATATTTTATTTTTAATCTTGTTATCAATATCTGTAATCAAAACATGAAATATTCCACCTGATGTGGTCTTTTTATATTTAAATATTCTGCTCTAAACGAAAGCAACAGAACATTGTTTACTTTTTAAGAGAAAAGTCAACTAATAGATTGGGCATTGAAATGTAAAATTACACCGAAAAATTTAGAAAAATTGTATCAAACTCCTCCCCGGGCCTTTTTTTTACTAACTGGCACACAAGTGTGTGGACTACAATAAAGTCAAATTTAAGGCTAATAGTGAAGAAGCGGTTTCACTAGGTACACAAAACACCGCACCTACAGGTGCTTTTTCTCCAACCAATTTAGGGAAAAAATGACATTACAGGAAATCGAATTAGAATTAAAAAGGAAGCTAATGTATTCCCCAGAACGACCGGCTTCGGCGAGTATTCAATAGGTAATAGGTCGCAATATAGAAAACATGAGAGAATATATTCCTATGGACTAAAAGCAAGTAAACAAGGCATCTTTGAAATACAATTGCATATTGTATTGCGCGTTTCTAATGCTTAGCTTTGGTGTTGTAATTCTAAGCATGAGTTACCGTGCACGTTTTCCAAAGGCGTCTTTTTAAGACATTGTTTCGATGTTGGAAACAAAACAAATAAAACGAAGGAGGGGAACTGATAGAACAGGATTTGAAGAGACAGCATTTTACCACGCTTGCACTAGCAGAACTCCGTCCAACTGTTGTTTTTTCTGTTCCAACAATTGCCGCGAAGGTGTAGAACAGAGCGCAAAAAGTACATTCATTGCATTGGACTTGTTATTTGCTTGTAGATTACAGAGCATTAAATAATAACACGTTTCGATTTTACCATTCTAATATACAAGTCAAAGGCTTACAGTCTTTTAAGTAAGTCTTACAGTAGAAATAAAAGACAACGGATTCTGGTACTCGAGAGACACCGAGACACACACCTGAAGAGTTCATCTGCATGTCGCTGGGCTAACCTCCGTGATCTGTTAATACACCGTCAGCGGTCTCTGTACTCCGCAGTTGTACGGCCACTGTCCGGGACGCAGCAATGACAGGGAACGAGGCCACATTGCCCCGTTTCTGATCCGTATAATCGCTGGAGCCTCATGCGCAAATGACCGTGAATCAAAGTGTCGCACGGATTTAATTCGATTTTTAATTCGAAGTTGTATAATGAAATGGTCTACCTGTTTGTGTGCTTTTACAAAGGATCTTGACTCTAATTCTACTAGTAAAAATGTGAAGATTAAAATCCACTTATGTTGGGTGAGTCATAAATCGTTATCTATTATGATTATTAATAATAATAATAAAAAAATAATAATATTATCAGTAGTTGTGGAGCTTTTCCACAAGACGCTATTTTCCGCACGTAGACACTGACATAAATCCATGCACAGCAATCTGTCATGATCTACTCCTAGTGATAATACTTTCCATATCCTGTATGTATCAATAATGAGAATGTACTACTACATAACATTTAAATATTATGCATATTAACCGGTGTTTACCTAACGTAAACAGTCCGCTTCAAGCGATTACACGTTTCCCTGTTTTGTCCGTTTTAAAAGTAAAGCGTTTATTCACAAAGACTAATAATCCAGAACAAACAATCCGATTTTTGGGAAGCACACTCCTGGGCCGAGGTAAGAAGGAATAGAAAAACTTCGCAAACACACAGCAATGCGCCGCTTCTTCTGGAAATAAAGTAAATATTGGAATCCCACGCTGTTTCCAGAGACAACCATTCAGGTTCTCAGTCACTCCGAGCTTTTAAAAATAGCATGAAGCTGTTTAATGTTTCTGTCTGTGGCATTCCGCAAAGACGCTCACTTCAGAAACCAGAAACAGCCTCTTTTCACTGAAGAATCCGCCGAAATATCGGCCGAGGTCTGGGTGGTCCCTGCCAATATGCTAATAAGCCACATTCAACAAAATAAAAGCAGAACGTACACGCAATTAGAAATTCTGAGGGATTGTAAACTATAGCTGTAACCCCACCGATTTAATGCTGAGATCAGATTAAAAACATTTATTGTAGGCGGGGTGGTTCCATTGAAGATAATAGAAAGCAGAGCACTGAGAGAATGCATTCAATGTGAGAAATCGAATACCACGGGACACGGAGCAAAACGCAAGCGCAATATGTGAGATAGAGGAAAAGTCCTTTAAAGACAAGCTGTTAATACAAAAAAAAACCTCCGAACAAAGAAACAGATCCACGTGCACCTCTTTTTACACGCGCAATAACGTCATGTGAGCTCAAACTACAACGTGGTCTTCGCTCACGCCGCGAGCTGTTTACATCGTTTTTCAAGTATTTACTTTTCCTTAATCCACGGCGATGTGTGGATTCTCTAAATAGCATTTAGGTGCCTCGCTCGTGCTAAATAAAGTCGGGGGGTAGATTGACACTGTATTTCGAATGGGTCCTTGTTTGAAAACGCGCACCTAGAGTCAACGTGCAAGAGACCGGGGTCCGATTTTGAGCTGGTTCGAGTGACCGCCTTTGCTTTGTGACCTGTGAAGAACGTGATTAAAGAGGCCGGGTTTTCAAAACGCCGCACAGTCCAGTTAACTGTAAATTAACCAGGCAAAGGTTATCTGATCCCGGGCTGCATGCCTTCTTGTTGGCCAACAATAATTTTCACGGTAATAACAGTACAAAACGTGTTGATCTCTCTATACTTCTCGGACTGCCCCTGTTTTTCCCCAACACGTTATTGCATTGTATCGACTTTTCCTTCTTTTGCCTGGGACCGAGATAGTTGCCTTGTAATCAATCCATCCTTAAAAAGAAATCACGGTATTTTCTGAGAATGGATTTTTTAAACAAATGTATTAGGACTATCGCTTTATTCCATGAGCATTTCGAGTTTTGAACCGTGTCGTCCATCCAGCTTGGTGATTATCTTTCAAACAAAGCCCACTATAGAAAAGTATTTCTTTAGTTTATTTTAGTGTGGGCTCATCGTCTATAAATCCTAAACGGTTTGGAGGCAGGAGCCGATAATTTGCCAAGCTGTGAGACAGAGTGGGGTAAAAAGACGTCTCGGATCTTTAGTACCAGGTGTACCGATGTAGAAAAGACATATACTGTGTATATCTCTCGGGGCGTGCTGCCTCTTGCACAGCGTGCCCTGTATGTCCAGTCGTGGGCCAGTCACTGCGCGTCGATTTCTTTATTCTTCATCGCCTCAACTGCCGTTCAAAGAGAGACTTGTGGGGTCCCAGATTGCAGGCCGCGTAAGAAATCGACAAGGAGACACACAAAAAATACCCCCACTCCCACGACACGGCCGCGCTCTAGGTCCCAGAACAAGCTATTCGGGCCGGTTTGGACAATCACGACCCACACAAACTCCCCTCTCCAGCGCGGACTATCCGCCCTGTTAGCCTCTTCCGTTCCGTTTCCCGTGAAATTGACCTAGTCAGCTGCTCTGCTTCTCTTGCATGTAACTGGGTCATCAATGCTCAAACAACTGCAATAAACACCCAAAGCTGTGGTGCTCCTGTCGACAATGATATACCAAACGGTACATTGGGAAACCTTTTACCCCTAAAAAGAGGAAAGGCTTAAGTTTCCCTTTTTCTGGACTACCGTCTGAATATCCGAAAGCATGCTGAAATAAAAAGCCCATACATCAATGAGCCCACAGGCCTGTTCGCAAGTGGGTTCACGTCAAGTCTATTTATAACGACTTCCCCCCTTCGCGCTTGTGCCACATTAAATAACAAATTAAATTTAAAACGCTTGCTTCGTTCCGCAACTTCCACATTGCTCTTTAATTTTCTGCTGTAAGTCTGGCTGGTGGATTAACCCTGTGCTATTCTAGTTGAAAGCGTTGGGTTACACACTGTCGTGGTTTAACGAGCGCCTGTGTGGAGCTGTACAAGACCGACAGGGCTCACCGGCACTTCACGGGCAGAAATACCACCTTCCACAGCCCACAGCAAACCGGCTAGTCCGCCCTGCTCTTGCGCTGCGACCTAGCCGCCTTTATCGTTGCTGTTCAAAATGCGGTACACCATTCCAGGCGAAGGAGCTGGTGTAATTTTTCAGAGTTCTCGGCTTTTCTTCTCCTTGAAACCATATGGAAAACATAGACGCAGAAGCGCACGATAACCGAATCCAGGCATCAAAGCCTATAGAACTTCTTAACTAAAGGAACTGGGAGCATATTTCTGTGCGCATCAAAAGCTCTGGAGGGCAACGGGGGAGGCCCACCCCCCGATAATGAGCTTGTCAAAAACACCCCACATAGCAATTTAGCAATTTGCACACAGCTCCGGTAAATAAAAGGGCCTGTGCACCCCCTTCAGCTTAAAACATGTGCTTGGCAAACTTTAAAACGGATTCATTGGCCTCCTGTTTTCTCCTGCGGCGAGTCCCGCAGGCTCTTTGTAAAAATCTCGAGGAACAAGCAACTTGAAAGAAGACAACCGACTGTCCTGTGAGAAGATCGCTTTTCAAAAGCAAATGTGTGTGTGGCTCGGCTGTGAGACCGCTCGCTGGGACCCTATTCACCGACCAGAGCGGGGGTCTCCAGCGACAACGTCAACAAACTCGCAAAGGCGGCATTATACAGATTAGGCCAGATGCAAAAAAAATTGCTACTACAAATTAGCACGAACCTACAGATCCTGTGGACCTGTACACAAGTCGTTAAATTATGCATTTCCCCAAAATCTGCGGTGGCCATTAATTAAAGGCCAGTATTATGGCACCATTCCGGGTAATTATTTGTCCTTTCGTAGGAGCAAATCAAAGACGTTATGTAAAAAAAAAGTATCCGCACAGTGAGGATTGTGTCTCAATGACAGGAAATTACTGCATGTTCGTGTTTTGTTTTGCTGGGGGAGGGCGTTATCACACAGCTCTGTCCAGACTCCCTTTTTAAAACGTTTTTTTAAGTAATGTTTTATATTTATTTGACTTCCATTATTACTATATTGAATGTTTACTATATATTTAATACCATATATAGTACTATTGTTATTATTATTTTAAGGTTTAGAAGAGATTCTCAGCTCCGTAGTCAATCTTAGGAAGGCTTTGCCTTTGTGTTGATGTCCTTTTAAGTTTTCACGCCATTAATGGTGTAATTAGCAGTGTAATTATTACGGGTGCGTGTACTGATAACGCCTCTGGTAAGCTCATTCGGACTCTCGCCCACCCTGTCTCTCGCCATGCAGTTTTTTTCGGCCAAATCGCGGATATCTGCGAACGTGCTGAAATTATCCAACAATTAAATAACTTAACGAAAACTTTTTTAAAAAATTCACAGACATTTATTTTTTTTACATCAAAATGACCTAGGGGACATTTTTGTACTTTTTGTTTGTTGTTGTTTTTTTTTATACAGATACCACCATTTTTCACAGATTCGCTCAATAAAATAGATCACAACTGATGCACAACACGGAAACATAATACGAGGTATCACGCTGTACACCAACAATATTATCTATCAACAAAATAATTACAATTTCACCAAACAGAGATTAAGATAATGGGGCATATTAGTGGAAAAGTAAATTCTATTCTTTACAGCTCCCATCGTCTTTTGTAATGTGCTTTTAAAATAATCAAAAACCTGAGTTTTTCGGCCTAGATATTCAGACAGTGCTAAAAACAAACATAAAAAACCATATCAACCACCAAAATTGATTGCTACACAGCCAGTTGGTTGACATTCACGATTGTTTTAAACCAGATACCTTACAAAATGTTATTTGTACTTTGTATGCTGAAGGTGTGACGAACAGACTTTCCTGCGTTAAAATGTAAATTCGGCTGCTTGACCCTAAAAATTACTTTCTAACGCGATTGATTTTCTGTATAAATCTGACATAGAATTACGTTTCTCCCTCAGAGTATGATACATATTTACAAGTCATAAATATATTTTTTGTTTGTTTTTTTTAACTTTTTTTTTAAAAAAGGGGAAAAGAAAAATAGTTAAGTGATCTGCAGAGCCGCAAAAAGTGTTTAAATCCTACCTTCACATAGGATACAGGACGAAAGACAAGTTTTTGATTGTGTGATATATATATATATTTGCTTTTAAAAATGACAGCTGTTAAGGTTTGTGATTTTACTGGAGAAAGCCTGTCCGCCGGCAGACTGGAGAAGGTTTTCGTGAGGCAGGTTTAAGTGGCTTGAGGCGGACGTAAGTGCCGGGGTCAGTACTGCCAGGATTTGCGCCTGGCTGCCCGTCTGAGATGGGTACGGAGAGGCCGGAGTACTCGCCGCGCTGCTGACCCCGATAATGTTGTCTATGGAAAAGGACGGCCTCGCCTGACCGCTGCTGTCCGCTTTCAAGGGCTGCAGGCTGGGTACCGTCGGGCTGAGCTGGGGGTAGAAGGGTTTCCTCGTCAACTCGCTGCCCAGCAGGGACGGGATGTGCGGTGCCTGGAAAATGGAGGCCGGAGACGGCAGGGCGCACTGCGGGGGCTGGAAGGGGAATGCGCCGCCGTGGTGGTGGTGATAATTCTGCAGCTGGATGCTGTAATTGTACCCGTATGGTCCGTACCCGAATCCGGGCAGGAAGCTATTGGGGTCCCGCAGGATTTCGGTAGACTGGTGCCTCTTGAAGCGCTTTCGCCTCCTCAGAAAGCTGCCGTTGTCGAACATGTCAGCGGACTCCGGGTCCAGGGTCCAGTAGTTGCCCTTCCCTGGGTTGCCCGGCTCCCTGGGGATCTTGACGAAGCAGTCGTTGAGGGAGAGATTGTGCCGGATGGAGTTCTGCCAGGCGGGGAATTTCTCCCGGTAGTAGGGAAACCTGTTGCTGATGAACTCGCAGATCTCGCTGAGCGTCAGCCTCTTTTTGGGGCTCTGCAAGATTGCCATAGTGATGAGGGCGATGTAGGAGTACGGGGGCTTCACCAGGGTGTTCTTGCCTGCTTTCTCACCCCCTCCTCCACCCCCTCTCGCCGAAGTGCATTCGGAGCCGCTCAGGGCCGGCGAAGGGGCGCCCTCCCCCGCGTTCCGGGACGAGTTGTCGTCCGAGTCGTTGTCCGAGTGGAAATCATCATGGTACTTTCCGTCTTTGACGACGCTCATGTCCCCAACGACGTCTATATCCACATCCTCAGACAGAACGGAATTGTCGGACATCTCCGTCCCTAAAGTCATCGTTGGAATGTCTCCTCTTCCGAGCGTCCCCCCAGTTCCCTATGTCGACCCCCCCCCTCCCCTGCCAACGCTGACACCAACACCTCCTCCACCGAAGCTGCGGCACCAGCGAATCCCCGGTCCGCCTTCACGCGCAGCCTCTTTTGCAAAACATCAAATGCGCAAAATGAGTTCAGTTGCAATGCGCGCTGCGCGACGGGGCCGTGAGAAACTGTGCAGTGGGCGCACACAGCTGCATTCCCCGGCAAGATTCTGGCCAGCCGTTGGAAACAAAACGAAAACAAAAAGAGAGGAATCCGTCGACGTTGTTATCGGTTAGTTGAACTCTTCTGCTTGCTTGTTTTCTTCCTGTTTTATTTCGTGAGACCCCTTTGCGCACGGTCCAGAACGCGTCCAAGTCCCGTGCGAGCCTCTAACTCTTTCCCCTCCAAGCTCTCAAAAGACATTTATCCAGCTCCCGCAGTCACGTGCCCAGCGCGTCACAGCTGCCAGGCGCGCGGCCTCAGCCAGCCGGAGCACAAGCCAGGACACACAGAGAGACACCCCGCGCGTAGACTCCAGGCTTTATTTATTCTTGTCCATTCCATTCTTTGTTTCCGTTTGTCGTTTCTTCAAAAAAACAAAACAAAACAAAAACAAAACAACGAAATTGATCTAAAACCGATCTGGAAAACAAGTGACGTTCTTTGCCTGTACTCCAATGCGCAAACTGAGTGTTTCGGTTCTTGCACACCGTTTGCGTGAAAGTCCAAGTCACAGCTGTCGTCAGATCAAAAACCAAGATCGGCGGTAATCAATAATCAAACAAAACACACAGGACTGATGCACGTTTTCAGTCCGCTTCACACTGCGTTTCCACGCATACCCGCGCAAAGCGCGTTCAACCACTATAGCGATATTGACGGGTTTCTTTTCGAAAAATAATCTTATAGGTTTGTATGCTTTTGTTGGTCCGACTACAAATGTCATTGAAATTGATAACAGTGAACCCGTGGTTTCAATTGAGCGTTTGGAGTATCTACAGTTCGACATTAAATGTCATACGTATTCTGCTGTAGACAAGCATTTTTTTCATTAACTTTTAAATATGTTGGAAACGGTACCCAGCTGGTGAAAACTATCTTGATGAGCCAAGATTCCTAAACTCCGCGGTGGATTAAATCGACATTCATTCTATATTGTCAGATAAAACTCCGTGCTGGAAGGATAGTAAGTTTCTGAACGAGATAAGGAGTTCATTAAACATTTAATGTGTATTGGCGTTTCTGGATTAACTTCGATTTGCTTTCCTGCAACTAAAATGTAGCTTTATTCACACTCTGTTCTCCAACTCTGATTCAATAAATAAAGGAGTGTTCTTTGTATTCCGAGACAGTCTAAACTGTTGTTTTTACGCCATTGAAATATTCTGGGCAAGGTTATTCCGATTTGATTTCCTATGTTGTTCTATATTCTGTTACGTTCCTCTTCCTATCCTCTCACACAAATTTCAAAAGAATGAATATCAATGCAGTTACTTTCCCTCATAGCGCTTCTGGAGCCCGGTTTGATAATAAAAATTACGCTCTCTAATTTGCATTCCACTTGGACATTCATCCGAATATGTTAATAAACCCGCAGTGAATCAAAACATCTTTTCAAAAGACTTCTGGAAACACGGCTAATCACATGAACTGTAGAGCGCGCAATTTTTATTTTTCTCTCGTTCGCTATTCGGAAAATAAGGAATAAAAATGTTTTCGTTTTTCAGTGACCTGTAGGAGCAAATATAGATGTGACTTGGACGTGCTTGTCGTCATTCTTCCTCAGGTTTAACGACATTTCACATACAGTAAAGAGTCTCTTATACAGTCTTTCTTGCACATAATTAGAATCTTCTCAAACACACAATACCAGTTAAAAGCTTTCTTTAAATATGTAGATGTTTATTATATTGTTGTTTTTGTTCACTGGAGTGGCATTTAGATTCTTCAGGATAAAAAAATAATCTTGGAACACTTGACAAGATTCGTGCGCAGTATTTCTGACAGTCCTCCCTGAACCTCACACGCGGAAAGCGCCCCTTATTTAAATCGATTACCCTCTTTGCTCGAGTATAAATCAAGGCAACTAAATACTGAACTAAAAACGCTTTAGGTTTTCTCTAAAGAACTTTCTCTGCTTAGATGCCTGAATGTTCACACGAGATTCCCTGTCACTCACAGGAGCCTGTTTTCAGGTGCCGCAGCGGGCGCCTGCTGCTTAGAGTTCCGTGTCTCAAAACCTTCAGGTAACAGAGTTAAACCTGTCGTTTACCAGACGCAAAAAAATGCCAGGAACAGGGGAAAAAACAATACATGTATTTTGATTTATGCGTAACATATACGCACACGAACATACATCAGACTCGTGTCAAAAGTACATTTGAAACGGATTTCAGCATTCGTATTAGATGTTTGAAGAGTACCTTTCCGCAACTTCGTGTTTTTAGTGTGAATTCATAAGCCATCATTACAACAATTTGTTTCTTGTTTAATGGTATGTGCTTATTTTTCGTCTACTATATCCGAGCGATCTAAGGTAGGGCCTTCTGTATCTGCCACTACCTGATTACGCATCAGTTGTTTCTCCTTATCATTGTACTTTGTGTACTGAGTAACAGAGCTAACTCTGAAATTGACACTCTCCTCATTAAAACCTGTCACCAATTCACGTAAGCCGTTTGGGCGAAAGGGGGTCTGCTAAATAATAATAATAATAATAATAATAATAATAATAATAATAATAATAATAATAATAATAATAATTGCTTACACTTATATAGCGCTTTTCTGGACACTCCACTCAAAGCGCTTTACAGGTGATGGGGTCTCCCCTCCACAACCACCAATACGTCTTATGAAGTAGTACACATACAATAAACACGTAGTTCTTATTGTAAAATAAAATTATTGTGAAATAGACTTGGTGTGTAAACAACCTAACGTGTGCGATGACCTGTGTACCTGTCCTATCTGAAACACAGACCAGAGTACCCTGCTCAGATAGAGCTAGGTCACAGAATGATGGTAACTGCTCCTTCAGTTCAATATCAGCCGATACCAGGCATGACCTCTCCGTCTGCGAACAACACTTATGGCAACATTCTACGTATAAATCCTGATATAAACCTGTACAAAATTATACTGTTTTTGGAATAAGACAATGACTGGTTACTCTTAACATAATCCCTTTTACGTACTGTATGATCTCGCCAGTTAGGAAAGTAAAATCCGTTTTCCTTTTGTAATGTACACCTTCAAAGCCTGCAAAACGAGTTTTTTTAGATGAGCTTTTTCAGAATCTATTATCGCCACTGTGAATTATTCTTGAGGCTCAAATCAAGCGATTTGAGTTGAGGAGCCTGTAGAGGCCGCTCCATAAATCGATTGTACCGGAGAAGTCAGTGCCGGGGGTGGGAGAGGGCGTTATCACTCCCTCCTTGAGGTTGAGAGCCAAGCAGTGTGGAAGTGGCGTCTTAACAGGTGAGCTTCGCGTCTGCCGTATAACAACCAGTGCCCCAGTTTTACTGGGGGCACCCGACTTTCTCACCCTCCCCGGCCGGCACTGAAAATCCCGCTTCCCAATTATTACAAATACATCTCCCGTCACAGCCATGAAAAAAGTAATTCTCTGGTACTGTACGCGCCATGTGCTTGATCCATATAGACTGTAGTCAAATACACGGAGCTTCCGGGATTTCTCTTAATCCCCGAATTATTTCTCAAGGTCTTCGCGTCAAGTAGCCATAATGTCATTTATCCACATTGTTCTCGCTTTCCAAGCTACGCTGCTTCAATTTTCTTCATTCCAGAGCCCAAAGGGTTTAAAATATATGTAGCCTAAGGCTAGCATACTTCATATGCGTCTGCATGCTTCACAAGCGCCCGTCATTACCTCCTTTTTGTTAAACAGGTGCCCTTATGGAAGCTTGATTTCTCCTGATTTCAATAAGATCAATTTTACAGCACCATATACGCGACAAGTGATACACGCGATCACTGTGTGTAGCGCCGTTTCGCTAACTCAATGTTGTTGTTTTTTGGTAACGATAAATATCATATTTAATATCAATATATCAATCTAACAATCTAACGTTAATCCTAGGAGATAATAGTTTTTTAAAAAGACAGTACTGGCCGAATTTGTGTTTTCAGATCTGGAGTTTATCGGTCCTTTCATCAAGATGATTCCTGATCTGTTTTTAACCTTGTATGATGGCTTCCTTCGAATTTAATTAAAACTATTGACAGTAACAGTGCAGCGGTGCCATGTTTCTCAATATAAACTGTTAGGGTACCCGCGGGAAAAAATTGACGTTTTCCACACGAAAATGTTTTAATATAGCAGAAAGTATGAAGATCAGCGGCGCGGTAGGCCTGTTCGTACTTTACAAACAGCGAAATGTTAAACTTAATTTGATCAATATAGTTCATACAAATGTAAATAATATGTAAACGCGCTCAGAATAATACAGTCTAAATAATAATAATCCTTTGCAAACCCAAGCACGCTGTATATAGTCATAAGGAAAAGACAAAACAAATCAAAAGTATATAAAATGAAAGAAGAGCATACAAGATAAACTGGAAGCCAAGCAGACATAGGAGGACTAAATAAAAGGGAAGTTTTAATTTTGGATTTGAAAAGAGTTAAAGAATTTGTCTCTCGAAGAGTGGGAGAAAGGACATTCCGTAACACAGGAGCGGGGAGAGAAAAACACGGCCGCCGGTATTCGGAGATTAAGAGCCTGAACTGAACAGAGCCAGCCGGGGGAGGGCGAACACGAACGAGCTCAGAGATATATGAAGGAGCCGGGCATCAGGCTGCATTTTTAAGACTACAACACGAGCACTAGATCCAAACGATACTCAGCAAGTTAACAATGATTAGCGTGCACTCTAATGTGTACTACGGTACATTGTAGGAGTAGACAATGTAGTTAAAAATGAGAACCCAAAAGTCAAAACTATGTTTTCATTACAGTCCTCGCGTGAAAATATTTGCTCACTTGGTTAAACCCAGTCAGCTCTGTAAACTAATCATCTAAGCCCTTAAAGCGCTTTCATAATTTATACAAAGAAGCCGGTAAACCTCATCTGATTCCTCCAGTCTGCATAGTCAGTGACTGGGAATCGCTGTTCCGAGTGACGGACAGCAGCGGCGAGTCCCGACTGAAACCTCAGGACAGCCGTGCGCTTTCTCCGGTCTGCTGTGACCGGTGCTCATCATGCGCCCAGAGATGAGGGAAAACCTCACACCCCACTACACGCCAAGCCCCCCATAACGATAAACACCGATATCTATCACTTCACGCTTCCCGGCATAGCAAACAGACGTCTTTGGTTGTTTTGCGTGATTTTTTAAACGGCGATACAGAGACGATTTCACGACCTCGTTTCCAGTAAGCTTTACACGGAATAGTCCGCGGGCTAAAATATAGAGTAAGGACATATTATTATAGTACAGGCTATTACAGGTTAGCATATAGCCTATTAAAAAAGAAAACAAAACACGAATTAACCTTAAAGAAAAACAGAAACGAGAAGGAAGGGGGAGATGTCAGCAGACCGCTCCTGTTGCGGTGACGGCTCGGGCGGTGAAGAGCCCTGTTCCAGATCACGGGAGGTAATAGCGCACCGGGTCGCGGCCAAACCGAATTCATCTGGTAAACAGACCGCCCTCTTGTTTAGTTTCCCATTTCTGTCTACGATTTGTGTAAGAAAAAAAACTTTACATTTTCTTTCACCTATTTTACTTCGTTTTAATTTCAAGATTTAATTTCCAGGAGGTTTAGATCACTATACATTTAGACAGTTCTTGAAGAATAGCCTGGCGACAGTACTTTAGTCTACTTTAACTTTCATTTCTTTAAGCTTCTTCTTTAAGTTTCTGCTATTCCAGCGAAAAGTCTTTCTTTCTGCATTATTTTTTTAATAGAAAGTAGTGTTTGTTAAGCGTAATTAACGAAAGGAAAGCGTTATCGTCTCAAAGCTTTTCGGAAATGAACGGAGGGCTTGCCCTGTTTGTTGATTGTTGTGTTACTGTGGACTCTGGAATATACTGAGGCGATTTCCGAAGAAAATGAGCTTGTAGCAATTACTCTTCAACTAATTAGGGTATAATAGATAAACATTTAAGTTACGTGCCATGTATCGACATCAAATCTTCTCAGCGTAGGCCTTAGAGATATTTAATTTACAATTCGATGTCTTCGATAAAACCAAACACCAGAAACGATATTATCGATGAGCCATTGCTTACCAATTGATTTTTGATTGACGTTACGGAATTCCATTTTAGAATTCCGATTTTATTCTGTATCTATTATAATAAGAAATCTACTCAACGAGAAGAGGTTATTCGGTCCATTTTATTGTAGACATTATTTTCAGCAACGATGATTCTCTGCTATTCTCAATGAAAGGCGGTAGGAAATACATTCAGTTCATATCGATATCAGAGAGGGGACCATTTGCTTATGATATTCTCTTTGTAGAAACACATTTCACTGCTAATGTGACACTACAAGTAACCACATTAACTTCTGATCTAAACTGGCCTCATGATCGAGGAATTCGTGTCAATCATCTATGGCATCATAAACATATAATCAGGAAGGAATTTGTTAAAAAATGGAGTTAAAAACGAATTATCGAACAAAATCACTACAGCACCTCAACCTTTATGGTAATATGAAAATTATTATATCTTTTGCAATATAATTTTGCCGTTCAAAGAAAGTAAATAATGTTTTCCTCGAAACCTTACGAAAAAAAAGAGACAGGTGTCAAGAGAGTTCATCCGAGCAAAAATATCCCAGGAAGCAGCATTGCGATGAGTGGTCCAACAGTTCCATCTAGCGTTGGACGACAGAATCACACCCTGCTCCTTCCCAATCGGTCCCGTGTTAAGGACTCAACGGATCATTGGAAGGCATTGAATGCTGGTCACAGATATGAAACTTCCGCCACTGTTTCTGCACAGAGTGACAACTTCCTTATCTACTAAGAAAATCGGGCCTTTTGAATTCTCATCTGTCATATTTTGTGAACAGATACGGGTACAGAGCACCAGAACGTTCACCAGAAGGATCAAAGAAGAAGTATCTCGACTGCTACAGAAAAACTAGGAGGATTTAAATCAAAATGAATGCATGTGCAGGGAAACTGCTGCAAGCTAATATGAGCATCAATGAGCTGGCTACTGCTTGTTAGATCTAATTTCTGTACATCTAGAGACGTTTCAAGGGCTAAGACCCATTCAAATGCTTCTTTCGGTCAGCCAGTATGGAACACGTTGAATGCCATCTCTTTTACCTTTCATTTTTCTTCTTTGGAACCTTCCACTGCCACTAACAGCGCAAGGGTGGACTGTACATCAATAAGAGCTTTGCAGAGATGTTTGTGGACAAAATGTAGTACTGTAGCTTGCAATATCCATTTCTTTCCCACCATGCTGTCGGAATCACAATACCTTCCCCCACAATCGTCTTGGGTCACTTGGGCTGTTCAACACTGACTTGTATAAATAATAAAAGGAAAGAGCTCCTGTCAGCATCTGTGGAGAACATCTATTCACTTTCACCCAGCTCAAGTGACTCTGTTCACCACGGCAGCCCCAGGTTTGACACCAGTGATAAGATGTTACTCACTAGCATTCTTTGGCATTTTGCTCTGCGTTTTCTGTTTTTTTTTTTGTAGCTCTCGCTTTGCCTTTTGCTCATATTGAACTTCCTGGCTTTGTCATTAAATTCTGTTTTAATGAGGACTAGCAAATGTTTTAGCTTGTTCAGTTTAATAATACCAAGGTTGATGACGAGTAGCGCAAGATGGACTCTTTGTGGTCATCAATTCCTGAGACAAAACTATGAAACACAGAGACACTTTGGAAAACATTCCAAAAGTAGCGTGCAATGCATTTGAAAATGTTTTTACACACTATGTATGAATGCTTAAATACTTTATGTATGCTGCATGTGAGAAGTATTACATAAATAATCACAACAACTGAAGAACAGGATCCTCACCTAAATGTGAAGTATTGTGGGATTCTTTGTCTTTTGGCTACGTTTAACACACATGCAATTATTATTATTATTATTGTTGTAGTTGTTGTTGTTTTGAGAGTGTGATTTTAGATGGAAATGAACAGGGAAGTGTGCCCCAGAATAAATGTTGAATGATTGCTGGGTGAATATTACAATAAACAACTGCAATGACATCCCAGAATCCACCAATCCAAGGTGTCTGGTATGTCATTCGTGAGTCATGTCATCTTGCAGGTGATTGGTGCAACTCGCTCACTCACACCTTGTTAACACAGGGCTGAGGAACGCACAACACACGAGCATCAGGACATCCTCACACCCAGTGGGATTCCACAACAAACACGGACAGTCAGGTTTGTTTGCAGCACAATGGTGATCCTTTTTGTAGACATTCAAACATTCCCCTAGAATTTGGTAACACTGACCACACAACCTGAGATTAATGGTTTGGTTGCCCATAGAAAGATAAGATTCTTCATTGCACAGCAGGACATAAAGATCGCCTTGTAGACAAAGATCTTAGCCTATCATCTACCAGTCAGAGAGGGATTGGCAGCGAAGCAGAATACTGTTGCCCCACAGGTAGGTCTCATAGATGAATGTCCTGTTAAGAGGAAGTCCTGTTACGATCTCCACCACAACATCAAATAAAAAGGTTACAAATAAGAGGAGGTCATTTGGCCCTTTTAGCTCATTTGGTAGTTAGTAGTTCATTGATCCAAGGATCTCATCCAGCCATTTCTTGACTCCAATACTGCAGCTGAGTAGCTTGTTCCATACACCCACAACCCTTTGGGTAAAGCAGTGTCTCCTGATCTTGGGTTTAAATGTACCTCCACAGAAGGGAAAAAGGTGCCACATGGATTCGAACCTATGGTCTCATGTTAACTTGACAGGTGCTTTAAATGAACTAAGCCACACTACTGCTTCTGCCAGTGCTGCTACTGTTCTCATCAGAAGGTCATATTTCCCATTAAATTGTCAAAGTAACATTAGTCGGGGAAGTTCTTTTGTCCCTAATGATTCAGGTATAATTAGAGGTAATGTTTGTGCCATGCTACAATTTAGTCCACAAAATACTCCCAGCAATAAAAATCAGGCACATTTCATTTTCTTGGGATTTAACATAAAAGATGAATAACTTTCCACCACAAACGGCAAAAGGTTTTTGTTAAACATGAAGGTCTGTGCCAAAAAAAGAGGATTTTGTCCATAACGCAAAATGCACTTTGTAATACTTTCGTCCACCAAAAACCATTTTATGGATAAAATGCATTGTGATACAAACACCGCACAAATTCATCAAGATCATCAACAGTGACACCAGAGGAAGTGAAGTTTAAGAACAAGGAATCTAAAACCAGATTCTCAGTCACCTGTGATGGCCTGTGGCTCCGAAAGGCTACAGCCAGCCAGGGGAAGATTCATGCAAAGACTGAGACAAATGTTATTCAATTGCACTAATGGTATACATATTGAGATTGGAGTTATCCTGCACAAATTACCAGTTCATTGTTCAAATACCAAAATCATTGCTTTCCCTCCTACTTTAATTATGCAAATCACAGTGGAAATAAAATGCATTCCTCTAGGCCAGGAGACTGCTTGGGGACACCATGTCTGCAGGTGTTCTAGGGCTCTCCGATGCACCATCACATGAAGAACCTGGAGAAGCTGTTAGATTGGTTTAATTTAGCCAAGCAATAATGGGGTGGTTAAGATCATTAAGAAATGATCTGGTATGATAACCTGCAGACACACTGCCCTTCCAGGTCCAGGTCTGGACTGGATATCCTTGTCCTTGACAGTCAGAAGCTGCCCATACTAAAAACGTTTTTTCAACAACACCGTATAGATAAGGATGACCAAAAACAGACAGAACTACCTTTCTCTCCTAACACTCCTTCGTTAGCCTTAATGCAGAGAAGTGTTTTCTAATCTTTAAGGCAGAGGTACCCAGCTCTGGTCCTGGAGTCACAGTCCGGCAAGTTTTAAGTTTAGCCTTAAATCCTTGTATTTCCTTAAATCCTTACACCTGTATTTTAAACACCTGTGAACATTTTGTTCTATTCATTGACTTGTTGGATCAGTAGTTTAGAGATCATTTGAAATTAAGACATCTACATCGTGTAGCTCTGCGTGGAGACATAGTCCTGAACACATTAACCACGATGATCCAAACACGTGTGAGAAAAACCTGCAATGATAACGACAATACTTTACGTTTCATTAAAAGTATCGTGACTAAGGGTAGATTAAGCTTACCTCACAGTTCAACTTTTAACGAAGGACACACATTTAAACCTGCAATATTCAAATTATCTGTTAAAACTTTGCCTGTAGACCAGTCATGTGTCCATGGCAAGGTCGTGTTAGCAGGGATTCTGCGGGGTCCCACAATTCCATGCTTAAGCAATAAATCTCTCGGGTCTTTTTAGGCGCTTTGTATCTTAGTAAAAACTTGCGATACTTGGACTGTTACGTCCGAACACGTTCATTTCTGTGTCAAGTGAATAGCTTTGTCAATGCCGTTGTCTTTATAATATCATAAGAAACGTAATTCAGAAACACTAAAACAACTGAGCAATCTTGTTTCCGACATCCCTCATAAAAAAAGAATGAGCTGGGAATGCCAAAACAATTGTCTATTTTATTGCGTAAAAACGAAAGTATTTCGCTTTATTTGCGATTTCCTCGAGTACAGAAAACTCGACGGAAGAGATGGAAGAACCGTGGATTAATTTGGAAATTCGAGTCAATACGGTGGACTGTTTAAGATTGTTCACTGGGAATTCACCAGGAATTCGGCCTAAGTAGCTCCCTGTAATTCTCCTAAAGGACTAGTTTTTTCGTCTGTCAAAGAAACTCCGATGATCTACGTACAGAGTCCGCATTTACCAAACGTTTTAAAGCGGAAACATTTCTCTGCGTTTTGATTTATTCATTCGACTGTCGTCTCTAATTGAGACTAGGCCCATGCGTTTTTCAGGACTTGTGTTTTCTTACACATGTGTTGACATGTTGCAGAACAGGGCCTTGAAGCCAGCTCACTTGCAGAAAGCCTTACGATTTTATTTTTTAACACAATTTCATTTGCAGACATATTTATATGCGTCTTGCAGCAAACATTTATTTTCCTGCATCAGTTTTGGAGTGAAGAATAATTCCTGCTGGAACTGCGTACACTCCAGCAACGTGTGCATTTTGGTATGGGGTTGATATCCTTGGCTTCATAAGGGTCTTAATAATCGGCTAAGGGTCAAATAGCACAAAAGGCTAAAAGCTCAATTGGAAAGAAAAGCAAAAGACACAGGGATACCCCAGCACCTAGGATAACCTGAGGACCAGTGTGCAGCTTGTCCAAAACGGGATATATATATGGCTTTCAGATTCCCTGTTTGAAACCCATGAACACAAGCCAGCAGTGAAATTTAATACACTTCATTACACTAAAAAGATGGAGCCACCAGATGGCGCTAACACCTTCCTCATAACGGTTTCGAGCAGTGTGGTCTGAGGTCAGGGCGAAGAGGAGGGCTGGCGTTGAGTCAGCCTTACTCCGAGGACGGCGGCCAGATTCACAATACAACACATCTTACACACGCCCTTGAAATAATCGATTTGTAGAGATGTAAAAGAATCAGGTTAGCACTTCAGTAGACAATAGACAATATTCGAATGACCCAGTCGGGGTTGTGGTGGATTCTTACGGCTAAACTCTTACTTCCGGTCTTCATGGCTGAGATCTGCTGAAACGACCCATCTATAGGTCCGCTGCATCAAAGACACAATCACAAGGAAACAAAACATTCGTATCCTGACTGTAGTACCTTCTTGTTAACTGCAACTAACACATCGACGGACTTATAGATACTCGATTCAAATAAACAAAGTCTGACGAACTGGGGCCGGGGTTCCAGAACCACAGTACACGTCTAAACCTGGAGAACATGCCGAGACGTAGTGCGATGTATGAGGTGCTCACGCAAACTAGCAATATCTGGCTCATACTGTTTGCCAGAATGTCCAGAAATGTCCATGTGCTGCCATGTGTTTCCCGAGCAGAAAACTTGTACTTCTTCCTGATGTCCATCAAACTCATTGTATGTGCTGGATTACATATGCGGTTTCTACTTGCGGCGAAACCTCTGCAAACCGCCTAGTTCTTCCATTCCAATTCTCCGGCTCATTAACTCCGGTCCCCCTATTGGCAGTTATTGATAAATTAAGCATGCAGTTTGTTCAATTAAGGTATTTTTGGCCCTTCGGGGACAGTGGGCCCTCTAACTATTTTGTAGTATTACTTTAAACAATTACTTGCTTGACGGCTGTCAAATCGTTCAGGGTCTATGGCAATTCACCTTTTAAATGCTGCCTATAAAATCACCTGATGACGGTTACAATTGTCCCTGGAGTATAGAAGTTGATCATTTAGAGGCTATAAAACCAGAGGAACAGGGGTTCTCCATAACTAGGGAGGTGAAGATCGAGACTGGCAGATAGTTTGCTTTTTACTGTAAGACCAGGCACCAGACTCAAGCAGTCCGCAGCAGCAGAGACGCGGTTGAGGTCTGGGAATCCCTTCCCCTCCCGGTGCTGAGAACGATTACATTCCTGGCCAGACGAGAACCTGCCGTGCCTCAAATTAACACCAGGATTCCCAAGTTACGTTAAAGGTGGGACCGACTTGGAAATAGAACCGGATACCACGGTGCTTTCGAAAGCCCCGGCGTGATCCGTTCACAAGGCTGAAAGACACAAATTAAGCTTTTAAATCGATTTGTAACCTGTTTTTTTTTCCTTCCTTTTAATATTTTCTAATCGGGTGTGCTTTCAGCAAGCGGATCCGAATGAAAATTAAAGTTTTTAAACACTCAGAAATCTGTTCGCTCGTTCTGATTGTTCTTAAAAATTGTGTCGGTTCATTTAGGTACACCTGCGTCCGCTAGGAATATTTAAATACCCATGGAAAACACCCTGCCCAGCAATGGAAAAGAGCTGCAAGAATTCTGGAAGCTACCCAGTCATGTGGTTAAAGCCGATACACTGGTTTCGTTCAAGAATTGTCTGGATGAGATCCGTGGATCAAGTAAATACTTCGAAACTGGCTAGACTCGCCGTGTAGAGCTGTTTTTACGTTCTTTAAATCTCTTTCTTTACGGAAATAAAGCAAATTGAGTAGCTTTCAAAAATGTCAGTTCCATTGTTTCTGTTATTATTTAGAGTCAATTTAATATCAGTTTTGCTTGGATTTTCGTTAACAGGCAACATCAATAAATTCTAAAAATGTTTCATTCTATAATTCAAAAGTGGACTTCGCAGTGTCGCCTGCGTCAAAAAACAATCACAACAACGCGAGTGTCCGTTAACGTTAATTCACAACATACATTTTTGAAAGGCGTGAGTTTTGTTACCCTGTCTCCATCGCAGTTAGGACTGGACAGCCCAGTACAGCTCCATACTGTTCATGCGCTGGGCCACACTGAAACGCCGCCCTCGGGTGGTTAGTGACCGGGTCGGACTGTCCAGTTTTGGGGGCTTTCAGCGTCCTCGCCGAAACTCTCTCAGACATCCTATTTGCCTCACTCTCAGAATTTCTCGTTTTCGTCTCCTTTGAAAATATTAACAGTAGACTTGCAGTTGGCACGATTCTTTTTCGGGGGAAAAAAAATCGAAATCGGTAAAAAAAACAATTTTTCTCAAGTACAAACTTGCTTAGTTTAAAAAATATTTCTATTGTTGGGGATGTTATCGTTAGTTTGGTATGTCAGACGGCACGGAATGTTTGTCAAAAGGGTAACAATGGAAATTATAATTAACATGTTAACATAATGAATGAACATAAGTATATAGAGAAAACAACTTGAAAAAGTTTTGGGGAATTCTTTCCCAGATTTAAAGTTTAGAGTTGATCGAAAAGGTTGCGATAAAGAAAACGTTGCTCCGCATTTTAAAATAACTTAAGTCGAAACGTTTTTAATACCCACACCGGAACGCAATAGAAATTAACAAGAACCACAATGTGAAAGGCAAACCGCTCGGAATCACTGACATGAAATTTATTTTTTTGTGTTAGTAAAGGTATAAGCAATTATGTCGTTTTTTAATGTATTGATAAACAATTTTATTCGAAAAGATCTGGATTAGGACTATAATAAAATGTAAGAACTCTAAACTGAGAAAAAAAACAATGTAAATGTACATGTACATGTTTCATTGATGCGTTTGAAGTGTGAAATATGGGAACTTTGTCATTTTATTTTATGTAACACACATTTGCGCACGTAAGTTTGCACAGATCTGGTTTATTACCGTAAAGGTCCCCAACACTGACGGAAAATATAAATAAAACTAGACTTCATTGAGAACCTAGTTACGAGAAGTCTTAATTGGCCAATCTGACGCTAGACAGGTAACAAACCACATATATAGTTATACAGTATCTTGGCCTTCCAGTGTGTGGACTGTGCGCGGAAGCACCAGGCCTCAACGAAACATACATATTTCAGGAAAAAACCGTTACTGTATGAATTCAACAGACGAATTGGCCCAGGAAAAAGAGCCGAGTGGCACAGAAGGTAACGAGACTATTGTTTAACAAATAAGACAAAACTCCAGATCCTCTGAAAAAAATTAAAAACGGTTAAGCGCCGCTTGATTCCTTCTCTGAAGTGTCACAGGAGTTAGAAAAGAAGGGTGGGGAGCAGAGGGACAAATTGAAGCTCGTTTTCTTGTCATTAGTTATTCTATCTTCATTATGAAACGTCAAATGTATATTTTGGCGTTACAGTCTTATACGAATAATGACAACAACTGTTTAAACGGTTTTTTGTTCACATTAACAAGATTACGAAACTCCGATTTGAGACATGTTAACGACATTGCATACTACTGTATTTCCACTTTTGTGAAATTCACCCAAAAATAAACACTTTCCTCTCGGCTCTCAGAAGTCCAACTTTGCGGAAACAGCAGTCAAAGACCACACGGTTTTTGGGGTACAAAAGAGGTTTGGTCAGCTGGAATATAAACAATAATATTCTTGTACTAGTTAATATAAATATATTAAAAAGAGATCACTCTCTTGGAATGTTTTTAAGTTTGTCCTTTTCTTACGAGCCGCACCAAAGCAGTGTTTGGCTGCGGTTTCGACTGTTACTAGGCTGTCTCTTTCACATATACCTCTCCAGACCGGATGCAAAGTTCGCTTGTCTCACGTACGAGTTATTGGCACCGAACTGGCCGAGACTGTTCATGGGGGACCCCGACACGCCGAGCAGCTGCTCCGTGTGCTCGGCGCAGGAGCCGGACCTCACAGGCGGCAGGGAGAGGCGGTTTCCCGGGCAGTACATCTGCGAGGCGCCCGGGGAGAAGCTGGCCTGGCTCATCGCGGGCAGGTGGGGTGGCGACGAAGGCGGGTAGGGGTACGCGGCCAGGCTCGATGAGATGGCGCCGCTGGCTCTGCTCAGCACGCCGCCAGAGGGGTTGACGGGCTGGGACTGGAAACAGGAGGAGGCATCGGGGACGCTCACCGAGCAGCTGGGAGGCATGCCCCCCAGGTCCGTGTTCAGGCCGAGCGCCGGAGCGTTGAGCTCCACGGCCGCGGCGGGCTGCATGAGCGACTGCTGGCTGATGAGGTTGTCAATGCTGAACATCCTGTGCTGGCCCTGCCCAACCCCCGCTGAGCCCTGGTAGTGGTGCAGCACTGCGGGGTGAGGGGAGCCCATCTGCGGGGCGTACCCGGAGCCCATGCCCGGGTACAAGGTGTTGGGGTACGACGGTCTGCCCACGGGGGTGGGGGTAAAGGCGCTGGAGGTCTGCATGTAGCCCGGGTAGGTGCTCACATCCGTGCGCTTGAAGCGCTTTCGCCGGCGCAGGAAGCTGCCGTTGTCGAACATGTCCTCAGCCGCCGGGTCCAGGGTCCAGTAGTTGCCCTTCCCGGGTCGCCCCGGCTCCCTGGGGATCTTGACGAAGCAGTCGTTGAGGGTGAGGTTGTGCCGGATGGAGTTCTGCCACTTCTTCGAGTTCTCCCTGTAAAAGGGGAATCGCTCCATGATGAACTTGTAGATGCCGCCCAGGGTGAGCTTCCTCTCCGGGGAGTTGGCGATGGCCATGGCGATCAGGGCGATGTAGCTGTACGGGGGCTTTCCTCGCTGCACCGGCCGCTTCCGGCGCCGGCTGCCCGAACTGGGCAGCTGCTCGTCAGCGTGGCCCGGAGCGTTGTCCTCCCGGTCCGCTGCCGGGCTGCTCCCCCTGGGCTCGGACTTGATCAGCACGCCGTCCTTGCCTTGGCCGGGCACTGGAGAGTCCAGGTTGACGTTTGGAGAGACGCCCAGGGGACTGGCGGCCTCGGTCGGGGAATGCTGCGACTCGGCCGTCATGTTGCACATTCCCGAAAAGTAAGTGAAGTTTGCAAGATTCATAAACGGCTGTTAGAGCTGCTGCCCTGGCAGTGACTGCACCTGAACTCAGAGGGGGTCGAGGATGTACCTGACTGTCTGTGCGTGCGGCCCCGCGGGGATTGACTGCTCCGTGTCCAGGTGCGGGCAGTCTTATATGGCACCGCGGGCTGGAGTGACGCCACCCAGCGCTCAGCCCGCACGGACGCGCTCTGTAGGGGGGGCTGTGCTCGCTGCTCACGGCTCTGTAGGGGGCGTCCCCGCAAAACCCGGCCCGGTCGTCCACATTCGGCATTGATTTATTTATTTTCCTCTGTCAGCGCCTTTCGAAGATTTCAGCATCTTTACTTTCCAATGTCTTTACTGGGACTGTTTAATCTCAGCCTACAGTGGAAGTCGATCGTTTCCGTCGAACTCCAGCCTCGTCTTAGTCAGGTGCATTTTTTAAACGAGAAATTGAAAAATGGCTCACTCACATTATGAACCTCGGGCTTCGTTCATTTTTACACATAATCACACATCTTTTTAACGATTACCATATTGAAATAAGGACGATAGGCAGCAGTCTCATGATAAAAATCCAGTTTTTTTCCCTGATCAAATAATTACAAATTCTGAAAGCAGTCTATGTGTAGAAATGTATACAAGAACGTTATAAATTATTTGTATATTATTTTTCTAAAGGTGCGGATCCTTAAAATAAAATTATACGGGTAATAAACTCGGTGTTTCAAAAAAGCTATGTATGAAATACACATAGTTCACTAAAAATATAAATCAAGTTTGTAATTCATCGGTAGTTTTCTACTTCTCTAGTAGTCATACCTACTCTATAATATTTTTAAATGCAATTTATGACAATATTTGTCAAGCAAGCTAAACGGGTAAAATAAACATTTTTATCATCTCTTTCGGCAGTCATATCTGATGAAATATATCTGTATAGCTGTTATTGAGCAGATATTTGCTGTCAAAGATAATAATCCTGTTTGTGTTATAAATATTTTGTGTTCAGTTTGGGCACCGTGTTACAAAACAACGTTTACCCTGGAATCAGCACCACGAAGAGTACCCAGACACGTTCAAACTTTGCCCTACTCTGACAGGCTAAAGGAACTGAATCCTTGTTGGACTGAAAAGAGATGTCTACCAGGGCACCTAATTCAAGTAATCAAAATCCTCAAAGACGTCCATAAAGCCCAGACAGCAGACTTTCTCTGACTCAACAGGAAATCACAAACCAGAAGACACAACTGGAAACTAAAACTGAGAACGGGAGGCACCTCTGTACACAAAGGGTTGTAGGAGTGTGGAACAAGGACGATCGACAACTATCTGACACCGATCCCCTGGTTTCTTTCAAGACACAGCTGGGTGAGCTTCTCGGATCACTTCCGAAAACCAAACAAGCTAGATGGGAGGGGACGCCCTCCTCTCGTTAATAAAGCATTAGCTTTATCGTTTTATTTCGGATAAACAGTGACTATTCTACCATGATCTGCTATCGACTACTATCTACTATTCAGTGACGCCTCATTTATTAACCTTGAACCTTCTTTAAAACAGGAACCGTAAAGCATAAGCGAGCAGACCTTTTCTTTTAAGTATTATTCATAAAGTTCGACTGTTTTGTGGGAGGAGCGCTCACTGATCTCTTGTCTAGGTCCAATTCTTCCAAAGCACCGGCTCTTAATGTGGTGCATTTGAGCTTCCTTATTTAAATACAGTAATCGATTGTATTGGTTTCTGGCGTTGATTCTCGTTCAGCAATCGCCGAAGAACGTAGTGAAAAAGGCATTTTTTTTTGTCGAGTTAGTCCTTTTTAAATTAGATCAGGTGGGGAGCTGCGTCAGCATGCGTAGGCTGCAAAGGAACAAGTAAAGGTTTATTTCAGGCTGAGAAGAGAAGAAAGGAAACACAACGTTTCGGCTGCGGAGCCTTCATCGGGAGTGGACACAGCCGACACGTTGCGTTTCCTTTCTTCTTATGCTGAAAAGAGACGAAAGAAAACACAACGTTTCGGCTGTGGAGCCTTCTCACCCGAAGAAGAGCCAGACACACCCGAAGTTTTCTTTCTTCTCTTTTCAGCAAGGAATAACCCTTTACTCCTTTTTTAAACGATACTGTTAGTGTTTCCCTCTTCGAACTGACCTCCTAGACCGTATAGCGACAGCTATATATTATTTCGGTATAAAATAGATCGCACGAGTTCCTTCTTCGTTATGGAATATGCTCAGAAAAGCAGAAGAATTGGGGGGTGGCCTGTTACGGCACGATCACGCCACAGTTAGACAAGTGGGGACAAGGGCTGGGGTGACGGAGAAATACTTTAAGCACACAGGTCACTGAGAGACAGGATACCAGCTGCCAAATCACGGACAAACCTCTCAAGCAATCAGCCAGAGAGATATTATCTGCCCAGTCGCTGTCCCCATTTTGAATGTCTCCCAAAAGCCTCTAACATACTACCAGTAATTTGAATTAACCGCATTCTAACATACTCTAAAATATTCTGCTCAAATGAAATCAGTTTTATTATCACCAACGTTAACTGTAAGAAAAGTGAATGCTTGTTTTGTAGCCTTCTGACCTCGAACCATTTCCGTTTTCCCAAATAAAAAGACCGCTCTCCAAGGTCAAAGATGAACGGCAAAAAATACCTCTGTTCTCTTCTGTTTCCCCTCTTGTTCCGAGCTTACCAGCTGTTAGTATGCTGTAGATATCACAAATCCCAAATGTCTAAGCTTCGTCAAGTTTACAACAGCCTATTACAATTCTGCACGGGTACAGGTGAAACCGCGTGATAATTAATTTAGCAAATTCGCGCGCAATCTTGGCTTATCAACACCTCTTGTCCGGACTTTTCATTATAGCCTGGTAGAATGTAAATGGGAAATAATTTTTATATCTTTTTCATTCCTTTTCACCTATAAAATGTTTTTTTTTTCTCCGAAGTCAGCAATAAATGTGTCTCGCAGGTTAACAGCAGTAAAGTTGGTATCTGAGAGTTAACTAAGTAGTGGATCCTGCCGGTCGTCGTCATTTCTTTAAATATTACAGGATTTTAGCAACAAAGTTAAGTCAGATCTGTCTAAACTGTGTACAGCTCTCAAGATTCAAGTACTCAGTTTATTTCCAACGAACCTTTTACCTCTGCTTTTTAATTAGAAAACGGGTTCTGTAATATACAGACGGGAAATTTGACGGAATTCGTCAGTGTTTTCCACAACATAACCAAACCCCTTTGAATTTCACTGGGACGGTAAGAGTGTTATCTGCAGAGCTCTGCCGCCCTTGTGTGCACTCAGTCGCTGGAGGACACGAGTCGCCTAGAGAATCCTGTAACCAGTGTGAAAACACCCCTATAATCTGGGAAGACCTTAACCACCGCAACAAGACTGACCTCTAAAACCCTTCCGATGAAGCCAGACTCTCACAATCTTCCCAAGACAGGAAGCTGATCCCCCGAGATAAATAGAAAAGCGTTGTTGCCTTAGGTGACCCCCCTCCCCACGCCCAAATCGACTTATTTTGTTAGTTAAGTCATTCTGTGCAGCATAGCTGAGCGGGCTGTGTGTGGACATCAACATCATGACCGTCACAGCTCTCTCGGTCCAGCGCAGCGCCCGTTCCGCCCCCCTTTTTTTAAAAAAAAGCCTCTTCCGCCTCTATTGAGCCTCTCGGTGTGTGACGAAAGCGGAAGCTCCTTCCCACAAATGTCTGAGCAGGTTCTGCACACCTATCGCCTCCTGACAGGAGGTCTTCCCCTCCTGGGATTAGTTCAGGATTTCCTTGGACTCCTGAGATCGGTTCTGGAAATCCCCGCTCTAGTCGTCATCTGTTCTGTTGTTTTTTGCTACAAGTCCACTTCATTGTCATTTCATCATCTTTTCCTGATACCTCAATCGCACACACGCTTCCACAGATGAGACGCCTGTTGTCCCTTTGCTTTTTTGTCTTTGGTTTTTGTCTTTGTGTTAATACCAGCAGCACACGATGCTAAAAGACCTTCTTTTTTAAGGCACTGAGCTATTTGCAACTTTAGAATCATATTGGTTTTTGGTTGGCCTGTCCTCTTGTGCCATATACTTTGATTTTCTCAAATAGGGTGTATGTTAAACATGACATCTTGTCGAATTACTTTAGGGCCGGCTTTCACGTTACTTTCTTGAGCGTATTGCACTTGGGGCTCTTGTGGTTTGGTGCAAACGTAATATAATGTCCTTAAAAAGTACAGATGCATTATTTCTGAAATCTTTTTCGTACAGCCCTCCACTGTGTCATGCTAAACGTACTCATGCGACTGTCTGGCGCTCAGTGGGCAGCAGGGTTTTGCCGAAGAGGAGGGAGTGTTCCATCAGCTGGGGCGATGGTGCCGAAGATGAGGAAGATGCAGAGTCCTGCCGTGGCCCAGCGCGTGCAGGGCCAGCCTCATTCCTCGGATGCCCGTGCCGACAGCCAGAGGAGTTTGCTGTGCAAATCCGCCCTAGAAACAACATGTTTGACTTCAGCTGGAGCGCTGTCACGCCGCCTAAATCAACCAATTGAAAAATAAAAACAAATCATTAAAACAAACGATTTAGCTGTGAAAACTCCGGGGGGGACGTGTGTCAAAAAGTAATGATGTCTTTGCTTTCAAACACTCCCTGGGCACTGCAACGAAGGGAAGCCTCTCTGAAATTTCTTGTCTCGTACTGTGTATTGATCCGTTTCAAAGGGGACACATGTTTGCAGGTGGCGCACAGTCATCACTGCTCAGTACAGAGAGGGCTGGAGAGGCTGTATCTCCGCCTAATCCCTGTGCTCTGCCCTCCTCGCCTCTCCCCTTCCCTTCTGCATGAAGCGGACAACTCGTTTAAAAACTGTTTGTTCGTCTGCACCAGCCTGGACAACTGCTTCCCACTCCTCACAGATTTACACAAAATAGCCAGTGTCCAAAATTGTGCACACTGCCAGGCTCTTCTGTTGTCACCCGTTTCTTCAGAGGTGCACACTAGTTTTATTCTCCCAGTTGTGCCTTGTATGTTGCCCGGTTATGTTTTTTTTCTTGTGGACAAATGCAGATGTATAGATGTATTTGTACATCTCACACGCACGTGCCATGAGAGCATGCTTACATTAAGATAGCATATGTTGGCATGTTTGAGGGCTCCCAGCTTCTTAGAGGCAGAATTGTAAAGAAATATTTTCTTGAACATTATTCTGTGTTGTAGATTCAAAAACCAGGACTCCCCCTGAGTCCTACTCAATCCCATCGCATCATCACAATTTCAGATGCCTGCCGACTAATGAGATAACCTCCAACTATTGACAAGCACACACACACAATCAGAATGTCATGTAAAACTGCTGCATTTATGCGGAGCAGTTACAGACTGGTTTGATTAATATTTTTCTGCAACGTGACTGTGTTGTGTCTTAGGTCATTAAGAAGAGGCTTTTTTCACACTTTGGCACAGAGACATTTTTACTGTACTGCCTTTTGAAAGGCTTAGTGCGATTCTGAAATGGAACAAAAGATCTTTAAACTATGGTCACCTCTTAAAGAGTATTTGCCAGTGGAGTTAACAGAATTGCTGTGTAAGGGTCAATGTGTTAAACTGGAATCTCCTTAGGGGTTCTGCGGACTAGGGAAGGCGGGGAGTTATGTGGATGAGAAGGACGAATGGATCTGGAGAGGAGACAGGATAATTATAATAATAATTGCTTACACTTATATAGCACTTTTCTGGACACTTAACTCAAAGCGCTTCACAGGTAATGGGGACTCCCCTCCACCACCACCAATGTGCAGCCCCACCTGGATGATGCGACGGCAGCCATAGTGCGCCAGAACACTCACCACACACCAGCTCTCAGTGGGGAGGAGAGCAGAGTAATGAAGCCAATTCATAGAGGGGGATTATTAGGAGGCCATGATTGGTAAAGGCCAATGGGAAATTTGGCCAGGACACCGGGGTTACACCCTTACTCTTTTCGAGAAACGCCCTGGGAATTTTAATGACCACAGAGAGTTCACACAGAGTAACATCCAGGATGGACGTAACTAGAGAGCTAGAAGTGAATTGGAGACTGGAGAATTGTTTTTGTATCTGCATCTTTCTGATATTGTATACTATTTTCATAATGGTGTTTTCTTGTTCTCTTAATCTTACTGCTCTTTAATGATTGTATGTGAATGTTGTTGAAAATTAATAAAAAAGGGAAAAAAAGCAACAGTGTACAGATTAAAAATCACACTGTTTATTTTTATATTGTTACTTTTTTTTTAAAAGAGTCTCAGATTTATCTGCAATGGACTGGCATCCTGTCCAGGCTGTATCCTGCCTTGCGTCCTTTGCTTGCTGGGATAGGCTCTGGCTCCCCTGCTACACCATACTGGATAAAGTGGGTTAGGAAATGGATGCATGGACAGTGTCATGTTTATCAAATTGGAAAGTTATTTTTAAATTGTATAAGTGACAGCAACAGCCCGATAGAAAATGATTTTGTTTTCCATTTACCCGTGGTTGGGGAAAAAACGGTTGGAATTCTCTCAGAGCTGAAGTTGGACGTGCAGCTCACTGGGCATCAGAGCAGAAGGCTTTGAAAATGGTCACAATTTTCTAGTCACCAAACTAAACAGAGCGCAGATGGTCTCCCTTCACTGAACAACACGAGTGCTGACATCTGCGCGCTTTCTTAACACTACCCTGACCAAGATTGGAATGGAAAGGCTCCTCCACCTTCTCCATGACTTGTATCAATGTTAACATTGATTATGAATGTTTCGCTCTTTTTTGCCTGAAGGAAAGAAGACTCCTGATGTTAATACACTAAAAAGGAAATGTTCAACAACTGCCGGGACTAGAAAGATTTCTCTAAAAGGATGTCTTGATACAAATTCAACAGCTTTTTTTTTCCCCCTCAGGTAAATCGCTGAGGTAGACGCAGCGAGGCAAGGTAGTGGCTTATGAATATGACACCGCTTGCTCCAGGGAAATATTCGGGAAACATTTCCTCAGACAGAACATAAAAGAAGAATTGGAAATGGGCCTTTCACGGGCTGGCAGGAAAAGACTGGGCAATGATTCAGTGCAGAGTCATACCGCCCCTCCCCGCTCGCCCCCCCATACACAAAGCCAGTGGAAGGGTGCTCACAGACGGCTGCCTAACAGCTTCGGACAGCCGTGGGATCCTGCCTGGCTCTATCTGAGGGGAAATCTGCCCCTGGGAGCGATCAGGTCAGGCTTGACAAACAGGCATGGAGGCCAGGAAACAGCGCCTGGGGCAGCAGTGGCCTCGCGCTAATCCCCCTGCCACTCCGCGTACACAGGGCCTCGTCACAGTGCTGCAGCACTCCCCTCCCTCTCACCCCGCCACAGGACACTCTCCTGTGTCTGCTGGCTTCTCCCTCACCTCTGTCTCACGCTGCCCCTGCTTGAGTCTCACTCTCACACTGACACTCCTCTGTCTCACGCTGCCCCTGCTTGAGTCTCACTCTCACACTGACACTCTTGTCTCACACTGCCCCTGCTTGAGTCTCACTCTCACACTGACACTCCTGTCTCACACTGCCCCTGCTTGAGTCTCACTCTCACACTGACACTCCTGTCTCACACTGCCCCTTCCTGAGTCTCACTCTCACACTGACACTCCTGTCTCACACTGCCCCTTCCTGAGTCTCACTCTCACACTGACACTCCTGTCTCACACTGCCCCTTCCTGAGTCTCACTCTCACACTGACACTCCTGTCTCACACTGCCCCTTCCTGAGTCTCACTCTCACACTGACACTCCTGTCTCACACTGCCCCTTCCTGAGTCTCACTCTCACACTGACACTCCTGTCTCACACTGCCCCTTCCTGAGTCTCACTCTCACACTGACACTCCTGTCTCACTCTGCCCCTTCCTGAGTCTCACTCTCACACTGACACTCCTGTCTCACTCTGCCCCTTCCTGAGTCTCACTCTCACACTGACACTCCTGTCTCACTCTGCCCCTTCCTGAGTCTCACTTTCACACTGACACTCCTCTGTCTCACACTGCCCCTGCCTGAGTCTCACTCTCACACTGACACTCCTCTGTCTCACTCTCACACTGACACTCCTCTGTCTCACACTGCCCCTTCCTGAGTCTCACTCTCACACTGACACTCCTCTGTCTCACACTGCCCCTTCCTGAGTCTCACTCTCACACTGACACTCCTCTGTCTCACACTGCCCCTTCCTGAGTCTCACTCTCACACTGACACTCCTGTCTCACTCTGCCCCTTCCTGAGTCTCACTCTCACACTGACACTCCTGTCTCACTCTGCCCCTTCCTGAGTCTCACTCTCACACTGACACTCCTGTCTCACTCTGCCCCTGCCTGAGTCTCACTCTCACACTGACACTCCTCTGTCTCACTCTCACACTGACACTCCTCTGTCTCACACTGCCCCTTCCTGAGTCTCACTCTCACACTGACACTCCTCTGTCTCACACTGCCCCTTCCTGAGTCTCACTCTCACACTGACACTCCTCTGTCTCACACTGCCCCTTCCTGAGTCTCACTCTCACACTGACACTCCTCTGTCTCACACTGCCCCTTCCTGAGTCTCACTCTCACACTGACACTCCTCTGTCTCACACTGCCCCTTCCTGAGTCTCACTCTCACACTGACACTCCTCTGTCTCACACTGCCCCTTCCTGAGTCTCACTCTCACACTGACACTCCTGTCTCACACTGCCCCTTCCTGAGTCTCACTCTCACAGTGACACTCCTGTCTCACACTGCCCCTTCCTGTGTCTCACTCTCACACTGACACTCCTCTGTCTCACACTGCCCCTTCCTGTGTCTCACTCTCACTCTGACACTCCTCTGTCTCACTCTCACACTGACACTCCTCTCTCTCACACTGCCCTTCCCTGTGTCTCACTCTTGCACTGTTTCACCCCTCTCTCTCATTCTGACACTCCTCTCTCTCACACTGCTTGTCCCCTGTGTCTCTCTCACTGTTCACCCCTCTGTCTCACTCTGACACTCCTCCCTCTGTGCCTTTCTGTAACACACAGCCTCCTTCTCTTCTCTCTGCTCTCTGAGTCCTGATGGACGACATGAGTCCACGTTCACATAAAATTACATTTTCATTCGGAAAACACAGAGGGCACTGTGCAGCCGACCTGGACACGATGGTAAAAGAAATAAGTTCTGGCAAAAAAGCAGTCTTTTCATTTTCTACAGATCTGATGTTTGATCTCCTCCAGAGCTGTAATAATCCTCTTCTGTTGAGAACTGACACCAACAAAGACGTTTCTCACTGAGGCATCACAGGGCGAGAGTCTCAACCTAGAGGAAAGTCTACAAATAGCGGCACAGCCCCTTCTGTATAAAATCCCATGAGATACTTGTTTCCCTTCATCTTGTGGTTGTACAACCGTGCGCGGTGCACAGGGCCCGAGCGCGGACGCGAGGCGAGACCCCCTCTCCCTCCCAAGCCCTCCTGGTCACCCAGGTCAGAGCTGCTGAGTAAACACTCGCAAGCCAGTCATTCAGGGCAGTTCCCAGGCCCATGAGAAAGAGAGCAGTGCGCTTTCTTGCAGGGCCTGGGGCGGCTCAAGCTCATCAAGCACGGCCCAGGGCCCGTGAAAGCACAGGGATTAGCTCCTGGCCTCTCTCCTTGCCTTGCACAGAGAGGGGCGCGCAGGGCTGGCACGCCACTCCGCACGGATGAAGGCTGGGGCCGGCCCACACCGCCGCCAGCGGGCAGACAGTTCTCACGCTCACTGCGCCAGGTGGGAATCTGGGGGCGAGGAGGGGAGGCCCAGGCAGGAAGAGAGCTTGTGACACCGCCCGCAGACCAGATAACCTTTCCACAGCGCCACAACCGTCACTAACGAGAGCTCAAATGAGGAAGGGAGAGCAATTTCTCAACTTCACGGAGACAGGTACGGAGACACCCCTGAGGGTCTGGGATCTTTGAACAAAACAGTCTGGGAGGATAACTGTCATAACAAAAGGAACCAGTTTTTGCTCCAGAGACTTTCCTTGCTCATGTACAGGAAAACTGTACAGTCTATCCATCCATTTTCTAATCTCTGGATCCAATTCAGGGTCCCGGAGAAGCCAGAGCCTCGCACAAAGAAGGATACACCCACACCAACCTGGAGAGAACATGCGAACTCCACACAGACATCACGCCAGGTCCGGAACTGAAGCCAGGACCCCACCAATGGGAGGGAGCAATGCTAACCACTGGAACACTGTGCTGCTTCAGTGGTAAAGTCTTGTTTCCTAAAATATCTGTGAAACCACAGGCTCTGTCTGACACTGACACATCTGGGAGGGTTGAGGTAATTGTCTGTTTTAAGTGGGAACAAAGGGCTTTAGGCATACAGTCTCCAGGTGGCTTCCCAGCTCTTGCTGGTAGAGCAGTATAAGTAGCTACTGCGAGGCTATTAGGCTCTAATCTCAGGATAGTGCAAATCTCCATGAAGCTCTCTGGCTTTCTGGTCGAGTTACAAAAGAGCAGAGTAAACAGAGCAGGGGGACAACAATGACAGGTCTAATGTCTTAATACTAAGATGTCAACACCCTGCTCACTGCCCACTCCCAGCCTGCATTGCTGCAGTAGATGGCTCCTACATTACAGGGAGACCACTGGCACAACACACAATTAATCTTAACCGATTATACAACACTCCCTGCAAGGATTTAAGAACATCAGAAGGTTTTTGAAATCAGGGGAGGCCATGTGGCTCAACCAGGTAGCTAGTAACCAATGGAACCCAGGATCTCATCCAACACTGAATAACACTAACACTGAATATGTGGAAATAATTTGCAAACACACAACATAGTAGCAGGTGTCTGAAATTATACACGATTCTGCCTCCATTTTGTGCAGTCTGACAGTCTGAGCAGGTACTACAGCAGCCAGGAAGATGATATCTGTGCACTGGGCCCTTTCCTTTCTGGGTCTTTCTTTTGTGGAGTTTTTCAGGACGTGGATACTTGGGTTTGGAGACCAGGCAGCCCAAGTTACTGCAATGTATATCCCTTACAGATTAAATCCAATCATTACCTTTCAGGAAAACTTAATCACTGAAGACCGCATTCGCTAGATGCATAGATATGCACATATACATATAGAAGCTATCCATGCCTCCAGTGAGAAGGTTTAAGACCAGTCAGACCCTGCCACATCACCTGGCTCTACCCAACCTGCTCTCTATAGAGAGTCTGCTCTAGTTCTGTTTTTTGTTCCTTGAGAATCAGTCTCTTCTCTGTAGAGCACTTGACTAAATTAGCTTAATCAACAGGCCCCTGGGAATCATCACTCTGGCACACGGTTGGCTGTGAGGACTGTGGCTCCCCCTTCCCCGGAGCCGAGGGCTGCTGGAGGATGCCAGGCCCTATGCTCTCTCTGGGTCCGTCTGGCTGCCGCGTCAGGACGGAGCGGACAGAGACGTGCACTGGCACTGCCTGGCCTCCCTCAAACTGCTGCTGCCGCCTGGGCCCCATGAAACTCTGCCCCTCGTGCCAGAAGCTGGCATCTCAACTGAATTCTCCCCATAGAAGGAAATGAAGCATGAGCCCGCGCCGGTGTTTTAACATTCACTGGCTCCCGTCCTCACCAGCGCGGTCTCTCTGCTGTGGAGAGGCAGGGCAGGCCGATCACTAAATCCTTCAGCACCCCCCTCTTCTCTGACCTTTCAGTAACACTGGATTTGCTTCTTTCCACTCAAAGAAGCTCCCTTGTCTGCACACAGCCAGGATCCTTACTAAGCTGCGCAGACTCCAGATAAGGAAGGATGTGTCTGACACAGGGACAGTGAAGGTGTGTTGCTACCTGAGAGCGAGAGGGAGTTGAAATCACACAGTTCACAGTAAGGATCAATGACAGTTGTGTAGAAATCTACCTATTGTGCAGTACATGTGCTGCAGGATCTGTACAGGAAGTGAATAGCCAGTTTTCCAAGGAAAAAAAAAATGGTTAGAAGTGCCGAATAATAATAGGTGGTCGCAGAAGGTCATTAAAAAAATCGTACATATTATTATTGAAAAGATCCGTCTGTTTTGGTGAAATGTGACATCATTCCCGCAGCCCAGCCTGAGCAAGGTTGGAAGGGGTGTTTGGAGAAGCAGATTCCTCGGCTCTTACCAGCCGCAGACGGGGCAGTGGGAACTGATCCAGCTGGTGGTGACGGGAATCCACCAGGAACCCCAGACTGCAGTCAGACCAGAGCTCGCTCTGCCTGCATGGCCAGGGATTAGCAGCGTCTCTCGCAGACTCCACACCTCAGACAAAGCAGCACAACTGGTCTGCACACAGAGCTGGGTGAGCAAGCAGCTGTCAGAATGCCATTCCACACCACTGCAACCAAACCTTCCCCCAACTACTGTACAGCCCCCCCAATTACTTGAAAAGGGCTTGAAACCTCCAGTCCAAGATTGCCTAAGAAAGAATCCAGAATTGAGTGTCAACACCATGAAAAGTCTGCTCCAGAGGACAGTGGGCTCCGCACCCATCTATTAACATTGCTTACAGAAGCAACCTGGTTTTCCTTAGAGGTCTCTCGTCCTACTATTGACCAGGTGCAGCCTTGCTGTCCTTCTGAGATCTGAAGAGTGGAGAATTTTACATATGCTCAAGAACGAAACAGCACACATATTCAAGTTAGATGGATCTTAATTGTGCTGTCATAAGAAATTACTAGCCCCCCAACAAAATTGCCCACTAAAAATTTTTGCTTTAAGAATGTGAGGCAACTAGTCTGCGGATGTGCAGATCTGTAAGAGGCACATTGGTCGGTTTTTATCACTCAGATGCAGACACTAGGAGCACCTGTGTGCAGTATATCCCTCTTTCTCTCCCACTATCCCTATCGGTCTCTTTCCTTTTAAGTTGTTGGAGCAGTTTTGTCCGTTTGTTTTCTGCATAACACCTGACTTAATTAGCTTCTTCAATATTTCCTGGTGGTTTGCAGAAGCACAGGAAAATAAAGCATGATTTGCTCTAAAATAAATGCCTCTCTTCTATTCCTATTTCTTCTTTTCTCTTCCCTGGGTTATAGTCTGGAGACCACCCAATTATACTAATCAGAAGAGGTACAAAGCAAGGCTGGGCACCAGAACTGGTCAGACTCAGGAAGTTAAACAGGCGAGTTAAACATGGGTGGAACAATTTACTGAAGCCACACTTTTTAAGGAAGATCTGGGATTTAAGGTATAAGCCAGGTGCTGAATAGCCTCTATTCAGTGTTTCAACACCTCTTCTCATCAACATTGAAACCAGACTCCCATCTTGCACACATGTTAAAATGCATAGATTAACCAGCAAATCCAATCTACAGATCTCTAAACTATCATATTGAAGTTATAAGAGGTTCCAAGGTTAATACAGCAGAAAACACCACACACTGTGCCTAACGTGCTTCACAATTTCAAAGAATTAACTATTTTTGACTGTTCAGCTCAGTGGTTCTCAATCCTGTCCCGAGTTGAAAAGCTTAATGAAATATCTCATTGTTATGAAGCATCTGCTAATTAGGCAGTTCACTGTTCAACACTGCCCTCATTCAGGTGTGTGAGCTGAAAAACACTGTGAGAGGTGCCTGATCCAAAGTCATTCCCTGTTCCCCGTGTCTGTTCATCATCAATTCATCATGTCTACTAAGACATGTTTACTTGGAAATCAAGATGAACATTCAGATTGTTCTGTGTGCTGAAGCTGTCAGAAATAAGCACTTAAACTTAAAGGTGTTCTTGTCAGCAAGGACTGAGAGCAGAAAAAAAGCCTAAACCAGCAACAGATCAGCTACTGGCAGAGTCCACTAGCTCAGGTTTGTCACCAACAGACAAGGCATATGGAGTGTGTCATAACAGGAAAAGCAATGATCTCAGTCTTGGTGCTTCTCTATTGAATCCCTAATAAACTGGTTTTCCAATAACCCTTAAAGTCTTCCACACCTCTTCCCCTTGCATTAAGCATTCACAAATCACCAGTCATTATTTGCATTAGAAATGCTGAACCTTTATAAATCGCGCAGCAGAAACTCTGCCGGGTGAGTGAAAAGAAAGCTTTCCCAAAACTTAAACAACAATGTGAACAACGACAGGAAGCTCAAAATGCACTTATGCTCGGCGGCCTGGGTTCTCCATCATTGCCTTGAGGAGTATAGATCCTGAAACTCAGCTGCCCGCACAGCAGAAGAGACAGGGCTGGGCACGTGTTGCACGCTGGACGCCGGACACAAAGACAGCGTCTGACAAGGCCTTTCCAGAGAGACGAGATAAGGCAAGGCCGTAATTAAAGGATCCTGAGAGACACAGAGACAGCCGGAGCTCCTCCTCGTAATTAAACTGGAGGAGCGCATCACTGCCGGCTTCTCCGAGAGATAAGGCTTAGCCTTTAACAGCCTCTGCAGGCGTTCGGAGCTGCAGACTACAACACACACTCACGGCCTCCGCCACACTGCACTGCCTAACCTTTCCCTCCACGAAACCTCATTAAGACGGAAAGGTCATTATGAAACGGTTGTCAGCAGAAAACGCACTGCCCGGTTCGTGCGTCATCTCTGATTTACATGTTTTTCAAAAAAAAAAAAACCCGAAACAAAAATTACTTGAAATGATTAGCAGGGAAGAGGGACAGAAATTGTTGCTGCGTCCGAAAGCTGTTTGCTAAAGTTCTTCTCAATGTGAAAATACAGAATGGCGAGGTTTTCTGTGTATTCTATTAAAGACTGGAATGAGACAGTGGTGTTAAAACACACCGATTTTCTTTATTAAAACAAAGTCAGACAAAACCTATTTAATCATAATCCTCAGACTTACATGCTGCTTTTCTGGACACTCCACTCACGTCACTTCATGGGCAATGGAAACTTGCCTCCACCACCACCAACGTGTAGCCTGGATAATACATGATAATTATGTGTACCTCAGGACTGATGTTTTATGGAAACAGGTTTTATTTGGTGGGTCAAAAGCAATTCACTTTCACAGCCTTTAAACTACTATACTTAATGTACATCACTTATCAAATAAACACACAGATGTAACCATGCATTGTCCTGTAAATCAGTCATATAACACTCTGTGAGGCATATTCTTACTACCTGGATCCTTTAATTATGTTATTAGTGGGTCCTGTACATTCATGGCCCCAGAGTGATCCTGAGTGGACGCAAACTACAGGGTCCTGTGTGGATACTGTGGGACCTTCGTTCACATACTGAACTAGGCGCAATGGCATGTTTAATAAACAGGACTCTTCAGTAGAAAGATTAGACAGGCCTTGTGATGAAGCAAAGAATACTGACCCATGCACACCTCACAGACAGTTCCAAAGAATCTAAAGAATGCATTAAAACCGACCCAACTCAGGAAGGGAACAGTGGAGAAAGCCGGAAGGATGTTTGCCGAGTTCTCTGCAGGGATTAGCAGGTGGTTTAAGGAGTCGATTATCCCCTGCGCAGTACCCTGTGCGATACTGTGCTGCTCAGTGCAGACTGGCCCCACACACAGCTGTAGGTGCGCCACACCCTCTGCTCTGCTCTGCTCTGCTCTCTCTGGCCCTCCTGCGCTGACGTGTGAAAGAGGCTGGACAATAGCCACCAGATCCTAATCCCCTCCCTGAGCCCAGCACCATTGTCCGGGGAAGTAGACAGATTTCGGAGTCCACTGCCTAGGAAAGCCTGCGCCGAGCAGGTGGGCCTGGCACCTATTGTCTTGGTAGGGGTTCCAAATACAAAAAATACACAAATAAAAACTTAGAGGGCATTACTGCCGACATACACTCCCTTTAACCTGCACGTTGACGGTGTACAGCCCGGTTTCCACTTCACACAGGTGCTCAGACAGAAAACGGTGATGGCTAAGAGGATTCCAAACCTGCTTTATTAACAGGGATGCACTGCAGCTTTATTTCATTTTAATGGAAACAGCTGTGGAAACAATTGCTAGGAAAACGACCGGGCGCGCGGGTCAGAGCACAGACTGAAGGCTCACAACAACACAACAGGGCGGCAGATTAAAACTCGCCAACACAATGCTGTGTGCTGTACTGAACACCCAAGAAAGGTCTCATTTAAAACCATCAGTCAAGACTGTGTCTCTCCCGATGGTGCTGGTCCATCAGTGTCTCAGAGTCAGGAAAACTTGTGTCTTCTGGTTTATTTTCAGCTGAAAATCACCATCATTGTGCACATCAGCTGAAGTAAATATTAATGAGAGTTGGTGGGGGTCAAATCCAGCTCTTCCATTCGATTTTTCCTTTCCATGGAACTGGAATTTGAAATTGGTCTAAAAAGAGGAATTGGAATGAAAAAAATTGGAATTTAACCCTAACCCTGTCATTGATGATTTCTAACGCCAACAGTGTGATAGCTAGTGAATTTATACATTTAAGACACCACAAATGTTGCTGAATAAGTATTCATGCTGTTTCTTGAACTCATACATTTTCTAATAATATGATTTAAGGACTCCTACTGTAGCCCCTGAAACACATTGGCTTTGCAGCATATATGAAATGTTCATAGCTGACCAGACTCATTATTTTATAACAACATAAGAAAGGCTACAAATGAGAGGTGACCATTTGGCCCATCTAGCATGTCTGACAATAATTAATCCAGCTGCTTCTTTAAACTAGGGTATTGACTTTAAAAGCATGGCTGGGCAGCCTGTTCCACTCTCCCACAACCCTTTGGGTAAAGAAGCAGCTCATGTTCTCTGCTTTAAATGCGCCTCCACATTGTTTTCACTTCTTTTCTCTGGTTTGTATGTCATGGTTTGCTCTGAAAAAGTCTGCTGGGTTGATTTGGTCAATATCTTTGAGGATTTCGAAAACTTTTAGCGTTTTCTCTCATAGTCTGTTCACACTACAGAAACCCAGTTCCTGCAGCCTGTCAATGCAGCACGTTCCTTTAAAACCTGAGATTATCTGGTTGCTATTCTCTGAGCTGATTTCAATGCAGCTACATCTTTTCAATAACATGAAGACCAATATTATACATAATATTTTAAATGAGGCCTTACTAGCACATGATACAATTGTTCAGGTGGGTAGCTGCGTCAGCATGCATGGGCTGCAAAGGAACAATAGGTTTATTCCATGCTGAAAAAAAGAAGAAAGAAAACACAACGTTTCAGCTGTGGAGCCTTGTTCAGGTGTGAGCACCTTCTTCAGCTCACACCTGAAGAAGGCTCCACGGCCGAAACGTAGTGTTTTCTTTCTCCTTTTTTCAGCATGGAATAAACCTATTACTTGCTCCATGATACAATTGTAATAGATCTAAATAAAGAGTCTTGTGTGTCGATTTGACCAATGTCATTTCTTGTTGACGTCTTCCTTAGTGAATACTATTCAGTATTCAATTTACACTTTTTCATTTCCGCCCACTGCTCTGTCGGTTTACTTCGTCTTGTACTGTTGTGCTGTTCTTTTGTTGGCTAGAGCCGTGGTGAATGAATGGAGTCCCACCTGGCCATATCGCGGTGACGCAAACTTTCAACAGCCCCTACACCGAACAGTGTTGAAATAATGTAAATACTTTTAAGTACCACTCCTGTGTCATCCACAATTTAAGAAACGACCCCCCAAAGCAGAAAATAGATTTTTCCCTCTGGATTAACAACACAATTGGTAGTGCAGTAACGGAAAGCAAGCATCCGGTACAAGCCACAAACTTCAATTTTAAGACCTCATGCGAAAACTAACTTCCGGTAAATATTACTGTTCGGTAGCACTTTCCTCTGCACCGCTCCACACAAAAAAATAAACGAAGTACCCAGCTTTATTTATAACTACAAGATTGCTCTTGAACCACCGACCCTGAACATGCCGACTAACCTGAGGGAAACTTCATTCAGCAGAGGCGTGCGCGGAGTTGGAAGCAGTCCTCTCTGGCGAAGACGACCTGACCGCAGTCCAATCCGACTCCATTGGAGGCACCGATTTGAGAGCCTCTCACCGGCGTCTGGGCCGAAGTGTCTGCGCTCGTTTCGGCTCCTGTCCCCCACAGATCGACAGCCGGCTGACAAGTGCTGACTTGGTGTGAACTCAGAATGACTAACTGGTACACAAAGTTAACACAAAACAAAACAATTCTGTTCTGCGCTTTGAGAAGCCACCTTTAAAGGCGGTATATAAAATAACGTTTTTTTATTATTATTATTTTCTTCCACAACCAATTCATCAGTAGCGCAAAAATGTATGTTTTTTTTTAAATCAACCTAATTTAAATGACTGTTTCTACAGGAAGTAGACCGGGATTAGTTATAATCAGAGTCTGTGAAACCACAAGCCAGTAGTGAGATACAAGAAGTTAATTGCTGCTTTATGCTGCATTTCTTTTGGGCTGTTGTCCTATTTCTGCACCCCATTATCTTCCATTACCTCCCTTCTCATTCAAAAGGAGTCAATCCAGCCCCTGTAAACAACCCCCTGTGCAAAACAGATTGCAATGGCCAGGCACAAGGACTCCTTCGTGGGAGCCCCATGATCTCATCCATACACGTTGAGCTCAGATCTTTATTCTGTATGTTTGGTCAGCTGCAGGGTCTAGGCACAATCTCAAGAATGCCACTGATTTGGCCCTGGTTTTCAGCCTGTTCAGCAGATCTCCGAGTTCCATCTGCATTAAAAGAGGACGTCCTCTTCCACTGTCACCTTATCATGGCTCCTGGCAGGCAACTGTAGTAGAATCGAGGTCTGCTGCTCTGTATGTTTCTCTTAGAACTGTTCTCAGTCACCTCTTTCAGGTTTTCAAGATAAGATCCAGAAGTCACAGCACACTTCAACAAAGGTTTGACATAAGTTTTAATTTGTTCCTAAAAAATGCTATTTTCCAGAGAACACCCAAGATGAGATACAGTGTGGAAGTGTGCATCTTCCTGGAATACTCTTTAATGGATGGGTTATAATCTGAATACATTCACTCACCACGAAGTTTGGAAGTGATCATTGCATATGCATTACAAGCTATACAAAGATGATTCCACACATGGCACAACGGCTTTTTTCACAATGGTTATTTTCTGAAATGTCACATACAACAGATGTCTGCCCCCCCAAATTCAGAATGAACCCCATATTAGATTGTAGAACCTAATCGGGTATTACAGTCTGATTAGGCTCCCAGACAGTGCTGTTCCTCCCTTGCATTTGGTAGCTTCCTGCTTCCAACACTGTATCTTGGAACTCAAATAAATCATATATTTTTTCACTCTCCTTACTTTAAGAAATATCCTGGTTAAGGATTTATATTGTCAAGAGATTCATTCAGCCTATTAAAATCTTGCTGCTGTCCACACCTTCAGCGTATTTTTAATAGGTCGTGTGCAAACACAGGAGGGAACTACACATGCAAAACACTTTCTTAAAAAGCATTTTCTACATGAATTTAGCACCAGCAACATGCTTAAGGTGAATTCACATTTCAAGTGTCTAGAAGCTAAAAAATGTCTACTAAAAGTAAATAGTTCAATGAAGGGGTTTGAACCAGAGGCTAGCTGGATGTCAACTCTGTGCCACAAGTGAATCAAGTGCGTGAAACAGAGACTGAGGCTGACACCTGCTGGTTACTTCTCTAAGGCCCATATTTCAAATGCAACTCGAACACAAACGAAGTCAGTGCCACTTGAATTTCAATTAATTTTTGCTCAAAATCCATTCCTTTTCAGGAGCTCCAGTTGAATACCCGCAGTGCTGTGTAACTTAATGAGCGGTACGAGACGTGGAGATGCAGCTCAGCAGTGACCTTACTGACTGAAGGACTAGCAGCCTGGTTGTGAGGCGGACCCAGCCCACTCCTGCGGCAAGAGGTGAAGCAATGCATCCTGGGAAAGAAGAGCTCATGGTCCATACGTACACTTACACAGGGGTCCACCTTCTCACCCAAACCCCCAACTGCGGCCCCTCTCTCTGCAGGCTGTCCTGCAGGTCCGTACAGCCAAGAGCTGTCTGGCTGTGTCTGAACCAAGCCCAGCTAACACATGCACCGTGAGGGAGGCCAGTCGGCCCAGCCCTCTTGTGATTGGCTGTCCCAACAGGAAGTGGCAGGACTGCCCCCCCACCCGACACAGCAGCAAGTCTGACACAGAAGGCAGCACGAAATACTGTTTCAGATCACTTAGGCCATTATTTCTGTCTTTTGCAAGTAGATCATAACCAATGTCAAAAATCTCAGAATTACAATCATCATTCTCCCACTGTGGGTCTAAAAGAATGCTTTCAGCGCACTCTCAAATTCCTTTTGAGCTCAGTGATACCTCGTATCAACACGATGTGCACAGCAATGAGGAACAGTGCTTTCTCAACCAACGGCCTACATGACAAGTATAAAAAACACAAACACGGGGGAGTTAAGAGGGATATACAAGTGTATATTTCAGATGTCTGCGATTATTTAAAAACATAAAACAGTTCAAGTTAAAAAGAAACTGGTCCTTATCTTTCACGGTTACACAGACACGCTCACAACGGTTTTACTCCTCCAGAACCGCCGGGGTCTCCACAGGACGGGAGGCGGCGGGGTGCCCTGGAGAGACGGGCAGCCGTGTCCGGGGTGGAGAGGGAGCGCTCGGGCGTTGCCATGGCGAGGACGGGGGAGCTGCGCCAGGAGAGGGGCCGGCGGTGCGGAATCACCGGGCTGAGAGGGAGACACGTGGGCTGCCAGCCGGAAGGGCCCTGGGCTGGAGCGAGGCAGTGACCTGAAGGGCAAGCGTCGCTGCTCACACAGCCTGCAGAGAATCCAACGCCAGCACCCCGTGTGCTTCACCTGCAGATCTGAGGACTGGAGGACTGACGGTTCTCCAGCAGATAGGCTCCATTCAGAAGTTCTCACCTGCGTCCGGCTGGACCTGGACAGGCAGCCAGCCTAAACAGGCTGCAGACGACACTTTATCACCGCCACGTCACAGAGAGGCTGCAATGACCGTTTCTGCCTGCTCTCACACAGCTCAAGCCCGGCCTTTTCCTATGCAATCGCCAGCATTCCTAAAGCTCTGCCACGCCATTCCTATTGAAAAGAATTGCACCTGTTGTCCCGATTATTTCTGCTCCTCGGAACTCGGAAAGCCTCTGCTGTGGAGGCAGACGCGCTATACTTCTGCTGAAGTGGAAACTCTTCCGAAAGGGCGGGGGTGGGGAACTTGTAATCTGGCCAGCAGGGGGCGTGTGTTACCCTATCCTCTACACTATACTGCACGCGCACTGGTGTTACTTGTAGTGTTAATGCTACAGTACCTCACGCCACTCTTACACGCTTATCTTCAGAGAATCGATTTCTCCAGCACCATCTAGAAAACCCAGAGTGCCTAAGCTTTACACTATCCCTCCCGTATCAAACACTGCGAATTCGCTGGCTCTAGGGCTTGCGTAGCAGGAAGGATACTCTGAGATCAGTAGTACCCTGGGTTGTGGCGACCTGTCTTTGTGTCTAGAGTGTCCAGTCAGCTACCAGACCCCCCCCTGTTTCCAAGAGCTGTCAAGGACTGGAGCAACAATACAGAAATATAACACCAGCAGAGACAGGAACAGCCAGACGGGGGATGCTCACTCGTCGGGGCAAAGCGAACGGTCTCTTTTAACCTGAGAATGCAAGGAACCTGTCTTTCCCCATCAATGCGGATGCAGTGTCCTTGATTAAGGACCACTCCGCGGTCAGGGGCCAGGGAGCTGGCAAGGACCGCAGTCAGCAGAGTCCTGCCCGGGCACTGCTTTCTCACGCGCCCCCGAGAAGGAGTGTCGGCTCGATGTTAAGAAACAGCCTGCTGTGGAGGCCGGGAGCGGGTTCAAAAGCAACCCCAGGATCCTGAGCAACATTTGACAGGCGCCTGGGTTACAGGGCAAATGTTTTGGCCAACAAAGCCCATACTGCAACTGGCGTGCGTCATCGCTGTTCAAAGTTTAATCTGACGGTGCGTGTCACCAATGCATAAAGGTTTGCACACACCACACGATAAATAAGTTAAAGCAGAAAAAGGAAAAAAAAAGTCACTGAGCTTCAGGGGTGGCGGCTGTGCCCCCCCTCCAATTCAGACGTCCCTCCATTTCGCCTGCTGCCGTCGCACGCAGCGGGACAGAAGACGAAAATCGGGCGGCGCAACCCGACGGCGCACGCCTGCTCTGCGACACGTTAAAAAGCGAAGGGCAGAGGTCTCCCCTCTTCACCGCGCCGGCGCTGGCGCCGCCTCTGCTGCGGGCGCAGACCCCCTGCCCGTGGGCCAGACCGGGCAGGACGAGCCCGGCTCCGGCCCTCTGCGCCCCCCTCTCCTGCTCGGACACGGCCCGGAGGAGGTCCGCCGTCGAAACATTTAAAAACGGATTTATCCCACGAGGTAAAAAAAAAATAGAGACAGTTATATATTTTTAAAAGAAAAAAAAACGTTCCTCTGCCGCCTGCAGGCCGGAGAGCTGCTGGCTCTAGCCCTCCTTGTCCAGGATCTTCTGCACATCAACGAAGACCTGCGCAGAGAAACAGGCAGGCACAGCCGAGGTCAGAATCTTTCCAAATGCACAATGTGCAGTCAGGGCTGGGGAAAGTTACTTTTACAAAGTAATCTATTACAGCTACAAGCTCCTGGTGTGCGGGATTGCTTGATCAAATAAAGATAACGAGGGGAACTGCATGCACAAGATAATAAATGACTTTATTGAGTGAGTACACACACACTACACAGATCAATTCGATGGCTCTTCAGAATGATTTCCCTCCCAACATCTTATAAATTTTACAAAGTGATCCTGGACACAAATAACCAGTAACTGTAACACAGTTTAAAAGTAACCACCCCCCTAACACTGCACACAATGTATAAACACACACTGCAAAGCCCTAAGCGTAGTTCTAAGTGACCGGGCACTGCAGTGTAGGAGCTTACTCACTGAGAGCTAAAAAGCCCGGTCCAGGGAATAGGGATTTGCTTTGAGCCATAAAGAACAGTATATTTGTGAATGTAGTTCAAGTAGGGAGCTGCGTCAGCATGCGCAGGCTGCAAAGGAACAAGTAAAGGTTTATTCCAGGCTGAGAAGAGAAGAAAGGAAACGCAACGTTTCAGCTGTGGAACCTTCTTCGGGTGTGAGAAAGACAGGGAAATCAGCAGAGATTATAGAGCACAGGAGAACAAAAGCTGGGAGACTGGAGAAGGTGGGAGCAGGGGGGGCCGAGTGGGCACTGGGGTGGTGTGAAGTGGAGAGAGGTGAAGAGAGGGCTGAGGCTGAAACCCGCATGTGAATAGAGAAGATGACACGAAGACAAGTCTGTCACTGAGAGAAGGGGGGAAGGTGTGAACCACGTTTCAGGATAATTTTGGCTTTTTGCCATAGGAGTTAAGAAACCCTTCTTTGAGAAGTGTGATCATGGCCGTCAGAGGTGAAATGAGAAACTATGGGCTTGGGCTAACATGTTCTCTGACGCAGTCTCCGAGCCTCCTTCCCGTTTCCCAGATCTAGATAGCTGGGCATTTTCTGCAAGAGATGCAGTAAATAAGGTTGCTGGAGGTACAAGAGGTCACCTGGGTGATCCAGAATTGTCCTGAGGGGCCTTGAATGAGTGTGGTGTTAGATATCTACTTGCAGGCGATGCGTGTGTATGTAAATTAATACAACAGCTCGTTCTTAATTCCGCACCCTGCTCTATTGAATGGGTACCAGATATTCCCATGGCAATACACGCTACCTGACTTCAGTTTTCACTATCCAGTCACTGACAAACAAGCAAGGCAGTGTCAGAGAGGGACAGGGGAGGACCTTGCTGTTTGAAACACTAGTTCTTAATTTTTTTGCACAGTGCATATTTATCTTATACATGAGCAGTCCAAATTGTGCAGTTCTTCAGACCATACTATTGAAGTAACTACTGCAGGAGGGAAAGAATTAACGTGGAATAATTCCACTACAATACAAATAAGAGCAACGGAGGAAGGTATACTGTCATTTCATAGAACTAAAATTCCCCGAGGGAATATTGCTCTTACTAGAAACCACAGCTGCTCATTCAACAGCAGTGCATTCAGCAATAATCAACTCCCTGACGCTCCAAGCAGGACAGCACTGCCAGGACACAGTGTCCAAGCAAAGGCATTTCTGAGCATCCTTAACAGAAAAGAACAAGTCAGCCTTTAGCAAACACTGGCAACGAAAGCAAAAGCTGCAATAACTTTGAAGCTGCTCGAGTCCCTTACTTTTAAAAGCCGGTCTTACATTTTGACATCATGAAGCTGGGAAATAACACAGCGAGTCTGTGGCAGAGCTGGATCTTGAACTGGGAGCCTCATGGCACCTTAGTCAGTGGATCGACCGTTCCCTTGTTCTTGAACGGACACCACACAGTGGGAAGAAATGCATCTTCAGAGACTGAAACAGGAGCAGCCCCGCCTGGAGTGTTGCCCCCCCAGCCCCTCTCACCTCCTCCACGGACCCCGAGGCGTCCACTCTGCGCACCTTGCCCTGCGTCTCGTACTGGTCGATGATGGGCTTGGTGGACTGCAGGTAGGTCTGAATCCTGGAACACAGCGACACACGGTATCACCTCGACTGTCCCACATCTCCCACTCACCTCCCTCCCCAGATGTTTCAGCTCCCTGCTCTCCTCTGCTGCAGCCCCACAGCGGCTAACTCTGGGCCAGGCCTTCCCACACGATTTGTCATTCTGCCTCAGGTACCCGACTGTGCTCTTACCGGAACTAATTAATAAATGAATACCCGATACAGTCAGATCTTTTAAGGGGATCACGGTGGTACAGTGGTCAGCACTGCTGCCTCGCAGCACTGGGGCCCTGGCGTCCATTCCTGGAGTGCTGTCTGTGTGGAGTTTGCATGTTCTCCTTGGGTCCATGTGGAGTTCCTCCACGTGCTCCAGTCAGACTGGTAGGTGAACAGGCTTCTGGGAAAACCGGGCCCTGGTGTGATTGTGAGTGCGAGTGGGAGAGTGTGTGTATCACTATGTGTGAGAGTGTGCCCTGTGTGTGACTGGAGTCCAGTCCAGGGATTATCCTGCCTTGTGCCCAGTTCTTCCTGGAACAGGCTCCCAGCCTCCGTGACCCTCTGCTGGGGTTACTGAAAGTGATAGGAAGTGAATCCCGGTCACAGGAAAACTGCCGTTCTGCAGCGATTGTGCTGCAGTCACTCCCGACACGCTGGGAAACTTTCAGGATTCGGTGTCTGGGTAGTAATCTCTTCAAGGGAAACCTGGGTGGTGAAAACTGCCTCTGAAATAACCTGCAATACTAAACCTGAACATTTTCTGTATTCCGGGGAGCCCTCGTCCCCCGCTACGCCACTCGAGGAACCGGCGCCCTGGTGTCACGGCCCTCGACCGGCAGGGGCCGGGGTTACCTCTTCTCCAGGCTCTCCCGGTTGTCGTCCGTGCGGCCGCTGCTCTTGCCCCGCTCCAGACAGCGCTCGATGCACACCTGCGGAACAGCGCGGGCCCACGCCCACATCCCATCAGCCACTCGCCCGCCGCCGCCCAGCGACCTCGGGGGGCTCGACTGAGGCAGTCATAGCCCCTGCTCGGCCGGAGGCACTACCAGCGGTCAGGAAGTCAAAAAGTACGCCACAAAACTGTCCCGGAAAAAATGACTTGTAAAACAATGCTTACGTTGGCCTTTTAAAATAATTCTTTTCATATAATTGGAGTGGTATTGATTCAAAGAAATATACTTAATGAAAACATCACTGGCTTTTAAGATCTTAAACGTAGTTTCAGATATCCAGTTTTCAATCAAGCGTTGAGAGTTTTAAGACCGCTGCAAACGGTTGATTTAATAGTGGTTCAGCTCCAATCCAGAAAGGACAAGGCCGATCTCCTGAGGCCCGAGTTTGGGAAACAGTGGTTTTAGTGACATTAGTACTGGGATAGCCACTGGTCAGCAGCTTGGGCAAGGGGTAAAAAAACAACTGGACCACATTTATACACTGATCCACAGGGAAAAGGCAGTTAAGTGGGGCCCGTTAGTTCAGTCTGAGCGGAATCAGGGTAAAAGCAGGGAATCCTGGAGTCCTCAGGGCCCGGAGACGGGCTCCTGCCGGCAGCAGGATGAGATCGGGCCTGGTCTCCGCGCGGCACGGCGGCGCGGTACCTCGTTGCTGCAGTCGAAGAAGAGGACGAACTTGACGTTGGCCTTGCCGTCCATGGCGGCCCTCCAGCCCTGCAGGTTGTCCTCGTTGCGCGGGAACCCGTCGATCAGGAAGCGGAAATTCTCCTTGTCCTTCAGCATGGTCTCCTCCATGGCCTGCGGGGAGCCGGGGTGTCACACGCGACGCTCACGCGGACACGGCTGTGCGCGCGGACACGCTCCCTAGCCTGAACACGCACTCACACAAGGTTACTCACACACGCTCGCCAAAATCTTTGGGACTCCGAGTCAGATGAAAAGACTCTCAATGCCAAGCGATGTATGGCTGCCTGCTTTATTTTATTTGATTATTTTTGACTGCTTTAGTTTATTGCCAAAGAGGTTATGAGATCTTCGACACAAGCTTCAGTTTGATATGAAGCTAAGAGCACGAGTTAGACTCCTCTCTCCTTTCCTGGAAAAACCAAACTGCCGATTTTAGTCCTGTCCGAAACTAGTGGGACCTGATGCTCAGTCCCGCTGACCGTGACCCTCCGCCGAGGCCCATGTCTGCTGGCGGACGGAAACAGGATCGCGCATTTCCAGCCCTTCTCCACTTCCTGCCACATCTGCTCCAGCTGTTCCTACGGAATGTTTTTCCAATACGGACCAGTGAGTGTACCTACATCCCGTCAGACGTACATCTACAGATGAGCTCTTAATTACTCTGCCCATCTGTATCTTGTGGCTGAGCTATTTCCTTGAACAGACCGTCTACAGCTTCGCGTGGCTACCAACCAGGACTGGATTACAAATGGAGATTAAACCTAAAGCAGAAATTGCATGGTGTAATTAGTCAGAGACATAAGATCATAAGAAAGATTACAAGTGAGAGGAGTCCGTTTGGTCTATCTAGGCCTCTTGATTATTGATCCAGGGACCTTATCCAATGATAATGATATGAAAGAAAGGGCTGGGTGAATTCCTAGGTCTGGGATCAGAAAAGAGAGATCTCAGTGAATCCCCAGGATAGGGATCAGGAATGATAGATCCCAGTGAATCCCCAGGAGTGGGAACAGAAAAGAGCGATCCAAGGGAATCGCCAGGATAGGGACCAGGAATGATAGATCCCAGTGAATCCCCAGGAGTGGGATCAGGGATGATAGATCCCAGTGAATCCCCAGGAGTGGGATCAGGGATGATAGATCCCAGTGAATCCCCAGGAGTGGGATCAGGGATGATAGATCCCAGTGAATCCCCAGGAGTGGGATCAGGGACGATAGATCCCAGTGAATCCCCAGGAGTGGGAACAGAAAACCGATCCAAGGGAATCGCCAGGATAGGGATCAGAAATGATAGATTCCAGTGAATTCCAGGAGTGGGATCAGGAATGATAGATCCCCATGAATCCCAGGACTTGGTTTAGGAACCCCACCAACCCGTCGCTTGGGACCTACCTTCCTGAGCAGGTTAATGGTGATCTCTACAGGGACGATCTTGCCCTCCTTGATGTAACTCTCGATCAGCTGTCCGAACTCCGACCCCGGCCTGCCACGCTCTGCCCTCAGCAAGTCCCCGGCTGACAGGTGGGTGTAGCCATACTTCTGCCAAAGAGACACAGGAGGACACTGTGACGGCACTGCAGTTGGGGGGGACAACCAGGCCCAGAGGCAGGTTTCACGGCTGGGGCAATTTGTGAAAAGGGAGCTTTAGGAGCAGTGAGGACGCTTCAGGTTGTCAGAAGAGGGACACCAGAAAAAAAAAAGCAAATTTCAGCATTAAAACTAGTTGACAACAATACAGCACGGGCCCAAAGCTTTGAAGGGGAACCGCAACACTATTTATATATTTAGGGGATGGAAAGAATTGATGAGTGCATTTCAAACCACGGTACACGGTAACATATAAAACCTCCGATTTACATCCAAAACAGATGAAGCTCCAGGTGTGCACAGCGCCATATTGCCATCATTGTCTGCGAATCAGAACAAGGCAATAAAACATCCAGTGACATGTTGCGGACCTATTACATTGTGAACAAGCAGGGTTGTGAATACAGCTCTTTCAATCCAACAGGAATATTGCTCTCAACTTTGAGACAGTTTTGCCACCAATTACTACTTACTTGATAACTGCATGCAGATCACATTGGAACATTCCTGTGGTGAAATGTCTGCTGCACAACCTGTACTCATTTGCTCGTACTTCACATTACATTAGTCATTACAGTGACTAGTGAGCAGGAAGGGACACTTCACGTCACAATTCTCTGGAACTCTCAACAACATGACCACTATACTGTATTTCACAATTCTGAGTTTTATTCGGAAATTGTCAAATTTTACGATGGCATCAATTAATTTATTTTGTTACTGAGATGTAAGAACCGGTTTGAGAAATTGGGAGTGCAGTTCCCCTTTAACAACGGGTTTTAAACAGACAAACCCAACTGGAGAATTAAAAAAAAAACGTGCTTCCAAATTGTGGAACACATATCACCAGGAGAAACGCGGTGTCTTTCACAAACACTCCACCCTTCCATTCCTCCCCAGCAGGCTGAGCTCACTAGAACAGCGCTGGGGTTGTGAGCAGGGATGAAAGGCAGTTATTACCAGACCCTGGCATGCCAGAAACCTGATTCACACGGAACAGCCCAAGGCCACATGCTTAGAGAAACCACAGCAGTTACCAAAGCACACAAAATGGCAGTGTTTAGGACTATTTAGAAAAACAGTCGAGAACAAGAGATTTGTCATTTAGGATAGATGTTGAACGAATAAAATCTACAAACTGGTCTTTTTCTGTCTTCAAACTCTGACCTGTGGCATACACCCTGCCCACATTTTAATATTTTTCACGACGGTGTGTGTGGATCTCATTGCTGAAATCTTTTTGTAACGAAAAAGCAACAGACAGCCAATGGCCACAGAGCTCTGATTTTAAAAAAAAACCTCAACTAAGCCATTACTGTAAGGCCAGATAATTATAAACACTCACATCAGATGGATGTTTGTTGCATCAGTGTGTTTTCGCTGGTATGTATGAACATCGGGACAAAATGTTTCTACATCACAAGTAACTCCCCATAATGTCAATTATGTTTATATATCAAATGGCATCTTCCTTTGAATCTGAAATTTTAAATGAATTTTTTGGGAATAAAATAGTTTTAATTTCTATTCCTGTCACCACGTCATTCCATTTGAGTTGAGTTTGGAAGAGGAATTAAAAACAGCAGGAGGGCTGATGGGAAGACCACACAAACACAGGAGCACATATGTGTGTGTGTGCGCGCGCGAGACCATATCCGTGCAGCTCCCAGAGACGACACACCCCAGCCTGCTAATGTGGTCGTGTCCCAATCCCACAAAGTAAACAAGCTCTAAAAATAGACCGTCCCATCAAAGCTTGCATCTCAGACACCGGTTGTCAGAGACAGGGCCCCAGTGACACACCCTATACTAGTCCCACACAGCACAGGGATGGGCACAGAGTCTCCAAGTGCGCTGAGCCTGGTGTGCACAAAGACTACAGAACCTGCACCTTGTTCTTCATTCCTGGACCTTGCACTGTGCACAGGACTGGAGCATGCGCTTCACTGTAAATAACTGGCATTTATTATTTTTCTCCTACATAGACCAATACATTTCGTCTCCTCCATTTGGATATAGCCAAGTATTTTGTTTTAGGTTTAGTAATTTAGAATGGACCCATAAGCTGGCCTCTCTTTCCAATTTCTACCTGCTGGCCTGTACCATACACCCACCTTGCTCCAAGCTAAACCCCCCATTAACGGGGAGCTGTCCTACGATGTCAGGGGTAGCCGGAGAAGAGGAGACAACACATTTCAGAGTCCATATCATATGCGATCCATGCTCTCCTGACCCCAGAGCCCAATTTCTCTCCCGCGATCGTCATCACCTCATCGCTGTCAGTCGAACAGCAGCAAGGAGTCCCCCTACACTCCAGCCCGAACTCCGAATTGAACTCAATTCAGAACAACACAGACCTCAACTGGTAAAGGTGTATTTCTACACCCTTTTCCAATTGTTTGTCTGACTGTACCTGGCGAAAACGGGTTCTATTTTCAAGCGTGAATTGGTATCGATGACAGGGAGAAAGCCACATGCGCCGCTGTTGTGACTGATGGAATTTTCCCAGAACTCCTTGTCTGTTCAGTGTTAACAGCTAGTGGAGCTGGGATTTTGACTTTCCTGAGCAGCGCGCGTCCAGGCTCAGGTCCGTCCTCAGTCCACCTGCCCAGCCCCCTGATGCCTGATGGGACGCTCTCACCCACGCCTTCAGGTCTGCATTTTCCCCCTTCGCCCACCGCCCCGGCTCCTAAGGGGGGGCTTCTCTCCTTCTCCTAGCCCTTGACTCCCCACCCTCCTGTCCCTCTCTCTCTGGGACACTGCCATCGCGCCCACATCCCCAGAACTTCCTCCTGGCTTCCCATTTCCCACTGCTGCTGGCGTGCAGGGCTGCCCCCTGTCCCGGGAACGCCACCCCGGCTCAGCGCGACCGGAACTTTCAGGACTTCACACAGTCAGGAAGATTTTTCTATCCTATCATTTCAACATGCCATTCTGGCAAACTCTTAATAATCAGTACTCCCCCTGTACTGATTTCCATCACACCATCTGCTAGTTTAAGTTTCTCTCGTTAACTGCATTCATTCATGAGCTATTCCTTTAATTGGTGTTTACTGTGTTGAGGAGGATTCTGCTGAGTAATTACAGTGTAGGTGCAATCTTGTTACTGTTCTGTGCTTCACACACTGGTCTAGAGCACTGATCTCCCCAGACCTACAGACCTGGAAAGACAGGCCGGCTGCTCCACCGCACAGAAACCTGTTTCCATTGTGTGCCAGGCAGGAGCAAGACAATACTGTCCCGCTGGTATCGCTGCACTCACAACAACCTATGCCTGCTTACAGTCTTTCTCCGTTTGCCTGCTTTTCTTCTAAATAACCTGAAAATGTCAAACGGCGTGTTCCTATCCAAGCTCTCCCGGTGATTAAGTGATATATGACGATCGCAGGGAATTTCCTGGTTGCTGTGTAGTACGAGGACGTGGCCATCAACACGACACTCGTACAACCTTCACACTTGGCTCAGGACAATTTCCAGCGGCAGGAAAAGTCAGCTCTCCTTCAGTGAGCTTCCTCACTACTCCGTACGTACTAAAACGGCCCTACAGTAACAAAAACGGCCTCGATGAAACGACATCGCTGTAATTAATGTTCTTATGGCAATTAGCAGTGTGCGCTTTGTTTCCGTTCTCACAGTGAAAGGCTTGTGCCGCTGTTTTGCGCAGTAACCCTGGCTTCATTCATTCTGGAGACCGGAAGTGCCTGATCGATCAAGTCAGTGGAGGGAACCGAGGTGGGGAAGTCTCGTCCCCCACAAATGCCCACTGCTTAGGATGTCTGTCCGTGTCGCCCCGCTCGCTCCCCGCGCCTCTTACCTCCACGATCCTGGCGCACTGGGTACCTTTCCCAGCGCCGGGGCCGCCGAGCACGAACACAACCTGCGGTTTCATGACAAGAGGTAGCCGGTACAGAACACTGGGAGCCTTCCGGGAAAAGGAGCTCAGCAGTCGGTACAGCATAAACCGAAAACAACCGGCGAACCCGGGAGGGGCAGCTATTGGCGAAGAAGGAGTGAGATCCCGGGTATGTCCGACTGCTGCGTGACACGGAGGCAAGGCAAAGATGCCACTTCCGCTTTCCACCACGGCGAAGCGCACTGGGACGACGTGAGGGGAATCCACGCCCCTCTTTGTACATATAAGGTCAAAAGGCGGAGACTCCACAATTCCAGTTGGGGGGCCACCGCTAGGCCACTCCCATACCGCGAGCTGTGACCTTTGATTGGGTGGTGTGCTCATGCTAGCGAAGGGAGGCGGGACTGGTACAGGATCTGTCAGAAATAAGGAATGACAGATACATGAAACAACCGCGCAGTGCCTTTTAAAAGATACTGGAGCCGCCTTAGTCTTAAATTACTACTTTTCATACAGCCACAGTGGATTCTTGTTTAGAGATTCTTCTTTGTTGTCAATACAAACATATATTAAATAAACTGTTGTTCTGCTTTTTATAGCTAACTTCTGTAAATGCCTTGAATTCCGCGTCTTCCGCCTGAAGTCATTGTTATGTACAGTACTTGTATTGTTCAGGCGCTTACTAACTGTATCCTAGTGTACTGAGTCTTTTACAATGTTTAGAGGTAAAACGCATTCATGTTTTTGTTTTTTGTTTGGTGTTGTCTGTCTTGATGTCCTAATGGTACTAATACTCGACATTTATTTTTAAACGAATCGACCATACGAGACTGCCGCGTAATCCTTCAGTCTATTTCGTACAACTAATTTCGACTGAAGTTCAAAATGTCATTGACGCAGCACTGATACAAGCTGGAGGGCGGAGGAAGCCCTAACAGATCAGTGAGTTATAGGAAGTCGGATATAGCCTTATTATCACGCGCCTCTGCAGTGACCCGCCCTGCCAGCTCACCCGATCTCACCCCACGCACACGGGCGCGCGTTTCCCTTACCAATAGTGTGTGTAAGCTGTCTGCGCTGAGAGAAAAGAGTATACTTTCCTATCACCCTTCCAGGACGCTCTTGAAAAGTAGGTTGTTTATAGCACTGATTTAAAACCAATAATACTTCGCAGTTTGGAAGTGGAAGACCCCTGATAAAAAACACATCCACTTTTAAACAGACCCGATGCATTTACGTCTTTAGCTATTCAAATAGAAACAAAGCCGGCTATTAAACAATAATTAGGTTGCCCTTTATTATTTCAAGAACACCACTGTTTTCTCTGAGCTTGAGAAAATAATTCACGCATCTGTATCTTCTAGTTTTTTTTAGGGTGCCCCAAAAAACACAACATTTTGCGCATAGTCCTGTCAGTGGTTGGAGTATCGCCTCAGATCTGAGAGCTGAGTCAGGCTGGAGTCCGTAGAGGAGCAGGCAGAATTACATTTCCTCGCTGACAAATAAACGTGACTTTGCCAATATCGCCGCCAGCACAAAACTTCACCTGTTTAAAGTGCGGGTGCAGACAGACCTTCTCTGTCGGAGCTATTTTCCGGCTTTCCAAATCCACATCTTCAGTCCTCCTACTTTAAACCGCCGTCTCTGTTCTTAACTCTCAGTTCTTCAGTTATGATCTCAACACTAGAGTGACAAACATAAACAGCGCTCAGCTGTCCTGTTTATAGAAACCTGTTTTTCACTCGTGGGGTCGAAAGTATAACGATGAGGTTTCTGTCAACTGCGACTCATTAACCGCGACCAATTTACAGCCAGATCGACCTCTCACAAAGGCAATAGCTCAGGTTTCCGATGCTTTATATTTTTGTACAATTATGGCTTTATTTTACATTACCTATTATTATGCAGTTATAATTTTACTCGAGACACATCCATCACTAACCGGGTAACACCAGATAACACCAATTCGGACTTCGTACAGACGCAGGAAGCAAAATCCCTAACCTAATTAACACTGTATTTTTAATTCCTCGTTCAACTCACACTTTCAAAGTGCTTTCATTTTACAGTGCTTTAACTATACTTTTTCGGCTTCACTTTTTACCATTTGCACAGTTGTTAAATACGCTTTGTGATGCTCTTCCGTGAAGCTACACTTTCACTTAATATTGTCTTTATTCTTACTCATATCAAATTTATTTCCGTTTGTGAAATGTCCAAAGGAGAAAGATAACCTCAGTTTATGAGAAGCCAAATGATTTCAGCCCTTTAAACCTGTCTTGCAGTGACGCTCAGTAAATACAGGGTGAACCTGGCGGAGACGCAGTAACTGACTCGAGTTAGTAAGTCACCACCACTGAACGTCCACAAGAGGGCGTAAGGTAACATGATTTTGTGTTTCTCCCCGTAGTTGTAGTCCGTTTGTTAAAAAAATGTTGTCTATACAAAAGTAGGGATTCCGATTTATTAAAAAAACACATCATTATGCAGTTCAAATAAAATGCGAAACTAATGTGTGAGAACGAGTGGCTTATTTCGAGAAACGTATTTGGACATCCAACTTGCTGTGCATGTTAACGCCTCCTTTAAAGTAAAATACTGCAAAATAACAGACAGTTGGACTGAATGCAGTGCCATTCCCGTGCAGAGTGACTTGCAGTTTGCACAACACCATTTTCACCTTGTGTTCGCGCTAATGATGCACAAACGGCGCTTAACACGTCGATTACTTGAGCTAGGGCATCGCTCGCCACGTGAACCACTGCTCACGTGAACTCTGAGCTCTCTCTTGCCAGACAGGGGATGCAGCTGCATTTATAATCGCCTACCTATAACATAGAGATAGAATGTTAATACAGTTTCAGCAGCCCCGTAGAGTGTGATCTCTCCTCATGGCTGCCTCGCTGTTAATAAACTGTTGTGCACGTATACACTGGGATCCTCTACTGTAACATGAATTGTTAAGGAAACGTCTACCAACGATTGAATAGCATTTGGGTATTTTTTTTTTTGGTTTTAAAGGAGATTTAGTTGGTGTATCTCCCGTAACGGCGACCATAATGAGTTACGTCGTTCCTGTGCAGGCACACAACGTAGAAACAATCGTTTCTAACGAAGGTAATTTGTTGGAAATATTGGATCCCGAGATTCTGAAATATGATAGTGAGATCCACATTAGCTTCATTTCTGTAGACTGCTAAACGCTTTTATACTCCAAAATACATACTGCAGTACGGAGAAATCAGAATCGATTCTTACTTAATTTTAAGGCTATTAATTCTGGTTTATTATCATAGGTTCAAGGCGTTGCATCGTGAGAAAATGTATTAAATTAACTGTCACTGTTAACCTGATTAGCGGTTGTCCATTCCGTGTACTGTAGCGTGTATCTTCGTAAAGGGCTTTTGGTAATGTGCTCTCCCCGAAGCCTCGCTGGAGAGAACCAACCCTGATAGGTTTGAAATATTCAAATCATTACACAAATGGAAATAATGAGTAATATGTCTTTATATCTGATTCGGTTGATTGATTTATAATTATAGCGTTATAAACATCAGGGCGCAAATCGTTAATCAAGGGGGTTGTAGGTGCAGCATTATTTCTAAATGATGGGTTGAGAGAGTATGGCAGCTCGCTGTGGACACACCGTGCCGTGCACCTCGCTTTCGATTTTTGCGAACCTGCTCCATTCAGCATCATCACCACTGAGACGACACCAGAGAAACACCACCAGTGACCTAAGATTCCGACAGAAAAGCGACCAAGAGAGGGAGAAAGAGTCGACCGTGGTCTTTAAAAACCAGCCCACACGACAACAACAAAACGCGCGGGACTGTGTCGTTATTTTATTCCCATGAGCTGCTTTCATTCTCTCCTTCGTTCGGGGAAAAACGTAGCGCAGGGAAGACCCGCAATGCAAGATGCGGGGGATGACATCCCCACTCGCCCGTGCTATTGTTTCTTCCCGACGCCTCTCTAAATTTAGCCCGGCGCGCACCTCAGCATCAGCAGCAACAGCTCCTCTCGCCGGGGCGGCTTTGGCAGGGATGCCCCACGGTCTCTCGCCTCTCTGCTGCGCAACACGGAGCCTCCCCATCCACCGAGGGACCAGCACAGCCCCGCCGACTCCCAGCGCCGTCCGCCATCCGAGCACAGACGTGCTGCCCCGGCTGCCTCCGCCTCCCGGCCGCCCGCACTGGTGACATGACAACGAGGGCAAGAAAGAAAAGGATCAAAGGGCACAGACCTGGGGCCGGACGCGTGGAATTCAAGAGAAGAAAGGCCGTGAGAGACACGCCGCTGTGGATCGAGGCGAGGGCGCTGGTGTACCGGGATAGGCGTTCAAGAGCGCGCTAGAGCGGAGATCAGCGGAGAAGGAAACAGGCAGGGACTGGCTCAGACACGCTCTTTTGTACTGCACCTCATCCTCAACCACTCTTGTCTTAAAAAAAAATCAACAACTTTATTTATTAATTAATTTATTCTCTAATTTATTTATTTATGCCATTGCTCGTGTACCTTTTGCTTCCGTGGCTGACCATGGGTTGTATACAAAGCATCACCTGCAAGTCGCGGATTAAGCGGGAGAATATCGTGGTGTACGACGTGTCGGCGACCATAGACCAGTGCCCTACTGTGATCGAGGAGAACTCTCCCATCGTCCTGCGGTACAAGACCCCGTACTTCAAGGCGTCTGCCCGCGTGGTGATGCCCCCGGTCCCCCGCAACGAGACGTGGGTGGTGGGCTGGATTCAGGCTTGCACCCAGATGGAGTTCTACAACACCTACAGCGACATCGGCATGTAAGATTCCCGACCTCTGCCGCGTTTTATTTACACTCGTACTGTTCAAACGCACAAACCGTCACGCACGCTCACGGACACCCCGATGATGTGGTAGCACTAGAATCCGAATGGATCGATACATGTGGCACAGTCCCGGCGCGAGTACTTACTAGCCCCTTGTAAATTGATCGGCTTTATTACACCGAGAGCCGTGCGTGGTTCCCCCCTATAATAGCTCTGTAAGATAATAGTTTGTGGCAGTGTCTTCTTGGTCGAGTCAATTCGGGTTCGTGGTACATCTTGTTAGTAAGAGAAGCTCACGGTTAAGTTCAGATGAATTCCTCTAGCAGCAGCAATGAGGAAGCTGAGGATGATGGAGGTTCCTGGTTCCCCTGGTGTCTCCTGCAGCGATGTTGTTCCTTTCCTCCATGGATTTCAGCCTTTGTCTTTATCCTGCAGATTAACAGCAGCCTGATCTCTTCCCTGTGGTCACCACAGGTCAGCACAGCTAACCAGTGTGTATGTGTGTGTGGGGGGGGCAGCAGACTTCTCCGGATTTAACTGAACAAATGCTGTGTTCAGGAAAGTGGCAGTAGGGCATGTATCCGAGCTTTTACTCTACAAAGACTTTTGCGAAAGGTTGAAGGTATAAAAGCGAAGGGAGAAAACAGAAGGAAGGAAATGAGTCTGGAGAATTAGCTTCCTTGGGTAGGAGGGAGTTTTGGAGTTTCCAAGGTGTATCTGCTGGTGTCTCAGATCAGCGGGGCACAGCAGGTCACTCAGAAGATACCAGAGGTGCGATCTTGTGTTCGTACTCCATTGAGCACAGATTGGGAACCTCAGCTTCTCCTGATCTTGCTGTGAGGAGGGAATCACACAAGTCCCACACACTACTTGTGGCACAGGAAGTGTGTGAGCACAGAAGTGACATGTCTGAAGAAATGAGTTAAAAATCTCTGTGTCACACTGAAAAGATGAAAAAAATCGACCACAAATTGTCAGTTTTGGGCTACAACTGTCAAATCTGTACTGTAGGTTACAGACCTAACAAGGAAAAATACCTTTACAGAGATAAAGGCTTTATCAGTCAGCTATAATCAAGACGAAAGCTTGTGCCTCCTCAGACTACCTACTGTATATGCTGGTTTTGTCCAGCTATTGGTAGAAGATGGTCTCAATATTAGAAACTCCAAAGAAAACCTTTTCAACTGCAAGAACCTGTTGCATGTACTCCACAAAGATACCATCCCATGATTCTAGTAGAATTGCCTCAAAGAGGATTGTGGGATTGAACTGCATATCCCACTGGCTTCCTACAGGTCAGAGATACTGGCCAGGGAAGGCGATGGAAACCAGTCGGACATCTCCAGCTACTACGAGAGGCCAGTACAATATAGCTTATGTGCCCGTAAACAAGAGGGCGGTAGAGGTTTAATGCACTCAGCTTGTTTAAAAAGCACATTATCTACTTCAGAAGTTCAGACATCTACATTTCCCATTATTGGAACAAAATCTTACCAGAAATACTAACATCACTGCAGTGATCCTGAATAGTCTTAGCACTGTCATCACCAACATCAGCCAACTGAATTAAAAACATACAACAATAATTGTTGGGTACAATGAAGACACTACTTGGTCAAATGGGTTATTTTGGAGTATATTTATCAATTTTGAATCCCTCCCTGTCTTTCTTCAAACATACTGTACTGGTGGTTGTGCCTATTGTACATGTACATGAATGAATCCTATGAACAATGGCATCTGCTCACTGCAAGTTTGAATTTCGTACCTTGCTACTTACAGTATGTGGTCCATGATACTGTACCCATGGACTTACATGACTGCAGTTAAATTCTCCTTGTCCGTTAGTGAGTGCCTTGGTGTTGGAGTGACAAGTGTTGGAGATGACAGGCAGTAAACTAACAGGTCTGTAATTCCTGAGGTCTTTATTATCTCCTATCCTGGGCAGACGTGTTCTTCGGAGTTTATCTCCAGGAAGTGTGCCCATTCTTCAAGCGATCGATGGCAGGTTCCACCTCCTGCAGACAAGCACTGGGCAGTTTATTCCTGAGAAGGGCTCGATCTGAATCTTCTCCAGCTGTCTCATCCATCCTGACACTGTTCCACTGTCTCCTTTTCCCTGCTTGACTGCTCCATATTCACAGTGGAATGAACTTTGCTTATTTTACTTAATCTTGTGTCCTGATTGGGACACTAGGTGTCCTCTAGTAAGACACCTCCTTACTGTCCTCCGTGAGGAATTCAGGATTCAGCCCGGGATTGTTAGAACTTGCTCATTTCTCTTATTTCCTTGGTAGAATTCAGCTGGACAATTTCCCTTATGTTAAAAAGCAGTCAGCACAGCTCTTGCCCGACAGTGACCAGTTCCTATTTAGCTGAGCGGAAGATTGTGTGATATTCTTGGATGGCTACACATTGGAATTTTCATTCTTTGTGTTGGTGTTTAAATATATTCTTCCACCACATCCTGTGCTATGTGTGCTCTTGTCCTAAATGCAACATTAACTGTAACACAAAAGATTGCTCAGCCCTCAAAGACGTTTTTTTGTGTTTCAAAGCAGAGTAGGCAAACATACGTTAATATCTCAGCTCTGTGGATAGCCATCCCTGATAAACTTATTTCCTGAACTGCTTCTTGCATCCCTACATCTTCGTGAGACTTGTTTCGTAAGGGGCTCTTAATCCGATAGTTGGGGTCAGTGTGCTGTCCAGGTCAGGTGTCCTGCAGCATATTTCTGAGTTGCAGCGGGGGAGCTCTGCAAAGATCGACTTTGAACTGGGCGTCATCAGCTGTGCCGCCTCACATGCTGGGCCCTCAGTCCTTCTGTCTTTCTGTGACAGCAGCGTCCATCCCAGGGAGGAGACACATTAAGAGCTGAAGGACCGGGAAAGAGCCAAGCAGGATTCTGTGAGGTAACAGCAAGGAAGGCAGAAAGCAGAAGGACCACAGGACCACACAAGGTCCGGGACAGGCAAACAGGAGCTGTGGATCCATTGGTCAAAGGATACCATTAACAGGGCAGAGACGGAGCACATCAGGCATGTGGGGGAAATGTGTAAGAGCATATGCGAAGAAGTCTGAGCTCTGTCAAGAAGCAGGTCTGGTGCAGCAGTAAGAGATTTCCATGGCAATATGTCGCATCTGTGTGAACAGCAATGTTCCTCTCTAAACATTCCAAATGGTTCACAAAATGAGTGCCAAAACCGGAATGCGCAGCAAATGCTCATGGTATTAGACGACAGACTAACCGCATTCCCGTGAAACAGAAACCTGCCTTCCTTCTGTGGCCTGTTTCTGGAGCCGTCCTGACGGAGCCGAGTGGGAGATGGGTACCTGCTCCGCTGTGGGCTGCCCTCTCACATGGCACGGCCTCTAATTAGGTCCTCTTTCAACTGTGCCTGAGGTCATTTATTCTTCTATTTCATTTCCAAACCACTTAATAGGATTTAGATCTCCAGAGAACTCCTGAGAAACTGATTAAAGTGAGTTAAATCTGGAAAGTAAATTTAAACGGCGCATATTCCTTTTGTGCATATGTAATACTAAACGTACATAATGTGTTCATTATATATACCACCACTGCCATAAATATCGGCCCCCTCCCTCTCCGGCGCTGTTCTTCACGTATTTCTTAAGTCTAATGAACCTTATACTTAACGAGGAACTGTCATTTGGGTTGTTAACCATTGCATTTTCTGAGCAAGTGGTCCAAAATGTTGTTTTCAAGTGAATTAAGTGTTTCAAGAAACCAAGTGTGAAAACCAGTTTCTACAGCTACCTGGATGGCTGTAGAATATCTGTTCTATGTACTGTCCACTGTGCGTCACTGTAAATATTTAAAATATTACTAGAGGTCCTGGGAGAAGTCGTACTCATGCGCTGCAGAGCGTGGATGCTACACACTCTTTCAGTGCTGGCAGCCGATGACATGGAGGGGCGGAGAGAAGAGAGAGAGGGGGGGAGGGGTACAGAGAGAGGGAAAGAGAGAGGGATAGGTCTTCTGCAGCTGCAGCCAGCACATCTCCTTCTGTGACGTTCAGTTAAACCCGACCTGCAGTTGCATTTACATTTTATTTCCCCACTCAATGTGGGAAAAACTGTAAGGTTTCACCAGGAGGAGACAACAATACTTTAAGCACCACAGTAATATCAATGCAATATCAAGGAATGTTACTGTTAGTCCACCAGCTTTGCAGGTGACCTGGCGTTGAATTTCTGGCAACAATGATGACCCTTAATCACAGGATGAATATCCGGGACATAAACAGCCTGTTAACTTCATTACCCTCACTGTGCAGCAGGCAGTGTGGCCAGACATCTGCTTGTCTAATGATCAATAGAACGGCATGGAGGACAGTGTGCGTATGTCCCTGCCTCTGCTTGCAAGCTATAGTGTCGGCTGCCTTAACCACCACACTGTGGTTCAGAGAAATGGTGTTTACAACATCTTTTTACTGACAACTGGCTCCAGTGCTCTGACTCCAGAGCGAGTCCCTGTGATGACACTTTCTAAAGTGACTACTCCCTTGCCAGCAAGAACAGAAACTCAATGGTAAAAGCTGGGTAAGTGGTCTCATATCATCTTTCTGATCAGACAGGCAATTCCAAAGCCAGAGGCACTGCTGCAGCTGCTGTTGTGGTGGGGGAGGGGCACCTCTGAGATACAGTGATACACCCCAGGGTGGGGGGGTGGGGTAACCGGGCACATTTCAGAACATCCATGCGTCGCAGTCCCCATAATGCCTATTTTAGTGTCTTGAGCATCAGTGCAGAATCTGAGGAAGCTTTTTTTAAAAAAAATATTTGCATGCTCACAATTCTGCTGGAAGACCCTATTTTGAAATGGGTCAACTTGTAGAAGCAACTGGAGTCGCCTCCCCGCCGAATTAGCCTTCTCTAACTCTCCATGGCAACGTGGTTTGTTAATCAAGGGCATCTGCACCGGACTGCGCACTGCGCTCGCACACGACAGGATGTGACAGCGACAGCACTAATTGGGGACTCGGGAAGTGCCCTTTGGTTGCAATGAGCAATATGTTTCGAATCAATCAAGTCCACTATGCTGAGACACGCAGCAGCAGTTGGGCAGAGGCTGTGTACAGAGGTCGCCAAAGCAGCTCTGTAGAGAGGTAGGCAGAATAGCCATCCCCCCTCCCCCGTACTGATACAGTATGTGACCTGACTAGATTGCTGCTTTTCAGGCACGATGTCTTTCTGTGCAGGTATTCTTCTGGGAAGGCAGGTCCCAGCACAATCCACTACAGCTGTTGAATATAAATAACCCCTTGTATTTATTTTATTCATTCCGAACAATCAACAGTAATTAATGTATTTTAATAAGCTGCCATTACTGCTTCACTTTGTTTGAATACTCAGCCATTATTATTTTATTCCTGCTCAGGGCGATTACACAGACAGACACAGGTGTGGATGCCGTTCGGCGGATTGACAGGAAGATAAAGACGCACAAGTTGTACACCAACGCTCCCTTCCATTAACATGCTCAGCATGGCAGTATTTAAAGAGTGCTTTTTGTTGAAAATGCATGTTCTTCTGACAGCCTGCTGTTTGCCTCCACAGCTATTTAATCTAAGGATAAATGTGTTGTTCTCAGTGTGTTTCCCTTCTACGGAATAGTCAGAGACTGTATCTCCTCCAGTGTCCCCTCACAGACACCCCCTGTGCTTTGAGGTATACTCACACAGAAGGCCGCAGTTACAGTATTTGCACATGCGCACAAGAACAACAAAACACACCAAGACACAGATGCTCAGTCACACACACACACACACACACACACACACACGTGGGGGCACATGCAGTGGAATGTGCACAGCCACAGAGGTGCACACGTACACAGAACAAACTCGTGCACGCCCACACAAACATAAAAACAGTTACAAACGAGAGGGAGCCATTTAGTACATCTATCCTGTTTGGTAGTCAGTAGATTACCAAAACATGGCTGGGTAGCTTGTTTCAGACACCCACAACTCTATGGGTAAAGCAGTGCTACCTGTAATTGGTTTTAAATAGACCTCCACATCGTTTCCACTATGGTTCATGTTTCGCTGTTCATTCAAATGAAAAGGCACAAACGTACAGTGACGCACATGAAAAAAGACAACTATGGAATCAAAATTGCAGATACACCATCTGTGTCCCCAAACTGCAGACAATCTGGAAGAGGGATTATTAACAGGAGTAATCTGGGGTGCTGTGCATTTTAGTGCACATTTACTGTGTCAAGTCTGCCGCTGTATGGATTCCCAATATAAGGAAGCAGGAGGTGATTAAAAGAAGCTTAAAAAGACACTGAGAAAAACAGATTGGTGGGTTTGACAAACAGCATGGGTCTGCACCAAACCTGGGAGGTGTGGAGATAAAACAGAGAAAGTTGATGTCAAACACATTCATAAAATGCAAATACAAAGAAAGGACCTGAAAGGAAGATTTACCTAGCACGAGCCGTCGCCCTAAATGAGCTGTGTTTGTGCTTGTGAACCCTCTTTGTTCAGGGCACTGTGAAACAGATTTACATGGTTTTGGGGTTTATTTGTGCGTGAATGCTTATGAAACAATGTTTCACAATACAAAACCCAGAGTCTGGAGGAAGAGATGGCGTGTCAATAGCATTGTGGCTTTGCTACACCTTGGTTTTGAAACACTTTTAATAGCAGCTCTTTTTTTTCTTTACCACTCACAAGACAAACTAAATAACAAGGCAATAAGATCTCACATTATTCCCTTATTTTTGGGGGAGGATAAGACTGCATCCCTATAGCATGCCTAGAATAGGATGGAATTTGTATTAACAGTACTCTAGGTGCATAAATCTTACTCTCTACGCTGGGGACGGACAAACCTATAACAAGCACGAGCTACTGCAGCTGGGCCCATCCTCTGCAGTCCTAGCAGGGAGGGCTCTCCCATGCTGCAGGAGTGGAGTCTCTGTCTTTACACACCTGGAGGGAGCAGCTCAGTTGGTCCTACACAGCTCCTGCCCTGCAGGCTTCTAGCCACTTGGAACAGTGTCATTGTGACCCATTCAGCTTTTGCCTTGGGGAAGGAAGTAATAGAGACACAATTCTGATTGCAGACTAGAGGGTTCTTGTTGGCGTTCTCCAGGCCAGAGATGGGGTACCTCCTATGGGGTACCTCTAGGGTTGGCCATCCAGACGTCCAGCCTGCTACACCTGCCACCTCCCGGCACAGCACTCATGTGCCGGCAGTATGGATGCCCATATCCCCCTGTCTCTCTCTGTCCCCCCACTGCAGGTCAAGCTGGGAGCTGCCCGACCTGCGAGAGGGGCGGGTCAAGGCCATCAGCGACTCGGACGGCGTGAGCTACCCCTGGTACGGCAACACCACTGAGACCGTCACCCTGATCGGGCCCACGAGCAAGGTGTCGCGCTTCACCGTCAGCATGAACGACAACTTCTACCCCAGCGTGACGTGGGCCGTGCCCGTCAGCGACAGCAACCTGCCCCTGCTCACCCGCATCAAGAGGGACCAGAGCTTCACCACCTGGCTGGTGGCCCTGAACACGGGCACCAAGGAGAAGATCCTGCTGCAGACCATCAAGTGGCGCATGCGGGTGGACATTGAGGTGGACCCCAGCCAGCCGCTGGGCTCCCGGGCCCGGCTGGTGGGCCGGATTCAGCAAGACCAGCCCCGGATTCTGACCCGCATGGAACCCATCCCCTCCAACGCCCTGGTCAAGCCCAATGCCAATGATGCACAGGTTCTGATGTGGCGGCCCAAGAGAGGGCTCCCCCTAGTGGTCATCCCCCCCAAATAACACCGCGAGCAGTGCACAGCGTCACATGGGGGGGCATCTGCCTTAAACGCGCACGGGACAGGGCACAGACAACAGGCCTGCCTGCAAAGTAGAAAGATACAGACAGCAACAGGCCGTACCAAGGAAGGGACAACTTCTGCTTTGGCTGCCCCTGAAACCACACACTAATCCGCGAGGATGTGCCTACTCTTCGCCTCGGCTCAGGCAGTCTCGCTGCCAGCTGGGAGGGGAGACGGAAGGCAGAAAGATTCTCTCGGAGTTGATCGCCGAGGTGCAAACCACATTGGCCTTTTAGCCATGGAGCGCCTCTCTCTAACGGTACACAGGACTGGGAAAAAGCCAAATTGAACACCACTGCATTCAGAAAACAAAAAACCGTCACCTAGCCTTTTGCCGGCAGATCTGACACTCAACGTGAACTCGTGACAAAGCCAAAACACGTCCACACTCAGTTCCACATATGCAACTTCAGACACGCGCACTGCAGCAGATGTTGATGCTCAGATGTAAGATATTTTATCTTTTAAAGAGTACTGAAAAGAATCAAGCCACCGTCATGTGATTATTCCTGTCTCCCTGCAACAATTTCAGGCCATGATCGAAGCTGTCTCCTGTGCTGGTCTGCTGCAGAGCCCACCGGAGAGAGAGGGTCTTTGCGAGAGGCCGTGCAGTAGATCTGACCAAGAGACACCAAGACACCCTCACTATGGTCTGTATGCAAACCACACTGCAACACTAGGGGTGTCCTGTGGCAATTGGAATTAGCCAGTCGGCCAGTATTACACAGGACTGGTTCCCCGTGACTGAATTTTTGAAAATTCTGTTTTGACCAACCAGTATAGGCTGACATGGCGTAGCTGTGGGCTCATGATAAGGTGATTAAATTGTTCTTATTCCGATTCTTGCTTCCACATTAAGCTACCACAAATGGGAACCTCAGACAACAAAGTATATGTTTTATGTCATAGCAAAAAAAACAATCCAACTCCAGCTGTCAGGAGACTTGTTGTCGACTGCAGACGGCTGTGACACCTGTCACCTTAAAATGCGTTAGAAGGGCATTATTAAGAATACCCAAATCTACACTCCAGTGTGTCTCTTCACAAAGGTGCCTATTCCACAGTGATTTTATAACCAGACCTGTTTTCTAATCAGAGAGGACTCCAGTTACAGGAGGAGAAACTCCAGTGGGGAGCCGTGTCAGTGTGCACTGGGTGCAAAGAGAAACATGAAAGTCAATTCCACAAGGAAAAGTAGAAAGAAGGTAACGATATTTCGACAACTAAGCCTTCTTCTGGTGGCGAGAGAGAGGGAGAACAAATAACAAAGCAGGTGAGGGAGTGCCTCTCTCGCTACTCTCCACACACCTGAAGAAGGCTCGCCCGCCGAAACGTCGTTGCTTCTTCCTGCTCCTCAGCACGGTATGAACCTGATTGCTCCTGTTCAGAAGAAGACACTCTTGGAAAGGGCCTACTTCTCTTTAAAAACAAGCGTTCGCTGCTGTTAGCTTGCCTTCACAAACATCTGCACATCCCGCTACACAGAACAGGCTTTGAGGAGTTCTCAGGAGTGTCAGGCGCAGTTCACACACCAGGGGGACCAGGCCTTGACGGGAAACGAACAGGGTGCTGCAGGTCCCGAAGGCCCTGTGTGTCTGTTCATTCCTGCCCTTATCTGGGCCAGCCTCACACCGGCTCCCCTTCCACGCACGCCCCCCCCCCTGAGCCTCCCATGCCAGCCTGGTCTCGCCTCTTCGTGCACTGGGATGGTCTGGTCCCGCTTGAGAGAGCCTGGGACCACAGACACGGGGCTCCTGGAAAGAACGGCAGTGAGGGTGGTGAGGGTGGCTTGCTTCTCAGACCGGGGTTCGGACATGTTCTGCCCTTCCTGTTTCTGGGTGCTCACTGTTTTGGCTAATAGGACGGGTGGGTGGCACTGTGGTCAGCATTGCTGCCTTGTGGCACTGAGGCCCTGGGTTCAATTCCAGACCCGGGGTACTATCTGTGTGGAGTTTGTATGTTCCACCCCCCCACCACAGTATAAAGACATACTGGTAGGTTAACTGCCTTCTGGAAAACTGGCCCTGGTGTGAGTGCGTGCGTGCCCTGTGATGGACTGGCATCCCACCCAGGGTGTACCCTGCCTTGGGCTCCCTTGCAACCCTGTACTGGAGGAAGTGGTTAGAAAACGGATGGGTTTTGAGATTGGAGTAATATTTACACTATGCATTCTTCTGAACAGACAAGCTATGGGATCTGAAACCGGTGGCATAGAACACGTCTTTATTAAGTATTAAACACAGTACTACTTGAAATCTTTTCCCATATACTGGTGTTGTTTTAAATGTGTTAAGCTGCTCTGTGACCCGCCTGTTCACTCAATTCACATGCAAAGGGAAAGGGAAAGTGTTTAATGGAACTGCCCACCCTTTCCTCGAGTCTGTTTCCAGCCAAGCTCAGTCACAGTCTGGGCTGGCTGTGCAGGGGAGCTGTCCGAGGTGCTGAAGACACCACAGCCTTTCAACAGAGCCGGACTGGAAATGAGAGAAGAGACTTAACAACGTTTTCGCACTGTGGCACTGGAAAAAAAAAGAACAGGAAAAAAAAAAGAATGGATGCTTTTTGTTTGTTTTGCATGCCAACACAGTGTTTTTCAAATAAGAGTAAAAAAAACATGCTGTCATGGTGTGTTTTTTTTTCCTCCACAAGGACAAGCTGAAAGCTAACAGGAGGCTAAATTTGTAATAGAGGGAAGAGATGCAGCTCAAGAGGGGAAGCTTAGTGGTAGGTGTGTGTTGTAGGGCCTTGCACTGATCTAAAAGAGTGGAGAAGGGGGAATGTTAGCACACTGTAACCTGGCGACACTCAGGAGTGAGAACTACATGCTGAAATAACCCTCCAGGCCAACAAACAGGCCACACGGCCTTCACTCAAAACGAACGCAGAGAGCAGATCATCAAACAGACCCTTCTGACACGGACAGGCGGAATTTGATTTGTCTGCTGCATCAAATTCTCAGCCTGTGTGTGCAGCGCGCGTGGGCACCGTGCGTCTGTACATTACAGCTGCACGGAATGAGTGATTAACGAAATTATGTTTTCCACCAGACAACTGAAAAAGGCACTCTTGTACAGTGACTAACACTTCGAATGGCCAGACAGCAGCAGGAGTTTGTATTCATCTGTGGTGTAGAAAGAAACTCTTCGACAAGGCAGGAAAGAGCCACTCTCCCCAGGAACACTTGCAAGTCCTGGGTGGTGACAGCAGTGGCCTGTCCCCCCACACTCCCAGGATTTGGGCTTCTCTGGGGTGGAATTCTACCCAGCCTGTGCAGCGCCTGACATTCTAGAACTCTGCTCCAAAGTTAATAACTCCAACCCTCTTAAAATTAACTTCCTATCCTGCCACCTGAGGGCACAATAAGAATGGCCTGAATTTCTCCAGCTCTTCCCCCAAGATTCAATTCAGCAGTCTGACCACTTGCTTGTATTGTGTAACTGTCTGATGGGACCCTAGGAGTCCAGGTTTCTCACTTGCCTTCCTCCCTGTAGGAATCAGCAGACTCACCCTGGACACCCCAGCCCTGTTTTTAACTATTATAGCCGGGGGGGTGGGGGTGGGGGGGGGGAGTCAGCACACGGTGAGGGATAACAGTGATCCTTTAGGGCAGAAAAGTAAATGATTAGCTTCTCAAAGGGGATCGTAATGATTGGGAAACATAGGAGCACCAAACACAAAGAAAAAAAAAAACACGATGCAAGTTTGGTGTAAAAGACGTGTGCAGATTTCTCTAATCTAACTGTTTTTTTCAAGGCAAAATCTGTGATAACACTTTCAGGATCAGGATATTCTTAGGTGGCAGGGTGAGAAGGCTGTGAAACAGGCTAGAGGCAGCAATGTCACAGTAAGAGCCTGTCTGTGTGTGGAAGTGTGGAGGCATACTGTATACAGGATAGTGTACGCTCCCAGATTCCTCTTCCCCTCTCACTCCATGGGAAGATCCTTTCTGCCCAGTGATCTTCTGGCCAGGACTGCGGGAATTCAGCCCCCCTGCACATGCAAGCCTGCTACACTACGTTTCCAGTGACCCCAATAGCCATTAAAGAGTGCCACTGGAAGCATGACTGCTGAACTGTGTCCTGCTCTGCCCTACACGCTTTAGTGGTGAGCTGACAGTGAGTACTCCTCCGAAGGGCCAGGCTTGTCTTGTGATGAACTTCCTTTGTGTCTTTCCTAATGAGATTAAACGCCTATTAACAGAAACGGCGGCTGCCTTGCCCACCCTGAGTTTTTGCTCTTTATTTCCATTTTTCCCCACTGATCAAACTTCAGGGAGGACCAGCGTGGGCAGGGGCCGCTGATCAAGTCCCATCCGACTCCACTGCCGAGCGACTGGGGGAGAAAAACAGCAGGGAGACTGTTTGGCATGCTAATGATTCATTTACATCTCTTTCATACACTTACTCCCCAGTGTCACACCCCCTCCTTGCACCGAGGTGAAATTTGAACTAATCCTCTGCTTTGGTGATGCTGGGAATGGCATCGCTCAATGCCCTCAGCGATCCAAGCGCTTGCCAGCGAGCTCTTCTCTGCGTGGGGAGAGCAGGGACAGACACGCCCTCTGCCCCGCTGCCCGCTCCTCCCGGCCTGTGTCTTCGGCCATGGGAAGAAGAGAAAGGGTTAACACCCTCACTTCCTGTGGTATTCACATCACACAGACGGGCAGATGGCACGTGCTGTGCATTTTAACGTAACATCACACAAAACACAGACTAAACCCACAAGAAAAAAAGCAGTTGGCTTATTTTACACACGGTGGCGTTTGGTAAGAAAAGAACTGTGAGGGGTCTCCTGTACGGTGTTGCAGCCTCGTGGTGGACAGACTGCACAGCCATACAATAGATGTACAGTAAATGCATAAACATCCATCTCTATTCCTGGAATCGCCCTACCCCCCCCAGAGAGAGGAAAACAAAGACACACACCCTCCGCACAAGGCTGCAGACTCACACTCACGCACACCCGCGCAGAGGACACTCGCCCACACACCCCCCGCCGTGCAGTGCGCGCAGCTAATGACAGCCCCCCCTGCGGAGCCACAGTGCAGCAGTGCTGCCATCGCCACTGCTTCTAACGAGCTGCTCGTTAACAGAAAGTAGCAAAAACCCGGCCAGCCCACCTGCGGTCTGCGGGGGGCGTGCGTGGGATTAATCCGTTAATTGATTCAGGCCCCAGGGCTGCCGTGCGAGGTGGCGACTGCCTGTGCACATCTTGTGCGTGTGTGTGGCTGTAGAGCCTACGGATCGCCGTGTGCGCAGTAATGCGATGTAAGCTGTCCAGGTCAGCCGTCTGGTTTAAGCTGAGTGTGTGTGCCTGTGGACCATATCTGTCAAGGAACGTGTGTGGGGGTACAGGACAGAATGTGAACAGTTGGCCTTCTGAATCTTCTTTGTGACTTTTGTTTGTACATAAGTACGCCATAAACAGACACTGCTAGTGCCTATATCAATGTGTACGAGAGCACACAGAATAACTCTTGTCTGCTCCACTCTGTGACAACCTCAGCATTCTTGAAGGGATACCATAAGACCCCACCCTGCTGAAAATCTTACCTCTTATATTCTGAAGTGCTGAAGAAGGTCCTCTTTTTGCCAGGTTCACTTAGAAACACTGACATCAGAAGCTATTAATGTGTAGAAGCTCAGCTGCATAAGCAGGCTTGAAAGTTTTTTTTTGGTTGCATGTCAAATGACACTTTCACACACTCGTTCAACACCTCAAGAAAATAACATGTATCTCACTTTCCATTTTCTCTCTCGCCCTGTCTCAGTGTGCGGTACAGCTGCAGTACCCAGCGCTGCAGAGAGGGGGCGCTGTAAGACCTCTCTAGCAGTTTTAATGCTCCAGCTGCTGTCAAAATGATTGCAGACAGCACGACACCTCTACCCAGACTGGCTGAGAGCCTCCCAGCAATCTTTCTATTCAGCTCAGATTTGCACCAAAATGTGTGATGTAGTTAGACACCTCACAGCTCTTTTTAAGTCATAAACAGGAAAGTCACACAGTGTTAAATTACTGGCTTAAAGCAGAGTGGGGCAATGTACAGAGTATGCAAGACGACACTGCAGCAGAACTGAGGACTAGGTAATGGCAAGAGATCATGTCCATTACATACTGTATGTACACCGATTTCCTGCAAGGGTGATGAGCAATTTGCAATACATTCTAGGCTAATCCATTGGCAAATTGTCCAAGTGTTTCTCCAAAAGAAAATAACCAAGCAAGATTTGACAGTGTCTGCACCCAGCTCAATATTTTAAGGCTGCCGTTTAGACCCATCGATAAAAGACGTCAAACCTGAAGTTTAACAGCAAGCTGGGAGTGATTCGTTGTTAATTGTAAAGAAATCTTTAAGGTTAACTTCCAGCCCTTGGAATACAGTAATCCCTTGCTATACAAGTCTTCATTTATACGAGATGTAGTCAATCTTACCTGCCTTTTCATTCAACAAGCTGATTTTCTCTAACAGACTGGGCTCTCTTAAAGCATTCCTGAAACTCTTTTCTCATCTTCTCAAAAGAAAATTGCTCATCTCATTTTTTATTACAAGCCTTTATTATGAAAAAGTTAAAAGCGCCTATGGTACAGGATAATATCTAATGTTTATGCATTTTCTATAGACTGTAATGATGTAACAGCTGTACTGTACAGTAAATGAGCAGCAGTGTTATTTTATTGTAATAACAATACCTGCTGTTTATGCATTGAAGTACTGTTCTGTATTAAGCTTGTGTTTTGGTGTCTGAGGGAACCTTAAAAGTCCTGGAACCAATCTCAGTTTATAACACAGGAATTTAATTTCTGTAATTCAGGTTTTCACTTGAGCAGCAGTTTTCAAAGAACGAAGTAAGATCATATAACGTGAGATGACTGTACTGGAATCAGATCGCTTTTTGGTCCTCTGGTCAAGCTAAAAAAGACTAGGTCTTTTGTCCTCTCGGATAAGGCCATTCCTATGAAACGGGGAATGCACATTGTTGCTGTTCTCTGAGCTGGGCAGTAATAATTCGATATGGTTTTATAATCTGTAACCTGTGCTACAATCCTCAGTCAAGATGCTGATACAATCTTCTCATTAAGCTTTCATTTGAGAAACCCTTAATCATCCGGCTGGGATACTTTTCTCAATTAATCACACCATTAATACAAATGACATGCTTTAGTACATTAGTTAACAGAGCCACGTACACAGATCCTAAGAATTCATTATGCTCCTGTAGTATTAATACATTTGACTCACTATTCCAGGGAACGTAAATTACTGAAATGCTTGCATTCCCCAACACAATCAGCAGAAGCGCACTGGTCCCTGAGCAACTCGCGCATAAAATCATACAGAATCTGTAATGTATAGAAGGCGTATTGACATTGCTCTGAGATTGGGCCAGATGAAGAAACATTTCATTCAGCATTCACAGAAGGGGGAAAAATACGTTTTAGCCTCTCACCCTAAAATAGGCAGTATCCCGTTTTAATTCAAAAGCCAAAGACTTTTCCTTTTGTATATGCAGTTATTTTTCAACCTTCTGATTTACACTGCAACAGAACCTATCTGAATGACTTACAGATATGCACACTTCTTGTGGACTGAGCATCCTTGACTCTTTCAAACATGGCTTCTCTTTCCACTGCTCTATTGTGAACTGTTTTTCAGAAAATGTGGGCTATATCATTGCAAGGAGCACTAAAGAGGGGAAAACACTGTAATCAGGCCCAGAAGGTGCTAGCAATTAATTTGATAGGATGTTCCTAATTTAAAAAAAATAATACTAATACTACTAATAATAATAGCACTTTACAAGTAATGGGGACTCCCCTCCAACACCACCAATGTGTAGCCCCACCTGGATGATGCAACGGCAGCCATAGTGCTCCAGAAGGCTCACCACACACCAACTATCGGTGGGGAGGAGAGCAGAGTGATGAAGCCAGTTCGTAGATGGGGTTTACTAGGAGGGAAATTTGGCCAGGACACTGGGGTAGCACCCCTACTCTTATTGAGAAAGGCCCTGAGATTTTTAATGACCACAGAGAGTCAGGACCTCAGTTTTATATCTCATCTGCCTTTTTACAATATAGTGTCCCCATCACTACACAGGGGCATTAGGACCTACATAGATGTGGGGTGAGCATCCCCTACTGGCCCCGCTAACACCTCTTCCAGCAGCAACCTTCGTTTGTCCCAGGAGGTCTCCCATCCAGGTACTGACCACGCTCACACTGCTGAGCTTCAGTGGGCTGCCAGTTGTGCGTTTCAGGGTGATTTGGCTGCTGCCATGGAGGCACATTGTGAGATACAGTTAGCTCATATGTCAGCTTTGGTGGAGCTCAGGAGCTCTACAAATTGGGACTGGGGTGCATCTGCTCTTCTGGGAGATGACCATCAGAGGTGGAAAACTGTATGAAGAGGGTTCACCACTGGGGAGGCCAAGGTAGAGCTGGCCTTAACAGGTGAAGTATTTAGACTTAATTGTCCTGCAGGACCAGGACCTCTCGAGCACAAATGAAACACAAAGTAAGTTATGCACATGACCACAAGAGAGAAGCTGAATTTGACAATATTGAAGAGTGGCAGAGAGACCATCCTCATGCAGAAGAGCCAAAATGGGCACAACCAAAAAAAAAAAAACATCCACGTTTTTAGCATTGAGCTAACAGGCTTGGAGAAACTGCAGAGGAAATATGTCATCTGTCGCATCAGTGCGTGTTGCAAAGCAACTGATGGAGAATCGCAGCACGTCAAGCTGGAGGCTGGTAAGGTCTTTGATACAAGGTGATCCAGCACACAAGGATTTTTAGGGGCAAATTCCATTTTCATAACGGCAGAAACTCAAACCTGAAATAAACCCAGATTGTTAAATTTCTGGGAATGTTATTTCAATGACAACACAGCAGGTGTTTCAAGAATCTTCACTGGAAGAGGCTGGCTGCTGGACTGCTATACACAACAGAGCAGAAGGGGCTCTCAGGTAACTGGACTAGAGCCAGGTCAGCAGACAGATGGTGCACCCATCAGGGCTGGAGTCTTGGGACTGGTGCCTGTTATATAAATATATCCGATCTTGGCTCCTGCAGCCTTGAAATCAAGCTGACAGGGGGACACCAGCCTCCTTACTAACCACAGAGACCCCACAGGACACATGTTAGCATTTCTGTCGTCACGTTTTGAATTTTGTTCATCGACCTGCCTCGGTCACATTTGTGAGCTCACTCACTTTCTAAGCCAGTGCTCCTATTGTTCCACAGCCTGTGAAGGTGACCACACACGGAAAAGTAAAGGCTTACTATTAAGGTTCTCCCAAACCGACCTTGTATAAAACACCTGTTAAGATCAGCAAGTCATTACTACTTGAAGACTGAAAAACATAACAGTAGGCCAATGGAACAAAAACGTCAGCTAGTGTTGCCAAGGAGAAAATCTATCTACATTTAACACTTTTGATTAAATTAGGTTGCTTGATGTTGAAGGGTATTTTGCTTCCTGAAAGCATAACCTTAAGTTTAGTACTCCCTACAAAGTCCTTTTGTTGAAGCCGATACCACCATGTCTTTGATGAAGCAGATCCTCAAAACAAATGGGTAAGATACACTGTGTGGCCTCCTCTCGTTCGTCTTCCCCCCCCCAACATAAGAACAGATACAAAGGGCGGAACGACCACTTCTCGTGAGCAAACCTGGTTTCATTCCCTTTCTGGCCTTGGAGATAGAGGTTCAAAGATCTGAAGGAACAGACTTCGGGAATTAACCAGATCACATTAATAAGAAGGATCTACCTCAAAGGCTCTTGCATGAGAAGTCCGTTTATGTTTTTTGTCACTGTGATTTCAGGTAATCAATGATTCTGTGGCAATCACTGTTTTGGGAAAAGGTTATAGGATGTTTTCAGCAGTTTCCCTCAACACAATTAATTGCTCTGGCACACCGTCATGTCCACCCTGATCAGGACTGCTCTCCATCGTGCCCTGCGCAGTGATCATTACTCTTGAAGAACAGTGGCACACTGTCGGCTGAAGTGACAAAACGGAGACCCACCTGGCACAGGGGAATCCACTGCTTGGGCAGGCTTCAGCTCGAGCAGCTGGTGGAGGGAAGCATCCCTGCTGCTCGGGGTTTAATGGCCCACTGCTGCCCTCTAGTGGCAGATGAGTGAACACCATCGAGCAGACCGCCCGCGTTGCGCCATCCAGACAGCACATGACCATGCCCTTTTCACCTCCTCATCACTGCTCTAAAAGACTCTCGCCCCTTCGAAAACTGAGCTAATGGCAGGAAACACTGATCGTGCCTCACAGAGACGGGGACAGATTAGCCACAGCAAAACCCCAGCCAGTGAACAAACGGGAAAGGGTTTAATGGGTTTTCAATATTCTGTATTCTTTATAAACAATATTTCTCTCAAATACATTAACAAAATGACAATTACATAAAAGCACGGCCCACATCTCCCAAAATCTCCACTTAAAAGGACATGGCTGTAGTTAATTCCCTGTCTGGCTGACGTTTTACAGCCTATTTTCCAGAGTCGAGCCCCTCGTCCTTTGTGTAGTGCAGCCTGTTTAAAGGAATAACGGATTATTTGAACCAGCTGTAACTAGGTTTTGTGCTTATGATCGCTTTCTCGTGCCAACCAAGCTACATTCCCCAGCCATTTGAAACAGGTGGAAATCAGTGCACTATGCTTTCATGTGTCTGACGCACTTTGAAAAGTTTTTATTTTTACTTCATGCAGACTTGGGGTGCCTCTCATCTGTCGACTGTACTGTATCATTAACTGCACTGGATGAGAGCACCGGGTACACAATTGGGTATTAAGAATACCAACCGCTTGATGCCCAGGTAGAATGAGGGTAGGGGTTTGATCCGTGGTAGGAACTTCTCAACCATGTTAAAAAAAGCTGGATGCCTAATAATGTAACAATCCTTTCGACTGCAGCATTCTTTGCAAATCCTCCTGTGGGAATCGATTGCTCACAAGAATTACAGCCCCTCGGACAGATGCACCTCATAGAAACGGGATGAACTGCACAGCCGACTTCTGAAAGGCTCTTCAATCCTCGGCCTGAAGCAGCTATTCAAGGAGAACGCCAGCCTGGGCCACACAGGGAAGAGCCCCAGTCCGGCACTCAACCTCACCTGCACCCCTGTGCCCCCAGTCACCCCACACCATCCCCCACCTCCAGTGAAACTAAAACCGTCACGACAAAATAAAACAAATTTGGCCTTTTTTAAAAAAAAAATGTAACAATCATTATATCGTTTTAAAAAAATCCCCCTCCCCAAAACTAACAAAAAAACGCCGTCTTGATTCTGAAATGTAAAAAAAGCCGGCGGACACATCCAGCTTGCCGATGCGCAGCTACAGTGATTCCCGGCGCTGGGACAAGTGGAACGGGCTCTTTGCCACGCCAGCAACTTGGATATCCGGGGGCTCCCCATCCGTGTCCGCTTGCGAGTGGCGGCATTCCTGTCAAAATCCAGCGTGTCCGCACTCCCAGGTGTCCAGTGAACCTGCAGACCCCAGCAGCCCAGCGAGAGCCGAATGGCGCAGCCTCTTGTAGGATTGACTGGGCGCAGCGGGCAGCGGTTTTCGCGCCGCTGTGCACCGAGGTCCGTGTGCCCTCTGTGAGCGTGCCTTGCCCCCCAGCCTGGGGGGGCACCCCGGGGACCCGCCTCACCTGCGCTATGCCCGGCTAGGGTTGGGGGCTGGCTTCCCCTCGTAGCCATACAGGAAGGTGGCGGAGATGACCAGGACCGCACCCAGGAAAAACACGCTGGAAGGCAGAGAGAGGGCATGAGCAAAAAAAACCCTTCTGACAATTCCTCGCTCTCCTGCAAAATCAGTGAAATATCCCAAGAAAAATGCAATTTACAACCAAAAGAGCTAACTATTGGTAACACCTAGTATAAAACCATTTCTGCCAAATTCCACTCCACGGTTTTTTTCTTTACTTGTTGTGCTTTAACTGAGGCCAGAGATATGCTCCAGCTGCAAACACAGCAGGAAATAAACCTTAACATCCCACTTGACACACAGTGCTCACAAAGTGGGCTGGCAGGCATACCTTGAGTTTAAGCATCAATAAGACATTAAAACACCCCCCAATGCATGAACAAGATGGGTCATTTCTCCAGGAAACACTATTACAAATTAAGATTATCTACTCAGTTTTGCATAATATAGAATATACAGACACGCCACTCACCTAGAAAACATTTCAGATGTTCTTGAACCAATCACATTACATTAGACTTTTACATACGATTTACACAACTGGACTGATATCACTCCTCATATAGCATTACAAGTGCTGCTAATAATGGCTTTTTTGGGGCTGTGTGTGCAGATTTCAAGACTCTGCATGATCCTGTCCTGCTGTCCTCTATCACACCTGCAGGTTAGTTGTGACCTTGAGATCAATACAGGTAAATATATAGTCTCAATAAGCAACAATGCACAACCACACAAACTACAATGATTATTAACATACGCATTAAGCATTTTATGTGAGATCTTAATCCAAAGCAAGAGTCAGAATACAACAGTGCGCAAAGACGTGGAATGTGAAGCTGTTGGAGACAGGCAACTGACAAGCACGTTTACAGTTCGACGTTGAAGTACCCATGGCCAAATGACCCAAATTAAAATCGCTTCCAGGTTAGTGTCATCAGCTGCTTCCACTAGCACAGGCACTTTGGGAGAAGACTGCCTGCAGGGGGCGGCGTAACAGTGCAAGTAGGTTGCCCTAGGAGGGAGGTACCTGGTGGGGTCGAAGTCCTGCAGCCAGAAGTAGGAGATGAGGGTGGAGAGGATGATGGACAGGGAGGTAGCAAAGCCCTTCAGGATGTTGTCTGCGTACTTAATCACAGCAGCGACCACCAGCCCTCCCAGAGCCTGGACACACACAGACCCAATTAGACCGACGGGATTTTTATTACTGAACCTAAAATCGATTGAAATATATCCAGTGTATAACATAACAAGACCACATTGATAACAATTAAGGTTAACACTTAATGTGAATATTCCCACTGCGTTGGATGCTCATATTTAAAAGTCTCATACTTATGTGCACCAAAAAAAAAGTTCAATTGAAACTGGTATGAACCCTGCGACAGATATCAGCATATTAATTGCATACTCTGAGAAATGCAAATTAAGACCCTTTCATGCACTTATTACTAAAGCCTACATATGTAAAAGATGATTCTATAATACATCACTAATTTACTTGGTTGACAGATTTTAAACATTTATACACAATTATACATTAAGCATTTTGCGGGATTTCTTGTGAAGTGAAGCTGCTCGCTCTTTGTTTATGGAATAGCCATTTAACTAGAGGCACCAGTAACCCATAATCTCCTACTAAGAGCTGGAGAAATGTACTGGTGTGTAAGTGTTCGTGTGAAAGGCAGCGTGCCTTTGCTCACCTGCAGGGAGACGACGACACAGGTGAGCCTGCTGTAGCCCTGGAACACCCCGGACTGCCTCACGCGCTGCCCATCGAACACCATCATGCCCATCAGCCCGAACATCGTGCCGAACAGGCCTGGAGGAGAAAGTACAGCACAGGGATGAGTCTTCCACACACACGAGGATGCACAGCACAGGGATGAGTCCTCTACATACAGGAGGAAGCACAGCACAGGGATGAGTCCTGTACACACACACACACACACGAGGATGCACAGCACAGGGATGAGTCCTCTGCACACAGGGGCCACACACACACACACACGAGGATGCACAGCACAGGGATGAGTCCTCTACACACAGGAGGAAGCAGAGCACAGGGATGAGTCCTGTACACACACACACACGAGGATGCACAGCACAGGGATGAGTCCTCTACACACAGGAGGAAGCAGAGCACAGGGATGAGTCCTCTACACACAGGGGCCACACACACACACACGAGGAAGCAGAGCACAGGGATGAGTCCTCTACACACAGGGGCCACACACACACACACACACACACACGAGGAAGCACAGCACAGGGATGAGTCCTCTACACACACACAGCAGAGTTTCACAGGCTCCTGATCTGATCCACTAAAGCAGGACACCACCACAAAGCTCTGACAAAGCCCTGTTCAGTCAACAGACTGATCCCTCTGACACCCTCCCTACAACCCCGCTGCTCAGATCATGTACCAGAAATCACCAAGAGCTCAACAAAACAAAACAGCATAAATATAACGTATAGAAGAGTGGAAGCCATTCTGGGAACTCGTACATATTTAAAAAGACAGAGCTCTCCCTTTAGAGCAAAAACTGCAGAAAACCAAGAGCTAGTTGGGCCGGCCCCCTCTCGTTCACAAGCAAACTCCGCCACCATCCCACTTCAGGCAACAGCAGTCATGTGCAACAGGCAGGATGTCGCCGAGTCAATGAAGGAAGATGATCTGAGGAAAAACACTGAACAGACACAGGCTGGGTTTTGGAGGATGAAAGAATAATCTGGAGAAAAATAATTAATATAATATATAAAGCTACTTAACAATGTGCTGTAACACATTGAAGCATATGTTTGAAGTGAGGTCTAACTTTAACCTCGTTTGCAGTTCATAAAAACTACATATACTGACCTAAGAGTTAATTACTTTGAAGGAAGATTTATTTACACTCAGGTGTACCTGAGGGTGTTTATATGTAAAGCTACATTCTGATGACTCTTTTCCGATATTTTAGTGTACATATCTTGTTTTAAATCACCACTGCATCTATGGTCCTGCTCATGTTTAATATTAAGGAGAACTCTATTCCACTTTAATCAGGTACTGAAGTACATCCTCTCACTAAATCAAGCATCCTGTCCACTTACATGAACCTAAGCATAATCCTAGGAAACCTGAATACATCATTCTCACACAGGACATCTGACGAGAATGACGAAGGCAGGACCAGAAGTATCTAAGTTCTTATAAACTCCTGCTTCTTTAGTTTGTGATGTGTCTTGTACATCTACTGTTGTTCCATATTAAAAACATTGACAATGGGTCATGAAACGGCCTGTTTGATTACTCCTGTCTGGGTCAATGGGTGGGGCAGCAGGCTTCCAACGAGTCATGAACCGGTCTGTTTGAATACTGCTGTCTGGGTCAATGGGTGGGGCCAGGTCTACAACAGGCAGGTGGGACAGCAGGCTTGTTACCGGGTCACGACCTGGCCAGTTTGATTACTGCTGTCTGAGTCAATGGGTGGGGCCAGGTCTACAACAGGCAGGTGGGACAGCAGGCTTGTTACTGGGTCACGAACTGGCCTGTTTGATTACTGCTGTCTGGGTCAATGGGTGGGGCCAGGTCTACAACAGGCAGGTGGGACAGCAGGCTTGTTACTGGGTCATGACCCAGCCTGTTTGATTAGTGCTGTCAGAGTCAATGGGTTGGGCCAGGTCTACAACAGGCAGGTGGGACAGCAGGCTTGTTACTGGGTCATGACCCAGCCTGTTTGATTAGTGCTGTCTGAGTCAATGGGTTGGGCCAGGTCTACAACAGGCAGGTGGGACAGCAGGCTTGTTACTGGGGCATGACCTGGCCTGTTTTGTTACTGCTCTCTGGGTCAATGGGTGTGGCCAACTGCCTCTATAACAGGCAGGTGGGACAGTGGGCAGAACAGAACCTGGCCATTTCCTTATTTCACAGGGCACCTTGCAGAGGGAACTACGTGCAAGTGTGACACGTTTAACCCAAGGGAAGCAAGTGAGGATCTGAAATTATTTGGAAGGTTAATAAGACTGGTATTCCCCGTCACTTGTGAAATGTCTTTCGAACATTGTAAAGTCTTATATTTCACAAAACAAAATTCTGGCTGGCAAATAAAGCTGTGCTCCCTACAAAGTGTTAACCCCACAGCACACAAACTTGTCTTTATCCCAAAAACACACACACAGACCAAAGCACAGCACTGTACGGTCTCCTCCCTGCCAGAGTAGAAAAGGAGCGAGGAAGCAACAGTGTTTCAGTGTGTTACACAGACGACGCGTGTGCGTTGCACAGACAGAGCGGCTCTGTGCGCGTCTGTGTCAGAGTGAGCTGAACAGCGCCAGTGTGTTCAGGAGCCCTTGCTGTCCCAGGACACCCGACACTGGCTACGCCCCTCGGCCTGTGGTGAAAAGGGTTTTTGTCAGGGCTCTCTGCTGGGAGCTCAGCACAAAGGCTGCACTGTGCGCCCTTCCCCACCAGACAGCCCTCACCCTCCTGCCCCGAGAGGGGGGGGAGGAGCAGAGCAGGGGTGCGGACTGGAAAAGAACAGGAGCCACAACTCCGGCTGGGGCAACGAGCAACGGACAAGAGAGAGAGGAAAGAAGGAAGAGAGAAAGGGCAAGGGAGAAAGAGAGAGGGAGCCAAGCAGGAGCAGAGACATGATAAAGAAACTGGGGGACAGGGACAGATACTCCAGGAGACACGCTGGGGGACAGAGCCGGAGAGGTTGAGGCAGATCGGAGGCAGGCAGACAGGCCTCACCCAGCTGGATGTTCCTGATCCAGACGCTCTGCTTGGTCTCCTTTAAGATCTTCTCGAAGTAGACGCCCGCGAACCCGCTGGAGAAGCAGGCGACGAACACCGCCAACACGCCGACCAGCTGGGATCCCGCCGACAGCTCCTTCTGCCCCCCTGCTGCGCCGTCGTCTGAGGGCCACTGCAGGCAGAAGACACAACTCCAGACACTGAGCGAGCACTCCCCTGCAGGTGGAGCAATACATGCCCTCTGTAACACCTGCCGGCAGGCGGTTCCTGGTGCACACACGACAACACTGCTGCAGAGAAAACCTGTCAGGTAGGGCAGTTTTTACCGGGGGCTCACATAAAGGTCTGGACCCTTCCCACAACACCAACTAGCTGAAAACCCGGATACGGGGACTGGGAATAATAGTTACAATTTGAGTAATCAGCCGCCATCAGCATTTCCTTGTTTGAAGAAACCCATGGTAACCTCCAGACTAGTAAATACTGCCAGACAGGAGCAAACCTGCCGCAAATCTGATCATTCCAGCACAAAGCAACAATTACACCCATGACTGCCCCAGGGTAAACAGGGAAGGACAGAGCACAAGGAGAAAATGGGAAGGATCACTTTCACCCGCAGGGTGAATTTCCCCATCAGCTGCGTGAATCTCCAGCTGTATTTGGGTCCCCTGGCCCTAGCTCGACCTGGATCGGTCTCCCCAGAGCCTCCACGCAGAGCCCTACCTGGACGAGCACGACTCCGGCCATGAGGATGAGGAGCGACAGCCACTGGTACACGCCGAGCCGCTTCCCCAGCATGGAGACGGAGAACAGCGCGGTGGTCAGGATCTTCAGCTGGTACGTCACCTGGCGATGGACAGAGCGTCAACCCGACACAAGAGCACGAACAAAGACCAACACGCGCAGACAGCGTACAGTGTCCGTGTAAAGGTGCTGGAAAAGCACGAAGCAATCTGCCACAACCCAGCTCATACCACACTGACCTGCGCCAAACTGTATTATATACCCACCCTCCCCCCCCATCTTTTTCCCCAGCTGTCTACCCCTGTAGGCACTGTTCCCACACCCCCCCACGGTGCTCACTAGCCAGTGGTTACCTGGTAAGTGGCTGCATCCAGGTTGGAAAGCGCCACGTACAGCAGGTTGTTCTGCAGGGTGTAGATGCCCGAGGGGATGGCCAGCTTCAGCGTCTCCATGGGCTTGTGCACGATCTCGTCTCTCAGCAGCCGGTTCAGGGCGCGCACGCTGTAGCCTGCGGGACACACGCACACACACACGGGCTGGGTGACGCTGGCCCGGCCGCGGCGGCGGCGAGGTGGAGAGGCGGCGGCGGCGGCGGGCTCTCTTACTGGTGTCCTTGAAGACCAGCAGCACGCAGACGGCGATCTTGAGGACCTCGGCAGAGACGACGGCGGAGGAGGCCAGGTAGCGTGGGCCCTCCTCCTGCAGCGTGCGGGAGTACCTCATCGTCAGCACCAGGCTGGTGGTCTGGAAGACCAGCACCCCCAGGGACATGTACTTGAGCCGCGACGACATTGACTCCCCCGGATCAGCCTGCAGGGGCGCCGGGGAAAGAGAGGAGGGGTTTGACACGGTGGGGTGCCCCAGGGGGCTGCGTCCAGCGCTCCCCGTCTCGCTCACAGCAGTGGGCCTGTCAGCGGGGTGCAGGGCTCAGACTGCTGACCACGGACAGCATCCCTCCTGAGGTCACTTAACACGCACAGGCAGACTCCCCTTCTTAAACAGGAACGCGGAACTGACTACCCAGAAAGTTCAACGTTTAGGATGTTAGCTATCCCAAATGCGTGCAACTGTTTACCGGCGACGGCCGCAAAGGGGTTAAAAAAACCGTTCAAATAAAAAAAAACGGCAAGATATTTACAGAACACAAATGACGCCACACACGCGAGTCTCCAGCTGACCGCTGTTTAAGAAGCGCCGCTGTACTCAGAGTGAGATGAAAAACGCAGGCAGTGTGTCATGAAATGCCAAAGCCAGTCAGAAGGCACACGCGTTTGAAGGGGTCAGCACATGACCTGTGCTGCTAACAGAACAAAACGGCGGCCGGGTGGCATCTAGGTTTGCACAGAAACCCCATTTCACTGTGTTGTCGCTGTAAAGCCAAACGAATGTTATGAAACCTCAACAGCGTAGTGGCCAAAACACTTTCCTTTAAAGGGACTATTTTACCTCATACCTGTGTTTCTCCACAAACATACTGATGTGGAATGGGTGCAAAGAGTGTCGCTCCTGCGTGTGAGGCGCCAAGTCTGAATGTTAATGAAACCTGCCACGTTTTTTAATTCAATCTGTACCAATGTTTCCAAGACACAGGAAACCGAATATTCAGAAACGACATGGCGATCAGACAGCTGTCCCCCTTCAATGCACTTTAAATTCACTTTGTGCAGGAGCTGACACAGACGATCAAGCTGCAGTCACCCCTAAACAGACAGCACTCTGGGGCGGGGAGGAGCGTGTCTGCAGTAGTTTCAGCTCTGCTCTTGAGCTCAGCTCACTCAGCTTCCTGGAATCAGTTGTTAAACAGCTTCTTCCGGCTCTGCTGGTGCTGCTAGTTTGTAGAGACCTAGAAGACCCGCAGAGCCAGGCTCTTAATCCAGGCTCTTAATGTGCCTGTTTCTCACCTGCCAGCTGTTCCATCACACCTTGTGCAACTGGAGACCATCCCTGTGCTGGGGCCACGTGTTACACTTCATTGAACTCATACTGCACGCCCTCTCTGTTTGCACAAATAAAAAACGACACAGGGCTACCTTTCCGATGGCGTCTTCTTTCCCTTGCTTATATATGACCTGCTGGACTCCACTAGCAAAACAGCGCACTGGGACCCCCGACCGACCCCACACAGTAACGCTCCCCAATTCCTCTCAGCCAATCAGGCACTCCAGAGAGACTGTCGGATAAAACGCAGCACTCCAACCTGATGCCCCCAGGGGGTGAAAAATGCTCATCGAGACCCTGCGAGAGTCTTAAGCACAAGGCATTGTGGAAAATGAATTTTGGAACACAAAAGTTTGCACAGAAACCCCATTTCACCATGCTTAATTAAAGGCCAGCTGAGACCGACAATTAAAGCTGCAATTACATCTGAGCAGACGGCACTCTGGGGCACTCTACGCTTAACTAAAAGCCAGCCTCGAATTCATTTTGAATATTAATTCACAACACTAAAACCGACCCGAGAAACAGCTATGAAACCAGCACTGTAAAAAACAAAAACGGCTGCAATCTGATCCTTCCATGCAGGTCAATGAGGGAACTTGAGCCCTGCAAATCACACAGTAAATGCCAGCAAAGAATCACAACCTCGCACGTCACGGCTCGTGTTCCCGCACAATCAACACGGAGACAGCCGGATGGGGTGTGACCACAGAACAATCATTCCTGACATTACTGGGAGAGCTCACTGGAGAGATTAACGGGACAGCCAGCAACTGCTCGCTCACCCCGGCGATGAGCACAATACCCCCCACTGCTCAGAGCTCACATGCACAGCGGCACAGCCACTTCCACAGGACGAGCAGGTCCAACGAGTTGAGGGAAAGTTGTTGTTCGGCCATGTGGAAGCTTTGCCGTTTCCATCTAGTAAGAACAAGCGCAAGTAAACTCCACACATAAAGGAGACAGAAGAAAACCGTTTCAGCCACGGAGAACATTTCAGGGCAGCTGGTCCGTGGAGCACAGGGGTGGCAGAAGCAGGGCAGGTCTGTGAGAAGGGGCAGAGGAAAACAGAAACCCAAATCTGGGAGAGTGAAATGCCTGGGGCTGAAATCTACACGTGAAGGGAGAGATTTAGACAGGAATCAGTCATCACTGAGAGCTGAGGGGAGGCGTGACCCCAGTGTGAGAAAGGCCCCCAAGCCGACAGAAGGGGTTAAGCGTGAGGCGAGACGGAGAACGATCAGTCAGGAGGGGTCTTCACAGGCGAAAGGGTCAGCTCGTCTCGTTCCTGGTTCACCAACAGACGCGGAAAAGGGAACTTCCCACAGGGACCCCAGAACACCACCCCGAAGACCCCCGAAGCCTGTCCAGTGTCACACCCTAATAAACCCACACTCCAGCAAACGCAATTATAACAAAGACAGAACTCATTAGAGCAGGACAGCACGGCTTCCTGTGAAAAAAGTAATTATTGGATATATACAGGTCACCTATTTTTGTGGATCGGTACCAGCGAACAATATGACCAACCTCTGTTTCTACGTACCACCTTCCCAACTTGAGCTTGAAGCGAATTCAAAGCGAAAAAGACGTTTCTCCTCTCGATCAGCGAGTGCAGACTGAAAAGCTTCCCGGGGGGTAGTTTTTCAGTAGCATTGTCTCTGAACGGTTGCTACTTCCTCGCTCACCATAATAAGCACCTCTTCAGACTCTAGCTCCTCGGACTCCATGGCTGCAAGCAGGAAGAAACAGGAGGACACTGTTTCACCTGCTGCTCCTCTGTCAACTGCGCGCAGGAGGGAAGGAACAAGCCGGCAGAGTGGATAGAAAGAGAGAGGGTGGGGCAAAAAAAGTAGAAACCAGAAATCTGCACGTGAATGAGGAAGTTCAAATAGGATTCACCAGGGAGAGCAGCAGGGGGAAGAGGAGGAGAGCTGCGTGATTTTGGCTTCGGTTGTCTGTGTAACACAGGTGGATTTCAAGCCTTGCTGAAAGACTCAGAGGACACTACCACCATGATCAGAAGAGGTACAATGAGGGGATTATCATTTTCAGGAAGTCTTTGATCCTCACTTCACTGACAGGCTTCCTGAAACACCTGGACCATATTAATCCTACTACCACACTGTACCATATTCCTTCAAATATAGCAACCCTCCAATTTGAAGTGTATGTTTTAATGCGCAAAAAAAAAGTGCAAGATACTTTTTGAAACATACTGCCTTTATAGTGTATACCTGGTATGTTACACACCGTACAGAAAGAACAGGAGACTCCTCATTGCACACAAGCAGAAAACGCACTTTTAAGATGGAAGCTAACAGTATCACAAAAAGTGTGCACTATACTCACAGGAGTACGGCAAATGACAGGGCAGATTCTGCCTGAAATGCCATTACTGAGGTTAGTGTACAAACATGATCCTGTGCTCAGCTGGAAATGCACTGGCAGGTAATTATTAATCATAATTGCTTCCACCTATATAGCGCTTTTCTGGACACTCCACTCAAAGCAAATGTGAGAAACCGAGCGCTCATGACAAGGAGAGCCTCGCTGCCAGTGTGATCGTACTCGCCGGTCGGCATTTAATTCCTTGCGTTTCACAGAGCGCCTTTTATCCCTACAGCGCGCTACATACCACAAGGGACCCACCACACAGGGAGCAGCAGGATGGGGTGTCTTCGATCCCATAATGGCAGCAATTTCTCCACGGGTCTACAGTAACCGAAGCGGCCAAGAGTTGGGAACTACCTCACCATTTAGCGGAAGGCGGTACACCCCGAAGAAGCAGCCGAGAGGACGATCATTGGGGGTGATCGAGGTGTGGAGAAACCAAGCAATGCGAGCGAAGCCCAGTCCAGAGACCTCCTCAGACGGGACAGCAGAGTTACTCGAATCCGCGCTTCTTACTCCAGGATCCACGTGGGCATCGCTTGGCCTTCCCAGAAGATCCCGAAACGTGCATCTCGGGTAGTTAAAACGCTATTGCATTTGATATACATTATGTTATACTCAGATCTATCCCCGTTAACCTTCCCGCTAAGAGTGTGGTTTCCTCCACGACCCGTGTGAGAGGCTTCTCGCAGAAAGGTCTCTCTTCCAACAGCAGCTCCGGTTCAGCTAACGAGCACCTGTGGGCCCCCTGTCTTTTCAACTCTACAGGATGTGGAAAACCGATCACTCCTCCTCCCCAGTATCTGGAAGGAGGACTGACACATTTCGCTCCCCAAAGTCAAACACGTAACCAGGAACCGGCCTCACGCCGCCCCGCTCCCTGCAGCCGCGGTCTGACGTGTGCAGGGCGGAGGCGTGGCAGCAACGTGTAAAATCCACACAGTCACCCACTGTCCCCCGTGTCCCTCTTCCCCCTCCCGCAGCAGGTTTCTACTCAGAAATTAGTCTTCTTTTTTTAAGAAATTAACAGCCCTGCGGAGCAGTCTAGTTATTCACCAATACGAAGTTTAACGCATCGCCTCCCCGTTTCCCCCAAGTGTTATCGTCCCTAAACCGTGAGCACGACCTAGTCGCTACTTAGAAGGGCGGATCGTCCGTGCAATAAGGCTCGTTAAGCACCGTTAATGCCGATACAGTGGGGACGGGTTTAAATTAAAGCGCTTAGGAAATGCAACATACGTAAATAACATTAATACGGAAGTTGAGCATCTGCATGCAGTGCTGTAACTTCATCACTGCTTACACTCCCAGGGCCTCTCCGCTTAGGTGCGCAAAATAAACAGGCGATCCCGGATCCGTGGCTGTCGACCTCCCGTCTCGACCGTCATACCTGTGTAAGTCGGCTCCCGGACACCGGCTCTCCCCGCCGGGCTTGCGGTCAGCGCAGCCGACTGCAGTCGCTCTCCTCGCCGACGACTCCCACTCCGAAAGCGGGTCAGGCTGCAAAACGATAATCGGGGGGTCAGGATCAGGCGCGGCGTTCTGAAAAGTAACTACAGTCCCCTAAAAAGCACCACTGGGCCTCCGTCATGATCTGTTCACTGTTTGTTTAACTGCTGTACTTTAGTCGTACTCACTTCCTTCCCATCTCTTTCCACATCTCGCCTCCTGGTCCTCCTATGTTTTTTTTCTGAACAGTGCAATAGAGAAGCCACGACTGCCATCTAGCGGAGCGGCGGACTACCTCACAGAGGCGATTATTGAGCTTCGTCGTCATCAGTACTAAGTACATTTGAAATCTCTTTGTTTTCGAACAATTCAAGTTTTATTGTCCCCTAGGGGAAATTTGTTTTTTTTTACGGCACAGTTAAACACAACACAATGACAAATAAACATCATCAAAAGGGAAGAGAACACAGTAGTGTTATAGGAGAAAAGAAACAAGAGACAAGGTAGTTACTCTGCATTAAGAGTGTGATTGCAGTGGGAATGAAAGATTTCCCGAGTCTGTTGGTTTTACACCTGGGGGCACAGAGGCGTCTCCCAGATGGGAGAAGTGTGAATTCGTAATGGAGGGGGTGAGACAAACACTCCATGATGCTTTTGGCTTCCTTGGTCACCCTCTGTTTGTAAAGGATACTTAAGTGATTATTCCTGATAATTTTGCCACTTATATTCCTTCCCATCTCCTGCTTATGCAATCATTAGTGTACAAAATGTACAGCAGAGGGGACAAGACATAGTCCCGTGGTGATCCAATTGATGTGCAGCGAATGTGAGATAATTACTTCCCTAATTTGATAAGAATGGGTGGGGGAAGGTTTGACCTCCTCATTCGCCGCAGTAAATAGAGACGCTGCTGTCCTCTCTTGACTAGGGAGGTGGTATTGAGGGACCAAGTGAGGTCATCTGTAATGTGTACACTAAGAAACTAGGTGCTTCTGTCTCCCCAGGGGAGCTGTTCATGTACAGTGGGGTGATCAGCGTCGGCCCTCCAGAAGGCAGTGATTATCTCATTTGTTTTGTTTACATTAAAAGATGGCCTGTTGCTTGTGTACCAGTCCACTAGTTGCTCCACCTCCTCTCGGTGTGGCGCCTCATCGCTGTTGCTAATGGAGCCCACCACTGTCGGGTCATCGGCAAACTGGATGATGCAGTTTGAACTGTGCTGGGCAGTTAGTGCTTGGCCCTTTGATAGTAAACGGCGGACAAGTCCGGTTTGTCCTTAACGTTTTGCCAGGTGACAAAAAGCTGCGGACCCCTCAGATGGCAAAAGACAACTCGCCAATTTACTCCAGCCTCCAGTGACGGACCTAGTCCGCTGGCATGTTCTCTGGTAAGTTGGGAAAACTGGTTCCCGTGTTTACTTTCCTTGGATATTCTATCTGCGTGGAGGAGCGCTCTCATGTGGCACAGAAGGACCTCAGAAGGAGGATGAAGCGCGATGTTGCCAAATGGGGCTTCTCCACGGCGAGGGAGCGCTGGAGAGGACTGTGGGCCCTGTACAGGGACTAGTGGACAAGAGCAAGTGGTAGGGCCTGGAGGGACTCTTTAGTTGCACAAATCTGGCCCCATCATCCACTTGCATGAATTGATCATGGACACTCACCCCCGTTCTGAAAGTTTTATTGCATGGAAAGTTTATACCTGGTTAGAATGTTTACTAATTTTGTGAGAATGTGTTCTTGTGAGATGCTGTTTTTGGAAATAAAGTATATTTTGACAGAAACAACAACAAAAAATGTGCGTGGAGTTTGTATGTTTTCCTCACGTTCCCATAGGTTTCCTCCCACAGTCCAAAGACCTGGCTGTGTGCATTTCTGTGTCTGTCATGCGATAGACTGGCGTCCCGTCCATGGTGCCTTGCACCCAATGCTTGCCGGGGGATAAGTTCCAGCTCCCCGAAGACTGTGAATTGGATAAAATGGATGGATGAATATTCAACAGTTTAAATCACTTCATCGCCTGCGCCCAATCGACCGTCGCACTAATAAGCTGACTTATAGACCATGCAAGAGAGTCACTCAAGTGGATCAAGGACAATTACAATTGATTGGTTATTCAAACCGATGCCAAATTCAATGTCCCAAATCTGTATACCTTACTTCTCTAAAGGCAAGCATGTATACGGAGATCGGTTTCTTTTGACGCTCAGTGTAAGAAATGAGATTTTTCTCATGCTCCCAGTCGAGATTTTTTCTCAACTGTCCAGAGCGGAAATATACCTTTCTGAAACCATAAAGGCTCAGATATACAGTATACACAAATATGATATCTGCACTTCTTGTTCAACTCCACTGTTGTATATTATTTTGTTGTGTTGTGGTGGTCCATTTGGGTAATCTGTTATATGTATTTTGTACGGAGCTGTACTGTTGTAAACTAACAACCTCAACACACATACAGTATCTGAAGTGTTTCCCACTGAATAATATTCGGGGTTGCACTACAAACTGCCCTTTTGTAAGGATATTTTTTAAATGTTCTCCTTTTTATAAAGGAGATTTGTGATGAGAGATTACAAACTGTTATCTTCACCCCATCCTTAACATTCTGGTGGGTTTGGTGCCAATTTGAGGCAAAAACCACAGTTCCTGTTTTTAAAAGTAATTTTAGCTCACAGAACTAGCCTGTCAGAAATGAAATAAAAAGCATCACATTGCCAACATCAAACTCTCCACCAGTCTGGTACGAAAAAAAAGGTTTTATTTAGGCATCTGTTTTTTTAAAAAAAAGTAAACTTTCTTATAAAGGGTTCCTTCTATTTGAGAAAGAAGAAAAACTACTTCATATAACATGAACAAGAATTTAGTAAACAGACAAAGAAGGATATACATAAAAATATCATTTATATACAGTATAAAAAAAGGTTTACTATCAACTTAACTATGAGCTTTTTTTCTGTAACTCAGACTATTATACTGCCTGTAATATTCTTCAAATCTGGGTTATCCCATCTGTTTTTCAGGGAGTAAGGCTACACAACACTGTTGGAAAAAACAGGTCAGAGGACAAGGAGATACAGTATGTGGTCAGGCTGTTTGCACTCATATCCAGGACTGAAACAAATAAAACTGCAGTATCTATTAGGCTCTGCCCTTACTTGACTACCATTGAACCCATTCCTGTCACATTCATTGCATGTGGAGTGTAGGACTACTGACAGATGAAAGCTGCTCTATTAGGTCATTCCTGCTTGGCAGGTTTCTTAACCCTGATGTAGCAGAACCTTCACAAGACTTTTGTTGATCAGTAATTCACAGTCCAGTGGAGTTCAATGCATTCCTGTATGTGGGAAGTCTGAATTCCATTTTCCTCCAAGACTTAAACAGATGTTTCCTGAAACTGTAACTTCACCGCCCTTCACAAACAAAGCTACCGACTGCATATTTGACCAGGAACTGATTACTTGGGTGAGCAAGATACAGTTGCAGCTCACTAGCGAAAACAACCGCAGCAGTGGGCACACCCAAACGTGTGCAAGAAAGAGTTAAACCCAGCTTAGAGAACACCTGGAGGTACGAGCAGAGGCAAACTAACACTTAAAACACCTAAAAAGAAGGGGTAGGAGGGAAGGAAATCAGAAAGGTTGAGAAAGCACAAGATGGGTGACACAAACTAACTGTGCCCCTTTGCTGGAAGCACACTGGTTCCACACTGGTTAAAGGCCACTTAAGAGAAAACTGAAACCTAGTCATAGAAGCGCTGAGCCTAACTGTCCAGGCAGAGTTGTTTTACTCTGCTGGTGGCCAGCCTGAGAGCCGTGAGATTAATAAGCCACTAGCCCCTGGATGTGCAGAAGAATCCTCAGACCCGTCCTTCTCTCTGTTCAGTGCAACATGTAGCCCTGCCCCCTGAGCATAGAGATGGCGTATCCTCGTAGTTGTCTCATCATCAGCATCAGGCTGACGACTGTTTCCAGTATTAGCTAACAATATGCTGTACATGCAAGAGGTGAATTTTAATGATTGTCCAAATCACCGTACTAGTCTGTTAAGACGCAGTACCAATTCTAACTCCCCCTACCGGTCTCCACTCCGGCCACACCGTAGTTTAATCTCATTGAGGCAGTCATCCATTAAGACACAATAATGCAATTTTCTATGCATGTTGAACAATTTGTGTGGTAAAAATGGAAAATCCATTTCCAGTTCTGTTACAAACAGGGACTAGCCACAAACTTCAAAACACTTCTGACGTTATTTTATAAAATTAGAGAAAAAAATCACAGGGTAATTACAACAAAAGAAAAAGACTGATTGTAACAGTGATTTAAACTTTTTTCAATAACCTTGCAATAAAATGGTACCTTTTCATAAGACTTTAGAAGCATTTACATTAAAAAAAAACCAATATACAATAGAATTTGTAGAAAATATAATAATAGCAACAACGGCGCAGTTTTTTCAAACTTTCTCTAGCACCAGACTGCAGGAGTCGAGCTCTTCCAGGTGTCGATAGCTAGATTACCTGCCCGCCTGCGAGACTGACACTCAGATTCTGCTGTCAGAACAGGGTTCTTCACAGTCTTAAGTCTCCACAGTGCAATTCCCACCAGCTGCTCTGAACTTCAAACCCGCCAGTGCAGAACTTGTATTGATCTCGATATTTCATGTTTCCGTATTTCTTCACAGGGATCACAGACGTAACACAGGGCGAAGACAGCTCCCAAAACGTCTGGTACAAACTAGTTTTTTTTTTTTTACACTCTTCTAAATCACAGTAATATTTCTTAAAAAAAAACAAGTAAAAAGCAGTGTCCTGCCTTACACTTTAAACGGGTAGAACAATTAGTCTTCTCTTTAGCTCTTTGCTGGACTTAAATTAGAGCCTCTCGGCCTTTTTTGCAAACAGTTTTACAATGATGAGGTGCGATCCACTGACGTACTTATGGATAAGATGATAAGACCCTTATCATGTTAAATATTTTTCTGCATGAGGCCTCTTCTCCTCTTTAAAAAACAGAGACATTATGGGTTAACAAGATATCAATACAGAGAAGCTATCTTATTAAGAAGGCAGAGTAACAGCTATATGTTGCTAACATAACATGAGCTATAGAGCAGTAAAAATGCTGGTGTATAATCCTTTAAGAGCAAGAACGTAGTTTTCTTCTGCAGTTTCGTACAGAGGCAAACATCTGGCACATTAAGCAGAACATCCCCTATCCATATAATCACACCTAGCTAAAAACTGATACACTGAAAGACATTTCACGAGTCTTGTAACCAGCAGAGGCATAACATGTGTACGCCGCAGTATATGTGAATATATGTACATGGATATCTACCACACAGGCCATAGATATAACATAATTTCAAAGTAGAGCTCAGGGGTTACGTCCGTACATGGTACATTATCAGGTAATAAAAGATTAATAAAAGAAGAAAAATTAATTTAAAGACACACTGCTGAGCAGAACCTCTAAAAACACAGCATTTTGCTTCTCCCCACATCGTTATGGCCAAGGATCAAGTCTGAAGGTGTCCACCCATATAGAACAGTCCACTGAGAAGTGTAAAGCTGTATTTTTCAGCTCTTGGCTACTTCAGTCATTTTGAAGATGAATTACTTTCCAGTCATTGCAAACGCTGGTTCTGCTCCAGCTTGGTGCTGTGAGCTCTGAGGTGACTACTGCCATTCATCCGTTCGTAACAGACAAGGGCATCAGAGGTGCCTTTAAACACTCTGGTTCATCAGCCTGATAGCAGAAGACACACCCTTCTCTCTTCACTGCTGAACTTACGATCCACAGGTTCGTTGTCGATATCAACAGAATACAGACGTTGTTCATAAAGTACAGACCGTATTACTTCTGTTCCGAAGGTGTTTTAGATGGCTGTTCAGAGTACCCTTATTATTCAGGCGTCTTGTCTACAAACACTTCCTAAAAGCATAACATTTTATAAATACAAGATAGAGATGGGAGGAAAAAAAACGACATCCTTCAAAAAAAAACACTAACTAAAAATGTGACCCAGCAGGTCCTATCTAAAGAGATGGCTCCTCAGGTCAGTCTAGGATCTATGTTAGGATCCTGACTCTCACACAGAAGGAGGGAACACACACTGTAGAGGAAAGCCTTTAAGGCAAAGAGGGTACTTTTCGAGGCAAATCTTCTTTTTCTTACCTTCAAATTGCTTTTTAAAGCTTAATGGCTAATGTTGCCACGGAATACTGAATACCAATGGATCTGTGTCAGCAGTCCTTGTTTTCATCCAAAGTAAAAGCCTTGATTTTAAAAACTGATGTTGTTACAGACAAGGTAATGGCACGTATTTCTGCTTTTGAGGGGAAAAAAAAATAAATACGCAGCTATATGACCAGAAGGAAGAACTGGACTGAGAGAGTGTTGGTTTCAGAAGCAGTGCGTCAGCTGTGATTGACTCCGCTGCCAGCAGGGGGCGCTCTATGCATACACCTGCATGTTGCCACGCTGGGAAGGGGGTGGCGGATGCTGCTGCTGCTGCTGCTGCTGCTGTTGCTGCTGGTGTTGCTGTTCAGGAATGTGCGTGAGGCCAGGCTGGTGCTGCCCCAGGGGCGTGGGGCTGGTGGTGACGTCGGACCAGTCGGAGTTAGAATGAGGAGAGGAGGAGGACCAGGGATCGGGCGACTCAGGCGAGGGGGTGAGGTAGGGGTGCTCGCTGGGTGGGTGGGCGCCGTGGCTGGGCGTGCCATCGGAGGTGGCCGTGGTGTAGCTGTGTTGAGAGGGAGGGGTGGGATATTTATCCACGGGGCTCTGCAGGGTCTGGTAAGGTGGCAGAGGCCTCTGGGCATCAGCTGGTGACTGGGTGAGCACAGCAGCTGGGTGAGCCATGTCGGGCAGCTGGTACATCATGTTCTGGACGCAATGCAGGTGCTGCTGCTGCTGCTGCTGCTGGGGCGCCTGGGTCTGCTGCTTGAGAAGCGGCTGCTGGCTGCCCGGGATCATCTGGAAGGTGACGATGGGTGGCAGCTGCTCTCGGCTCATGGTGACGTTCATGGGCGTCATCATGCCGGTGGGCATCATGGAACCGGCGCCCAGGTGGGCCTGGTGCTGGTGCATGCTGGGGTGCGAGCCACTCACCTGGTGGGGGTGCATGAGGCCGAACATCTGGCCGTATCCGGACTTAGAGAGCCCCATCCAATCGTGCTGCTGCCCCTGCCTGCCAATGGCCAGCCCGGCCTGCTGGGATAGCATCTGGCTGACAGGGGGCAGTACAGGCCCGCGGGGCGGATGCATGGTGCCTGCAGAGGAGGGGTGCATGGTGCTGGGGGAGGTCAGGAGGGGAGGGGAGGTCGTGTCGGACACGTAGGCGTGGGGCGATTCCAGGGATTCGACGGGGGACAGCGTGACCGAGCTCTCCGACAGCGGCCCCTTGCCCTCGCCGGGAGACTTCTTCCGCCGCCTGGCCTTGACGTCCTTCATCTCCTTCGCCAGCCCCGCGGCGGAGCCGGCTTTGGCCGCGGGGTTGGCGCGGCGCGTCTTCTTGCCCTGGCCGGCCTGGCGCAGGCCGAGGAAGGAGCCGTTGGAGCCGCAGACCATGGGGGAGAGCGTGGCCCCGCCAAGGTGGCCCCCCGGCCCCGCGTGCGGGCTGTGGACCAGGTTGTACTCGTCCAGGAGCCGCACGATGTCGTGGTGCATCCGCTCCTGCGCCGTGTCGCGCGGCAGCCGGTCCAGGTGGTCGGTGATGTCGCGGTTGGAGAAGTGGTCCAGCAGCACCTGCGCGGCCTCGAAGCTGCCCTCCCGGGCGGCCAGGAACAGAGGTGTCTCCTCCTGCGGAAGACCCACGAAATAAATGTGATCACTCTAACCCCCCAGGGGAAGGCAGCTTGAGCCGATTATCCTTCCCTGCCTGGTCTAGCCCTGTACGCAGTCAACAGGAAAGTTCAGACCAGAGCTCATCATGGTCTCTGTCGTGTTTTATGCAGACCAGAAAGCACACGAATCCCTTCCCAGATGGAACACAGTCCCATCACAGGGATCACCCCGCAAGAACACACATCCCCACTTTTACAGCTGGGTGGACTGGAGCGACCGGGTGAGGTAAAGCACCTCACTCACTGTCTGTAGCAGGGACTTGAACCCACAGCCCAGCTGTACGAGACCAGAGACTTAATCATTATAACACCATACAGCCCCATATTAGGTCCAGGGCATCGTCCTGGTCTTAAAATAGAGCCGCTTCCCATTTAGTGAATTGTACGGATTCATTGGGAAGGATTTTTCAGTCCTTCCTACAGGAGGACAGCATTATACAGTAGATACAATGTGCGTATCTTTTTAAGTTTCTGAGTATTTTGAACTGTCTTGGCCGCGGGCATAAAAAAGAATGAAAGTGCCCACGCTGGCGCGTGCCCTCGGAGAGCGAGACCGAGGCGTCGGCGTGCTCGGACGGACCCCCAAGCAGAAGGAGCCGGACCACGGGCGGCGGGCCGGAGCGGGGCTCACCTTGTTGTCCTGCATGTCTCTGTTGGCGCCGTTCTTCAGCAGCACCAGCGTAGCCTCCACGTTGTTGACCGCCGCGGCCCAGTGCAGCGCCGACTTGCCTGAGGGGACAGAGTGGTTAACCGGGCCCGGGCCACGCCCCGCGGGCCCCCTGCCCCCCTCGCGGCCCCGCGCCCTTACCGTGGTCGTCCACGGCGTTGACGTCGGCGTGGCAGTTGATGAGCTCCTCCACCATGCCCTCCACCGCCAGCCGAGCTGCAAGGATCAGCGGCGTCGTGCCGTCGTTCATGCGCGCGTCCAGGTCCGTCGCCCGGTTCCGGATCAGGATCTATGGGGGGAGAGAAGGGAACCATGAGCTCCTGCAGTAATGGGTTCCGTCAGTCCAAGTGTGGCTGACAGTAAGGACCTCCTCTCAGCAGAGCTTCCACAGGTGTAAACGGCAAGATGGGCTGAACAGCCTCTTTGCATTTGTAACCGATCTTATGTTCTTATGGGAATTTGTGTCCGCGAACAGCATTTCATCTGACTCCAGACTCTTCTAGAGCACTTCTCTCCCTGCTAGTTGGGGATTAGTATTCTTTCGCCCTTGTGTCAGAATGGATACCTGAATCTGTGTGTCTCACTGTGACGTTCTGTGTGACTCTGGCTGTGAGCTTAATGTGTGTGCCGGCACTTCTGTGTGTGTGTGCTGACACCTCTGTGAGTGTGTGTGTGTGTGCTGACACCTCTGTGAGTGTGTGTGTGTGTGTACGCTGGTACCTCTGTGTGGTTGTGTGTGGGTGTACGCTGGTACCTCTGTGTGGTTGTGTGTGGGTGTACGCTGGTACCTCTGTGTGGGGGTGTGTGTGTGTAAGCTGGTACCTCTGTGTGGGGGTGTGTGTGTGTGTAAGCTGGTACCTCTGTGTGGGTGTGCATGCTGGTACTTCAGTGTGTGTGTTCTGGCCCCCCTGTGTGTGAGCACGCTGGCGCCTCTGTGTATGTGTGTGTGTAAGCTGGTACCTCTGTGTGGGGGTGTGTGTGTGTGTAAGCTGGTACCTCTGTGTGGGTGTGCATGCTGGTACTTCAGTGTGTGTGTTCTGGCCCCCCTGTGTGTGAGCACGCTGGCGCCTCTGTGTATGTGTGTGTGTAAGCTGGTACCTCTGTGTGGGGGTGTGTGTGTGTGTAAGCTGGTACCTCTGTGTGGGTGTGCATGCTGGTACTTCAGTGTGTGTGTTCTGGCCCCCCTGTGTGTGAGCACGCTGGCGCCTCTGTGTATGTGTAAGCTGGTACCTCTGTGTGGGGGTGTGTGTGTGTGTAAGCTGGTACCTCTGTGTGGGTGTGCATGCTGGTACTTCAGTGTGTGTGTTCTGGCCCCCCTGTGTGTGAGCACGCTGGCGCCTCTGTGTGTGTGTGTGTGTACGCTGGTACCTCTGTGTGTGTGTGTGTACGCTGGTACCTCTGTGTGTGTGCGTGTGTGTGCGTGTGTGGGCACTTCTGTGTGTGTTTGCTGACACCTCTGTTTATGTGTGTGTGGGTGTACGCTGGTACCTCTGTGTGGTTGTGTGTGTGTAAGCTGGTACCTCTGTGTGGGTGTGCATGCTGGTACTTCAGTGTGTGTGTTCTGGCCCCCCTGTGTGTGAGCACGCTGGCGCCTCTGTGTGTGTGCGCTGGCACTTCTGTGTATCGGGCACTCAGCGCGGGGTCACTCCACATACCTGGAAGACCCCTTGTGCGTCAGCAGCCACAGCGGAGTGCAGAGGCGTGCGGCCCATGTTATCCTGCGCGTTGGCGTCCGCGCTGGCATCCAGCAGCCTCTTTGCCGCATCGGCGCGGGCGTAGCGGGCAGCCAGGTGCAGAGCAGTCTCGCCGGTGCGGTCCGTTTGGGCCAGCAGCGTGGCACCCTGGGCGATGAGGTCGGTGATGACATTGGCCGAGGGGTCGCTGTTGTCCTCATCTTCATCCAGGCTGGCCTCCGTGCCACCCACACGCAGAGACGCCAACATGAGGGGAGTGAAGCCGTCTGGGAGGGAGGGAGGACGGGGGGAACAGTCACTTCTCAGGCTCACACAGACTCGTATTTCAAGAACGCCAAGGCAAACTCTGACAGATCCAAGGATATCATCATCAGACTGGTGAATGGTATATGGTTTAAATGGAACAAATATGCCTGCATGTTAGAAATCATGGTTGATTGTTTCTAGATTAAAATAGGTTTAACATTCCTAGATGTCAAAGATCGGACAGAAGCACGACAAACACAATCTCAGTAGCTCTGCTGTAGTGACTGTGTGTGAGTCCCATGTCCAACAGCAGATGAGACCCGACAGTACAGCGTGTACGTGCAGCTTGATACCTGGCCCGCGCACGTTGACGTCCAAGCAGTCCACCTCCTGCTCAGCCTGTGGTGGGGTCAGCGCTAGTGGTGGGGTCACGCGGATGTCAGCAGCCTCCAGGTGCTGCTGGGTCCACTGTCGGCGATCGACTGGCCCCTCACCGCCCGACAGCAGTGCCTGGTCCTCTGTCTGGATGTGGCAACACGGACAAACAGACAGCTGTTAAGTTTGTGCAAGACCGCATCAGGCATTCAAAGACACAAAGTGTCTGTGAGCTGTACGGCCCGTCTCTCTCTCTCCCCCAGTCTGTGGGCTGTACGGACTGTCTCTCTCTCTCGCCCCCAGTCTGTGGGCTGTACGGACTGTCTCTCTCTCTCGCCCCCAGTCTGTGAGCTGTACGGACTGTCTCTCGCCCCCAGTCTGTGGGCTGTACGGACTGTCTCTCTCTCTCGCCCCCAGTCTGTGCGCTGTACGGACTGTCTCTCTCTCTCGCCCCCAGTCTGCGAGCTGTACGGACTGTCTCTCGCCCCCAGTCTGTGAGCTGTACGGACTGTCTCTCTCTCTCGCCCCCAGTCTGTGAGCTGTACGGCCCGTCTCTCGCCCCCAGTCTGTGGGCTGTACGGACTGTCTCTCTCTCTCGCCCCCAGTCTGTGGGCTGTACGGACTGTCTCTCTCTCTCGCCCCCAGTCTGCGAGCTGTACGGACTGTCTCTCTCTCTCGCCCCCAGTCTGCGAGCTGTACGGACTGTCTCTCGCCCCCAGTCTGTGAGCTGTACGGACTGTCTCTCGCCCCCAGTCTGTGGGCTGTACGGACTGTCTCTCGCCCCCAGTCTGTGGGCTGTACGGACTGTCTCTCGCCCCCAGTCTGTGGGCTGTACGGACTGTCTCTCTCTCTCGCCCCCAGTCTGTGGGCTGTACGGACCGTCTCTCGCCCCCAATCTGTGAGCTGTACGGACTGTCTCTCGCCCCCAGTCTGTGAGCTGTACGGACCGTCTCTCTCCCCCAGTCTGTGGGCTGTACGGACCGTCTCTCGCCCCCAGTCTGTGGGCTGTACGGACTGTCTCTCGCCCCCAGTCTGTGGGCTGTACGGACTGTCTCTCTGCACCAGTTTCCATGTCTCCTACCCTCTGTTTCTTGGCCTGGGAGCCCTCTTCCAGCCAGTACTCCTTCTGATTGGGACCGATCATGCCACTGCCATCCTGTGGCTTCACCAGGTTCCTGACAGGAGAGAGCAGGCAAATGTAAGTGACAGGTCCCTTCTACCTCCACATCTCTTTGGGACAATTTACTCACTGGGAATGAGAGCTGACAAGAATTTGTTCAGGCGTCAGTGTGAGAGGGTGAGGACTTCAGTGTGACAGTGTGAGGGCTGCAGTGTGTGAGAGGGTGAGGGCTTCAGTGTGACAGGGGCAGCAGTGTGTGAGAGGGTGAGGGCCGCAGTGTGTGAGAGGGTGATAGTGACTCAGTGCCAGAGACAGCAGGTATGGTCTGGAGTGCCTGAGCTGCACTGCACCAGCGTGTGACAGAAAGAGAGCAGCAGTACATCACAATAACCAAGACTCCTACTTCATGTCGAAGTCGTCCTGCCCCACGGGCTCACGCCTCTTGCGGTCCTTCTTGGGCAAGAAGCCGTCGGGAAACCAGAGCGCGCCGTGTTTCCGCTTCCTCTTTGCCACCAGGACACCCAGAACCAGGATCAGCAGGATGATGGCCGCAGCAACACCCAGCAGGTACATCAGGTGCGACTGCTCTATTTTGCCAGGCTCACCTGGTAAACCAACACACTGGTATGAACCCTGACCGGCGCAGAGCACACTCACACTTGACCCCGTGGTTACATTTTCTGACGCCCACATTTCAATACAGATCGTGCTGTGGTGACAGTGAACATCAAGGGTTGTAAAAAACTCCCCTGCATGTAGTCACCCCTACGCTGAGGCAATGAGAGAAGGCTTTGGAAGAATACCACCTGCTCATAAAGAAGAACCTGCAAAAATGAGGCACTCCTGAGCCAACTGAATAACCGGCACTCAAAGAGAGTGAGATCCCACAGGAGAGGAAACAGCTGATAGAATAGGCTCTGTGGGGAACTGGCCACTCCGCTGGATGCCAATTATACAATCAAACCTTGTTTTTACGGGGTTTTTTCTAACAGATGGCTTTCTTCCAAAGCCCCCTCTCTCTACCTTACACCTAGCCACGGAGGTGAAACTGGGCAAGTCCGATCATACAGTTTAGACAATAAACCTCTGCAGCCCATTCAAGAATATAAGATCCCAAGCGATACATATAGGGCTAGCCTCACTCCCAGTACTGAAACAAGCACAGGAGGCCACAAGAGGAAACTAGACGTGGATGAAATAAGACGAAGCATAGGGAACGCTGTTATTTGTTATTTCAAATTCTTCAGCTACTAAACTAACAATGAGGGCTGTCCTAGTGCCTCCTGCAGGCTGGGTGAGGCAGCGCGTGTGCCCCTGGGGAAGGCGGGTACTTACTTCTGACGCTGACCACAGGGTAGGACAGCGGGGCCTTGAGAGACTGCGCAGCGATGTAAGAGGCGGCCAGGCTGGTGTTGGTAAAGCAGTCATCGGAGCTCTGCACACACTGGCGGTTGTCGATCTCCATGTGCACTTCCGAGCTGCAAAGAGGCACACCGTTACCCACAGTCCACTAGGGGGCGGCACACTCAACCCGCTGCCAGCAGAGCCCGAGGCGGCAGCAAGGCTTTCACAGAACGTTCTTTTCGAACGGTCGCTCCAGGGCTTCTTCCACAGCTGAATTTCAAGTGCGCTGAACAAATACTTCTATAAACGGACCTGAGCTGATTACGCCAATATATCAGGTCACCCTCTCGCATAGACGTGCTCTGTTACCCTATGAGCTCTTCAGCACTGGTTTGGTCGTGGTTACTCAAAGCAGCAACACACGAGGACGACAATCTGCACTGTTCGGTGCTTTCTCCCATTACTCCGGGCTCACACGCGTCAACACGCAACAATAATTCAAAATGAGCCAAATCTGGACTTGAGGGCCTATTTGAAAACATTCCGTCGACGGCGGCGGGACAGGGGCACCGGTGCGGGCCTTACCCAATGATCTCCTTCCCCAGCTCCGGCCGCACCAGCGAGCGCCTGCCCCTGCGCTGCCCGCTGACCGCCCCCTCCTTGCCGAAGTAGGGGAAGACCATGAGCTGCCCCTTCTTGTCCTTCTTGACGCGCAGGTTGGTGCGCAGCAGCGTGCCCAGGGAGCGCAGGAAGCCGCGCAGGTCCCCCAGCAGCTCGCTGGGCTGCAGCAGCACCACCAGCACCAGCGTGCCGTCGGCGATGCGCTCGGGGGTGTCGGCGGCGCAGTCCAGCCCGTCCCAGCCGCACTCCTCCGTGTTGCAGCCCTGGTTGCAGTGCCCGTTGGCGTAGTGGTCCGCGCAGTACTTGTCGTACCTGCAAGGGGGAGGGAGACGTGAGCCCGTGAGCCAACGGCGGCAGGGGTGGGAATTTCGGGGACGCAGGTGGCGGAGGGGGGGGGGAACCGGGAACGGCGGCGGCGCGGCGCCACTCACTTGCACGTGCTGCCGGCGTTCTGGCACTCGAAGCCGTCGAACAGGCACGTGGCGGTGTTGCAGGCCTCGTCGCAGCGCCCGTTCTGGAAGAGCTCCCAGCAGGGCAGCGCGGCCGTGCAGTTCTCCCAGGGCCGCGGCCAGCGCAGGGAGCAGTCGCCCCCGTCCCACTCGCACTCGTGGGTGTTGCACTGCGGGTCGCAGATCTCGTCCCCGGCCCTGCCCGGGCAGTCGGCGAAGGGGCAGGAGGGCGGGGGGGGGCGGGTGGGCGCGGGCGCGGGCGCGGCCACCTCGCAATGGTGCCCCGTGAGGCGCGGAGGGCACTGGCACTGGTAATAGGGCGGCAGGGGGTCCCCGAGACAGATGCCCCCGTTCTGGCAGGGCCAGCGGGAGCAGCCCAGGGGCGTCTCGCAGTGCGGCCCCGTGAACTCCGGGGGGCACTGGCAGCGCGGGCCGGCCGCCGTCTGGACGCACTCCTTGCGGTTCTGGCAGCGCAGCCGAGAGCAGGGGTTCCTCTCCACGTGGGTGCAGTTGCTCCCCGAAAACCCCTTGCAGTAAGACAGGCAGACAATCAGTACCAGAAACGGGGGTGAGCTGGCAGTCATACCCCCGGGACACTGAATGGGCACAGAATGATGGCAGCCAGCCCCAGCCCTGCATGTCGCAGCAGGGAAACAGTACGACAGCAGCGACAACGACAGAGGGGAAGAAAGCCAGATACCATGAAATACACACATGCTGTCAAAAGTGTGGCTGCTGCATGAAAGGCCACTGGGGCTTAGTACTATTTAACCCCCTGACCCCCTAATAGTTTAACCCCCCTATCCTAATAGTGAAAAACAGCAAATCTGACTTCAGCAGGCTCAAATACGATGTGAAAGTGAGCATGACCACAATGGCTGCAACAGACATCAGTGTGCAAGGCTGAAGCTATCAGACCGAATGCCTGTGTGATGTGCAGCTGTGATTGCTAACAAGATGAGTGAAACCTGCATGACCTGTAGTCTGTCACACACACACACATCTGTCAGTAGTTTAGGCTGATATCTTGGTTTCTCTAACCCAAGTGCCTCCCTAACTGTAACCACCTGCGTACTTGCACTTTGCCATCATGAAGCTGGTACAAAGCTGGGCAGCGATGCCCCATACAGTATGTGCATGAAATGAACCTGATCACAACACAAAATCTGATTTCCAGGATGCACCTTGAAAAGTACTGGATTTACCTGAGCGGCATCCTTCGAGCCTCTTTCCATTCGGCAGCATGAGAACAATACAAGGTCACGTTAGAGCAGTGCCACTGATCTCAGCACCCACCCCCAATGCCAACCCAGCGGGTGTTTCCTGGTGCAAATCCCCGAGCAACAGCTGCTCAGGAAGGTCAGACCCCTGTAATCAGCCCCTGGCCCGCGCCAACGCAAACGCGGCTGTGTGGCAGGAGAGGCGCGGGGGAGTGTGCTCACCGGGCGGCAGTGGCAGCTGTATCCATGTGGGGTCCCGATGGCCATCCTGCAGGTCCCGCCATTCTGGCACGGCTCCAGCTGGCACAGGTCCAGCATGGCCTCGCAGCGCCGCCCTGGCGTCGCGCGCGAGAGGGGGAGAGGGTCAAAGACAGGCGGGCAGAGCGGAGACCAGCTCACACCTGCTGCCAGGTGTTGTGGAGTGGTGTGTGTTATAACAGCGGAGTTGTGCAGCAGTGTGTGTTGAGAAGTGAAGTTACGCAGCAGTGTGTGTTGAACGGCGGATTGTGCAGCAGTGTGTGTGGGTGGAGTTGTGCAGCAGTGTGTGTTGAACAGCGGAGTTGTGCAGCAGTGTGTGTTGAACAGCGGAGTTGTGCAGCAGTGTGTGTTGGTGGAGTTGTGCAGCAGTGTGTGCTGAACGGTAGTTTGTGCAGCAGTGTGCGTTGAACGGCAGATTGTGCAGCAGCGTGCGTTGAATGGCAGATTGTGCAGCAGTGTGTGTTGAACGGTAGATTGTGCAGCAGTGTGTGTTGAACAGAGGAGTTGTGCAGAAGTGTGTGTTGAACAGTGGAGTTGTGCAGCAGTGTGTATTGGTGGAGTTGTGCAGCAGTGTGTGTTGGTGGAGTTGTGCAGCAGTGTGTGTTGAACGGCAGTTTGTGCAGCAGTGTGTGTTGAACGGCAGATTGTGCTGCAGCGTGTGCTGAACGGCAGATTGTGCAGCAGTGTGTGTTGGTGGAGTTGTGCAGCAGTGTGTGCTGAACGGTAGTTTGTGCAGCAGTGTGCGTTGAACGGCAAATTGTGCAGCAGCGTGCGTTGAACGGCAGATTGTGCAGCAGCGTGCGTTGAACGGCAGATTGTGCAGCAGTGTGTGCTGAACGGCAGATTGTGCAGCAGCGTGTGCTGAACGGCAGATTGTGCAGCAGCGTGTGTTGAACGGCAGATTGTGCAGCAGTGTGTGCTGAACGGCAGATTGTGCAGCAGCGTGTGCTGAACGGCAGATTGTGCAGCAGCGTGCGTTGAATGGCAGATTGTGCAGCAGTGTGTGTTGAACGGCAGATTGTGCAGCAGTGTGCGTTGAATGGCAGATTGTGCAGCAGTGTGTGTTGAACGGCAGATTGTGCAGCAGTGTGCGTTGAATGGCAGATTGTGCAGCAGTGTGTGTTGAACGGCAGATTGTGCAGCAGTGTGCGTTGAATGGCAGATTGTGCAGCAGTGTGTGTTGAACGGCAGATTGTGCAGCAGTGTGCGTTGAATGGCAGATTGTGCAGCAGTGTGTGTTGAACGGCAGATTGTGCAGCAGTGTGTGTTGAATGGCAGATTGTGCAGCAGTGTGTGTTGAACGGCAGATTGTGCAGCAGTGTGTGTTGAATGGCAGTGTCCTCTTGTCCACTCTGTCCCCCAGGAGAGCTCACCAGTGTATCCCAGGCGGCAGCGGCACTGGTAGTCATTGGCGAGCTGCACGCAATCCAGGCTGCCAGTGGGGTCACAGGGGTTGGACAGGCACTCGTTCACATCGCCTTCACAGTGTTCCCCCTCAAAGCCTTTCGGGCATGAGCAGGTATACCCTCCAATGCCGTCATTACACTGACCCCCGTTTAGGCAGCGAGGCATCCTTGAGCTGGGATCAGGGGCGCAGTCGTCAAAGTTGATCTCGCACTGCAGGCCTGAGAGCACACACACATTAAGCCACAAAGACTTTAACCTGCGACGTGAAGGTGAGCACACGGTCATGTGGTCAAACTGTCCTTCATAAGATCCTTCCGAAGACAAAATCCAAAACGTGACGTGCATCCTGCGCCTCTTCCCCATCTCCCCCCAACTCTCCCCCCCCCCCTCCGTGTGCGCCTCCCCCTTGCCCTTGCTCACCGCTGGTGCCTGGCGGGCAGGAGCAGGTGTAGTGGTTCACCAGGTTGATGCAGGTGCCCCCGTTCAGACAGGGCTGAGACTGGCACTCGTCCACGTCGTACTGGCAGTTCACCCCCTGGAAGCCCGGCTGGCACTGCGGGTTCGGGCACAGAGAGAGAGAGAGAGACTCATTCACAGAGCAGAACAGTAGAGGAGCTGACCTCTGTATCTCCGCTGTTACGCCAGCCACTGTGCTATAATCTCCACAATTCACACATGCGGCACCTGATTGCTAAACCAGGTCACGGCAAAACCCGAGAGTTTAGAGCGATTTTGAAAAATTCCTAAGATAACCACGGATTTTCAGAGCCACAATGAGCGTAGGCGCCTGGTGAAGAAACCGAATGAGCAGAATCCAGAGACGGATATTGACTGGATTGATTTTTAGTCCAAAAAGTGTTTACTGAGGTCAACGAATTGCATGTAAACATTTCAACAATGCTGCATTATGCTTCCTCCCGCCCTCTCATCCCACCCCTCCCTCTCACTCACACGTCTTCCTAGGACGCCAGCAGTCACACAAATGTGCCCTGGAATAATTATGCATCAGTTCCAAAAACACCGCCAGTTTTGCACGCGGGGAAGCTCCCCTGCAGACGCGTGAAACGGCTCTGCCTGCAGCCGGACACGGCGCGGACAGCGGATTTCTCCCCGAGGAGCTACCCCCTTCGTCCTCGCTCTGTGCCCCCGGAGGGTGGCTCACCTGGCAGGAGTAGCCCTTGGGGTTGTGGATCTCCACGCAGGTGGCGCCGTTCTGGCAGGGGTTCGAGGTGCACTCCTGCACGTCCACCTCGCAGTAGCTGCCCGTGTAGCCGGCCTGGCACTGGCAGTGGTGGGTGTTGCCCGTGGTCATGCACTTCCCCTGGTTCTTGCACACGCTGCTGACCGCCACACCTACGGACAGGGGGCGAGGACGAGGAGGATGAGCGATCCGGGTCTCCCCCGCCCCGATCTGGAACGTCATTCTGCTTCGACAAGATGATCTGTACGGGAGGGCTACTTAAACCCTGAAAGGGAGAGATCTAGTCTATTCACTCATCACTTTCCTCAGCGAGACCACGGAGGAGAAATGTAAAGACCAGCAGAGGTACCGGGATACGGTTTATCAGTCATAGATGGAGAACTCAAATCATGAGAAGTCATTGTAACATGGCGCAATGGCGCATGGCCTCACAGGGAATATCGCATTACGTTGCGTCACCAGTACCAAACAACGGTACTGCCGCAAAGGAGAGCATCCAGACGTTTTCTTAACCCGAAGGGGATGTCATTCTGCGACACAGTTCTGTGGAGACTCGACTGACATACTTAAAATTCTCCAAGGTCAAACCAGCTCAGGGGGACCCTCCCAAGGTCAGCGGCAATACAAGGTCCCCGAGATACAAGCCACATTTAAACTGAGGGGACACTCAAAACATCAGGTGGGACGGACGCTTCTTCACGCAGAGGAATATAAAAGATCTGGAACCGACGCCTTCATCCTGTGTCCGAAACTGAATCTGTGGGAAACACTGTGAGAGAACTTGATGCAAATAAGCGAGATGGGCCACAGGGTGTCTCTCAGCTGTGACCTTTCCTACACTCTTATGTGCAAACCGTTCTGCAGTGGGAAGTCTCCCTTCCACCTCCTGTAACAAGGGGTTCTGACAGGCAGGGGTTGCAGGGAAACCAGGGTCGGGGACCTCACCTCTGCTCTTGGCCACGTCTTCGCAGGACATCATGGGCACGTCGCAGTAGGACCCAGTCCAGCCCACAGGACACCTGCAGCTCCAGTCGGTGCCCTTCTGCACACAGGTGCCCCCGTGATTGCACTTGGGGTCTTTACACAGGTCCATGAGAGTCTGCGGAAAAGGAGAGGTGATATTAACAGACAATGAAGCACAGGAGCAGCCCGCCCTCTTCAAAACCATAGCCAGAAATAAAAATGACATGTTTGCTGTTCACTCAGCAGTTCAACAGACATATAAATGCAAATGCTATTTGACTGAATCCCACTGCAGGAGCTTGTTCCAAGATGCCCAAGAGGAGAAGTGCTGGCCTTAATTCCAAAGTGGGCGTGAGGCGTTCAGATCAAAGGCACTGTTGCCATAGTACCTGGAACAGTGTGCTGTACACACACAGAAGGCACGGAAGACCCACAGAGCTCCTTCAACACCGCGTTCTGTTGATGAACGAGCCGCCTTTCATCAACAAGTTGATGATCAGTCCTTTTCCATTTCACATAATTAAACATATCATATGTTTAGCATGCATCATGACGTGGATGACTTAAGCTACAACTTAAAAAAACTTTAAATGATTTAGAGAACAACTGAACTGAAAAACACAAAAAGTAATAAATAAACAGTGCACATTCATTAGAATTTTAGGAAAGGGGCCAACAATTTTAATTATGTGGCTTTCAGAGCACCTTCAACTGCAAACAAGCACTTCAGAAGAAATGCAGTGCAACATTAATTCTCAGCTTAAGCAGCTCTAGTTCACTGGGTTGTTGTCACCCTGCAGTATCCCACCTCAGGCATTCTTTTCCTGCACATCCAGCTGTCCAGACTAACTCTCAGTAGGCCCCTGTCTGAACGTTCAGATTGACAAATTCTGAACTCACCCAGGGAATACAAGAGCCCACATGCTGTACATAAAAGTTATTCTGCTTTCCTGGAAGCAGAGTCAGTATTAAATATTAGGACAAATGAAATATGAAAGTGAATAAACAAGAGGGTTAAGCATGAGAGCATATGTCATCAACACAAAAGTCCAGGATAGCCCTTTCCTTTCATTCAAATTTAGAAATGAGGAGATAATGTGACCCTCTAACAGAAACAGGAGTTGGGGTGCCTGTTCGGCCGAGTCCAGTAACTACACAGGCACACAGACTCTGACGGGAGGGGGGTCTGGGAGCAGGCGGCAGGTGTTCACCCCTGACCTGGCAGTTCTTGCCGGTATAGCCCACCGGACAGGAGCATCGATAGGACCCCAGGCCGTCCGTGCAGGTGCCTCCATTCCGACAGGGGTGCGAGTCGCACTCGTTGATCTTGTACTGGCAGAAGGTTCCGGAGAAACCGGGCCGGCATCTGCAGGTGAAGCTGTTGATGCCGTCGATGCAGGTGCCATTGTTGAGACAGGAGCTGCCAAAGAGAGAGACAGGCCAGGTCACACAACACAGAAAGATACAGGGATCTGAAGAGTCACATAGAGACACAGACTGGGTCACAGAGCACCGACAGACACAGGGATCTGAAGAGTCACACACACTGAGAGACACAGACTGGGTCACAGAGCACTGACAGACACAGGGATCTGAAGAGTCACACACACTGAGAGACACAGACTGGGTCACAGAGCACCGACAGACATAGGGATCTGAAGAGTCACACACACTGAGAGACACAGACTGGGTCACAGAGCACCGACAGACACAGGGATCTGAAGAGTCACACACACTGAGAGACACAGACTGGGTCACAGAGCACCGACAGACATAGGGATCTGAAGAGTCACACACACTGAGAGACACAGACTGGGTCACAGAGCACCGACAGACACAGGGATCTGAAGAGTCACACACACTGAGAGACACAGACTGGGTCACAGAGCACTGACAGACACAGGGATCTGAAGAGTCACATAGAGACACAGAGACCTGGTCACACTGCACTGCACAGAAACACAGATCTGAAGAGTCACACACACACACACACACACACACAGAGACCTGGTCACAGAGCACTTACAGAAACACAGATCTGAAGAGTCACACACACACACAGAGACCTGGTCACACTGCACTTACAGAAACACAGATCTGAAGAGTCACACACACATACAGAGACCTGGTCACAGAGCACTGACAGGAATGTAAGACGTTTAAATATGACCTGGTTCAGGCACGGCTTCAGAGGAAACGCGTTTGCACTACAGACGCCAGTCCCCTACCTCAATGTGCACTCAGGGATGTTGTTTTCGCAGTGGATGCCATTGAACCCGGGCACACACTTGCACACGTAGCTGTTGACGTAGTCTTTGCACGTGGCGCCGTTCCGGCAGGGGTTGCTGGCACACTCGTCCACTTCCGCCTGGCAGCGGTCGCCGTGGAAACCCGGCAGGCAGCTGCAGGAGAAGCTGTTGACCTTGTCGATACAGGAGCCTCCGTTCTGACAGGGGCCTGGGAAAACAAGGACACACGCATCAGCGCACGGGATCCTGGGGGAGCGCGGCTCTCACTCTGGTGTCCAGTGTAGGTGCACCACGACAGCTGCAGCGGTCAAGCAAGGCAGGATGGGAGTGGGCGCTCTGGTCACCTCAGTCACAGAAAAGATAGCCGGCAGGTGCCGGGGGTCTGTGGCTGAGGATCTGCGCCTGCGGCTGGAAGGCTGCCGGTTTGGATCCCACGGCCGGCAGAGGAATCCTACTCCGTTGGCCCCCTGAGCAAGGCCCTTCACCCCAACTGCTCCAGGGGTGCCGTATAAATGGCTGACCCTGCGCTCTGACCCCAAGCTTCTCTCCCCGTCTGTGTGTCTCATGGAGAGCCAGTTGGGGTGTGCGAAAAGACAAATTCCTAATGCAAGAAATTGTATATGGCCAATAAAGTGCTTATTTTATCTATCTTATCTCTGAGCCAGGTTCTCTGAAATAGCGGCACGGCCATCACCTGTTAGGCAGGCTGCTGAGGGCGACAGCGACCTTGACCGCACCCCCAGAGGCAGCCTTGGACAGAACGGGTTATGCCTCAGCTAGAGAACGCCAAGGGGCTGGCGGTGTCTAACTGCACGAGTGTGAGTAGCGCCTCAGAGCAAGGGCTTGACACAGGGCAGAAACTGGGACGTGTTTCAGAAGCAGCACATGGAGCCAAGGACCTGCAATGGCAGGGGTCTGTGGGAGGGGGCGCTGATTTGGGTTTACCCAACAGGAGACGTTGTGTTGTTTGAAGTGTGCTTAAAGAGGAACTTTCACTCTTCTTAAAGAGTTTCCAGAGTTTCCGTCTCATTCTGGAGCTTCGCAGTTTAACGGCGCAGTCCTCCGTGACTGGGCTCCCATAACCTGACCCATTGTAGGTCAGGAGCGTACATGCTGCCTGTAGGGTACAATCTTTTCATCTGATTGCCTCTTCTTTTTTTATTCTCGGGCTATAATGTAATCACACCATAATCAGAAGTGCTCATATGTGGTGTTGACCATGAAAGGGCAAAGAGTTGGGTACAGACGGGTTTGACCGGCTGTGTGTGGACGGGCACTCACTGGGCGTGCAGTCGTCAATGTTGGTCTCGCAGTTGGGCCCGCTGTAGCCCTGCCGGCACTGGCACTGGTAGCTGCCCAGAGTGTTCTTGCACTGGGCGCCGTTCTGGCAGGGCCTTGAGACGCACTCGTTGACATCCTGCGTGCACTGCTGACCTGCAAACACCCACAGACGCGCAACAGCAAGTGAGCAGACCCCTCGCCGCCATTTCCTGTGTCCACACACACACCTCGTCACAGTTCTTACGGGCCCCTCACAGGCGCAAAGACGTGTCTGCAGGACCACGCCCTCTTCTGTCTCGTTCTCACGCACGCACACACTTCGTCGCAGTTCATACGGGCCCCTCACAGGCGCAAAGACATGTCTGCAGGACCTCTTCTGTCTCGTTCGCACGCACGCACACACTTCGTCACAGTTCTTACGGGCACCTCACAGGCGCAAAGACGTGTCTGTAGGACCGAGCCCTCTTCCGTCTCGTCCACACACACGCACGCCAAGACGTTCATCATACCCACCTTGCCAGCCGCTGCCACACAGGCAGGTGTAGCTGGTATAGTCTGCAGACTCCTGGCAGATCCCTGCATTTGCGCAGGGCTGCGATGCACAAGGTGCCAAGATCACCTCACAGTTCCCACCTGGGCAAAGAGCAACAACAAGGGTTACACTGCTGCACTCACGCCCCCTTAGACCCCGAGACGACTACAACTACACAACCGTCAGCTCAGCACAGTCACAGGATCCGTTTTCCAGGAGAGCGTAAAGGAATGCAATTGAGACACTTTCAAAAGTGAAGGGTACTGCTGTAGGTCCCAAAGTAAAAGAACACACATCAAGAAAAAAAACAACAATCAGGTTGGAAACTCGACTAGGAATGTCGCAGCACGGCAGTTCCTGACAGTCTAAACTCTGATTTGCTTTTCCCTGCGCGAGCCGAGCCCGAGTGGGACACACAAGGTGCAGAATGGGCCCGGAGCGTGGCGTTACTCTACCTGTGTAGGGCAGGGCGCAGAGGCAGGTGTAGCTGCTCACTCCGTCCACGCAGGTGCCCTGGTTCAGACAGGGGTTGGACGCGCACTCGTTGATGTTGACCTCACAGTTTGACCCTGGTGGGGGGGGAGGGGGGGGGGGAGGTCAGACAGTGCTCTGGAGGGTGGGCGGAACGGGGGAGAGAGAAAAGCGACGCTACAGAACAGGGAGAGACGAGGGGGGGCTTTTCCCGGCCTAGTTCTTTTCTCATGACCCGGTTCGGGGCGCACAAGCGTGAACTCTCACTGCTCCGAGTATGAGGGAACACCCTCCCAATGCGGGGTGCGCCCCCATCCGAAACAAGACGTTTTTCAGGCTTCGCGTTTGTCAGAATGAACCAAATCTGGAGATCAACCGACCTCTGAGCCAGACCAACCGCTCCAAACAAACTCGAGAACGGGAATGACTGTAGCTGTAGTGAGTGGTATTGCTAAAGAAGACAGGGAAGAAGGGAGGTGGTCTGTTTAAAACAGACTGAGGATGAGGGCTCTACATAGTAAAGGGGGACGTGGCTCTGTTCTTTTAAGTGCAAAAGGAAAGATACGTATGGGGATTTCTGGTAAAGAAGAATTATGTAATAATAATAATAATAATAAATAAACTTTATTTTATATAGCGCCTTTAAAGGTGGCTTCTCAAAGCGCTTTACAGGATGACAATAACAATAAATAAGAAGACTAAACAATAAATAAGAAAATTTCACAAGACAGGACACAATTATAATTACAACAATACAACAATAAAGATAGAGGAGACCGTGGAAGATGGTATTAAGAAGAGCAGAGGGGTGAAGAATGGAACCAGTTAAGTAAAGGCTTTTCTGAAGAAGAAGGTTTTGAGTCTGGATTTGAAGGAGTTTAGAGAAGGTGACTCTCTAATATCCTTGGGCAAAGAGTTCCAGAGCTTGGGGGCATAGCAGGAGAAGGCCCTGTCGCCCATACAATGTAGACGGGCTTGGGGGACAGTAAGGAGAGCAGAATTTGAAGAGCGGAGGTTGCGAGGTGGGGAGTAGGGCGATAAAAGTTCAGACAGGTATTGAGGTGCCAAGCCATGTAAAGCCTTGTAGGTGAGCATGAGGATTTTAAAGTCTACGCGGAATTTGACCGGAAGCCAGTGCAAGGACTCGAGGATAGGAGTAATGTGAACACTTGTACTAGACCTGGTCAGGATTCTGGACCATGTATGTCAGCTGTTAACATTCCACACTTGCGCGATTGTCCTGTGTCCCTTGCGCGTTTTGGAAATACTGAATTTTTCCGGTGGTGCCAATAAAGCCAATTTGAATTTCAGGGAGGGGAAAAAAAAAGAGATCAAGGATGGGGGTAAAGAAACAGGAAGAAGCACAGAAAAGGAGATAGAAGGAGTCTCACAGACCTTTGAAGCCACGTCTGCAGGTGCAGGTGTAGCCATTAGTGAGGTCTGTGCAGGTCCCCCCATTCTGACACGGGTTTGACTCGCACTCGTCCTGATCCAGCTCACAATTCTTCCCTGTCCAGCCTGGATCACACTGACAGCTGTACCTGAGAGACAGAGAGAGAGGTCATCTGCAGCACTGGACAATGACACAGAGGTCATCTGCACCACTGGACCATGAGAGAGAGGTCATCTACAGCACTGGACTATGAAAGAGAGGACATCTGAAGCACTAGACAATGAAAGAGAGGACATCTGAAGCACTGGACAATGAAAGAGAGGACATCTACAGCACTGGACCATGAGAGAGAGGACATCTGAAGCGCTGGACAACGAGACAGAGGTCATCTACAGCACTGGACAACGACAGACCTAAGGACAGCACAACACAACACACATTAAAGTTAAATCGCTGCACAAGCCAGACAACACTACTTTACCCACTGGGACGCACAGACACAAACGCAACACAAACTGGAAAGCCCTGAAAGCCAATACACACTAGCTGAGTGTCTGACCAGGGTAAGAGACAACAGGGAGAAAACCTGCACCGTATCCGTTTTGCCAGCACTGTAAGTCACTGGTCATGAATCTGAATGTGTTCCGCAGAGAAGCTGTGTGAAAAGAGTCAGAGAAGGAGGGAGAGAGAAGGTGCGTGCTAGGTGAAAGGCACTGACCCCTCCAAGTCGTCCCGACACTCCCCGTGCACGCAGGGGGCACTCAGACACTCGTCCTGCCCGGCGTGGCACAGCAAGCCATGCGTGCCCTCGGGACACTCGCAGTGGAAGCTGTTATTGCCGTTCACGCACGTGCCCCCATTCTGGCACGGGTTCGAGAGGCACTCGTCTATATCAGTTTTGCACTCGGGGCCTGTGGACAGAAGAAAGGCACACATCAGTACTGAGTGTTCAGCACTTTAAGCCGGACTGGATACAGGAGCTACCTGCTTTCAGACACAGGGTGGTTAACAGGTCAAGAGCACTCGGACACACGAGGCAGAACTGCGACCCTTGGTGCCGTGAGATCACCAGGCCCATGCAGCTCTGTTCAATCACTGCATGTCCCCTCCTACAACTACATGAGAATGGGGCTCAGCCAATCACCCTCGCGTTCAAGCGGCTTCAGTAAAAATAATACTGCAAGATGTTTTTCAGCACCGCGGAAATCTCACCCTGGCTTTGGAAATCAGTCCTGTAAGAAAAGAATTAAGTTCAAGATAAAACAGCTCCGCCGAAAACAAAGATCTCAAGAGGACTGTTATTGTAACAGTTGGCCGATATTGACCTCAACAGATGAGCTTGTGTCCAGAATAAAACCGAATGTGCTTGTTCACCTGCTTTATTCTTGTTCCAGAACTGCTATGTCTGTCCTCTTAGGCTCCTAAAAGAGCTTGCAGGCCAGCCAGAGTGTTGAAATTGATATGGAAGGGCTACGATCACCTGTTAAGATTCTCCATTCTACAGTGTGAAAGGGTGCAAAAGGCTGGGCTTTGCCACACTTTCAGTTTGATCGGGACTGCTTTTTTACCCATTGTGGTCTAATCCTGTCTGATCCTGAACCTCCAGTCCTGCTGCTTTCTACTGCTATGATCCAAGGCGCCAGCAGGGGGCGGCAGTGGAGGCCCATGAGGCCTGCTGTTGGCACAGTCCAAGGCTGGAAGCAGGGCTGTTAAATGCAACTGTCTGGCTGTATTTTAGGGGGTCCTTCAGTAGGAACGTGGAAGGGGAGAAACACTCTTGGGTGACGGGACGGAAAATGTTATTTTATTTGCGAGAAAAAGCCAAATGTATTTACAGATAAAAAATGAAAACCTGCTGAGGGCCCCACAGAGGTACACTGGGGTGAGACAAGTATTGTCTGCTATACCGGAGAGGAGAGACATACCAGTGAAGCCAGGAGCGCAGACGCAGTCGTAGGAGTTGATCCCGTCCTGACACACTCCGAACTGGCAGGGGTTACTCGCGCAGTCGTCAATGTTGATCTCACAGTTGAGCCCTGAGAAAACACCAGAACAGGTTTCCTTTATTTTTTACACAGAACGCAAACTCTCTGGGATTCAGGATCCTCCATGGGACTTGGGAACTGGGAACAGGACGAAAGCCAGGCGCTGCAGCCCAGGTAAAACTACTGCGCCCCTCGAGGCAGTGAAACTCAGAAGCCCCTTCCAACGGGGGTAAATAATTACTTCGGCACCAGTCTCCGACTCCTCTAAGTCACGGGGCGATGTCCCAAAAAGGCCAGATCTTTTCATTTTCTCCAACACTGAATCAACACGTCGCATCACGGCCTTAATGATGAAAAACACCGACAACTCTACAGCTGAATGTCCCCAGGGTTCAACATGGGATTGTACTTAAAAACACAAGCAAATTCTTTTGAATTTATTCACGAAAAAGCGCACTGTTTTGCCAGGCTTAGGTGAAGATGAAGTAGAAAGTTTAGAACTAAATAATAAAAATACTTTTAGTAAAGTTATGCAGCACAACAGAAAATCTACGGGGTGCTAGTTTAAGAGTCACTGAAGGCATTTCGATTTCTTTCTATCTGATCTCTTGTCGCAACACAACTGTCTTTTTTTTTTGCAAAGGTGGCTCTGCTGTCAGCCTTGACACTTCCTGCTTCGAGATCTGTGCTCTCATAAGCTGAGTGAATACCCAGGCCTTCGCCTCAGCGAGCCCTGCACCTGCAGGAAGCGCACAAAAGGCCCCCCTTATCCCTTATCCCCTTTATGCACCCCCAGGCGCCTCATGCTGGAGGTGTACCGGGCACAGACCGTGGGGCAGAGACTCCAGGACAGACCCGGGACAAGCTCGGCTGTCCTGGGAATACCTGGGAATCCCCCAGGAGGAGCTGGAGACAGTTGAAGACTGGTCTATTATGTTAACTCAGCAGGAGCAGGCAATTAGAAATCGAGGACAACGAGGACGAGTTGAATTAATTCGGTGAGGCAACTCCTACAAAAGCAAGAGCTGTCGAGGGCGGGAAGCCGTTCAACAGTAGAGACTTCCACAATTAAGAGAGAAAGAAAGATGAAGGGGCACAACGGGGTAAATGAGACACGCTGCACTGCACAGAAAGGCCACCGGGTGGCAGCATGCGCATACAGAAAAGTGTGGAGAGCCCCCTGGAAGCAGTTCCCAGTTGGCTGGAGCACTTCGTATTTGTATTTTACCACCTCAAAAAAACGACAGGGCGCCGGGAGCGGGGAGGAGGGGGCAGCGCAGCGGCAGAGGACCCCAGGGGCAGCTCACCTTCTGTGCCCTGCAGACAGTTGCATATGTACATGTTGACCCGGTCCACGCAGCGGCCGCTGTTCTGGCAGGGGTTGCTCTGGCACTCGTTGATCTGCTCGCTGCAGATGGGCCCGGTGTAGCCCGGGTTGCACACGCAGGTGTAGGTGGCGATGCCGTCCACGCAGTGGCCGTGGTGGCAGGGGTCGGGCTTGCACTCGTCCACGTTCTGCTCGCACAGCAGTCCAGTGAACCCTGCAGAGAGACCGATGGGGAGGGGGGAGGGTGAGAGAGGGGGCGCGGCTGGGAGGGGGGGAGGACCGGGCCGGCGCTGGGGCAGGTCGGAGCCGGACAGCGGGGCTGAGTGAGCGGGGTCAGCCGGCCAGGGCCACACCTGGAGGAGCGGAGCAGAGCGGGACGCGGCTCTTCCCGCAGTCCCGGGGTTTCTTTCCGCTCAACGCGTCCGGGGAAAACAGCGGCTATGCATCCGCGGACAAGCAGCGGCTAATTGCTGTCCTTGTCACCATCACGCAGCTGCTGTGTCGCACAAGGGACAACAGGCTAAGCCCCTAAGAGGTTTAGCACGCTGGTGGATACGTGAACAGTTCAAAAGATCAGACCACTTGTACAGCTGTCCTTTAGCAGACTGAGAGATCACAGAGATCCGCAGAGCAGAACACAAAGAATGAGCCGAGGAGAGGAGAAACCCACGCTAGGAAGCCCCTCCAGGGCTGTGGAGACTTGTACAGGTGAGCATGAGGACAGATCCCTAACAGACTGAAGCCAGGAGGTCACCCAGGAGGTTGTACACCATCAGTCAAGCCCTAGCCCTACCTGCTGTACTGACAATACACTGTGCCTAGTAATACACAAGCCGAGCAGCAGGCAGCCATTCGAGGGGCCAGCACAGCCTTCTCCTCAGTCCAAAGCAGAACCGCTAACAGCCTCGGGCACTCCCCTGTGGCACAGTTACGTCCCTCTGAATTCCACCCAGCGACCAACGAGGTTCAGGAAAAGAGAACCCAGCCGAGTGCTGAGTGGGTGGCTGTTCCGTGCACCAGCACCTCAACTTTTCTCCTGCTGCGCTTGCCTTTGCTGTGTCTGTGACCAAAGGGCCTGTGTCTGCAAGCATGTGTAAGTACTGTAGTGGGGAGAGGAAACAGAAAAGGGAGAGAAGAGCTGAAGGACAAGTCCGTGTTCTACTGCAGGGGTCTCCGGCCCTGCTCCTGAAGAGCTTCAGTCTAGCAGGCTTAGTGGGTCACCATTAAATCACCAGGTGTCATTAATACGTATAGCATCTAAAAAACACTGTCAACCAGACCGGGCGGGCCAAATGGCCTCTTCTTATGTGTGGATTTGTCCGTCTGCTCTTTGTGAACAGCACAAAACCTCCAACAAAGAGCTCACAGAGAGAAGTCGGACCCCTGCTGTTGTCACAGCCACTTGCGCGTTTCAAATACCCGAAGATCCGAGTTCCAAATATCCGAACGAGGAAGTCTGCAGCCACGGAAAGCCGCTATCTCACGAGTGACTTGTGAAAGGGATTGCGTCTCGCCCGGCTGTTGGTTTGCGGAACAAGTCCGCGACGGACCAGCGCCCCCTCCAGGGAGGATCCTGCCTCACGCCTGCTGCTGGCTGGGATAGGCTACGGCTCCCTGCGCTGGCTGAAGCGGTTGGAAAATGGATGGATCTGAAGTTTGACAGTGATCTATGCTGTGTGTGCACAGTTCCTATGTAAAGTCACACATTACCTCTTAAGGGAATTTCCCCCAAATCGTCAATGTTAATAATCCCTTACACAAGAAACGTGTCACTGCTGTAGATTACTGTAGAGCAGAAAATGTCGGAGTTTAGTCATAAGCTTTGTGAAAAGCTAGGTGTTTTTGGCACCTTAACACTATTTTAAGGCTTCCAGTAAAACACCTGGTCAGCTTGTTTTGCTCTGGGCCAGCAGTTCCAATATTCAGCTCAGCCTTTCAACTCAACCGGTAGTCTGCAGGTATACAGCATCCTTCCAAGGAATCCAGATCATGCTTTTGCAGCGGAACATTGTTTTTAAAAGCCTTTTCCATTCAAATATTTTAAAACGGTCAATATCTTCAAATAGAGGAGTTATTCAAATGTAGTCCTAATCATACACATGCTCTCCTTGTTGTATACAGCTAAAGGTTTCATACATTTTAACATTAAGAATGATTAATAGTTTTGTACCAAAAACAATTGCTGCATTAATCAGTTTTACCTCTGCTGCCTGCAATAGATGCGGCTTGTAATGGCGTTCAAATATTGTTTCCTTGGACTAAGCCTAAGTCTTGCATGAAAAAGTTGTTTCTTGTGCGCATTACCCGCAAATTCAATCCATATAAAAAGAACATACAGCTCAAGTCAAAAGAAACATGCCAAAGTCATCCACATAACAATAATGGAGCTAGATCGACTGCACACTCTTTAAAAACTGAACTGGAGTAAAGATAATCACAGTGTGAATATCCCCCCTGCTGCTGTTATCTTCACCCGTTTTTTCCACGTTTTTGAAAACAGAGCGGATAAAGATATTTCAACTCAATCGCGGGCACAAGATTTTACAAAGGAGGACAAGGACTCAGACTGTAAACAGCCTGAATGGAAAATCTTAATCTTAACTGAAAGTGAGCACACAGCCCTGCTGCCTGGAAGCTCCATCTAAGCAGCAGATAACACAAAGGTCTCTTTTTTACAACGATGAGTGAAAAAAACCTCTCTGTGTTGCCGTTGTGATACCTTCATGGAGCCAAGTACCTGCTTTATCTGCTTTGTTAAGACCTTCGTTTGTGTTTGTTTTTAAAGAGGAGAAATCTCTCACTTGACCTCAGATCTGTGACTATCCAGTTGGGTTCTAGAAATCACTGTACATACAATTTCTGATGCTCCTGTGGAGGAATTCACCCACTATCTACTTCATTGTGCCCACCCAAACCGGAATGGCAAAATTCCCCCTGCGCACCCAAACTGGAATGGCCAATTCTGCTTGAGGCAGCACCACCCGTAAAAGCACAGGGCTCCTCAGGTCCATTAAGAATCAATTTACTACACGTTATGTAGAGTTGCAATAAATGATCCATAAATACACAGGAGTGATCATACTAACTGTAACTTTAAGATGACTGAATATCTCGAGGCCCTTTAATTACGAGTTTGTGATCAATCTCAATTAAAAGCAAACTCACAATTAAAAGGACATCCGTGAAACCTTCGACTGCATAATTAAATCTAAAGCCTGACCCCAAGAACGCCCGCCATAGTATCACCAAAAAGCCAAAAGGACAGAGTCACATTCGCCAGCTGAAACTAAGGCCTGTAATTGTTATGATTTGGAAAACACACCACCAGATTCATTTTGTTACAGTACCCACATCTGTTTTCTTAATTTCCCGCAAATTTAAATAGGACGCACTGTACTTTTCTTATGAAGTACTTCTTTTTTGATCTAAATATGCAATATGATATCCGTTTTGGAATCTTCATTGAGGTTGTGTTGATGTTGGGGTCCCTGTTTACTCTATATGTGCCTTTAAAAAGGAATACAGAAGACCATGAGCAGCGGTTAAGTAGCGTAAACCTGGCTAGGAGACACGCCATGTACTGAGCTTGAGTTAATAACTGTGAGAGGGTGAGCGTTTGCACGCTGAATGGGTGTCTGTGTTCTGTCAATACACTGTGTGTGTGTGGTTCGCACGCGCGCGTGTGTGTGGAAGTGCTGTTGCGTGCGGGTAGTGGCGCCTTTGAATAAATCTGTGCCACAGGGGATACTTGGATTATGTTTGAGAAGCTGATGAACATCAGAATCAGCCACAGTTGTGGAAATAGCTATCCGCTGAAGGGGCAGAGCCATCAGTGGATGCTGTTCCGGGAACACAGCAGCCAATCGGCACAAGGCAGGCATGACAGTGTGACTAACCACCCCCGCCACAGTCACAGCCCCACACAGACCGGGGGGCTGTTACAGGCACCAGGCACTCTGCTCCTCTGTGTTCTCAAGATCTCAGACGGGGAGCTCGACGGCTACATTTCTTCCTCAAGGCTGCATTTCAAAGTCTCTCACATGGGTCTGTGCATGTGTGACTCTTCCTGCCTTGTGTCTCTGTACACCAGCACGCATCATGTGGGACACCTCTGCCCACATTTCTGCACCAGTAACCAGAGACCTTTACTACTACTACTACTAATAATGTATGACCGTGTAGATTCCAAAGCCTTCATAGGATAGAGTCTTCATCTCTTAAGGATTCCATATGCACTCTAATGCATATATTCATCAAGAATATTTAGAAGTTGCGCTCCTCACCTGCCATTCCCACTCCCACTCAGGACCAGGGGTCTGCTGTACTAACAGGATCTCATCCTGGATCGAGGCTACTGTCCTGATCTTAACTTGAGTTTGTTGGATCGGGCTCAGAATCTGACCCTGCTCTCAGGCAGGATCACAGCTTGATCAGCGTGGCTTTAAGAAGCGCTGAACACTGCGGTGCTTCTGACAAATTAGGGTGCTGGCAAAGATTTTGAAGACCATAATTAGGGCAGAAAGGCCCTATCTTTCAGTGTTTCGATATTTATGACAGTGCATGTTTCACTGCACATGTACACAATGACATTAATAATTCTATAACTGGATTATAATGAAGGTGGCACAATGGTGCACTGGTGAGCAATGCCTGTTCTCGCTGTTGAATCCCACTGATCTTGCTCGGAAAGTACCACCCCCACCCCCATGCCTTCGACGTGCCTGATCACTTGTTGTTTTAGACCAGCAGCTAGAGGAATGTGGGGCTGGAATAGGAGCTAGGAGACTCTACCATCTAGCTCTGCCCAGTGTCAGTGATTATGGCACCACCTACACAAAGCAGCCATTGAGAATGGGGAACACAAGCATTCAATTTAAGTACTAAAAATTGAATATAAGCATTCAGAATCATCAAAAGTAATCAAACTGACTAAGTCAACCCAGTGCACTTCATCAGAACAGACCAGGGCACACAAACCAGAGGGCACTGGTAGAAGCTACGTTGAAGCTGAAGCTGAGAACAAGATACACTTCTTTACCCAACATGGTGTTGAAGCCGATACCCTGGCTTCTTACAAGAAATGGCTGGATAAGACTCTCAGGCCACAAGACCACCCAGGTTAGATGGACTGACTTTCCATCTGAAACCTGTCTTGTGTTCTTGGGAAGACACTGTGTCTGTGCTGCCCAATAAGGAGCTATTGGCCCCTGCTTAGTCCACCCTAAGTAATATACACATGCTGAGGTCTCAGTCTTCCTGTGCATACATCTTATTACACGCGTGTGCCAGCACACACAGGCGGTCATGTGCGTGTGATGGTGTGTGTCATACCTTCAGCACAGTTGCATTCGTAGCCATTGGGCCGGTCGATACACTTGGCTCCGTTATGGCAAGGAGTGCTGGCACATTCATCATTGTCCACCTGGCACATCTCCCCACTGAACCCTGAGAGAGAGAGAGAGGGAGAGGAAGTGGGTGAGCAGTCTGTTGTGCTGGGGCGGGAGTCTCGGTAAGTCGGGAGACGGCGGAACAGAGAGAGAGGTGAAGGAAGAAGACGACAGGGGCGGACCTGCCGGGCAGTGGCAGATGAAGTGGTTGATCCGGTCCTGGCAGCGCCCGTTGTTCAGGCAGGGGCTGCTGGCGCACTCGTTAATGTCCGTCTCGCAGTGAAGACCCGTATAGCCTGGGGAGACAGACAGACACAGGGATCTCACAGTGAAAGTTTAAAAAAAAACAACAAACACCAATGAACTGAAAACGACCTATTAGCATTCATGCCGAGAACTAGGAGACCACATGACAAGAGGCTTCTGCAGCTTTTTTTCAAGGTCTATACCACTAAAACCAGGAGAACGTTGTGTCACCTCGGTCCTGCTCCCTCACAGTGGACACGTTACTATAGGATCTCAGTACAACTAGCAATCGAGTTTTCCTGCTTCATAAATGATTAGCCAGTGGCTATAAAAGTCCCTGCATTTAATTATCATTGAGGCTTATTGGCCGCATGGCTTAATCAAGGATGCGCTGGGACAAGGCCTCAAGGTGGAGAGGACACGACGAGCCCGTCCCCCGGACCGCAGGGACCCCCCGCCCTCTGGCCGTACCCGGCATGCAGATGCAGGTGTAGGCCCCGATCTGGTCCAGGCAGGTGGCGTCGTTCTGGCAGGGCGAGGAGTGGCACTCGTTGACGTCGCTCTCGCAGCGCGGGCCCTCGTAGCCGCTGGCGCACTCGCAGGCGAAGGAGCCGTCCGTGTTCACGCAGCGGCCGCCGTGCTCGCAAGGGTTGGGGCCTGGCACGGGGGGGGGAGAGAAAGAGAGAGAGCACAGTCAGCGCGGGCGGCTTCAACAACGGGGGCGGGCGCGAGGGCGCGTCCTCACCGATGGAGCACTCGTCGATGTCTTCGTTGCAGGAGTTGCCCTTATAGCCTGGGGGGCACGTGCAGGCGAACTTGCCGTTCAGGGGGTTGGTGTCGCACACGGAGCCCTGGCGGCAGGGGTTGCTGATGCACGCGTCATCCAGGTGGCACAGCAGACCTGCCGACGCAGCGACAGCAACATGAGTCACCTGACAGCCGGCCCTTACGAGGCGAATCTGAATTTGCTCCTTCGGGGTTCCGAGTAAAACAGTTTCATAATTGCCATTAAAACCTGTTGATGGCCATTTGGAATCCTGTGCCTTTTTGATGACATTTTCTTTTCATTTTTACCACACGTACCTACCTTAAATATAAATTTCACCTTGCATTCAAACAAATCCACATACTGCTTTTAAAGCAGCACAATGTGGTTTTTACAGCTGTTGTGTATTGTCAAGGAGCATAGGTACACTAGTGTAGCACTCCTGCACAATGAAGAAAATGATGAGCCTTAGTTCCACATACTGTACATCCCCTGATGGAAGGACATATACCTTACTTCTCTAGCTTCTGGGTGTTCCTCTGCCCAGATCTCGATCAGATTCTCAAGAAGCACAGGCCAGATGTACCCAAATCCATTCTTGAGAAATCACTATCAAGTACGAGCTAATGGCTCGTTCATTTTGAAAAAATCACTGCATTTAAAACGTGACGTCTTCCGAGACCGGTGTCTACGGTAGTGTATTGCAGGACATCCTGGCAGATTCTTTTCCGCACAGATATGTATGCAGCCTTTGCTTGGGTAATCCCAAGGATATCTTAAAGAAGCGGTTCGAAACATTAGAAAAACATGACATACCCCATTCTGGCACTGAATACGTTTGGTCACATCAGGAACTAGTGAAGTCTGTGAATTGGGTCTTAAAGGCAGGTGTGCCGCTGTCAAATAAACGCTGATGACGCACAACACTACGCTTCACCAGGATATCCGGCCCACGATCCCCCTCAGAAACAGGCAAGCATGGGAGTCGCTACTGGAACCCCGCAAGGGGAAACGGGAAATGGGAAACGAGGCTGGCACCTGTTTTTCCGGGGGGACATTTGCAGTAGAAGGAGGCCACACGGTCGATGCAGGTGGAGCCCGGGGTGCAGGGCGCCGCGGCGCAGTCGTCGATGTTCTCGCTGCAGTCCTGCCCGCTCCAGCCGTTGACGCACACGCAGTTGTACGACCCCGGCACGTTGCTGCACGTGCCCCCGTTCTGGCAGGCGTTGGGCTGCAGCCGGCACTCGTCCACGTCCTCCGTGCAGAACTGGCCTGGGGGAGGAGGGGCAGGGGGACCGTGAGGCGGAGAGGCAGGGGTGAAAAGGCACTAGACTAGGAGAGAGACGAGGAGAAGCGCAGCAAGACCAGCAGGGGCGGAGACGGACGTGTGGGGGAGAGAGAGAACCGACTGCGGAAGGGGGAAGAGAACGAGACTCTGGTTACATTTTGTAAGAGGTGGGGAAGGTATGTGCCCCTGGCCTCCGAGAAAATAGCTCTCGTGAGGGGGTCACAAACAGTCCTGTGGCTCCACCCCAAAAGCCTGAAACTTCAAACCCTTGAAAACAACTGCAGGACGACGCACATTTGCACGTAGTTAACCATTTTCATTAAAGGATCTGCCTTATCAAAACTGGTGGAACTGTTCTGCCCTTAGCTGGTTTAAATAATTGAGTACGTCGTTATATAGATTTAAATGAGCTTTTTATGCTGGTTTGAATAAGGGTTCCTGCTGAAGGCAATGATTTAAAACAGGAGTTTCTTTACCAAAATGATCCCTTCTTTCCCATCCCCCACCTTGTCTGGAGACTTGCGTATGTGCCAGTGATACAGAAAGATTTGGTCAGGCTAGAGGGCACACTGCCAGCACTCCTGAGAGATCCACTGACACAGCACTTTGAATGCAGTCCCAGTCACGTTGTGTATAGCACGCTGTCTGCTTACCACAGCCAACTCTCCCTATCTCCTATTTCTCCTCTGCCTTCTCTGTCCTCAATGCACAACTCTCCTTCATTATCTCTCTTCCCCTCTCTGCTTCTTGTCTCTCTATCCCCAACAGGTACACGAGCAAGCCTGGCTGTCTACCCCCACCAGACACACGTTCACCTGGCTGTCTACCCCTCTACCTCAACCAGACAAACGCTCACCTGGCTGTCTACCCCCACCAGACACATGCTCACCTGGCTGTCTACCCCTCTACCTCCCCAGGCACACGCTCTCTATCCCCACCAGACACATGCTCACCTGGCTGTCTACCCCTCTACCTCCCCAGGCACACGCTCACCTGGCTGTCTACCCCCACCAGACAAACGCTCACCTGGCTGTCTACCCCCACCAGGCATATGCTCACCTGGCTGTCTACCCCTCTACCTCCATCAGGCACAAACTCATCTGGCTGTCTACCTACACAAGGCACACACCCACCTGCCTCTCTACCCTCACCACACACACTTACCTGTCCACTCTGGTGGACACTGGCAGTTGTAGGTGTTGACGCCATCCATGCAAGTGCCTCCATTCTGGCAGTGGTGATTGGGACAGTCATCGATGTTGTTCTCACAATTCGTCCCATTGAAGCCTGAAAACATGGAAACAGAGATAGGGAAAAGGAGAAAGAGGGGGAGACAGACATAAAGAACACAAAAAAGAGAGCAATAGGTGACTATGAAATGCCTGTTCTCAGTCCAACAATAACAGGAGGCTTCAGTGTTGAAAGGGACATTATGATTGTTTTCAAATACAACAGCAGACGTGAGGTAGGTGGAAAGGCATTCTCCTTCCCTGTGTATATGCGTATCACAATGAAAATAAAACTCTTGCTTTCTAAACTCCTAAGTTAGTTTGGTCTGAAGCAGGAGTACTGCTGTGTTCAGGTGTTAAACTATGTCTCCCTCCTGTGTAACCACTGCTCTCAGTCTTATCCCTTCCATCCAGTATCTGCACCTGCACCCATCAACCTCCAGAGACACGCCTTCCTCTATCATTTAATCCCTCTCACAGAATGTCAGGAACTGGAGAACACTGATTTTTGATCAGGGCATAGGTTGTTCCCTCTGTGGAACTGGGAACGAAATTCTGTAAGGGTTACAGGTGGATGAATAGCAAATACAGCCTCCTTTCTCTGAACTAAACATAAGAACAGTTACAAACAAGAGGAGACATCTACTAAACCCCTAACCTGTGTTGTAGTTAGTAGCTAATTCATTCTCATCAAGCTGTTTCTTGAAAAAAGCCAGGGTAAAGGCTTCAACAGCCTGGCTGTGTGGCTTGTTCCAGACACCCTCAAGCTCTTGAAGTTTCACTGGGAGGAAATCCCACAGCCTTAACTCAATCAGTTCTTCACCAGAGCCTGAACTGCAGCCAAACAAACTGACCCAACCAGTCTGGATTCCTCTGCACTGACACACAACAGGCCAGGAAGTGGCTTGGGATTCTGCAACTTCTCTATCGCACAGTCTGTCTGTTTCCCTGACGACGTCTGGTCCCACCACCTCTCTGAGTAGCACGCCTCTCCTTTTTCTCAATCGCCCCTTCCTCCTTTGGCTTTCTGTGCTGTATCTGAAATCGTCCTCACTCTCTCGTTCGCTGCCCTGCTACATCCCTCTCGCCTTTGCCAGCTCCTTTGTGCATTTTTATTTTTCATTCCGCCGACGTCTCTCATCACACAGCCCAACGACAACGTGCAGGAGAAGCTAACGTTTAAAACCTTTTAAGGCAAGCTACATAATGGCTTGTTACGTGGAGCGGTGGCTCTGTGGCTAAAGATCTGCTCCTGTGGCTAGAAGGCTGCCAGTTCGTATCTCGCGGCCGGCGGAGGAATCCTACTCTGTTGGGCCCCTGAGCAAGGCCCTTAACCCCAACTGCTCCTGGGGGTGCTGTATAAATGGCTGACCCTCACTCTGACCCCAAGCTTCTCTCCCTGTCTGTGTGTCTCATGGAGAGCAGGCTGGGGTATGCGTAAAGACAAATTCCTAATGCAAGAAATTGTATATGGCCAATAAAGTATCTTATCTTATAAAATAAGCAATAGACTTCTCTCACTGCCTTGACCCCTCAGCATGGCTTCCAATTCTATCTCCTTCTTCCCTGTTCGGCTGGCTGTGATGGGTCTTGCCAGGGAAAGGCGATCTACACCGCGGGAGCTGACTAACCGACTGACCGATGGGCCGGCGACAGCCCCTCACCTGGAAGGCAGTGGCACTCGTAGGAGCGGTCCGAGGTCTGCCGGCAGGTTCCCCCGTTGAGGCACGGCGAGGGGCTGCAGGGCTGGTACGCGCTCTCGCAGTTGCGGCCGATGTGGCCCGCCTGGCACTGGCAGCGGTACGACCCGAGCGTGTTGAAGCAGGAGCCCTTGTTGCGGCAGGGCATCGAGGTGGCGCACTCGTCGATGTCATTCCGGCAGGTGGCGCCCGCGTAGCCGGGCGGGCAGGCGCAAGAGAAACGAGACCCGGGGAGCGTGGAGCACGCGCCGCCGTTGTCGCAGGGGCTGGAGGCGCAGGAGTCTACCTGCTCGCAGTCCTGACCTGGGGGGTTCGGGGAGAGGGCAGAGAGGTGCAGGCTTGTAACCCGTCGACTCCTGTACCCTGGACTAGTGCTGGGCGATAATTCGATCACGATACTTATCGCGATATAATTTTGCTCGATGTAATTTTAACAAAAGTTCGATAAATGTTCGATATATACGTTTATGCTTTGCGCATGATATGCACATGCGCACAAAATACTGCGCGAGTGTGCGTGCGTGTTGCAGACCGGGCAGCTAACGTGGTGGTGTTGACCCACACGGTGGTGGCTGACAGGATTGTAGTTAGAGTGGAGAAATGAGCGACACTGAAGCAAATGGAGATAAAATGGGTAATTTGGAGATATTTTGGCTTTTTACGATTAGACATAAAACAGAGCAGTTTAAACTTTGCAGTCTGTCTGAGCCATCTTCCATGTGTGTTTTATCACACTGCAGTATTTCATTTTTCTATTAAGATATTTATTTTGTAAATTTTACTCGTGTCTATTTTGACAAAGAAGACTTGAATACTCTCTGCCTCAGATTTGTTTAATGTTTCTGCTGTTTGGCAAGTGTTTGTTGTGTTCTTAAAATAAAGAGTCGTTCGATTTACCAATTAACTTTCCCTCAGGAGAAAAAATTTGCCTTTAAGCTTGAAAGAAATAATGATTTTACATTTATCGTGATAATTATCGATATCGACTGATATCAACATTTTTAGCGTGATAATGTTTTTGGCCATATCGCCCAGCCCTACCCTGGACCATGCATGCTCATGTGCACCGAGAACAGAGACAATCATACACGACGCAAAATGCAACAACGAACTTGGTGCTCAGCTGTGCGGTAGAAACTGATGTCTTACCAGTCCAGCCCACGGGACACAGGCACTGGTATTTGTCCAGTGTCAGCAGGCGGCACTCGCCGTTGTTCTGGCAGGTGTTGTTGGGGTGACATGGTGTCCGGAGGGCCGTTTCGCACTGGCTGCCCGTGTATCCCAGGGGGCAAATGCAGCTGGTCTCCACCAGCACCCCCTTCAGCGTGGCGCTGCAGTTACCCCCGTTCTGACAGGAGTCCTGGCGGCAGGGGTTTCTGTGCTGGCAGTACTCCCCCAGGAAGCCGGAGACACAACTGCGGGTACAGAAACGCACGGGCACGCGTCAGACATCGGGGCGGAGGAAAAGCTTTTCCCTGCCCTCGCTGACAGCGGCCGCCACCCCTAGGGAGGGGTGCACAGCCAGACGGAGAAGTGAACATTGTGTTACCGTGCGTGTTCTGTGTTTCACGGCCTGTCACGTGCACAGGCCCACCACACTGCTAACAGATCCCCCGTTGCAGACAAACGAGCAGGCCCTGAAAGCAAAGGACTGCTATGGACGTGCTGCCTGCAGCTTTTCAAATATGCTAACTTGCACTGCAGACTTGAGGAAGTCATTTTTCAGATGTGTTAAAACTGCTGGCTACAGAAGTGTCAATCTAATAAGTTAACTCGTGAAACTGCACACTGCCTAAGAACAGTGCAATAACATGAGTCGAGTTATCTAAAAGATGTCAACACAATGCGCTGTGGATCTGAAGTAAGCAGGGCAGTGCAAGCACACAGGTACCTCACGCTGCGAAGTGAACGATATTTCATACAGGAATCATATTATACGAAGGAAAGAAGACAAGAAGAAAGAAACATGACACCTCCAGTTTAGAAAGGTCACCTAACGAGCAAAAAACACCACGGAACTTGCCAGGCTGCTCAACATTATCATGTACAAGTGTGACAGGAACTACCGGGAAGCTAATCTCTTTCATTCAGATTGCGAAACTAAACTAACTCTTTGGCATGCATCAAACTACTCAATTATGGACTCCAGCTGTTTACTTGAGCCCAAAACAGGAAAAAAAAACACATTCTCAACACACGCAAGAGCTGGTAACACTTACAAAAGTGTCAACCTTTTGGGGTTTTGCGGGGGGTGATATGTGACATCTCTAGAAACAGCACGAGTAAATGTTTGTTTACGGCAAAGCCTGAGTTTCTATTATTCATTTCAGATATTCTATGCTACAACAACTTCTCATCGAGTACAATTCTCAATTGAATGTACTGACCATTCTAGAAAGATTGATTTGATGACTGATTCATCAGAGAACATCAAAGGCATGTGTCCCGAGTTCCAGAAGCGCTTGCCTACACAAAGAGTTGTGTGGGTATGGAACAAGCTGCCCAGCCTTGTTGCTGAAGCTGATACCTTGGCTGCCTTAGAGCTGTTTCAGGTGCCTGGATCAATTAATGACTGATTATCCATAGGGCTAGGTGGGTCAAAGGGCCTCCTTTTGTTCTTGTTGTCAAGCATTCTAACTTATTTTACGGTCCTAAACGTGGCTGTTAGCCCGCCCGCAGGATTGATGGTTTTTAAATCCAGATCACACTTTCACAGCGGCCCTGGTTGTCACTGTGTCAGCAAAGCACAGCACTGCACTGGCCGCAGCCAGGACAGGACTGGGGTGCAGGCTTTCAGAAGCCGGTCTTCTAATCTCGAAAGACAGACGACACCAAAAATAAACCGAGCTGAAGCCTGCAGGCAGACGGAGCAGTCAGCTGAGGGAGAATCACCTGCATCTCCAGGAAACACTGAGCCGGACAAGCACTAAAATAAACGCCAGGAACTCGAAAAAGACATCTTTACTGTAGCGTATGAAAGCCTTTTATTTGGCAACCAGAATACTGTGCGATTCGAGTATATTGTGTGACTTGAGATTTAAGGGCTGCCTTAGTTCTGGGTCTGGGAGACAACAGCAGATCAGACAACAGACAACAGCAGGAAACGCTGGCTATCTGTTGGCGATCACGTCGGACTTTTTTGGGAACTTTTCGACCGCTGTAAGGTTTTTTGTGTATTGCAAAACTGCATTGAACTTCTCATGGTGGACTATTGTGCAAGAAGGGCAAATAAAGTCCCACAGCCCTGTTTGTTGGACATTACCCTTGCTTCAGCTCTCCCAGCCTGTCTTTTATTAGCCAGTCTAGAGCGCGGGCCGCAGTCTGGAGACCACACGGTCAGGACTGCAGGTGTGGGCGCCGCAGGGGGAGCCTAGGCCGACATCTGACGGGGAAGGGCCTGGAACTCTTGGTGTCAAGAGATCAGAGCTTTTATTGGGTGAAAACCAGCAAGGCCAGAGTTCCCCTCGAACCCCGGCTCACCCTGCATGGCACAGACATCAGGCTGATCTCACTTCCTTCCCTGCCCTTTCACAAACAACAGGAAATGCGACTCTGACGGCAGCCACATGCCCCTGTCTCTGTTGTCTTCTTTAAAGTGAGCCGGGTGACTCAAAAGTACATTTAACAGTCTGACTGGGGAATGGCACGGATGAAACAGAGAGAGAGAGAGAGAGAGAGAGAGGCCTGTGCAAAGCAGAACTGGCTGTGCCCTCGTGCTCCTCTGTGACCTGGCAAGAGCCTAACCACATCCTGTTCATAGTGAATAGCAGAAATGCACTTTGACTTTGAACAGTTCAACACACACTGCCTTGGTCAAGCGGAGCACACACACGGTCTCAATATAGCTCCATTGTGGGCGTCAATACAATGAAACATACACACTGCTTCAGCTTGGTCAACTCGTGCACATTGCTTCAATGCACCTCGATACAGTCACACACCAGTTTAACACCTTTAATCACATACACAATACAGCTCAGCACACACACTACTCCTCAGCACACTCTACCTGTTAATATAGATAGTCACAGACACCTTAATCCTCTTCGGCACACTCTATCTGTTAACCACAGACATGCTGTCTTATTCCTCCTCAGCACACTCTACATGTTAATACAGCTTGTCAAAGACAAGCTTCCTTAGTCCTCCTCAGCACACTTTATCTGTTCACACAGATCATCAAAGACACGCTGCCTTAGCCCTCCTCAGCATATTCTACCTGTAAATACAGCTTATCACAGACATGCTGCCTTAATCCTCCTCAGCACACTGTATATGTTAATATAGCTCACCACAGACATGCTGCCTTAGTCCTCCTCAGCACACTCTACCTGTTAATACAGATCGTCACGGACACGCTGCCTCAGTCCTCCTCAGCACACTACCCGTTAATACAGATCGCCACAGACACGCTGCCTTAATCCTCCTCAGCACACTCTATCTATTAATACAGATCGTCACAGACACGCTGCCTCAGTCCTCCTCAGCACACTGTTAATATAGTTCACCACAGTCATGCTGCCTTAGTCCACCTCAGCACACTTTATCTGTTCACACAGATCATCAAAGACACGCTGCCTTAGTCCTCCTCAGCATATTCTACCTGTAAATACAGCTTGTCACAGACATGCTGCCTTAGTCCTCCTCAGCACACTCTACCTGTTAATACAGATCGCCACAGACACACTGCCTTAATCCTCCTCAGCACACTGTTAATATAGTTCACCACAGACATGCTGCCTCAGTCCACCTCAGCACACTCTACCTGTTAATACAGCTCGTCAAAGACAAGCTTCCTTAGTCCTCCTCAGCACACTTTATGGTTAATACAGATCGTCAAAGACACGCTGCTTTAGTCCTCCTCAGCACACTCTACCTGTAAATACAGCTCGTCACAGACACGCTGCCTTAATCCTCCTCAGCACACTGTATATGTTAATATAGCTCACCAGACACGCTGCCTTAGTCCTCCTCAGCACACTTTACCTGTTAATACAGATCGTCACAGACATGCTGCCTTCGTCCAGCTCAACACAGACACACCACCCTAGTCCAGTTCAGCTCAATCTAACAGTTAAAACAGAACTGCAATCTCAACTTCTCAGACCGCTTATTAAATCTCGGTTACAAAATAAAATAATTAACGCCATCGCAAAATTGGACAAATTCTGAATTGAGCACAAAATCATGAACTTTGTGAAAGTACTGTAGAGTCGCCATATTGTTGCCAACTCCTGGTCTCATCACGGGCGAGAGAGAGAGTTCACGTGAATTGGAACGTGAAGTGTCCCTTCCTGCCAACTCGTCATCGAAATGACTAATGTAATGTGATGTACGAGCAAATAAGTACAGGTTTAGCAGCAGACATTTTACTGCAGAAATGTTCCAACGTGAACTTTATGCAGAGTTATCTAGCAAGTTGGCAAAACTGTCTCAAAGACGACAGCAATATTCCTACTGGATTAAAAATCAATGTATTCACAAGTGTGCTGGCTTACACATCTAATAGGGCTGCTTCACATCACCGGACGTTTTGTTGCTTCGTTCTGATTCAAAGAACCTGGCGCTGCCCATTCTGGAAATTGAATCTATTTTGTGATGTAAATTGGAGGTTTAAGACGTTACTGTGTGCATTTTACTCTCATTGCGGTTTGACATTCACTCATCAATGCCGATTCTTTCTAACCCCGAAGTACAAAAATAGCATTGCAGCTCCCCTTTAGTACAGCTCTCCACTGACATGCTGGCTTAGTCCAGCTCCACACAGACACACTGCCTAATTCCAGCTCAGCTCACTCTAACTGTTAATACAGCTCTCCACAGACTCACTGCCCCAGTCCAGCTCAGATGACTCTGTTATGCAGCTCATCACAGACACTCTGCCTTAGTCCAGCTCCACTCAGACATGCTGCCTCAGCACACTCTACCTGTTAATACAGATCGTCACAGACATGCTGCCTTAGTCCTCCTCAGCACACTCTACCTGTAAATACAGCTTGTCACAGACATGCTGCCTTAGTCCTCCTCAGGAGATTCTACCTGTTAATACAGATCGTCACAGACATGCTGCCTTAGTCCTCCTCAGCACACTCTACCTGTTAATACAGATCGCCATAGACAAGCTGCCTTAATCCTCCTCAGCACACTCTACCTGTTAATACAGATCGCCATAGACAAGCTGCCTTAATCCTCCTCAGCACACTCTACCTGTTAATACAGATCGTCACAGACAAGCTGCCTTAATCCTCCTCAGCACACTCTACCTGTTAATACAGATCGTCACAGACAAGCTGCCTTAATCCTCCTCAGCACACTCTACCTGTTAATACAGATCGTCACAGACATGCTCCCTTAGTCCTCCTCAGGAGATTCTACCTGTTAATACAGATCGTCACAGACACGCTGCCTTAGTCCTCCTCAGCACACAGACACTACTCTTGTCCAGCTTGACACACTTATACATCTTGACGCACACTGCTTCACTGCACCACTCAACATACACTAACTTAAAACAGATTAACACACACTGCGCTTTAATCCAGGTCAACAATTACACACACACTGCCCCCACATGTCTCCACACATGTACACCACCTCAACACATCTTCACACAAAAATGGTCAGGTTACCCTTAGCATCCTAGAAGAACTCTTCAGTTTACCCTTTATACTCAGATTCTTTTCCCATTCCAGGGCAGTAAGGCACTGTTTCCATCTCTTCCGGCATTTCAGTGAAAGTGAAAAGTCTCTCACCTTTCTACAGAACCGGAAAAGCAGAGCTGCTGCAGTTTCCCTGGGGCTTGTGCACGAGATGGAGAAATAACACCCCTCTCTCTCTCCCCTGCAGCCAGCAGGCCTGGTGTGTCATGGCTCTGTGCTGGGCCTGCTGTCAGGTGTGCTAAGGCACACTGTCTGGGGACATGCCGACACGCCCGCCGTTCGCCAGCCACCTGCCGCCCCCCATACCTGTCCCCTGCCCCTCGCCCCAATCAGCGCCTATTGTCCCGGAATCACAGTACGCCACAGCCCCCTGGGACGTCCTGGTAACCAAAACCGGTCGGGGCTGGAAGAGACGCACATCTCCACACAATGGCTCATTGAGGAGCCTCCCAGGATCAAAGAAGCACACCTGTCACTGCTCCGGTTACACTGCGCTGATCAACACAGCAGGCTCCAGATGCACACTGACACACACAGCGGGCTCCTGATGCACACTGACACACACAGCGGGCCCCTGATGCACACTGTCCAACACAGCGGGCCCCTGATGCACACTGTCCAACACAGTGGGCCCCTGATGCACACTGACACACACAGCGGGCCCCTGATGCACACTGTCCAACACAGCGGGCCCCTGATGCACAATGACACACACAGCAGGCCCCTGATGCACACTGTCCAACACAGCGGGCCCCTGATGCACACTGACACACACAGCGGGCCCCTGATGCACACTGACACACACAGTGGGCCCCTGATGCACACTGACACACACAGCGGGCCCCTGATGCACACTGTCCAACACAGCGGGCCCCTGATGCACACTGTCCAACACAGCGGGCCCCTGATGCACACTGTCCAACACAGCGGGCCCCTGATGCACACTGTCCAACACAGCGGGCCCCTGATGCACACTGACACACACAGCGGGACCCTGATGCACACTGACACACACAGCGGGACCCCGATGCACACTGTCCAACACAGCGGGCCCCTGATGCACAATGACACACACAGCAGGCCCCTGATGCACACTGTCCAACACAGCGGGCTCCTGATGCACACTGACACACACAGCGGGCTCCTGATGCACACTGACACACACAGCGGGCTCCTGATGCACACTGACACACACAGCGGGCCCCTGATGCACACTGACACACACAGCGGGCCCCTGATGCACACTGTCCAACACAGCGGGCCCCTGATGCACACTGACACACACAGCGGGCCCCTGATGCACACTGACACACACAGCGGGCTCCTGATGCACACTGACACACACAGCGGGCCCCTGATGCACACTGACACACACAGTGGGCCCCTGATGCACACTGACACACACAGTGGGCCCCTGATACACAATGACACACACAGCGGGCCCCTGATGCACACTGTCCAACACAGCGGGCCCCTGATGCACACTGACACACACAGCGGGCCCCTGATGCACACTGTCCAACACAGCGGGCCCCTGATGCACACTGTCCAACACAGCGGGCCCCTGATGCACACTGACACACACAGCGGGCCCCTGATGCACAATGACACACACAGCGGGCCCCTGATGCACACTGTCCGACACAGCGGGCCCCTGATGCACACTGACACACACAGCGGGCCCCTGATGCACACATCTATCTACAGGTTTTTACTAGACATGTTATGTTTTGGTTAAATACTGCATGATTATTACGACAGTCTGTCTCAAACTAAGAATGAAACACAATGTGGAATACAAGCATCCCAGCACACTCTTGATATTCTAGTGACCAGCAAGTCTTTTTTGGATGCAGTGCTTCTCTGTAATATTCCAGTGGATTCTGCCCATGCAGGCTTGCAGGCAGCACTAGGCTGTGATGAAGGGCTGGCTATCCCCCGTTTTTAGCAGAGCTGCAGGAAGTGTTTTTGGGTGCTCGTTCTATGACGCAGCGTTTGCTGCGCAACGCTGCACCACAGCTCCGATGAGCAACAAGCCGTGCCAGTACAGCCATGACCACGCATCCCAGTGCCCGGCAAACAAAAACCACATGTAAAGCAGGCCAGGCTGTGTCCGATTAT